>NC_064626.1:1245668995-1246293995 GCF_023864275.1 Schistocerca cancellata
GTAGTATCACACGAAAGTTGTGAGCGAATCAATGAGGATACGCAGAAAATACATGTGTGGTTTAATGACTGGCAGTTATCTCTCAATATTAGTAAGTGTAACCTACTGCGTATAACAAGGCGAAAATCCCCATTAATGTATGAGTACAAAGTAAATGATCAGTCTTTGGAAGCGGTAACATCAGTCAAGTATCTGGGTGTGACTATTCGAAATGATCTCAAATGGAATCATCAGATTACACAAGTAACGGGTAAGGTGAACTCTAGATTGCGGTTTATTGGTAGAATCCAGATGCGATGCAGTCCGTCAGCAAAGGAAATAGCTTACAATACGATAGTTCGTCCAGTCTTATTGTTCTTCTGTATGGGACCGTTACCAGTTGGGTCTGATTCAAGAGATTGAGAAGGTCCAAAGAAGAGCGGCAAGATTCCTGACTGGTACATTTAGCCATCGCGAGAGCGTCACAAATCCCATAGAAAGTTTTAAGTGGGAGACACTTGCAGATAGACGACGCGCTAAACAGAAGGGGCTGCTCACTAAATTCCGAAATTCAGTCTTCACCGAGGATGTAGAGCACATTATTATCACCAACTTTCAAATCGCGTAATGATCATAATTCAAAGATAAGGGAAATAAGAGCTCGCACTGAGGCGTTCAGACAGTCGTTTTTCCCTCGCGCGATCCACGAGTGGAACAGGGGGAGGGGGGGGGGGAGAATATGTCTTTGGTGCGAATTGTGCCCTCCGCCACACACCGCTTGGTGGCTAACGGAGTATATTTGTAGATGTAGATGCCTATTGTAACGGAACATATTAAAGGCTTTACTGTACCGAAAATGCGATACCCTCCAAATTCAACCAGTTTAACGAGTATTTATGATTATAGCAAAGTTATTGTGTATGTGAACAATGATTGCATAACATGTCTGCATAAACAGTCAACCCATTAAATTATACTGAGTAACTGACCCACACAAAAGTTTATATCACTTGATCACTGATACAGCAAATGTCAGCATGTAAAAACACTAAGTTCATCTTAAATAATTAATATGAAGTACGAAAAATAGTGGCCAACTTGGGTATTTTGGATCTCCTTAAATAAAAATCACCCAGTGAAACCTATTTGTTCACTAGGAGCGTTTTCACTCAGTATTCACGTAAGCAATCCTATTTTAGACGAAAACGAATGTAATTCTTAATAATTCATGTTATTTACTTATTTATGCAAATTAGAGAAGTCAATTGACAAACTTCTAAAAAACGGCCTTTTTGTAACAGAGATTTATTCTGTCAAGTCAACAAATCTGTCTGTCATTTTAATAACATGTCAAATTCTGTCACTCGATGCAAATTAATAACTTTTCTGCACAAATTATGATAACAGATGTACATATGACGTATAAACTATATCTCTTTTTAGTAGTTCTTTGACAATGTTACAAATACAAGCTGCAAGAAGGGTCGGGAGGCAGTCGGAATGTCCTTTGGTAAAGTGTGTTTGTGTGTTATTGTTTGAGGTGGATAAACAATGCAAAGAACATGTAACGGAAGTACTACTTTGTGTTGAGTCATGGTCTTTGGCGGACAGTGGAATTAAGATGGCCACCAGAGTAATAAATATTTGAAGTTTACATATTTGTTGGTTTCGCTCGTTCTTTATCATCAAAAGCACATAAAAAACACGGGACCTCATGTTTTTAACCCTAGACAACCAGATTTAGAGCCAGCATCAGCATCGAGAGACAGCAGCGATCCAGCAAGTAGCAGCGATTACCACAACACAATGCATTTTAATGGCGCCAACCTAACATCAAGTGCTAACAAGCTCCGTAAATGGGAGTGAAACAGTGCGATTATAGCAATTAGCAATATCTACGACCAGGCGACCATTACACGATGTACAGTTTTTATGCTAGCGGGGACGGTGCAAGGCTGTCTGTGCAACAGGGAAACTATCAGAAGCACGCACTTGTTAAATGTTTCCGAGAGGCGTTCGCTGAAAGTGAAAACACCCCGGGCAGTAGGGAACATGTGGGCAGGCGAGGCGCGAACCGGCTTTTACCGGCGCTAGCGTGCCCCAGCCTCGGGGTGACACAGTACACGGGAGGAGCGCAGAGCGCAGCGTTTTCGCTTTCCTGAGTGCAGCCGCGGCGCGGCGGGGGTCTCGGTTGCAGCCGCTTTCGCCAGAATCTGCAAGGGGGCAGCCGCCAGCTTTCTCCGCCGACGGGCGAGTCGGCAGCCCGGGAGGGCCCTCGGGACGAGAAAGCGAGGCGCGGCCGAGAAGCCGCGCTGCGTCTGACATTGAACTGCATCTGCTACCCAGCTTCGCGCCAAGAGCTCTGAAAACCAAGTGTCACCCTTTGGAAAACGTACTCGAGAAGCCGCAACGGAGCAAACAACATGTGAACCGTGATTTGTTGTTGTTGTTGTTGTGGTCTTCAGTCCTTGAGACTGGTTTGATGCAGCTCTCCATGCTACTGTATCCTGTGCAAGCTTCTTTATCTCCCAGTACCTGCTGCAACCTACAACCTTCCGAATCTGCATAGTGTATTCATCTCTTGGTCTCCCTCTGCGATTTTTACCCTCCACGCTGCCCTCCAATGCTTAATTGGTGATCCCTTGATGCCTCGGGACATGTCCTACCAACCGATCCCTTCTTCTAGTCAAGTTGCGCCACAAACTTCTTCCCAAGCCTATGCAATACTTCCTCATTAGTTATGTGATCTACCCATCTAATCTTCAGCATTCTTCTGTAGCACCACATTTCGAAAGCTTCTATTCTCTTCTTGTCCAAACTATTTATCGTCCATGTTTCACTTCCATACGTGGCTACACTCCATACAAATACTTTCAGAAATGACTTCCTGACACTTAAATCTATACTCGATGTTAACAAATTTCTCTTCTTCAGAAATCCCTTCCCTGCCATTGCCAGTCTACATTTTATATCCTCTCTACTTCGACCAACATCAGTTATTTTGCTCCCTAAATAGCAAAACTCCTTTACTACTTTAAGTGTCTCATTTCCTAATCTAATTCCCTCACCATCACCCGACTTAATTCGACTACATTCCATTATCCTCGTTTTGCTTTTGTTGAAGTACATCTTATGCCCTTCTTTCAAGACACTATCCATTCCGTTCAACTGCTCTTCCAAGTCCTTTGCTGTCTCTGACAGAATTACAATGTCATCGGTGAACCTCAAACTTCTTATTTCTTCTCCATGGATTTTAATACCTACTCCGAATTTTTCTTTTGTTTCCTTCACTGCTTGCTCAATATACAGATTGAATAACATCGATTCCCGGCGGGGTCAGGGATTTTCTCTGCCTCGTGATGACTGGGTGTTGTGTGATGTCCTTAGGTTAGTTAGGTTTCCGTAGTTCTAAGATCTAGGGGACTGATGACCATAGATGTTAAGTCCCATAGTGCTCAGAGCCATTTCAATAACATCGGGGAGAGACTACAACCCTGTCTCACTCCCTTCCCAATCACTGCTTCCCTTTCATGTCCCTCGATTCTTATAACTGCCATCTGGTTTCTGTACAAATTGTAAATAGCCTTTCGCTCCCTGTATTTTACCCCTGCCACCTTCAGAATTTCAAAGAGCATATTCCTGTCAACATTGTCAAAAGCTTTCTCTAAGTCTACAAATGCTAGATTTACTTTCAAAGAATATTCTTAAGAATTTATTTTATTTACTAGCGATTCATCAAGAACATTAACACATTTAATCACAGAATGAAAGCATGGAAGTAGTAGCCAGGGAGTAACTGATGAAATCATAACCAAATTCCTTTTACGAAATGGGTATTTTTATTCACTTTAATAGTGCCTAAAAGCATTCTTTAAAAGAAACAGATTTAAAATTACAATCAGAAAGTACCCTCTAAATATCAAGGTTACAATTTATTCAGAGGCAGAAAGAAACAAGTTTTGACTGTATGAGCTTTTGGGCAGAGAACCTTGCCGCTCCCTTTTGACACGGCCGTAGTTACGACGCTCACAACAGCCTCTGAAAGACTACACTGGTGCAAATCTGCAGCACACCAGATTACTTTAAACTAAGAGTTTTAACAATTTACACAAGCACACAAACTATGCAGCCCCCGTAGGAGTGATGGAAATTATACAAAACACTAACAATTAAAATACTAACCTTGCCACCGAAGATGCAACTTGATTTTAACTTCTAAGAAGAGTCTTACGGCGAAAGCGTGGCAACTTTATTTAATAAAATGATGATTTAAATAAAAACCCATGAAATGGAATCTTATATAAAATTCTACAAGGTTGGCCAAACAATAGTTAAGGTGCTCTACAGTACACAGATACCACCTCTCAAGATCATAGGCAATAATATCAAAGTTTCCAAAGATCAAAACATATTTCAGGTATTAGGCCGTTACACTCCAAGCAATAAATTCGTTAACACACCGAATGCGACAAACATGACAGAGGCAGCTACTAACGTACGGTAGACTGATAGGGAGATTAAGGAACAACCCGAACCGCAGGTTGCTCTAACCCGCCCCTACTCCACAGGGGAAAAACGCACCACCCAATATATAAACAACCACCTTCCCGCGGGTGGGCAAACGGAGAAGAATGGTGGGACGACCCCAAAGCAAAACGGCTGGTGACCTCACCAAGGAAACAAGTAGAATTTAACAAGAGTAAATCAAACAACGTATCACCAATCACTTAACTTCTAATAAACTGCGATTTCTCGAGAAGACCTGGCGCAGCACCCCCAAATCGCTCTCCCGAACCGTCCGCTGCCAGCCGCTTCTAAGGACGCAGGAAGGCAGGCGCGCCGATCTCCCGTCTCACGGCGTCGCAGTTCGCACCGGCCAGACCGATGTCGTGGGTTGATTCCTGCTGCTCTCGTGTTTTTTTTTTTTTTAATCTCATTCTGTTCGTTTTCGTTCGTTGTATCTGCTCTGGGCGGACGTCGAAAGACACCCGTTTCAGTTCGTTGTTGATCCATTAACTCAGTTTTTTTTTTTTTTTTTTTTTTTATTACAAAGGCCAGCTAGCCCTCTCACCGAACACGCTGAGCTACCGTGCCGGCTATCGTGTCGACCGCGAAGTCACTATGTAACCTCCCCCTCACTTATCGACCTTAATGACAGTGAAAAATTAAAACGCGTGTACCTAACGGAAATTTGGGAAAAGCAATCGTCACCGAGGTTAATTTGTCGGTAAAGAGGGAGGAAAGGGTTACATCTAAATGAAAGGAAAAATGCTAATGAAACTGGTGGAAATTAATTTTGAATAAGGGGTAAAGTTAATAAAGAAAGTAAATGTGCGGCCGTTACGTTAACAATCAACTAGCGGTAATTAGATATTTGAGATTTGGGGGAAATTACGGTCGCCAGTCCTAAGGACAATTACTATAGTAACTGAAAAAGAAAGATTATTACACATATACTTAGCACTAGAAGCGTGGCAACTGAAGGTTGACAAGTGTAGTGTGAAAACTGAAAGTTTGTCAGAAGTAATAAATTTCGCTACACTCTGACTTAATTTAGCAAAAGAATTAATAAAACCGGAAAATCGAAAGTTAATTTAGTGAGTGAAGTTAATAGTGAGCTTTCTTTCTGAAGCACATCGAAATTCAGTAAAATACGGTTAGTCTTGGACTACCTCAACAATCATTTCAAAAGCTGCTTGAATCTACGCAATTTAGAAATAAGATATTTAACTTTGAACTTGAATTAAATGATTCTGAACAATTAACAATAGTAAAATTTAGTACATACCAAGCTGAGCTGCAGTCACAGGTAAGCTAAAATACGGTAACAAAACTCGCACTCTTAATTTGTGCTTGTGTAATCTGAATATTGTAGCCAGCTATGAATATTTTAACTGAACTTTGAAATTAAAGTAGTGAAGTGGAATGATGCTGGCGTTTGAATTTCAACGACACTCGGGTTCATTCCGGAAAAGGAAGGGACCCTGCTTGGTAATGCAATTAGGACAATGAGCAACAAACGTTCATGCTAAGTTGCTGTAATTTTGTGATGCTACAATTTTAAAAGTTGGAAAAGCTGAGGTCTGCCATACAGTTCTAAAACTTTACGTGCTTCCAGTCGTCCTTGTTGGTTGATTGAAGGTTTGAAGCCGTCGATCGAGGAGGTGGCGACAGTCACTCATTGTCGGCCGTCGCTGTTGCAGAAGCTGGATGTTGGCGCGCCTTCTTCTCGACACGGTCACCAAACGAAACGGGCTCTTGATGTGCGCCAGTTAATGCTTCCCGTCCGCGACACCATGTCAGAAACTATCATCGCAAGTCGAGCGCAATTACATGCTGCCAAACCCCGAAAGCGCGGCAACTCGCGGGAGCTTCACACAACACACCTGCTCCACTCGCTACTCCAGCCAGACTCCTTCTGCTCTGCCCGCGCTCCACGCGCCAGAGTTGACACTACCAAAGATCCTACACACTTTGATTCTTCACACGACCTATCGATGTAATCGTTCGATAGCAGTTTTCCCTAGGCAAGACCCAGCGTAAAAGCCGGCCGAAGTGGCCGTGCGGTTAAAGGCGCTGCAGTCTGGAACCGCAAGACCGCTTCGGTCGCAGGTTCGAATCCTGCCTCGGGCATGGATGTGCGTGACGTCCTTAGGTTAGTTAGGTTTAAGTAGTTCTAAGTTCTAGGGGACTAATGACCTCAGCAGTTGAGTCCCATAGTACTCAGAGCCATTTGAACCAACCCAGCGTAAAAATACAAATAATATTTACGAAACAGACCAATCATACCTCGACATAAATGCATAAATATATATATACAAATAGTAAAACAATTACAATATAGGAAGACACAGAAATGTTATATATTCAGGTAACAAAAATAAGGAAAACAAATTTATAGTACAATAGATGTAAATTGGAGGATATGCATTTCCGGCGTTACAACTACCTCTCGCTATGCGCCACGGCCCACTGGACTCACGTGGCGACCTCACATGCACCGACGCTCAAGACGGAAAAGTCATCTTGTATCTCAGTGCGCGACCGACCAACAGATCGATCCAACCGTCAATGACCATTGCCTGAGCAAACTCGAGCAGACTGGCGGCCTAACGCGCAGAGTCAGATGCAGGAACTAAGCCCCGACCGGGCGACCACTCGCTGAGTTCTCTTACTGGCGGAGTGGAAAGACTCTCATGTTGCCGGCTTTAAAAGTTGATCCGAACGACAGACATCCTAGCACTCCGAACGACAGACAGACACTAAATGCCTAACAAATGCGGACGAGAGACAGACTAGCGACCTGGGGACGAGAGACTGACCCAGACTGACCGTTCACACTACGCGCAGCGGCGCACTCTTTAAAATAGCAATTTTTACCACGGCTCAAAATGCTTTAAGGGGCTCCGGAAAGGCTCAAAATCATGAAAAGTTCAATTTTTACTTTTTTGCGTTTTCTGAATCTGCAGACTATTATCTTTTAATAGATATATAATTTATTCAATTCCGAAGACTACAACTATTTTTAAATTTTTTTTGTCTGCCTGAAAATGTACTGTTGTCCCAAGCATATTGCAACAAACGGTGTGTTTCTATCGCTTCTCGTTTAGTTTTTATTGCCGTTTCAAATATACCGGTCATTTTTGAAACACCCTGTAGATGCAGCTCTGGATTTCTCTAAAACGGGTTAGCGTATGTCATTTCTTACTGTACTGTAGATAAATACCTGCGCCACTTCGCTCGGTATAGTAGGAGCATGAAGGAGATGAAACTGGTACAGCTCGTTCTCTAGCCTAAACCAGTCGCTAGCTCGCAAAACAAGAAAGTGGTGTCATGAATAGTTCCTGCGTCCCATAATACCTCTCCCGCCAGACGGCAGTAAAGCCTGCAGCTGAGTGGCAGTCGTGTGCGCACATTTCCGCTCGGCGGACCAGTCAGTGAAAGGTGAAAGCCGACCCGCCCAGCACCGTCGTATTGCCGGCAGCTGCCGTGACAGTGGCCTTGAGAGCGGGGACCCGCTGTAACAGAGTGGCCTTTAGTTGTCACCGTCGGTGATATTAGCTGTTACAGACCATTACCGTCTCCTTTCTGCCGGCAGAAGCACAGGAGGTGGACATTTCGCGAGCACCCGTATATGGGATGCTGTACCAGTGCTACCTCTGCATCGATTAAGGGGCTCCAGAAAGGCTCAAAATCATGAAAAGTTCAATTTTGACTTTTTTGTGTTTTCTGAATCTGCAGACTATTACCTTTTAATAGATATATAATTTATTCAATTCCGAAGACTACAACTATTTTTAAATTTCTTTTGTAATGTGTTCTACATGGGCGTGACCCACTGTGGCGCTGTTAAACTGCTGTCAAATGGTGTTATTATTAACGTCCGTGTTCATCAGGTACATTTTAGTGATGTGAGATAAAGTATGTGTTGTTGCTAACCTGTGATGGTTCAATATATATCGCTGGTGTGATTGTCGATTGTTTCATGTTTATTTACTCTGTCGTTATCTCGAAAATATTCGTAATTAATTCTGTTTCTTGAGTCTCTGTTTTGTTGAAGTATAATAATGAGTAAAAGTAAAATTGCTGTTGCGACTTTCAATGATGGCAACATTGTAAGGTGCAAGGTATTTAGAAATATGGGAATGAAGATAGGTTCTAACATGGTACGAGCGATGCTTGCTTTAGACAAGGAACGCCTTCGGGCTGCAGACAGGGCTGTAAAGAGTCTAGAAATACAAGCAAGAGTAAACAGGAGGAGGAACAAGAGGAAGCTGGAGGAGGAGTTTGCAGAGGATGAAGATAATCCATCCTATGGACCTGGAATGCACTAAAAAGTTAATCCAATCTTTGTCGCTCGATTCCCAAAACTTTTATTTTCTCATACTAATTACATGTTTTCTAAGGATCTTCCAAACATATTTGTTTCAAACTTTCAGTAAATGTTACACAGTACCTTCTGCATAATTTAACACAGCCTTTTCCAAAAAACTGTATATTTTTGAATATATAAATAAAAAATTGCAAAAAAATGTTGTGAATTTTCATTACACTTGAAAAAAATCATCTTTAATAACTGAACTAAAATTTTGTAAAATCCCTGTGTTAAGTTGTAGCCCATATTCCAATAAATAATGTGTAAAAAGTTCAAATTCCTACCTCAAATACTTTGTGAGGGAAGATGTAATTTATAAGCGTTATTTTAACATTGCAAGTATAGGGCGTTCCGGAGCCCCTTAATGCCGGAGTAGACCAAATAATTGCAACTGGAAGCTTAAGGTATCAGTTAACTGCAGGAATATTCCAAATTCATTACCTAAAAGTAACAGCAAATAATTTGGAAACCACTGACTGATTATTCTCCGGAAACTCTTCAAATCTCGCGCCGTATTCTCATCTTTCAGTCCAGTGCCTCCCGATGTCGCCCGTTCACTCATTATGGGGAAATAGTGCGCGATCGCAAGTAATAGTGGAGACGTATAGCGGTGCGGAACGGGAAAAACCGACCAGTTATAACCGATACCGGTGTTTTTAGTTATGAATAACCAGTATTTTTCGATATTTGTTTTATGAATGGGATAAATCGACAGGTTGCAGCCGATACTGATATTTTAGTCTTGAATAAACGGTATTTTTCGGTATTACTTTTTACTGATAGTGGGGTATAACACCGGTATATCAATTTGCCACTGCAGTGGTTTGTTTTTCAAATGAATTTTAATGATTTTGGTAGGAAGTCCTGTGGTTGCTGAAATATTGGTATCGTCATTGAATGTGTAACGGAACTGAAATGATGGTGGGCTGACAGTAATTTGGAGCCCGCGCGTCGGAAACGGGCGCGCTTGTGTGAGACTGCCAGGGAGTGCACCCTGATGCCATCTATTGGCGAAACTGGGAATTAACGCTGCCTGTCAAACAATGCACTAAGCTCTCGGAGTCAAATGTATTCTTTTTGTTGGTAATTATAAGTTATTACTGTATAATTTAATGTTGTAGAGCGCTAGTAGTAAATTATTATGACTGGTATGGACTCCAGGGTAGTAAATATAAATATTCTTAAATACTAAATGATTTCGGTAAAAAGGTGGTAGTGGAACGCCCCCACTCTTGGTGATATGAGCGTAGCTAGGGGTAGCTGGAGACACAGGGACTGAACAATGGAATGGCCTGGGGAGTGTTGACGTGATCGGACGTGCATAACTGTGCTCACGCAAAAGTGATTGTGCAACAGCGAAGAGGCGAATATCGTCGCCGTTTTTGGAGTAAAACGCGACGAATGGTTTTTGAAGCCACCTCTATGCCACTGGGGCTGATTGTAAGAGTTCCTGTGCCCAGATTTTATGGCGGACGTGCAGTAGCTTATACGAGTGCTACAGCTCATAGTTCCAGCCGCCATTAAGGGCATGAGGCGTGAAGAGCTGCGTTAGCCACATGCATCTCACCACCAGCACCGACACGTCTACCCAAGGCAAGACTGCTTGCAATTGTTAAGTCGAACTTTGTATACATGTAAAGGAGAATACCAGTTTTCTTTTATGCAAGTGCAGAGGACAGAATATAGTAATGAGTAAAATTACGATGCATGTTGTTCATTGTAAAGTGTAGTAACCTCAAACATAGTATAGTGAAATCAGACTGAGGCCACCATCGCCTCTTTCATTTACAATTCTTTTGGTTGTAGAATATTTTAGCGTATAAGAATGTTGAAAAGAGCAATGGTCACACCAGAATGACTCGCCTATTTACAGTTACTTAAATTTTTCTGAGCAACCTTTCAAGTAAAGTCACTTAACTAATTCTGTATCAATGGTCCAAAGAGTAATATCCAAAATCATTAAATAAGTTGAAGGATAGAATTTTGTTAACCGAAGTTGCACAAATTGTCTTGGTAGTAATTACCAAGCCAACTCACAGAAATTGAGAGAGTATTTGCTTTGTAGAATCACCTAGAATGATCAGAAATAGTAATATTCAGAATTAAGTTTAAATTCAACTCAAGCCATTTCACTTTGAAACGAGCCCAAAAATTGATTTATTCTTTTGCTCCTTCAGAGCTGGCGACCGTAGTTATAAGTATTTTCAGGAGGATTCGACGGTAAGTCTGCTGCTCTCGTCGTGTTGATAGGATTATCCACTGCTGCTAGCAGTGGTGATTGGATACATAAGCTCACTACCAAGTTAAGTGGGTCGGGTAGGCAGTGTTACCGTGTGAACTGTAGGGCACTGTAGGCCGTGGATCGAACCCGTTCAATCATCACAGCTCTTAGGGAAATAGTCCGGTTAGGAGTGTACTAATCATTAGGTAAATACTGGCGAGTAACGGTCAAAAATGTATACGCAAGTGAATTTAGCAAGGTCCACGTAGCACCTAGTTAGTGTGGTGCAATGGCGAGGGTAGGAGTGGAGTAAAAGTGAGCTGAGCTTGTGGCAGCTGTGCTGTATTCAAATATTAACAACGTGAATTCACTACTACCTCTTACCATTGGGACTGAGCTATTTACAGTTAAAATACGTAGCAGTAAGCGCAAAGGCGTGACAGCTACAAGTCCGTATTGGTTTTATACATACGGAATTGGGAAGTGGGTCATTCCGTCAGTGGAGGGGGTTAAAACAACCGAGTCAGTGGAGAACATACCCCATTTACTGATGGAAAGATTCAGCGGTTCGGTCGCAAATGGAATGTTAATCTCTCACTGGTCCATCCCGATTTTTTAATTCTTAATGTTAAATATACTATGTGACGAACAACAATACTCGTCTTTCTTCCAATGTGGCCCAGGTAAGCTAAAAGATTGGACATCTTGATCTAAATTGTTAAAAGTAAATGTCGTGTGACTAGGGCCTCCCGTCGGGTAGACCACTTGCCGGGCGCAAGCCTTTCTATTTGACGCCACTTCGGCGACTTGCGCGTCGATGGGGATGAAATGATGATGATGATTAGGAAAACACAACACCCAGTCGCTGCGCGGAGGAAATCTCCGACCTAGCCGGGAATCGAACCCGGACCCTTGGGATTGACGTTCTGTCGCGCTGACCACTCAGCTACCGGGGCGGACATATTTTGAAAGAAAAATTTTTGATTTTGCAAGAAAAAGTTAATTGTACTCAAATTACCATTAAAAGGTGAAGATATATATATGACAAAAACAGGTTTTGCACTCGAAATGTTTAATGAAAAAAATGCAACAAATTTTACGCAAAGTTTATTATTAGTCTGTCATTTCTATGAAATAATGAAAGTAAATTATGTCAACAGTAATAAACTAATAACTTCGGAATTCATTCATAGTTTACAGTAAAAATAGAAAATAGCTCATCCACGCCCTGTGTCCACGTAATATGACTTTATCTGCTTGTAACCCCACGGAAATGGACAAGTCAATACGAAAAATAGATGTTTCGAACCTCGGATTTCATACCTTAACACTGTCTATTCGTTACATCCAAGTGTTGGTACGATCCTCGATTACAACATCATTTTTGAGTTGAGATTTAAAAAATTATAATCAACAGGAAGACGAGGGAGGACGACGTTCGTTTCGTGAGGCGCTGTTGCGATTGTACTGCCGCCGATGTGCATTTCGCGTAAGGACTACAAAGGTAAGACAAGAGAAATTAGGACTCATACGAAGGCTTACAGACAGTCGTTTGTCCCTTGCTCTACTTATGAGTGTAACAGGAAAGGAAACGACTAATAGTGGTATGTCGTAAATTCCGCCAAACACTGTACAGTGACTTTTGTAGTATGTGTGTAGATCTATGTTCAAATAACTAACTGGGAGTTAGACCACCATTCTTCTAAATACAAGTTTTACATTTATTATATATATATATATATATATATATATATATATATATATATATATATATATATATACACTCCTAGAAATGGAAAAAAGAACACATTGACACCGGTGTGTCAGACCCACCATACTTGCTCCGGACACTGCGAGAGGGCTGTACAAGCAATGATCACACGCACGGCACAGCGGACACACCAGGAACCGCGGTGTTGGCCGTCGAATGGCGCTAGCTGCGCAGCATTTGTGCACCGCCGCCGTCAGTGTCAGCCTGTTTGCCGTGGCATACGGAGCTCCATCGCAGTCTTTAACACTGGTAGCATGCCGCGACAGCGTGGACGTGAACCGTATGTGCAGTTGACGGACTTTGAGCGAGGGCGTATAGTGGGCATGCGGGAGGCCGGGTGGACGTACCGCCGAATTGCTCAACACGTGGGGCGTGAGGTCTCCACAGTACATCGATGTTGTCGCCAGTGGTCGGCGGAAGGTGCACGTGCCCGTCGACCTGGGACCGGACCGTAGCGACGGACGGATGCACGCCAAGACCGTAGGATCCTACGCAGTGCCGTAGGAGACCGCACCGCCACTTCCCAGCAAATTAGGGACACTGTTGCTCCTGGGGTATCGGCGAGGACCATTCGCAACCGTCTCCATGAAGCTGGGCTACGGTCCCGCACACCGTTAGGCCGTCTTCCGCTCACGCCGCAACATCGTGCAGCCCGCCTCCAGTGGTGTCGCGACAGGCGTGAATGGAGGGACGAATGGAGACGTGTCGTCTTCAGCGATGAGAGTCGCTTCTGCCTTGGTGCCAATGATGGTCGTATGCGTGTTTGGCGCCGTGCAGGTGAGCGCCACAATCAGGACTGCATACGACCGAGGCACACAGGGCCAACACCCGGCATCATGGTGTGGGGAGCGATCTCCTACACTGGCCGTACACCACTGGTGATCGTCGAGGGGACACTGAATAGTGCACGCTACATCCAAACCGTCATCGAACCCATCGTTCTACCATTCCTAGACCGGCAAAGGAACTTGCTGTTCCAACAGGACAATGCACGTCCGCATGTATCCCGTGCCACCCAACGTGCTCTAGAAGGTGTACGTCAACTACCCTGGCCAGCAAGATCTCCGGATCTGTCCCCCATTGAGCATGTTTGGGACTGGATGAAGCGTCGTCTCACGCGGTCTGCACGTCCAGCACGAACGCTGGTCCAACTGAGGCGCCAGGTGGAAATGGCATGGCAAGCCGTTCCACAGGACTACATCCAGCATCTCTACGATCGTCTCCACGGGAGAATAGCAGCCTGCATTGCTGCGAAAGGTGGATATACACTGTACTAGTGCCGACATTGTGCATGCTCTGTTGCCTGTGTCTATGTGCCTGTGGTTCTGTCAGTGTGATCATGTGATGTATCTGACCCCAGGAATGTGTCAATAAAGTTTCCCCTTCCTGGGACAATGAATTCACGGTGTTCTTATTTCAATTTCCAGGAGTGTATATTGCTTCATAATACATTATACAATATAGGATAATGAACGTTAAATTATATTTTACGGTCCACCGATGTGGCCGAGCGGTTCTAGGCTCTTCAGTCCGGAACTGCCCTGCTGCTACGGTAACAGGTTCGACTCCTGCCTCGGGTACTGATGTGTATGATGTCCTCAGGTTAGTTAGGTTTTAGTAGTTCTAAGTCTAGTGGACTTATGACGTCAGATGTTAAGTCAGATAGTGCTTAGAGCCATTTGAACCATTTTTTATATTTTACATTTCACACAAAACCGAACAAAAAGTGCTAGTCAAATACACAACTTTATTCAGCATGCCACTTCCTCACTACCTCTCTCAAATCTTTGTTTCATCACTCAGATAATAACCATAAATGATTATTTATAACAATTAGTTTGTCTGTTAATCATTAATATAAATATGTTCATTTCCTAGCTGGCTTCAAGACCTATCAGACGGTGTGTGATACACATACGTAGCGTTTTTGTAACTTTTGTTACTGTTGTTATAAATTTTTTTACACCTAAATGTTAATAAATTTGTTGATATTTGTTGATATTTGTTGACTGACTATGGTGATAATTTTATTGAATTCGGCTGCTTATTGCGATTTCAAGGCTGCCATCAAATTTTCTGTAGCATGTCTGGAAGTGGTGCTGGTGTTTGTCGTGAATATGGGAAACTTCACTTTTAACACGGTCAGAACTTCGCCATGCTGATTAGCGTCCGTGACGACACGGTGACACAGTTGGCACCTGCTGGCGCGGGATTTCCTGGCTGCTTCCGTCCAGCGGCCTGGAGATCTCCACAGTGCTTACGTATCTGCCTGTCCCAGCCACCTCTCGGCATCCTGCCAGCTATATAATGTGCACCCAAACCTTCTGTTCTTTGTTTTGTTTGTAGGGGTGAGTTTTATACTTACCAGGAGACCACAAAAAAAGTTCAAATGTGTGTGAAATCTTATGGGACTTAACTGCTAAGGTCATCAGTCCCTAAGCTTACACACTACTTAATCTAAATTATCCTAAGGGCAAACACACACACCCATGCCCGAGGGAGGACTCGAACCTCCGCCGGGACCAGCCACACAGTCCATGACTGCAGCGCCCTAGACCGCTCGGCGAATTCCGCGCGGCAGGAGACCACAGGCCAATTAGATTTTTGTAATCTTTATACGTACATGATACAGTGAAGTTAGAACATAAATAACAGATGCACAAAGCATTTCAATGCAACTCTCAAAAATTGTCGAGAAAATCCACTTTGGAGTTTCAGAAGCGTTTTCGATAACCTGTAGTAAAGTGGCTCTGTATTAGAGTGCTTTTCTGCACTGCGGGCAATCCGCGTTCGATTTTCGGCCGTGGTAAGTTTTTAGACAAAGGTTCTTGTCCTTCGAGCATTTTCGTGCAGAGTAAAATACATCAACATTAAAAATAATCTGTTTTTTTTTTTAAATTAAACGATTTTAGTTACAATCTTTAATAAAAGATCAGTAGATGTGAAGCACTGACAACCACAGGGGCTTAAGGCACACTGTAATCAGTTTTGAGATTTTTGCATTTATGAATGCTCCTGACATGTGTTGATTTTATGACAAACCAACTTTGCCTATACTTGTAACCTCACACTGTGTATATGAACATTCACGCACAGATGTCTCATCGATTTCTCGGATACTCTTTTCCATGTCCGCCCAAAGCACAAAGTATAAAGTTCTTATGTAGGGTACACACATAATTCAGCGTTTGCATAATGTATGTAGTTGTAATACTTTATAATCGGAGGTGTATCGGCAGTTTTATCTGACCCTTGAGCCACCGAATGAGCTAAAGGAAAATGATGATAACGAAGTGAGTTGTTGGAATAGGTCGTAGGTGTGTGTGTGTGTGTGTGTGTGTGTGTGTGTGGGTGTGTGTGGGTGTGGGTGGGTGGGTGGGTGGGTAAGTGAGTGGGTGGTTGGTGGCTGTGTGGTTGTGTGTGTGAGGGCGGGGGAGGTGCACATTCACTATCTGTTCTTTATGTTCTGATTTAGTTTCACATTAATTACAAATCTTACAACTGCAGAAGGACACTATCTTTACTACGCTGTACATAGAAATTTTGTGAATTTGCGCTAATAATAAATATAATCTTAAATATTAATTAATATTTCATAACAGAAAATAGGTACATTATTTTTGTAGTAAGTACAAGAGGTTGAGACTTGATTAAAAAACGGTTCGGACCTATGACTCTGGTAGTTTATCTGTAAGTTTGATTTTCACAAACACCTATTTTTTTTCAAAACTTTGTTTCTGTGTTACGGGTTCTTATGGTTTCCAGTACATCAATAACATATTTGCAATGAAAACTGTTTTTTTGTGTGCAAATGCAATTTAAATAAGATGAAGAGCATTTTTCATAAAAAACAATTAGCAATGTGTTAATTAGCATATACTTGATGAATTTTATATATAAATGACGAACATAATCAAACTCAATGAAAAAAAATGTTAAAAATAATAATTTTAAACACAGCTGACAGCACAAAACCACAAATAAACTTTCAATAAATGATGTATACAGCCAATCAGTTGCATAAAGTTTATTGTAATAAGCCTTGACCAGGTTTCAGTACCACTAAGGCTATATTCATCTGAACGAATGAAGCCACCTCGGTTAAGTATTTTTTTCGTAACATCTATGCATTTTGAAACTGCTTCATCATAATTAAATGAAAGTTTTCTTACGGCTGCTGCTGTCAGCCATGTCCATTATTCTGAGATTTCTAGCTGCCCAAATATCTGAGGGCGTTACAGTATACAAAGTTGTCAGAAGAAAAATACCTAACACAGGTGACTCTATTCCTTCTAACATACTTTTAGCGGTACTCAGATCTGGTCAAGGCTTATTACAATGTTTTTTTGCAACCGATTGGTTGTATACACCATTTATAGAAAATTTACTTACGGTTGCTACTGTCGGCCATGTATAATTGTGCCACCTCTACCTGCCCAAGTATTCACGGCTCTTACAAAATACAAAGACGTCAGAAGAAAATCCTTAACACAAATGACTATTCCTTCTGAAGAAGATACCCCTAGCGATATTGAAACCTGGTGAGGACATATTACGTATAATACACTTAATACATCCGTTTGGCTGCATACATCACTTATTCAAAGAAAAAAGTTCTGTCAAAAATGGGACTCGAATCAATCATCCAACGATTACTAGTCTCGAGCCCTACCGATCTTTTTTCCCATCGTTATGCATTTTACGCTTCAGAGAAATGCCTCTTTGTTTTAAAATTGCATTATTCGTGAATCGGAAGCCACTTGTGAGATGGTCATCCCATCTGAGATCCACATTAACGACTGAGAATTCAATCTAACTTTAAGGTAAGAAACGCACTCATAAAACTTCGAAGTCGATTTACTCGATAACTGTTTAGTGTTGCACCTAACTAATTTGTGTAATTCATATTTGAGTTATGAACTTCACGTGCCATAAACATAAAAAGCTACAAAAAATCAGTGGTCTCCTTGTTAGAGATGGCGTACCTAGGTACACAGGATGTGTTTTTGTCGGTACTTCCGTGTAGTGATTGATATTGGAGAGACATGAAGAAATGCCCACTAGAGACAGCCATAAGCAGTTTCCGCCATTTTCTACAACATCTGTTGGTGTTAGACGTGAGGTTGGGTTTTGTTCAGGATTTGGAAATGTTTCAGTTTCTTCACATTTAAGTGGTGTATAATAATTAAACGAAAGCTGTTTGGAATATATTGTTAATTCTTCAGGTACAGAATTCTTTGGTGAATAAAATGCTATATACTTTTAGAACTATTTATGTAACATGTGGACAGTTAATCCATGCTTCATCGATCGTGCAGCGTCTTGTACTTTGAAACAGAAGAAAATCTTTTACTTAAAATGAAGTGAGTTTTTTTTAAAGTCTTAAAATGAAAATTACTGCTAGTTTCCAATAGCTTCTGTTTTAAAATGTTTTTAATTTTTAACTCATTTTTGATAATTTGATTTCGCTTATCGATTACTGGTGTGTAGTAGAGAATAATGTAATAGTTAGACTATTAAATGCATTACTGATTCTTGACGATATTTTCTCGATTGCGACGCTTTTAACCCTTCCGTCGTTAAAATTCACTTTGCGTGTATTTGAGAAATAAAAAGTCTTCCTTTGGGATATATAATAAGTTTTCACTGCCAAAGAAATTTTAAGCTGACCGAGTTTGAAAATCGTTGGAATGGGACACATGCGTCCCACCAACGTAACTAGATCCATGATTTCAAATGAACCTAGGATTTTCAGAAGTAAATTTTATTTTATCAGGAAGACAAATGTGAAAAAGTAAGACATAACAAATCAGTTTCAAAGCACCTATCTTCTCGTAAGAATGAAAACCATGAAAGATCGTACATACGTTTTTAACACAAAAGATGAAGAGGGCTTTGACTGACCACATACCAACGTCTTCTACGTTCTGTGAAGTTTTCTGAGACATAGAAGACCCACCAAATACAGACTATGTAGAAATCAGCTGAATTACTGAGGAGTGTAGTAATGTTTCGAAACAATATGTATGGTGTTAAGGAAAGACAGTTAGTTACGCCAGACATTCTTGAAACGGAGAAGGTGGTAATTTGATCCGATTTAGGTGAAACAGACACACTACAAACACACACCGCCTCGTTTAATGGCTCACAGCTTTCTATATATGCAACCCATGATCCGCAGAATTTTTCTCCAAGTTTCGAAAGCATCTCGCTACATGCTAGCACTAGACACGTATGGGATACAGACATACCAACGCCCAAAACTGCGTATTGCTTTAGTGGGTCACTTGTGTCCCATCAACGTCGAAAGGGTTACATTTCAGTCCCATACTAGGTACACCACAATGTTGTGCCTAGAAACATTTTTTCACATTTCGAAAACGTGTAACTTTAGTAATTTTGAAAATGCAGATGACAAAAAGTGAATGCCATAATTTAAAAATGTAAGAACAAAATTATATTAAAATTCTATTACAAGGATGGCTAGAGTCGAAATCTGAAAAATTTACCATGGTAGAACACTCACCCGTACATAGTGGACTAATAGCTAGTATCGCTGCAGCGATTTCGTAAAATTATAACTATCGAAACTTCGGTACATATGCTGTAAGTAGGTTGTTTAGGTTTTTATGTTGGTAACGACACGTAGCGCTCTGTATGAAAATCACTGACTGTGCTGTGTGCAGTCTGTGGCTGGTTGGACTCATTCTTGGAATATCCGCTTGCGTAGTGTTGGGCAGTTGGATGTGAACAGTGCGTAGCGTTGGGCACTTGCAGGTGAACCGCCAGCAGTGGTGGATGTGGAGAGAGAGATGCCAGAGTTTTTGAGGTTACTATGAGCGGACGATCTGGACGTGTGTACGCCAGAAAAAGGAAATTTGTGAAGATGGTTGCCATGAATTGATAGATATATATGATGGCTTTTGAACATTATGAAGGTAAATACTGTTGTGTTGGCAGAAGAGCCAGCACCGTGTTACTAGTGGAGGCCGAAATGCACGCGTTTTAGCTCACGCAGGCTGGCGTGAGGAGGAAAAAACTATACTGACGTGAGGTCTGAAACATGACAAGGAATTAGAATTCAGAAAGCAGACGTAATTTATTTGATACTTAACTTAAATCCATTAATGATGAACGTCGCTTTTGACGGTACATGATTCACAATATTATCTGTTCAGAATACGTTCACAGTTACTGAATATGGCGCCTTGCTAGGTCGTAGCATATGACGTAGCTGAATGCTATGCTAAACTGTCGTCTCTGCAAATAAGAGCGTATGTAGTCAGTGAACCATCGCTAGAAAAGTCAGCTGTACAACTGGGGCGAATGCTAGGGAGTCTCTCTAGACTAGACGTGCCGTGTGGCGGCGCTCGATCTGCAATCACTGACAGTGGCGACACGCGGGTCCGACGTATACTAACGGACTGCGGCCGATTTAAAGGCTACCACCTAGCAAGTGTGGTGTCTGGCGGTGACACCACAAATACATTGTTTGTTCTCTACCAAAATCTTTCATTTGCTAACTATGCCTATCAGTAGTTAGTGTCTTCAGTAGTTACAATCGCCCGCATCTCATGGTCGTGCGGTAGCGTTCTCGCTTCCCACGCCCGGGTTACCGGGTTCGATTCCCGGGGGGGTCAGGGATTTTCTCTGCCTCGTGATGGCTGGGTGTTGTGTGCTGTCCTTAGGTTAGTTAGGTTTAAGTAGTTCTAATTTCTAGAGGACTGTCGCGCTGACCACTCAGCTACCGGGGCGGACATATTTTGAAAGAAAATTTTTTGATTTTGCAAGAAAAAGTTAATTGAACTCAAATTCCCATTAAGAGGTGAAGATATATATATGACAAAAACAGGTTTTGCACTCGAAATGTTTAATGAAAAAAATGCAACAAATTTTACGCAAAGTTTATTATTAGTCTGTCATTTCTATGAAATAATAAAAGTAAATTATGTCAACAGTAATAAATTACAAAACTTCGGAATTCATTCATAGTTTACAGTAAAAATAGAAAATAGCTCATCCACTCCCTGTGTCTACGTAATATACTAAACACCTTTTTCCAAAGCTGTTTCACAGAGGAAGACCGCACTGCGGGTCCTTCTCTAAATCCTCGCACAATCGAAAAAATGGCTGACATCGAAATAAGTGTCCAAGGAATAGAAAAGCAACTGGAATCACTCAACAGAGGAAAGTCCACTGGACCTGACGGGATACCAATTCGATTCTACACAGAGTACGCGAAAGAACTTGCCCCCCTTCTAACAGCCGTGTACCGCAAGTCTCTAGAGGAACGGAAGTTTCCAAATGATTGGAAAAGAGCACAGGTAGTCCCTGTCTTCAAGAAGGGTCGTCGAGCAGATGCGCAAAACTATAGACCTATATCTCTGACGTCGATCTGTTGCAGAATTTTAGAACATGTTTTTTGCTCGAGTATCATGTCGTTTTTGGAAACCGAGAATCTACTATGTAGGAATCAACATGGATTCCGGAAACAGCGATCCTGTGAGACCCAACTCGCTTTATTTGTTCATAAGACCCAGAAAATATTAGATACAGGCTCCCAGGTAGATGCTATTTTCCTTGACTTCCGGAAGGCGTTCGATACAGTTCCGCACTGTCGCCTGATAAACAAAGTAAGAGCCTACGGAATATCAGACCAGCTGTGTGGCTGGATTGAAGAGTTTTTAGCAAACAGAACACAGCATGTTGTTATCAATGGAGAGACGTCTACAGACGTTAAAGTAACCTCTGGCGTGCCACAGGGGAGTGTTATGGGACCATTGCTTTTCACAATATATATAAATGACCTAGTAGATAGTGTCGGAAGTTCCATGCAGCTTTTCGCGGATGATGCTGTAATATACAGAGAAGTTGCAGCATTAGAAAATTGTAGCGAAATGCAGGAAGATCTGCAGCGGATAGGCACTTGGTGCAGGGAGTGGCAACTGACCCTTAACGTAGACAAATGTAATGTATTGCGAATACATAGAAAGAAGGATCCTTTATTGTATGATTATATGATAGCAGAACAAACACTGGTAGCAGTTACTTCTGTAAAATATCTGGGAGTATGCGTGCGGAACGATTTGAAGTGGAATGATCATATAAAATTAATTATTGGTAAGGCGGGTACCAGATTGAGATTCATTGGGAGAGTCCTTAGAAAATGTAGTCCATCAACAAAGGAGGTGGCTTACAAAACACTCGTTCGACCTATACTTGAGTATTGCGCATCAGTGTGGGATCCGTACAATATCGGGTTGACGGAGGAGATAGAGAAGATCCAAAGAAGAGCGGCGCGTTTCGTCACAGGGTTACTTGGTAACCGTGATAGCGTTACGGAGATGTTTAACAAACTCAAGTGGCAGACTCTGCAAGAGAGGCGTTCTGCATCGCGGTGTAGCCTGCTCGCCAGGTTTCGAGAGGGTGCGTTTCTGGATGAGGTATCGAATATATTGCTTCCCCCTACTTATACCTCCCGAGGAGATCACGAATGTAAAATTAGAGAGATTAGAGCGCGCACGGAGGCTTTCAGACAGTCGTTCTTCCCGCGAACCATACGCGACTGGAACAGGAAAGGGAGGTAATGACAATGGCACGTAAAGTGCCTTCCGCCACACACCGTTGGGTGGCTTGCGGAGTATAAATGTAGATGTAGATGTAGATGTAGAATGATGGAGGTTTCGCTGCCCACAGCTTGCAGCACGATTCGTCAGGGGTCACTCGTCTCTCTCTTCGAGTTCACCACGAAAGTGCCTACTCACACAAAGTGTTATGCCCGCGTTTCCGCAAAACCGGAAGATATCGTCACAGTCTCTGATAAGCCTTAAAGAAATTAAAAAAAAACAACAAAGGAAAGCGCATGTCTTGTGATCAACGATGTTCGCTGCTTCAGGAATATCGAGTTTCATCAGACATTTCACCTGATGAAGGCTGACAAAACACATGTCGCAAGTTAACGTTGTTAATGTTTATTGCCGTAGATACAGGCCACACAGTCAGTTAAAAGTTACATAATTAAGTTCAGTTTGTTTTCAGTTACTCGTTCGCAGTCATGGAACATACTGAAATCGTAGCAGCACTGCACTCCACAGCGTTGCAAGAGGAGCCAAAAGAAAATGGTGGCCATTCGTTTTCTGCGTTTGAAGGGGAATAACGCCGCAAGAAACCACACTGAGTAGTACAAGCGTACTGCAAGAGAACACCAGCATAGCACACTGGTGTATTAAAGCTTTACGAACAACGTTCGTACAGATGTTTGGAGGTGAAGTAGTAACAAAAGATCTTAAATGTTTTATGTTTTCCGTTACGAGACAAATGGATTCGTTCTAATTTAACCGCGGTCACCCACAGATTATTTGCGTCATGACAAAATTTTAATTCTGAAATACGTTTCGAGATATTAATCACACTTTCAGGCTGTCGTGACGATACATAAACATGTAGCTTAAGCACACGATGGTTTTTACAGCGGTCTTGCTGCAGTGATGTATACTGTGGAACGCCCAGGGAGAAATATCTGCTGCAGTATCGCGTGATAGATAGTCTCGTGACCAACTGACAAGTCACGAGTCATAGACAATGCGGAGTCCAGCTACAACACGAACAAGCGGCAGTTGTTTTGATAGTTGCGACAGTCAGCTTTAGTCGCATTTTCTATATATATTTAAGAATTCTAAGCGTGTAATAAGAGATGGAACTGGTCTCCCTTGGTACACAAAGCGGGTCACAATAATGTTTCAGAAGCAACGGAAGAAACACGCCAAATTTAAAAGAACGCAAAATCGTCAAGATTGGTGAAGTTTTACAGAATATCGAAATTTAGAGCGAACTTCAAAGCGACACGTTTTTCATAGTTTCCACAACAAAACTGTCTTCAAATACGAGAGAAAATCCAAAGAGTTTCTGGTCATATGTAAAGCACACCAGCAGCAAGACGCAATCAATGCCCTCACTACGCGTTAGCAATGTTAATGGCACTGATGAGAGTACCTCTAAAGCAAACTTATTAAACACGGTTTTCCGAAACTCCTTCACCAATCCATGTCAAATGTGAAACCGGTTGTCGTTGACAAAGCGTTTCTTTCGTCTCCCTTCTCATTTGCTTTACGACCATACGTAGTTATTATATGGCTTCGAGTGGAATTCCTGCACTCCATGTAGACACTATGGAGAGTGCTACTTCGGGCTACTTCGTTGATGGTGTGTTCAAGTGTGCGATAAAACACGATAGCTCCTTTCTGCCTTTCTGTCGCGAGTCAAAAATGTTCAAATGTGTGTGAAATCTTGGGCGACTGCTAAGGTCGTCAGTCCCTAAGCTTACACACTATTTAACCTAAATTATCCTAAGGACAAACACACACACCCATGCCCGAGGGAGAACTCGAACCTCCGCCGGGACTAGCCGCACAGTCCATGACTGCAGCGCCCCTGACCGCTCGGCTAATCCCGCGCGGCTGTCGCGTCTCCAAATGGACTATCTCGTTACACTGATTCCATACAGCTCATTGGTACATACACCTCACGTCAGTGCCATGACTTACGTCACCAGTGAAGGGTCACATCACCGGGTAGTACCGGCCCTACGCGATCCTCAGCGTTTCAGAGTGACTGGTTTGCTGTTTTGTGGGGAGGGAGGGACTAACTTTTTATGCCGTGAGTTTAAATTGTTCTCGGGTCTTCAAATGGTTCAAATGGCTCTGAGCACTATGGGACTCAACTGCTGTGGTCATCAGTCCCCTAGAACTTAGAACTACTTAAACCTAACTAACCTAAGGACATCACACACACCCATGCCCGAGGCAGGACTCGAACCTGCGACCGTAGCAGCAGCGCGGCTCCGGACTGGAGCGCCTAGAACCGCACGGCCACCGGGCCGGCTTCGGGTCTTCAGACAGGTGTAGTCGATACTACATGAAGCATTGTGACTGTGGTGTCACCGCCAGACACCACACTTGCTAGGTGGTAGCCTTTAAATCGGCCGCGGTCCGTTAGTATACGTCGGACCCGCGTGTCGCCACTATCAGTGATTGCAGACCGAGCGCCGCCACACGGCAGGTCTAGAGAGACTCCCTAGCACTCGCCCCAGTTGTACAGCCGACTTTGCTAGCGATGGTTCACTGACAAAATACGCTCTCATTTGCCGAGACGATAGTTAGCATAGCCTTCAGCTACGTCATTTGCTACGACCTAGCAAGGCGCCATTACCTGTTACTATTGATGCTGTAAAACGTGTACCGTCAAGAGCGATGTCCACCAATTATGGATCAAAGTTAAGTATTCTACCAGTTACCTCCTTTTATGCTAGTCTCATTTCCTTGTCCTGTTCCAGACCTCACGCCAGCCTGCGTGAGCTTAAACGCGTGCCTTTCGGCTTCCTGTCATAGTGGGTTGGCTGTCTTGCCAATCCACAGCAGTGACACACCATCTTCACGTGAAAACTGAGGGAAATCGGTTACGCCACTCGTTTGATGCTTTAGCAAAAGTTCATCTGGAAATGGTAGCATGCTCTGTTGCCTGTGTCTATGTGCCTGTGGTTCTGTCAGTGTGATCATGTGATGTATCTGACCCCAGGAATGTGTCAATAAAGTTTCCCCTTCCTGGGACAATGAATTCACGGTGTTCTTATTTCAATTTCCAGGAGTGTAGAATGGCAAGTCATTAATATATATTAACAACAACAAAGGACCCAAGACTGACCCTTGTGGAACCCCATTCTTGATAGTTCCCCAGTTTGAGGAACGTGCTGATCTTTGCATATTATGAGAACTACTTATTTTAACTTTCTGCACTCTTCCAGTTAGGTACGAATTAAACCATTTGTGCACTGTCCCACTCATGCCACAATACTTGAGCTTGTCTAGCAGAATTTCATGATTTACACAATCAAAAGCCTTTGAGAGATCACAAAAAATCCCAATGGGTGGTGTTCGGTTATTCAGATCATTCAAAATTTGATTTCTACTTCAGTACCCTCCAGTCATCCAAGAACTGCTTCCCGTGGAGTGCGTCCTTCATTGGGCCAAACAGATCCCGGCTGTAGGGCGGATGAGGAAGAACATCGGCGGATGAGGAAGAACATCGAGAGTAGTCCTAAAACAAGGAAGAGGAAGAACAGTCCAATGGAGGCTCTCAGGGGTGAAGATTTGTATGAGACCTTGCATTGTCACAGAGAAGCTGAATTTCGTTTGCATTTTTCTGGCGACAAACACGCTGAAGTCGTTTATGAATTTCTTGAGGGTAGTGCAATACGGTTCCGAGTTGCGTCATGAGGGATAAAATCAAACAGAATAAATCTTCAGAATATCAGGAGACCTTCGCCATGAATTTACCGACCGAGGATGCGGCACATCAGGCAAATCTACCCCCTCGTACAGGCCTTCATTGTACTCTTTCCATCTATCCGCTCTCTCCAATGCATTTAACAGCGGACTTCCCGTTGTATTCTTAATGTTACACCTTTGCTTTTAATCTCCAAAGGTTGTTTTGACTTTACTGTATGCTGAATCAGTCCTTCCGACAGTCATTTCTTCTGGAGTTCTTCACATTTTTCATGCAGTCGTTTAGTCTTCCCTCCATGTCCAATTTATTTTATTCATCAGCGACGTGTAGTTCTGTATTCCCAAATTTACCTAAACATTTTTGTACCTCCTCCTTTCATCGATTAACTGGAGGTATTTCTTGTTGCCCATGTCTTCTTCGCAGATACCTTCTTTGTACCTATGCTTTCTTTTCCAGTTTCTGTGATTTCACTTTTTAGAGATGTCCATTCCTCTTCAACATTACTACCGACTGAGCTGCTCGTTATTGCTGTATCTATAACCTTAGAGAACATCAAACGTATGTCGTCATTTCTTAGTACCTCTATCTCCCACTTCTTTAAGCACTGATTGTTCCTGATTAATCTCTTAAACTTCAGCCTACTCTTCATTGCTACTACATTGTGATCTGAGTCTATATCTGCTCCTGAGTGCACCTTGCAATTCAGTATCTGATTTTGGTATGTCTGTTTGACCATGATGTAATCTATCTGAAATCTTCTTGTACCACACGACATCTTCCAAGTATACCTCCTTCTCTTATGATTCTTTAACAGAGTATTCGTTATTACTAGCTGAAATTTGTTACAGAACTCTATTAGTCTTTCTCCTCTTTCGCTGCTTGTCCCATGTCCATATTCTACTGTAGCCTTTTCTTCTAGTTCGTCCCCTACAACTGCATTCCAACCCCCATGACAGATTTTCGTCTCCCTTTACGTACTGTATCACCCTTTCAATATCCTCATATACTTCCTCTATCTCTTCGTCTTCAGCTAGCGAAGTCGGCATGTATACCTGAACTATTGTTGTCAGTGTTGGTTCGCTGTCGATTCTGATGAGAACAACGCTACCATTGAACTGTTCACAGTAACGCACTCTCTGCCCTACGTTCCTATTCATAACGAATGCTACTCTCGTCATAACGTTTTCTGCTGCTGCTGATATTGGCCTATACTCGTCTGACCAGAAATCCTTGTCTTCTTTCCATTTCACTTCACTGACCGCTACTGTATCTAGGCAGAGCCTTTGCATTTCGCTTTTCAGATTTTCTAGCTTCCCTACCGCGTTCAAGCTACGAGGCAGTGCTCGCCGTGTCTATGTCGCGCAAACGACCATCACTTGCCTGCAGTCAGAATCTGCTTTTCACTGCTTGCAGACCACGGAGCGCCATTTCATCTTCCAGTTGATCTTATGTCGGCATCAGTCGACCCGTACACGTCGACACTGTGCCGCGAGTGAAGAACATGCTGGAGGTGTGCGTGTCCGTAGTCTCACCGCAAATAACCGGTTCGCAACCGTGTTGACACGTGTGGGCTCACAAACCCACTTATCTGTGCTGCGGTAGCTGCACAATCATCTGCTGTTGCTACCCTTACAGTACGACAATCGTAGCAGGCTTCTGTGCCCTGAACGTCCAGAACCTCTCCTATAGGTGTGAGAATGTTCACGTGACCGCTGATACCAGCACCGTTGTACAACTGAGGCAGCACGTTCAAACTGTGTGGCGAATCTCCGAAATGACCAATCCGCCACTTGGAAGGCCACAATTTGACGCCTTTCAAACTCGCCCAGTTGACCGTAGGAAGCACGAGTGCGTCTCTGCGAGTCTTCTGGCTGTTAGAATTTTCTGTTAATGGGTAGACACAGCTGGCGCTCTGACAGTTGTGCCACTGGGGTATCTGTTTGCAGACGTCGTTGAAACCGTTACCAGTAAAACTACTACCGCGTAGGTGGCATATGCTGTCATCAGATCAAAATCAACGTCGTCTTTCCAGGTGCATTAACTCCTTTTTTTCATGTAGTGTAATTTCGTATACACACATTTGCACAGATATAGTTGCTTAATGTTTAAATACTCGTATACGAGGGCTGTTCAGAAAGTAAGCTCCGATTGATCGCGAAATGGGAACCACAGTGAAAATTAGAAATGTTTTATTTTTAACGGTTAGCTACAACATCCAGCTACTTCTCTACGTAGTTGCCGTTCTGACAAAGACATTTGTCGTAGCGTTGTACCAACTTTCCAATACCCTCATCATAAAAGACAGCCGCCAGTGCTTTCCGCCAATTCTCTACGCTGGCCTACAGCTCGTTTTCTGTGCCAAAATGTTGTATTCATAGCCAGCGGTTCATGTGAGCAGAAATGAAACGCAGGGGGAGTCAATTACGGGCTGTATTGTGGGTAGTCAAACATTTCCAATTGAAAACGATGCAGGAGCATCTTCATTGCCCCTTCAGAATGCGGCTGAGAATATTGCCTTGTAGAAGAAACTGCACGACAGTTATGTAATGTTGGCTGTATAGCTTCAGGCGAAATTTCTCACCAGGTCCTCGTACTTGGCGGGAGACACTATTCTCTAGACAACTTTACGCGATCACTGTGAGCTCAGAAATGAGAGGAGTGACGTGATGCTATCTAGGGTCATACTAGAGACACTGCCCAACACATCTGTGCAAAGCTTTATCGGATTATCATAGTCGTTTCCATTTCGCGATCAATCGGAGCATACTTTCTGAACAGCCCTCGTACAAAGGTGAATTAATGTTGAAGCATTTTATTTGCACTTCTTTAATTGTTGTTGTTGTGGTCTTCAGTCCAGAGACTGGTTTGATGCAGCTCTCCATGCTACTCTATCCTGTGCAAGGTTCTTCATCTCCCGATACCTACTGCAACCTACATCCTTCTGAATCTGTTTAGTGTATTCATTTATTGGTCTCCCTCTACGATTTTTACCCTCCACGCTGCCCTCCAATACTAAATTGGTGATCCCTTGATGCCTCAGAATATGCCCTACAAACCGATCCCTTCTTCTAGTCAACTTGTGCAACAAATTTCTCTTCTCTCCAATCCTATTCAATACCTCCTCATTAGTTACGTGATCTACCCACCTAATCTTCAACATTCTTCTGTAGCATCACATTTCGGGAGCTTCTATTCTCTTCTTGTCCAAACTATTTATCGTCCATGTTTCACTTCCATACATGGCTACACTCCATACCAATACTTTCAGAAATGACTTCCTGACCCTTAAATCTATACTCGATGTTAACAAATTTCTTTTCTTCAGAAATCCTTTCCTTGCCATTGCCAGTCTATATTTTATATCCTCTCTACTTCGACCATTGGGTGTAAGGTACAGTGAAGCGACTCTAACAGCCTCTCCTGTACAAATGTCAACCTCACCTACCCGAGTTGCAGCTAAGGATTGCTGCACGGTACACCCTGTTATTGCTAACGAGGCTCTGACGACCGAGTGTTTCCCGGGATAAGGAAACGCCCCCTATCAAGTGCCAACGGTCTCAAAGAGAGCGGATGAGCGGATAGAGGCAGGGCACTCTCTTGTCCTTGGAGTGAGAAATTGCTCCTAAAGGCGGAAGAACTTCACAGTCAACGGCATAGGATGGAGAAGGCAACGGGAAACCACTCCATTAAAGATCACTCAAGATATCCCAAGAATCAGTAGCGCACCATGCCAGAATCTTCTGTTAAACATAAATCCGGAGTAATAGTCCCCCAATCGGATCTCCGGGTGGGGACAATGGAAGGTCAGGCAAAGTTGAAGAATACACTAAAAATAGCAACATGGAATGTAAGAACACTCCTCCAATGCGGGAAATTAGAGAACCTCAAACTAGAGATGGACAGAATGGGAACAGACATAATAGGAATATCTGAGATGCGATGGCCTGAACCAGGAGACTTCAGATCAGGAAATTATCGTATCATTCATACAGGTACTAACCAAGGAACAACTGGAATCGGTGGAGTTGGAATAATTCTAAAAGGAAAACTCGGGAATCTAGTCACAGGATATGTGCAATTTAACTCTAGGATAATACTAGTCAAAATTGGAACCAAACCAAAGAACACGGTAATAGTACAAGTCTATATGCCGACATCGGCAGAAGAAGACGATGTAATAGAAACAGTGTATGAAGACATCAACAAAGTTATAAATTATGTTAAAGGTGAAGAGAACTTAATTATAATGGGAGATTGGAATGCTAGTGTTGGAGAAGAGGAAGTTGACGGAATTGTAGGGAAATATGGTCTAGGAGATAGAAACGAAAGAGGAAGCCGGCTAATTGAATTTTGTGCCAAAAACAAGTTGGTCATAGCGAACTCCCTTTTCAACCACCATAAAAGAAGAAGGTACACGTGGAAAGCCCCAGGAGATACTAGAAGACACCAAATCGACTATATATTAGTAAAATCGCGTTTTAAAAACCAAATCAAGGACTGCAGAAGCTACCCGTCTGCGGATATTAATAGTGATCACAACCTTGTAATGATGAAATGCTTACTCAAACTCAAGCGATTAGAGAGAAAAACGAACAAAGTATGGAACAGAGATAACCTAAAGTCTGAAGAACTAGTGATCCCTTATGCACGGAAAACTGATGAGATGGCATCAAACATTATTCCCGGGAGTACTAACGAGGAGTGGAAACAAATCAAAGAAGGCATACATAAAGCAGCAGAAGAATTTATTGGGAAAGCCAAACCTGTAAACAGGAAAGAGTGGATAACACCTGAAATAATTTGTCTAATGGAAGAAAGAAGACTATACAAAAATGCCTTTGACGAGCAAAGCGAAAACAAATATAGAAAGCTTAGAAACCAAATAAACAGAGAATCTAGGAAAGCAAAAGAAAATTACCTCAACAGCATTTGTAAAGAGGTGGAGGAAAACATGGTTAAAGGAAAAACTGACTTGGCCTACAGAACAATAAAACAAAACTTTGCTAAACGGAAAGTAAAATCTTCAGGAACTATAAAGAACAAAGAGGGCAAGGTACTATTTGGATATGACACGCTGAAGAGATGGCAAGAATACATTGAAGAGCTATATCAAGGAGACCCTCTAACAGATAATATGATAGAATTAAGCGAAGAAGTAGAGAAAGAAGAACTAGGGGACACAATTCTGAAAGATGAATTTGAAAAAGCACTAAAAGAACTACCAGATAAGAAAGCGGCAGGTGTTGATGATATACCTTCTGAACTAATTAAGAAATCAGGAGACAAAATGAAAGCTACATTACTGCAACTCATACAGAAAATATACAAAACAGGTGAAGTTCCTGAAGACTATCAGAAATGCATCATATTCCCCATACCTAAGAAAGCATCTACTATGGACTGTGAAAACCATCGAACACTCAGTCTTCTTTCACACGCATCAAAAATTCTAATAAGAATAATTTTGAAAAGAGTTGAAAACCAATTGAATAGCACTCTAAGTGAAGACCAATTCGGTTTTAGAAGCGGTGTAGGGACGAGGGAAGCAATCTTATCTTTAAGACTAATAATTGAGAAACAAATTTCCAAAAACAAACAAGTATTTATAGCCTTCGTAGACCTCGAAAAGGCATTTGACAATGTTGTATGGCCAGAAATGTTTAGAATTCTGAAGAAGGCTGGTCTGAAATATAATGATAGAAGGATAATCTTTAAAATATACCAAAATGAAACAGCCTTAGTTAAGAAGGAAAACAAAGAAGAAACAGCAAGAATAAGGAAAGGAGTGAGACAGGGATGCCCACTATCTCCAGTAATTTTCAACGCATATATCCAAGAAGCAATAGACAAAATAAGAGAGAATATTGAAGTAGGAATAAAACTTAACGGAATGAAAATAGATATGTTGCGATATGCAGATGATATCGCCATAATTACAGAAAGGAAAGAAGATTTAGAAGCCGCACTCAATGAAATGGAAAACACCTTAAAAGAACAGTATGGAATGAAAATAAATAAGAAAAAGACTAAAGTGATGGTGAGTGGCGCCCTGAACTACAATGAACCCATACGAATAACAATAAAGGGAGAGAAACTAGGGCAGGTTACAGAATTTAACTACTTAGGTAGCAAAATAACAGCAGATGGAAGGAGCAAAAGTGACATTAAAAACAGAATACAACTTGCCAAAATAGCATTCAATGGAAAAAGAAACTTACTGACGAGTAGAAATGTTAGTTTAGACGTAAGAAAGAGAGTCATGAAAACCTATGTGTGGAGTACAGCCCTTTACGGATGTGAAACTTGGACTTGTGGAAAAGAAGAAAAGAGAAGATTAGAGGCATTCGAAATGTGGTGCTACCGGAGAATGGAAAAAATCAGCTGGCGAGACAAGGCTACAAACGAAGATGTCCTCAGAAGAGTGAAAGAAAACAGATCTCTTTGGCGAAATATACAGAAAAGAAGAATAACCTTCATAGGTCACATTTTACGGCATAACAATTTCATTAAGAGAATATTAGAAGGAATCATTGAAGGAAGAACTCGCCGAGGACGACCTAGATTAACCTACATTCAACAAGTAATAAATGACATCGGGTGCCAGACCTATGCAGATATGAAGAAGAAAGTTGACAAAAGAACGGAATGGCGTGCTGCTGCCAACCAACCTGTGGGTTGATAACCGAAGAAGAAGAGACTTCGACCATCATCAGTTACTTTGCTCCCCATATATCAAAACTCCTTTACTACTTTAAATGTCTCATTTTCTAATCTAATTCCCTTGGCACCACCCGATTTAATTCGACTACATCCCATTATTGTCGTTTTGTTTTTGTTGATGTTCATCTTATATCCTCCTTTCAAGACCATGTCCATTCCGTTCAGCTGCTCTTCCAGGTCCTTTGCTGTCTCTGACAGAATTACAATATCATTCTTTAATCAATTTTTATTCATTGTTTCAAAGATGTAACAGTGATTGTTTTCGACAAAGTTGTAAACTCTTTAATTACTCGCGGGAGAGTAATTGTAACTGGATAGTCCTGGGGAGGGAATGTGATGTGGAATGGACAGTCTTGGTGGAAGAGCTATGGTAAAGGGAGCTAAAGTGTATCACACAGAAGGCAACGAGACCACCAAGAAACTAACAAGAGAAGAAATATTTTATAACTCTAGATGTGGATGATGGAAAGCTAAGTTTCTAAGTCAATGCAATCAAAATAAACGGCTATTTATGTCACATATTTTGATGCAAACTCACTCATTAACACCTTTGTGGTACTTACCGTTGACTTAGAATCATGAAATTTGGCACAAAGCAAGGATACACACTGCAAGTAAAGGAAAAATATCCGGAAATTGTTTATTTGTAATAATATCAAATAAAAATACTTTTTGTCTTTTTTATCGGACTTCTGATCTAAAATTAAAGGATAGTTAATTGAAACCCTCAGCTGTCGACAGTTGTTGTTGACATACCTTGATGGGAACAGCTGAAAATGTGTGCCCTGACCGGGACTCGAACCCGGGATCTCCTGATTACATGGCAGACGCTCTATCCATCATTTTTTTTCATAGAGTTCGTTGCGTTTGGTCTAGGTGGACGTCACCAGACATCCGTTCAAGTTGATCGTTGATTCCTTTACTCAGTTTTTTTATTACAGAGGCCAAGCAGCCCTCTGACCGAACACGCTGAGCTACCGTGCCGGAAAACTGCAGGGACTTATCCCTTTCACGCTTCCCGTGAGTTCCACGTTCCCAGCTGCCCACAGTCTACATACGTAATGTTCCTAATTGATACGTATGTAGATTGTGGACAGTTGGGAATGTGGATCTCACGGGAAGAGGCGTGCAAGGGATAAGTTCCTGCAGTCTGTGTCCTCGGTGGCTCAGATGGATACAGCGTCTGCCATGTAAGCAGGAGATCCCGGGTTCGAGTCCCGGTTGGGGCACGCATTTTCAGCTTTCCCCATCAAGGTATGTCAACAACACCTATCGGCAGCTGAGAGGTTTCATTTAATTATCATTTATTCTAGAGAAGCTGCACGGTTATCAATGGTATTTGTTCTTTCGAGAACAGTTACTATCTTTATATATCTAAAATTAAGGGGCTCCGGAACGCCCTATACTTGCAATGTTAAAATAACGCTTATAAATTACATCTTCCCTCACAAAGTATTTGAGGTAGGAAGTTGAACTTTTTACAGATTATTTATTGGAATATGGGCTACAACTTAACACAGGGATTTTACCAAATTTTAGTTCAGTTATTAAAGATGATTTTTTTTCAATTGTAATGAAAATTCACAACATTTTTTTGCAATTTTTTATTTATTTATTCAAAAATATACAGTTTTTTGGAAAAAGGCTATGTTAAATTATGCAGAAGGTACTGTGTAACATTTACTGAAAGTTTGAAACAAATATGTTTGGAAGATCCTTAGAAAACATGTAATTAGCATGAGAAAATAAAAGTTTTGGGAATCGAGCGACAAAGATTGGATTAACTTTTTAGTGCATTCCAGGTCCATAGGATGGATTATCTCCATCCTCTGCAGACTCCTCCTCCAGCTTCCTCTTGTTCCTCCTCCTGTTTACTCTTGCTTGTATTTCTAGACTCTTTACAGCCCTGTCTGCAGCCCGAAGGCGTTCCTTGTCTAAAGCAAGCATCGCTCGTACCATGTTAGAACTTATCTTCATTCCCATATTTCTAAATACCTTGCACCTTACAATGTTGCCATCATTGAAAGTCGCAACAGCATCATACACACCAAAGTGAAGTGTTTCTATTCCAACAAATACAGTCTTGGGGATTCTCGACCATATAACACTATTTACACTTTCATTGGCGTTTTGAGTTTTTCCGTGAATACACTTTTTCATCAGTTCAGGTGCTGCTAAGTCTCTGAAAATAGATTTTATCACCTCCATTATTGCATGAGGCAGACTATGGTTATGAGTGTACACTTCATGAGTTAGCAATCCTTTGTTATATTTACACCAACTGTCTTCTTCTTTGGGACACAAGCTATGTTGGGGATTTTCATCGGTTGAAGAAGTATGAAAAAAAAAAAGAGCCCAAACAGCCTTCTTCATTTCGTCGACACCTTGTGTATTTTGCCTAATAGCGATTCCATAATAGTTCTGTATTTTGTCAATTACACTGTCAGTTAACCTTCTCTTCCCATCCAACCCTTTAGCATCACTGAGTTTTTGTTTTTAGTACGAAGCTATCAGTCGCCGAAGTCTTGTTCCCATTCGCTTCTGTACGTGTCCAATACACTCAAATTTCTGCACTACAACATCATACTTTATCTCACATCACTAAAATGTACCTGATGAACACGGACGTTAATAATAACACCATTTGACAGCAGTTTAACAGCGCCACAGTGGGTCACGCCCATGTAGAACACATTTCAAAAAAACTTTAAAAATAGTTGTAGTCTTCAGAATTGAATAAATTATATATCTATTAAAAGCTAATAGTCTGCAGATTCAGAAAACGCAAAAAAGTAAAAATTGGACTTTTCATGATTTTGAGCCTTTCCGGAGCCCCGTAAAACATTGTCGAAACTCTTGGATTTACCAGGAGTGATATCTTGCCAGTATATATATATATATATATATATATATATATAAGGTTCTCGATTCCCAAGTACGATGAACTGTCGACATACAAAATTAAGTTAGTACAGAAGCCTCAGTGGGCGAGACCTAGACATACCTGGCCAGTTCTATTGTCCCTAATAATTAAAAAAATATCTAATGTTGCAAGTTTCAGTAGCATAGCAGACGGAGTCATTAAGACTGAACAGTATGAAACTTTTCAGTTCGACGAAAATTTCCATACCAGGTTGTTCTCACGTAATCATCTCTACACTGTACAATACTTCGATGAATACGAGTTACGCTACCGCACCTTTGCTACTAACGCGTGTGAGGAAGCGTGCACCGCCTGATCGCACGCAGCTTAATCCAAGAGGCTGTCGTCGTAATTACAGACCCCCCCCCCTACCGTGTCTCTCCGAGCACTCTGCAGCTCCGCCTGCTGAGGTTAGCTGCTGAACGACGTCGGTGTGCGCGGGGAGCGGTAATTAGCCTCGCGAGGTGGGCTGCCTGGCTCCATCATCGACTCGGGCGGCTGGGCTGCGTAGCGGAGCGTGCGTGGCTACCGGCGCTGGAACCTGCTGAAGGCTCGCACAAGCTCAGCACGCCGGCACCGCTGTACCGTCTCAGCCAAATACGTAGAACTTCTTGACGCAATGATTTACCAACAGCCTTATGTATCATCATCATCATCATCATCATCATTTAAGACTGATTATGCCTTTCAGCGTTCAGTCTGGAGCATAGCCCCCCTTATACAGTTCCTCCATGATCCCCTATTCAGTGCTAACATTGGTGCCTCTTCTGATGTTAAACCTATTACTTCAAAATCATTCTTAACCGAATCCAGGTACCTTCTCCTCGGTCTGCCCCGACTCCTCCTACCCCCTACTGCTGAATCCATGAGTCTCTTGGGTAACCTTGCTTCTCCCATGCGTGTAACATGACCCCACCATCCAAGCCTGTTCGCCCTGACTGCTACATCTATAGAGTTCATTCCCAGTTTTTCTTTGATTTCCTCATTGTGGACACCCTCCTGCCATTGTTCCCATCTACTAGTACCTGCAGTCATCCTAGCTACTTTCATATCCGTAACCTCAACCTTGTTGATAAGGTAACCCGAATCCACCCAGCTTTCGTTCCCGTACAACAAAGTTGGTCGAAAGATTGAACGGTGCACAGATAACTTAGTCTTGGTACTGACTTCCTTCTTGCAGAAGAGAGTAGATCGTAGCTGAGCTCTCACTGCATTAGTTTTGCTACACCTCGCTTCCAGTTCTTTCACTATGTTGCCATCCTGTGAGAATATGCATCCTAAGTACTTGAAACCGTCCACCTGTTCTAACTTTGTTCCTCCTATTTGGCACTCAATCCGTTTATATTTCTTTCCCACTGACATTACTTTAGTTTTGGAGATGCTAATCTTCATACCATAGTCCTTACATTTCTGATCTAGCTCTGAAATATTACTTTGCAAACTTTCAATCGAATCTGCCATCACAACTAAGTCATCCGCATATGCAAAACTGCTTATTTTGTGTTCACATATCTTAATCTCACCCAGCCAGTCTATTGTTTTCAACATATGATCCATAAATAATATGAACAACAGTGGAGACATGTTGCAGCCTTGTCTTACCCCTGAAACTACTCTGAACCATGAACTCAATTTACCGTCAACTCTAACTGCTGCCTGACTATCCATGTAAAGACCTTTAATTGCTTGCAAAAGTTTGCCTCCTATTCCATAATCTTGTAGAACAGACAATAACTTGCTCCTAGGAACCCGGTCATATGCCTTTTCTAGATCTATAAAGCATAGATACAATTCCCTGTTCCACTCATAACACTTCTCCATTATTTGCCGTAAGCTAAAGATCTGGTGCTGACAACCTCTAAGAGTCCTAAACCCACACTGATTTTCATCCAATTGGTCCTCAATTAATACTCGCACTTTCCTTTCAACAATACCTGAGAAGATTTTACCCACAACGCTGATTAAAGAGATACCTCTGTAGTTGCTACAATCTTTTCTGCTTCCAGGTTTAAAGATTGGTGTGATTACTGCTTTTGTCCAGTCTGATGGAACCTGTCCCGACTCCCAGGCCACTTCAATTATCCTATGTAGCCATTTAAGACCTGACATTCCACTGTATTTGATCAGTTCCGACTTAATTTCATCCACCCCAGCCGCTTTATTGCACTGCAATCTACTGACCATTTTTTCCACTTCCTCAAATGTGATCCTATTTCCATGATCATTCCTATCCCATTCTACCTCGAAATCTGAAACATTACTGATCGCGTTTTCACCTACATTGAGCAACTCTTCAAAATATTCCGTCCATCTGCCCAAGGCATCCACAGGATTCACCAGCAGTTTTCCTGACCTGTCCAAAATACTTGTCATTTCCTTCTTACCTCCCTTTCGAAGACTGCTAATTACACTCCAGAGCCGTATGTATTGAAGAAATTTATTTTATAAACTTCTTATGTGCTACCAATTTTGGCATTACATTGATGCCATGGACACATGTGTCGCCTGGCCACCAAGAGCTGTTGCATAACAATTTGATGCACGGATCCAGTTACACGGCTCCTTCCGTGTATAGCGATTTTACGACTATGACGTGTGGGGCCTGAAGATGGCATCAATGTAATGGCGAAACTTGAAACACATAAAAAGTTCATAAATTAAATTTCTTCAATACATACGGCTGTTGGTAAGACATTGCATCAAGAAATACATGCCAGCCGTTGTCCCACGGTCCCTAATGGGTCAACGAAGATTAAATACGTAGAGCGCCGCAGAGAGGATACACTGGCGAAGACAGCTGGTGCGGCGCCACAACGAAAATTCGAATTAACTCAAAAGACAGTTTTTATTAACATTCTGCAAGCTTTGAAGTTGAGAGAGACGAAGATTCATATGAGAAAATGTACCACCACAGCTGAACTTTGAAGACGTCTTTATTATTTCACACGACTAGATCCGGCGTCACATTACTAGCCGTGTGAGACAGGGTGGTACGCTTTCTCATATACTATCGCATCAGCTGAAGTCCCTCCTGCATGCAGTGGGATGGACATTCAAAAACTGACGAAGATTCAGTTTTGTGCATCTCAGCCGTTAGTAAAATCGAAACTTCTTGGCAGATTAAAACCGTGTGCCGGACCGAGACTCGAACTCGGGACCTGGCAGAAGCAAAGCTGTGAAGACGGGGTGTGAGTCGTGCTTGGACAGCTCAGATGGTGGAGCACTTGCCCGCGAAAGGCAAAGGTCCCGAGTTCGAATCTCGGTCCGGTAAACAGTTTTAATCTGCCAGGAAGTTTCATGTCAGCGCACACTCCGCCGCAAAGTGAAAATCTCATTCTGGCATTCGTAAAATCCCTTGACTTTTCCCAAATGGCACCAGTTGCCCAATATCTATGCCAGCAACTCTCAGTATATCGATCTGTCTCTCACTTTAATATTCAGTGACGTTCCAAAATTCATTAATGAAATTCGGTCCTCAAATCAATCATCACGTGACAACTAGAGACTAAAGTAAAATTCATACACATCATTATCATATTCCAACATATCGATGTTCTTGATTGAGGAATACGCCAACTTTCACAGTCATCGACGTATATTTTCACATCAGAAGTCATGCACTAAAATAGATGTTCTCAGTATCAATTTTAAACAAGGTCTGATCTTAAACACGGCATTTTTCCGCTTACATCATAAGTCTGTATTATTATAAGACATTTCAACAATTATTTTCATTCATTAATCTGATTTAAGTCGAAGGTGATAACACGCGCCGACAGACTCTTCTCTCGCCCGACGGCCTTCGCGCGCAGGACAACGGCGTTCAGCTCATGAACATTGACGGCGGCGTCGAAGATGCTGCCCACTGCAAGTTTTGTCACCCTTCCAGAATACAAACAGAACATTGAGTATACAATTCAAACATTTACTTACATGTACAATATTTAACACTAATGCTAATCAGCATAGGTAATCGTATCGGTATAATATTGACTCACCTGCCAACTGAGTGTTAGGACGTTGAGTAATTGTCTGGACCTTCTTCTCACTCCACAGAGGGCAACCTGCACACCTCTCCACCATATTTTGTGTGTCAACGTAAATGGTCGTGATATAGGACGGTGGCAGAAAATGTGCCAAATACATTGAAGAGCCAAAGAAAATGGTACACCTTGTAAGTAGGCTGTTTATGTTTTCTTATTGGCAACGTTACGTAGCGCTCTGTATGAAAATCACTGGCTGTGCTGTGTGCAGTCTGTGGCTAGTTTGCATTGTTGTCTGCCATTGTAGTGTTGGGCAGCTGGATGTTAACAGCGCGTAGCGTTGCGCAGTTGGAGGTGAGCCGCCAGCAGTGGTGGATGTGGGGAGAGAGATGGCGGAGTTTTGAAATTTGTAATACTGGATATTATGAACTGCTATGTACATTATGATTTTCAACACTATTAAGGTAAATACATTGTTTGTTCTCTATTAAAATCTTTCATTTGCTAACTATGCCTATCAGTAGTTAGTGCCTTCCGTAGTTTGAATCTTTTATTTAGTTGGCAGTAGTGGCGCTCGCTGTTTTGCAGTAGTTCGAGTAACGAAGAGTTTTGGTGAGGTAAGTGATTTGTGAAAGGTATAGGTTAATGTTAGTCAGGGCTATTCTTTTGTAGGGATTTTTGAAAGTCAGATTGCGTTGCGCTAAAAAATATTGTGTGTCAGGTTAAGCACAGACTCATGTATAATTTTTCTAAGGGGACGTTTCATATGGCGACCCTGCCAGGATGGCTGTTTATGTTTTCTTATTGGCAACGTTACGTAGCGCTCTGTATGAAAATCACTGGCTGTGCTGTGTGCAGTCAATGGCTAGTTTGCATTGTTGTCTGCCATTGTAGTGTTGGGCAGCTGGATGTTAACAGCACGTAGCGTTGCGCAGTTGGAGGTGAGCCGCCAGCAGTGGTGGATGTGGGGAGAGAGATGGCGTAGTTTTGAAATTTGTAATACTGGATATTATGAACTGCTATGTATATTATGATTTTCAACACTATTAAGGTAAATACATTGTTTGTTCTCTATTAAAATCTTTAATTTGCTAACTATGCCTATCAGTAGTTAGTGCCTTCTGTAGTTTGAATCTTTTATTTAGTTGGCAGTAGTGGCGCTCGCTGTTTTGCAGTAGTTCGAGTAACGAAGATTTTTGGTGAGGTAAGTGATTTGTGAAAGGTATAGGTTAATGTTAGTCAGGGCTATTCTTTTGTTGGGATTTTTGAAAGGCAGATTGCGTTGCGCTAAAAATATTGTGTGTCAGGTTAAGCACAGTCTCGTGTATAATTTTTCTAAGGGGACGTTTCATATGGCGACCCTGCCAGGATGGCTGTTTATGTTTTCTTATTGGCAACGTTACGTAGCGCTCTGTATGAAAATCACTGGCTGTGCTGTGTGCAGTCTGTGGCTAGTTTGCATTGTTGTCTGCCATTGTAGTGTTGGGCAGCTGGATGTTAACAGCGCGTAGCGTTGCGCAGTTGGAGGTGAGCCACCAGCAGTGGTGGATGTGGGGAGAGAGATGGCGGAGTTTTGAAATTTGTAATACTGGATATTATGAACTGCTATGTATATTATGATTTTCAACACTATTAAGGTAAATACATTGTTTGTTCTCTATTAAAATCTTTCATTTGCTAACTATGCCTATCAGTAGTTAGTGCCTTCCGTAGTTTGAATCTTTTATTTAGTTGGCAGTAGTGGCGCTCGCTGTTTTGCAGTAGTTCGAGTAACGAAGATTTTTGGTGAGGTAAGTGATTTGTGAAAGGTATAGGTTAATGTTAGTCAGGGCTATTCTTTTGTAGGGATTTTTGAAAGTCAGATTGCGTTGCGCTAAAAATATTGTGTGTCAGGTTAAGCACAGTCTCGTGTATAATTTTTCTAAGGGGACGTTTCAACCTACCTGATATAGTGTAGGGCCTCTGCGAGCACGCAGAAGTACCGCAACACGACGTAGCAAGGAGTCGACTAATGTCTGAAGTAGTGCTGGAGAGAACTGACACCATGAATCCTGCAGGGCTGTCCATAAATCCGTTAAGAGTACGACGGGGTGGAGACCTCTTGTGCATAGCATGTTGCAAGGCATCCCCAGACATGCTCAATAATGATCATGTCTGAGGAGTCTGGGGTCAGCGGAAGTGTTTAAACTCAGAAGAGTTTTCCTGAAGCCACTCTGTGGCAATTCTGAATGTGTGGACTGTCGCATTGTCCTGGTAGAATTGCCCAGGTCCGTCTAAATGCACAATCCAGACGAATGGATGCAGGTGATCAGACAGGATGCTTACATATGTGTCACCTGTCAGAGTCGTAGCTAGACGTATCAGGGGTCCCATATCACCCCAATGGCAACCCCCCACACCTCGGAGATGTTGCGTCCCATCTCTCGTGCGGCGACTGTAACACCACGTTCAAACTCTCTTAAATCTTGATAACCTGCCATTGTAACAGCAGTAACCCATCTAACAACTGCGCAAGACACGTGTTCTCTCATGTAGGCGTTGTCGATCGTAGAGCCATATTCTGTCTCTTTCCATATCTCTGTATCTGAATGCGTTTACCTATACCAGTTCATTCGCGCTTCAGTGTAATTACGAAATAACACCCAACCGTTACTGTTCACAATTTAAAGCGAGAATCAAAACTACCTCCGATTATAGCGGACGAACACTTGATATACGTACTGCATGGGGGCTTAATTAAATAAAAATGCAAATAATTTTAATTTTTAGTCGCTGTCTGTCCGGTTACGCAGTCTCGTAACCGGTTGGCCCTGACTAGTATTAGTACGCAATCTGACTGCATAGAATAACAACAAGAAATGAAAGAAACTTCCGTTAACACAATTAATTAATTAAGTCCCCAGCAACTATAAAAGCTACGAAACAACAAAGTGGAAGTGTGATTCAACGTACACATCTGGCACGGTTCTTCCTCAATACGACAAGATGCTTTAAACGCCATCTACAATGAAGTAATTAAAAAAAAACAAAAATACTATAATTGCACATAAAAACCGGAATTACACTCTAATACGAGGTGTGGCTAGAAAAAAACCGGACTAGTACTGGTGAAACAATAAAACGAATGCAATAAGGCTGAAAGTCGCGTGGCCTGTCACGTGACTCTCGCTCCGCCTACTGCTCGAGTTTCATCTGCCTCCTGCACTCAGTCTGCCCGTGGCGTCTGTTTTAAGTAGTTGACGTTTTGTCTGTGCGTCGGAAAATCTTGAGTGCACAGAAAGAACAGCGTGTTAACATCAAATTTTGTTTCAAACTAGGAAAATCTGCAAGTGAAACGTTTGTAATGTTACAACACGTGTACGGCGATGATTGTTTATCGCGAACACAAGTGTTTGAGTGGTTTAAACGATTTAAAGATGGCCGCGAAGATACCAGTGATGACACTCGCACTGGCAGACCATTGTCAGCAAAAACTGATGCAAACATTGAAAAAATCGGTAAACTTGTTCGACAAGATCGCCGTTTAACAATCAGAGCAGTGTCTGAGTTAACAGGAGTTGACAAGGAAAGTGTTAGGCAGATTCTTCATGAAAGTTTCAACATGAACAAAGTGTGTTCAAAAATGGTTCCAAAGTGTCTCACAACTCAACAGAAGGAACGCCGAAGAATGATTTGTTCTGACATCCTGGAAAACATTGAAAGTGATCCCACCTTCTTACAAAATGTTATTACTTGCGATGAATCGTGGTTTTTTACTTACGATCCCGAAACTAAACGCCAATCGATGCATTGGAAAACTCCTGGTTCTCCACGACAAAAAAAAGCACTAATGTCAAAATCGAAATTCAAGGCAACGATGATTGTTTTTTTTTTTTTGACATCAAAGGGATTGTGTACATTTATTGGGTACCAGAGGGACAAACAGTGAATCAGCATTACTACATTAGCGTCCTGGCTACCCTACGTGAGCGAGTACGGAGAAAACGGAACGATTTGTGGCGAAAAAAGTCATGGATCCTTCACCAAGACAATGCCTCAGCTCACAGTGCGTTGTCTGTGAAGACGTTTTTGGCAAAACACAACATTCCCATCTTAGATCATCCACCCTACTCACCTGATTTGGCCCCCTGTGACTTTTTTCTTTTCCCTGAACTCAAGTCAGCTTTGAAAGGAACTAGATTTGAGACTGTTGAAGCAGTAAAAGAAAAAGCGACGGAAGTAATGTATGGACTTACCAAAAATGATCTGCAGCATTGCTATGAACACTGGAAATTCGTATGGAGCGGTGTAGAGACCGAGGAGGAGAGTACATTGAAGGAGATAACATGAAATTGTAAATAATTGTAAATAAATGTTTTTTCCAGCATCAGTCCGGTTTTTTTCTAGCCGAAACTCGTACATGAACACAAGCCAGATGCTTTGTTGACTGAACCTGTGACCAAGAGACATTGTTAGATAGGACATTTGAAATAAAAAAATTTTCTTTACCTTCATATATATTGACGAAACATACACTCTGATCATTACAACATCCGCAATCGAACAGCATCGGCTGTCTAGCCCATCACAACAACTGCAAACAACGTGCTCACAACTAGTCACGGCTACATCAAAACTCCTACTGCCCACTTTACAAAAAACACTCTCCACGACGACTTCTCGATAAGCACTCTCCACTACGACTTCTCAACAAGCACTGCCAGTGGAGGCGGCTAAATAATACTCTTTGGCGCAATCTCTGGCGCTGTGACTCAGTGTAGCCACCTTTCAGTACATCGGCTTCCAGCAGTGATTGTAATATACAGGGTGGTCCATTGATAGTGACCGGGTCAAATATCTCACGAAATTAGCATCAAACGAAAAAACTACAAAGAACAAAACTCGTCTAGCTAGAATGGGGAAACCGGATGACGTTGTGGTGGGCCCGCTAGATGGCTCTGCCATAGGTCAAACGGATATCAACTGAGTTTTTAAAAATAGGAACCCCCATCTTTTATTACATATTCGTGTAGTACGCAGAGAAATATGAATGTTTTAGTTGGACCACTTTTTTCACTTTGTGACAGATGGCGCTGTAATAGTCACAAACGTATAAGTACGTGGTATCACATAACATTCCGCCAGTGCGGACGGTATTTGCATCGTGATACATTACCCGTGTTGAAATGGACTGTTTACCAATTGCGGAGAAGGTCGATATCGTGTTGATGTATGGCTATTGTGATCAGAATGACCAACGGGCGTGTGCTGTGTATGCTGCTCGGTATCCTGAATGACATCATCCAAGTGTCCGGACCGTTCGCCGGATAGTTACGTTATTTAAGGAAACAGGAAGTATTCAGCCACATGTGAAACGTCAACCACGACCTGCAACAAATGATGATGCCCAACTAGGTGTTTTAGCTGCTGTCGCGGCTAATCCGCACATCAGTAGCAGTAAAAATTGTACGAGAATCGGGAATCTGAAAAACGTCGGTGTTGAGAATGCTACATCAGCATCGACTGCACCCGTACCATATTTCTCTGCCACTAGGCACAAGAGAAATTACGGGACCATGACAGATTTAATGCACGCGTTCTATTTAGCGATGAAGCGCCATTCACCAACAGCGGTAACGTAAACCGGCATAATATGCACTATTGGGCAACGGAAAATCCACGATGGCCGCGACACGTGGAACATCAGCGACCTTGGCGGGTTAATGTATGGTGCGGCATTATGGGAGAATCTGGCCCCCATTTTATCGATGGCAATCTAAATGGTGCAATGTATGCTGATTTCCTACGTAATGTTCTACCGATGTTACTACAAGATGTTTCACTGTATGACAGAATGGTGTTGTACTTCCAACATGATGGATGTCCGGCACATAGCTCGCGTGCGGTTGAAGCGGTATTGAATAGCATATTTCATGATAGGTGGATTGGTTGTCGAAGCAGCATACCACGGCCCGCACGTTCACCGGATCTGACGTCCCCGGATTTCTGTCTGTGGGGAAAGTTGAAGGATATTTGCTATCGTGATCCACCGACAACGCCTGAAAACACGCGTCAGCGCATTGTCAATGCATGTGCGAACATTACGGAAGGCGAACTACTCGCTGTTGAGCGGAATGTCGTTACACGTATTGCCAAATGCATTGAGGTTGACGGACATCATTTTGAGCATTTATTGCACTAATGTGGTATTTACAGGTAATCACGCTGTAACAGCTTGCGTACTCAGAAATGATAAGTTCATAAAGGTACATGTATCATAATAAATGAAAAGCACCAGTTTGCTTTTGTTCTACAATATTACAATGTTACAATATTACAATAAACAGTTAAAGCAAACTGGTGCTTTTCATTTATTATTATAATGTTGTTCTACCAAGAACCGACGGAAGATTCTGTTTATATGTACATGTATCACATTGGAACAACCGAAATAAAATGTTCAAACGTACCTACGTTCTGTATTTTAGTTTAAAAAACGTTTCTGTTACCAACAGTTCGTCTAAAACTGTGAGCCATATGTTTGTAACTATTACAGCGCCATCTATCACAAAGCGAAAAAAGTGGTCCAACTAAAACATTCATATTTCTTTACGTACTACACGAATATGTAATAAAAATGGGGGTTCCTATTTTAAAAAACCGCAATTAATATCCGTTTGACCTATGGCAGCGTCATCTAGCGGGCCATCATAGCGCCATCTGGTTTCCCCTTCAAGCTAGACAAGTTTCGTTCTTTGTAGTTTTTTCGTTTGACGCTTATTTCGTGAGATATTTAGCCCAGTCACGATCAATGGACCACCCTGTATATGAATACACTACTTTGATCCTAGCTCAGCGTTTGTATGGCATTAGAATGAGAAGGCATGATTTGGTTAATTCAGTTTAGGTTCAGTCAAAAAATGGCTCTGAGCACTATGGGACTTAACTTCCAAGTTCATCAGTCCCCTAGAACTTAGAACTACTTAAACCTAACTAACCTAAGGACATCACACACATCCATGCCCGAGGCAGGATTCAAACCTGCGACCGTAGCGGTCACGCGGTTCCAGACTGTAGCGCCTAGAAACGCACGGCCACCCCGGCCGGCTTAGGTTCAGTCTTTGGGTGGTTTAATAATACCCCCTTTACTATTCATAAGATATACCCAACTGAAAAAATTCCAATATCAGTAGGAAATACGCATAGTCCACAAGTTGCAGAGACCAAACGGTTCACAGCGGAACGTTCTAGAGAAAGTTAGCTTTTATGTAAATTGCATGTAGCAAGTAGTTAAATTTGTATTTGAATTTGAAGTAAGTGATACCAACTGTATGTTACACGGGTCAATACGAAAAACCTGACTCACGGATTACGTACAGTCTGGCCTAACTCGCCCAGCCAATCAATATGCAAAGAAGTTGTTGGCTGATCGTAAGTGTATGTAATTAATACGAGGGTCGTTCAATAAGTAATGCCACACATTTTTTTTAAAAAGCCAGTAATATAGATAAATGTCCTTGTTGGTGGTTCACATTTGATGTTTGTTCTGTGCGCCGGTGAAGTTTCGAACCGTTCTGGCAGATAGCAGAGCCGTAGTACAGCGTCAAAATGGCGTCTACATATAACTCACTTTCCATGCAGAGTGTTGTTACTGAATTCTTGTGTGCAGAAAAAGAAACCGTAGTGAACATCCATAAACGTTTGTGTCCATGTATGGCGATGCTGCAGTTGACAGGAGTCCAGTTGGGCGATTGGTAAAGAAAGTTACAGCCTCAGCAAATGCAGAAACAAAGTTCCATGAACAGCCACGCTTGCGGCAACCTGTCACAGCCACTGGTGCACGCACACATGCCGAATCGTGCCGATGCCATAATTCGTGCCGACCGTTGCATCATAACTCGACAATTGGCTCTGCAGTTGTCGGTCAGCATTGGAAGTGCGTCTGCAATGATCGAGACTCTCGGAAATTCAAAGAGGTACTCACGATGGATTCCACGAATGCTCACAGCGCACCACACGCTTCAAAGAAAGGCCATTTCATTCTCTATGGGGAACACACTTTGAAGATGACGAGAGTGTTAATCATGCAGTCATAGTGTGAAAAGTCCGCCGCAATAGCTGTGTGGTCAGCGTGACGGATTGCCGTCCTACGGGCTCAGGTTCGATTCCCGGCTGGGTATGAGCGCTGGTCTAGTAAGCCGGCACTGTGGCTCAGCATGTTCGGTCAGAGAGCCAGTTGGCATCTGTAATAAAAAAAAAACTGAGTGGAAGGATCAACCACCGAACTTGAACAGGATGTCTTGCGACGTCCGCAACGACCAAACACAGCGATAAAAAAAAAAAAAAAGGGACTGGGTGTTGTGCTGTCTTCACCATCATTTCATCCCCATCCGGCGCGCAGGTCGCCAAATGTGGCGTCGAATGTAATGAGACCTGCACCAAGGCGGCCGGACCTGCCCCGCAAGGGGCCTCCCGGCCAATGACGCCAGACGCTCACTTCCATTTTTTCCATGCACTGAAAATACGGCTACGCCTGCAGGACAAGATCTTTTACCAGCAGAGAATACATACTCTTCCACAACGCTGGCGTACGGCCGTAGAACTTGTTGGAGACTACACAGAAAAAAAGACCGAGGATAAGACATGTTGATGTACAGGGTCTTTCAAAAATGACCGGTATATTTGAAACGGCAATAAAAACTAAACGAGCAGCGATAGAAATACACCGTTTGTTGCAATATGCTTGGGACAACAGTACATTTTCAGGCGGACAAACTTTCGAAATTACACTAGTTACAATTTTCAACAACAGATGGCGCTGCAAGTGTTGTGAAAGATATAGAAGACAACGCAGTCTGTGGGTGCGCCATTCTGTACGTCGTCTTTCTGCTGTAAGCGTGTGCTGTTCACAACGTGCAAGTGTGCTGTGGACAACATGGTTTATTCCTTAGAACAGAGGATTTTTCTGGTGTTGGAATTCCACCGCCTAGAACGCAGTGTTGTTGCAACAAGACGAAGTTTTCAACGGAGGTTTAATGTAACCAAAGGACCGAAAAGCGATACAATAAAGGATCTCTTTGAAAAATTTCAACGGACTGGGAACGTGACGAATGAACGTGCTGGAAAGGTAGGGCGACCGCGTACGGCAACCACAGAGGGCAACGCGCAGCTAGTGTAGCAGGTGATCCGACAGCGGCCTCGGGTTTCCGTTCGCCGTGTTGCAGCTGCGGTCCAAATGACGCCAACGTCCACGTATCGTCTCATGCGCCAGAGCTTACACCTCTATCCGTACAAAATTCAAACGCGGCAACCCCTCAGCGCCGCTACCATTGCTGCACGAGAGACATTCGCTAACGATATAGTGCACAGGATGGATGACGGCGATATGCATGTGGGCAGCATTTGGTTTACTGACGAAGCTTATTTTTACCTGGACGGCTTCGTCAATAAACAGAACTGGCGCATATGGGGAACCGAAAAGCCCCATGTTGCAGTCCCATCGTCCCTGCATCCTCAAAAAGTACTGGTCTGGGCCGCCATTTCTTCCAAAGGAATCATTGGCCCATTTTTCAGATCCGAAACGATTACTGCATCACGCTATCTGGACATTCTTCGTGAATTTGTGGCGGTACAAACTGCCTTAGACGACACTGCGAACACCTCGTGGTTTATGCAAGATGGTGCCCGGCCACATCGCACGGCCGACGTCTTTAATTTCCTGAATGAATATTTCGATGATCGTGTGATTGCTTTGGGCTATCCGAAACATACAGGAGGCGGCGTGGATTGGCCTCCCTATTCGCCAGACATGAACCCCTGTGACTTCTTTCTGTGGGGACACTTGAAAGACCAGGTATACCGCCAGAATCCAGAAACAATTGAACAGCTGAAGCAGTACATCTCATCTGCATGTGAAGCCATTCCGCCAGACACGTTGTCAAAGGTTTCGGGTAATTTCATTCAGAGACTACGCCATATTATTGCTACGCATGGTGGATATGTGGAAAATATCGTACTATAGAGTTTCCCAGACCGCAGCGCCATCTGTTGTTGACAATTGTAACTACTGTAATTTCGAAAGTTTGTCTGCCTGAAAATGTACTGTTGTCCCAAGCATATTGCAACAAACGGTGTATTTCTATCGCTGCTCGTTTAGTTTTTATTACCGTTTCAAATATACCGGTCATTTTTGAAACACCCTGTATATTGTTAAACTTTTCGTCTCCTGAAACAGTTTATCATCTGCTCATCATACAGATCTAAATTTTTGCAAAATATACATAAGAACACCAAGACTGTTCAGTCGAGTAATTTACATTTTTACCTATTTTCTTTGCATAGCGAGGGGTCTTATTATAATCTGAAGCTACAATTATTTAAAACTTCTAACTACACGCTGACAGGAAATTACGGCCCTTTCCGTTTGTAACCCATAGTTTCTAATGCGACAGGAAATTTCATTTAAAGTTTGGCGCAAAGCAGAGGAAACAATTATTGGAGTAATGTCTATTGCAGATGTCAATTGCTTCATAACTCTCATACAAAAAATGCGTAATTCGCCATACTTTCCGTCAAACAACTACATTTTCAATCACAGCGAAATCTTACGATCCTATGCTCCTGACTTTCCAGTAATGTTATCTTTTTTGCATTTGTCAAGATTCTCCATTCTGAGAGTGTCATTTGGGTCATGGTATACGTCAAGGACAACTTGGATGAAACAAGCTTTGGTATTAGGCACTTAAACAAATACATCAACAACCTGCATTTGTACCCTGGACACATGGAAGACGCAATTACGAAAATAAATTCTACAATTTTGTAGCTTACAAAAACAAACACCAACTCTCTCGATTCCAAAACAAATTCAGAATACTCACCCGAAAGAGCAACTGCAGAATGATCACATGAAATATGGCGACTGATTGTGCGACGTGGCACCGCAGAGAGGCTCTCTGTGTATTGTTTAGCTCTTTGGTATCAGCCCTTTAGATCTCCTGGGTTGTCGTGAATGCTCACAATTTTATGTGGAACAGTTTTCACTAATTTAATTTTTCAACACGACTCTCCAACCGAGCGGGAGGGGGAGAGGGGGGCAGCGGGGACACGACTTGAACCGATGAACAGGCTTTTTGGAGAAGCAAAATTTAAGTACCTACCTGTCCAACTACACGTTTGTTTGTCGTGGTCCCTTCATATCACCTATAGTTTCCTTAGATAATTAAAGGCGAACGTGCAGATCATATTGTGATGCCACGTCCTCAACGACTAGCGATAGAACTCTAGAAAAAATATACAACACTTGAGGCTGATTCAGCAACTTCGGTTCTTAATGGCTGGGGAAATTAGGATATCAATTTTATGTGCTTTGTGATGATGGGCGAGAGACTGAAAGGCATCTATTTTGGCATGAAGCACTCGTCATGCCGTCTACTCGTGTGCAATGATATTCATTTGTCTGCCTGAAACATCTGTAGCCACCTGTCTCGCTAGTAAAGCAGTACATCTCTGAGCGGAAACAGGTTTGTCTTGACGGTCCTTGCAAGGTGAAGTTGCTCGTTAGTAGACGCCAGCGCCATGCAAGTAAGCGTTCCTCGGTGCTCCTTTAAAAGACAGTTAGGTTGGCATGAAGATTAAGACCACTTTACTCTGGCAGTTGTTTTGTTTGGGAGCCGCGATCTTAAGTAGCGCTGTACGGGGTATCCGCGCGGTCTCGAGCGCCTTGCAAGGTTCATGGGTGTGTGTGTTATCCTTAGCGTAAGTCCGTTTAAGTTGGATTAAGTAGAGAGGATATAAAATGTAGACTGGCAATGGCAAGGAAAGCGTTTCTGAAGAAGAGAAATTTGTTAACATCGAGTATAGATTTAAGTGTCAGGAAGTCATTTCTGAAAGTATTGGTATGGAGTGTAGCCATGTATGGAAGTGATACATGGACGGTAAATAGTTTGGACAAGAAGAGAATGGAAGCTTTCGAAATGTGGTGCTACAGAGGAATGCTGAAGATTAGATGGGTAGACCACATAACTAATGAGGAAGTATTGAATAGGATTGGGGAGAAGAGAAGTTTGTGGCACAAGTTGACTAGAAGAAGGGATCGGTTGGTAGGACATGTTCTGAGGCATCAAGGGATCACCAATTTAGTATTGGAGGGCAGCGTGGAGGGTAAAAATCGTAGGGGGAGACCAAGAGATGAATACACTAAGCAGATTCAGAAGGATGTAGGTTGCAGCAAATACTGGGAGATGAAGAAGCTTGCACAGGATAGAGTAGCATGGAGAGCTGCATCAAACCAGTCTCAGGACTGAAGACCACAACAACAACAACAACAAGTTCAAAATGGTTCAAATGGCTCTGAGCACTACGGGACTGAACTGCTGTGGTCATAAGTCCCCTAGAACTTAGAACTACTTAAACCTAACTAACCTAAGGACATCACACACATCCATGCCCGAGGCAGGATTCGAACCTGCGACCGTAGCGGTCGTGCGGTTCCAGACTGTAGCGCCTTTAACCGCTCGGCCACTCCAGCCGGCTAACAACAAGTATTTTGAGAGGATAGCGACCGATGACCTCAGCAGCTCGGTCCCATAGGAACTTACCACACTTTTTAAGTAGCGCTCAAAGCAAACAGTCGGCCAATTTTTATTTTTATTTTTTTTATTTTTTATTTTTTATTGTTTAATTTTTATTTTATTTTTTATTTTTTTATTTTTTTATTTTTTTAAGGGGGGGTCGTCTCATGATTCCGCGGTAGGTACAGTCGGACTCGGGGCCATGTAGGCCAACGGCTTAGGCACCACATTGTAGCTATTGTAGCAGTGCTCCTGAGTGTTGAAACTTGCCAGCTTTCGATTACCCACTTTGAGCATTTCATCGCGACAGCTCTATTAATATTCACTGCAGGAAAGAAATGGCTCCAGGGGATAATATGTGGATACTGAGGGGTGGTAGTGTTAATGGTTCGTGTGTCACGATTATTGGTGCTTAGATGGGGCCCTAGAGGCCTGTCTGTGCACCCTCCGTTTTGACTCTGCAGGCAGTAACTGTTTTAAGGTGAAAAGTGGGATACAAGAGTTCCCCACCGACCAGTACGTACTGCTGATGAATACTTGAGCCATCTGAATATCGTCGCATTGTGGGACTACAGTAAGGTGGATGGATACACTCCTGGAAATTGAAATAAGAACACCGTGAATTCATTGTCCCAGGAAGGGGAAACTTTATTGACACATTCCTGGGGTCAGATACATCACATGATCACACTGACAGAACCACAGGCACATAGACACAGGCAACAGAGCATGCACAATGTCGGCACTAGTACAGTGTATATCCACCTTTCGCAGCAATGCAGGCTGCTATTCTCCCATGGAGACGATCGTAGAGATGCTGGATGTAGTCCTGTGGAACGGCTTGCCATGCCATTTCCACCTGGCGCCTCAGTTGGACCAGCGTTCGTGCTGGACGTGCAGACCGCGTGAGACGACGCTTCATCCAGTCCCAAACATGCTCAATGGGGGACAGATCCGGAGATCTTGCTGGCCAGGGTAGTTGACTTACACCTTCTAGAGCACGTTGGGTGGCACGGGATACATGCGGACGTGCATTGTCCTGTTGGAACAGCAAGTTCCCTTGCCGGTCTAGGAATGGTAGAACGATGCGTTCGATGACGGTTTGGATGTACCGTGCACTATTCAGTGTCCCCTCGACGATCAACAGTGGTGTACGGCCAGTGTAGGAGATCGCTCCCCACACCATGATGCCGGGTGTTGGCCCTGTGTGCCTCGGTCGTATGCAGTCCTGATTGTGGCGCTCACCTGCACGACGCCAAACACGCATACGACCATCATTGGCACCAAGGCAGAAGCGACTCTCATCGCTGAAGACGACACGTCTCCATTCGTCCCTCCATTCACGCCTGTCGCGACACCACTGGAGGCGGGCTGCACGATGTTGGGGCGTGAGCGGAAGACGGCCTAACGGTGTGCGGGACCGTAGCCCAGCTTCATGGAGACGGTTGCGAATGGTCCTCGCCGATACCCCAGGAGCAACAGTGTCCCTAATTTGCTGGGAAGTGGCGGTGCGGTCCCCTACGGCACTGCGTAGGATCCTACGGTCTTGGCGTGCATCCGTGCGTCGCTGCGGTCCGGTCCCAGGTCGACGGGCACGTGCACCTTCCGCCGACCACTGGCGACAACATCGATGTACTGTGGAGACCTCACGCCCCACGTGTTGAGCAATTCGGCGGTACGTCCACCCGGCCTCCCGCATGCCCACTATACGCCCTCGCTCAAAGTCCGTCAACTGCACATACGGTTCACGTCCACGCTGTCGTGGCATGCTACCAGTGTTAAAGACTGCGATGGAGCTCCGTATGCCACGGCAAACTGGCTGACACTGACGGCGGCGGTGCACAAATGCTGCGCAGCTAGCGCCATTCGACGGCCAACACCGCGGTTCCTGGTGTGTCCGCTGTGCCGTGCGTGTGATCATTGCTTGTACAGCCCTCTCGCAGTGTCCGGAGCAAGTATGGTGGGTCTGACACACCGGTGTCAATGTGTTCTTTTTTCCATTCCCAGGAGTGTATATCAACGGATTGCTACACATGCTGATCACAATGTATCGGTGGCCTGTAGCTGTTTTCAGCAGTGGTCTTCGGAAGAGTCCCACACCCGTGTACCAAGTTTTGACGTCTGAATAGTACAGATACTCGTCAAGGTAGGTTCATTGTGCAAGCAGCGGTGCCGACCGAATATAATCGAGGGACGAAACACTGGCACGTGTTGCACCTGCTGTGTAATTAGGGATCAACGGAAAGCTTCTGCTTGTCTGCTTGCAGCAGAATTGAGATCACGGGTGACTCTCACCACTGACACCACGATACCGGGAAACGTGGCTACTCTGGTATCGTGAAAGAGTCTACCGGAGGCTGAAATGACACTTGTTGTCTTGTGATGAGAGTAGGTTCTATCTATATGCGAGTGGTGGGTGTAGACACGTATGTCGAAGATCTAGTTAGCTGTCTACTCCAGAGTGCATTCACCCACGACACCAAGGTCCCATCCCAGGCTTCATGGTATGGGGTCTCATAAGTTACAAATCACGGTCACATTTGATATTTCTGCATGGTAAAGTGACGAGTACCCCCTACATTGAACAGGCTGTTATCCCCGTGCTTCTGCCATTTCTTCGACAGGTAGGTAATGTACGTTTTCAGCAGGACAATGCTCTTTTACATACGGCTGTTGCAATGCGACGTGGTTTTTAATGTGTACAATAACACCCTGGCCTGCAAGGCCACAAGATCTCTCTCCAATTGAACAGATAAGTGGTGTGACGAAGCGGCAACTCTCTCGTTTTCCAGGGTCTGCAAGATCCATTGCTGACCTGCAACAAAAGGGGCAATATGCTCGAGACAGTCTCTCACAGGATCACATTTGGCAGTTTTATGAACGTTTGGTTGTGAGAATACACGCCTTTGGTGCTACAGTTGGGTGGCCTCTTGTATATTAATGTTACATGTTGGGCAATATTTACTGTGTAATGTGTGTTGCCTTTGATCTGAATTTTTTATCATATACTTATGTCACTTCATTTGTCAATAATATTCCCCTGTCCCTGAGGGTGTTGAAGTTTTTTCCGGCAGTGTATATTGCAGTGGTGGCTCGAATGAACAACTGGAGCACAGAGACATCTGCGCTGCCGCTTGATTAACGGCAACAGTTATGGTGTCATCGCATCACCATTTGAAAAAATTTATGTCTCTTTCGCCTTCATTTTCTGGTGTTATCACAATAACTAATTTTTGTGATTTTCTTCTGTTGACCGTCCAGTGACTGCCGGTTCAATAACCTATGTAAGCTGGTTTAAGCACGCTTTGCCTCTCAGTCCAGTTTTTTCACATTAATAGATTGAGTTTCTTGTACCTCTACCTGAGGATTTTATTCAATAAATGTTTCTTTAAGTGTGTCTACGATTCTTATTTACGTAAAGTTGTAATGTTTCCAGCAGTCGTTAATTTCTATTAATAGCTTTCTCATAACCAGAGTGATCGAGGTAGAGGCCAAGGTCACTTTACGACTGCACGCACGAGACAACACTTGGATCAATGTCAGGACGCGAAGCAATTTTTGAAAGAGCTGCTCCGTTGAAACCTCTTTCTTCGGTCTGATTCCAAACGGCCTGCTTCTCTGTCCTCTCTTCAACAAGCAACCATTTACCATTTGTAACAAGCTGCTATTTACCTTACGTATTATCTAACACAAAGACGCGTTCAGGAGGAGACTAAAGTATTTTCTATCACCACTGGTTCGGCTTGCCAATCATTGATAAGAGCTGTCTTCTCTCTTATTTTCCTATAGTATATAATAATTTATCTTCCTCACAATCTTTCTCTCCCTTTTGATTTTCTTCATCACGTCACACTCCCACTTTAGCTGTTCTTCAGCAGGAGCAGAAACGCAAGTGCCAAACCGTCAAGAACACAAGTAAAGAGGCAAAGGAATGATAGAAATTTATTACACCGTTCTGTTTAGACGGCGTTTTTACGCTCTGCAGGTGACTTGTTTCCAACATTGGCTATTATCAAATCATCTCGACGTAAAGAATTTGATACACAATAGCTCGGCACAATCGTATTATGTAGGCTACGAAGTGCAGGTGCATACAAAACGTGATCATTGTCTCTTCCCCTCACTTGTGGTATACAGGATTGCTCTTCTGCTGCAAAATGGTTATGTTAGAAAAGGTTAGTCCAGAATCCAGCTAGAGAAAAAGCAAAAAGGCGAGTATCGACTACAAACAACAGTAAAAACTTCAAAAAGATTAAAATTGAAAAAGTACAATTACCAAAATTATTCATCTTATCTCTTTCTGGACAACAACCTTACTCAAGATAGCCTTACGGAAAAATACTTAGAAGTAGTAGAAACTTCGTCTCAAATAAAGGAAGAGATTTATAATACCAGACATATGAAGAACAGTCCTGTTTGGAGAAAAAATAAATAAAATCAGAGTACAATTGTTCCCAGTTCATGGCATATCTGGCACAGCAACCGTGGGTAATATTTCTGAATTCTCTCGGCTGCAGGGGAAACAATACTTTTATTGACGTGTTTCGCCATTCTTGGAGAACGTCAGGAAATTTTTATATACTGCATAATTTGCATTCGTCACATTTGTGCAGACTCTTGTGTGTACGTTAATTGTCCTGGACTCGGTTGCAAAAGCACTTATACACACAACGATCCCAACAGATATGACGAATGCAAATTTTGCAGTATATTAAAGATTTTCTGATGATGCTGCAGAAGGGCGTAACGCATCAATAAAAGTATTAATTCTCTGCAGTCAAGATTGCTTTCTTTCGAAATATTACCCACGGTTGCTGCACCAAATACGCGTAGAGAATTGTTTATTTTGTTACGAATTATAATTTCTGAAGAGTTTCGGGCATAGCCCATCATCAGTACATCATATATAATGCTGTAATACATTCTTGACGTTGAGCACCAACGTAAGAATCATACCATCTCACACAATACTATGTAGTAACGCGTTTTACATGATGTTCTGATGGAGGGCTACACCCTAAACATCTCAGAAAATATAGTTTTTAACATGTAATCTGTTGATTTTAACGATCTAATAAAACGTTGATGTGAGACGTGCTTAGAGTTTACGTAATGGTCGTCAACATGACTTTACTTCTCTAACTACGGAATTCGGCGCCTCTAGCGGTGAGGTATAATACTGCGGCGTGGAGATTTCATTCTCTACTAGGACTGCTTACACGTACCTGAAAATAAACTAAAAAATCGTTACACGTCATTATGTAATCGAGGTGATAAAAATTCATGCCAGTTCCTCGTATATAGAGTCATAGCTGGGCACAAGGCCGTTAATCTGTTAATCGATAACTATCGAAGTTAACTTTTCGACCCTCCCCCCCCCCCCCTTCCCGAACCATGGATCTTGCCGTTGGTCGGGAGGCCTGTATGCCTCATTGATACAGATAGCCGTGCAACCACTACGGAGGGGTATCTATTGAGAGGCCAGTCAAACGTGTGGTTCCTGGAGAGGGGCAGCAGCCTTTTCAGTAGTTGCAGGGGCAACAGTCTGGATAACTGACAGATCTGGCCTTGTAACACTAACCAAAACGGCCTTGCTGTGCTGGTACTGCGAACGGCTGAAAGCAAGGGGAAAATACGGCCGTAACTTTTCCCGAGGGCATGCAACCCTACTGTATGGTTAAATGACGACGGCGTCCTCTTGGGTAAAATATTCCGGAGGTAAAATAGTCCCCCATTCGGATCTCTGGGAGGGGACGTCGCTATCAGGAGTAACAAAACTGACGTTATACGGATCGGAGCGTGCAATGTCAGGTCCCTTAATCGGGCAGGTAGGTTAGAAAATTTAAAAAAGGAATCGGATAGGTTAGAGTTAGGTATAGTGGGAATTAGGGAAGTTCGGTGGGGGGAGGAACAAGACTTCAGGTCAGGTGGTTACAGGGTTATGAATACAAAGTCAAATAGGGGTAATGCAGGAGTAGGTTTAATAATGAGTAAAAGAATAGGAACGCGGATAAGCTACTACGAACAGCATAGTGCACATAGCATAGTGAACGCATTATTGTAGCCAAGACAGACACGAAGCCCCCACCTACCATAATAATACAAGTTTATATGTCAACTAGCTCCGCAGTTGATAAAGAGATTGAAGAAATGTGTGATGCGGTCAAAGAAATTATTCAGATAGTTGAGGGAGACGAAAACTGAATAGTGATGGGGGACTTTACTCGACTGATAAAAAAAAAAGAAGAGAAGGGAAACTAGTAGGTGAATATGGACTGGGTGAAAGGAACGAAAGAAGAAGTCGCCTAGTAGAATTTTGCACAGAACATAACTTAATTATAGCTAACACTTGGATCAAGAATCATGATAGAAGGTTGTATACATGGAAGAACCCTGGAGATACTAAAAGGTATCAGATAGATTATATAATGGTAAGACAGAGATATAGGAACCAGGTTTTAAATTGTAAGACATTTCCCGCGGCAGATGTGGACTCTGACCACAATTTATTGTTTATGAACTGAAGATTAAAGCTGAAGAAACTGAAAAGGTAGGAATTTAAAAAGATGGGACTTGAATTAACTGAAAGAAACAGAGGTCGTAGAGAGTTCAGACAGAGCATTAGGGAACGGTTGATAAGAACAGGGAAAGAAATACAGTAGAAGAAGAATGGATAGCTTTGAGAGATGAAATAGTGAAGGCAGCAGAGGATCAAGCAGGTAATTGGCGGGGACTAGTAGATATCCTTGGGTAACATAAGAGATATTTAATTTAATTGATGAAAGAAGAAAATATAAAAATGCAGTAACTGAAGCCGGCGAAAAGGAATACAAACGTCTCAAAAATGAGGTCGACAAGAAGTGGAAAATGGCTAAGGAGGGATGGCTAGAGGAAAAATGTAAGGATGTAGAAGCATATATCAGTAGGGTAAGATAGATACTACAAACAGGGAAATTAAAGAGACCTTTGGAGAACAGAGAACCACCTGTATGAATATCAAGGGCTCAGATGGAAAACCAGTCCCAAGCAAAGAAGGGAAGGCAGAAAGGTGGAAGGAGTGTAGGACGGCCATTGTGGCCGAGCAGTTCTAGGCGCTTCAGTCCGGAATCGCGCTGCTGCTACGGTCGCAGGTTCGAATCCTGCCTAGGGCATGGATGTATGTGATGTCCTTAGCTTAGTTAGCTTTAAGTAGTTCTAAGTCTAGGAGACCGATGACCTCAGATGTTAAGTCCCATAGTGCTCAGAGCCATTTTAACCATTTTTTTGAAAAAGAGTGTACAGAGGGTCCATACAAAGGCGATGTAATTGAGGACAATATTACGGAAATTGAAGAAGACGTAGATGAAGATGAAACGGGAGATATACTTTGTGAAGAATCTGACAGAGCACTGAAAGACCTAAGTCAAAACAAGGCTCCGGCAATAGACAACATTCCATTAAAACTACTGGTAGGCTTCGGAGAGCCAGCCATGACAAAACTGATCCATCTGGTGAGAAAGGTGTATGAGACAGGCTAAATACGTTCAGACTTCAAGATGAATATAAAAATTCCAATCTCAAAGGAAGCAGGCGCCGACAGGTGTGAAAATTATCGAACTATCAGTTTAATAAGTCATAATTGCAAAATACTAACACGAATTCTTTACAAACGAATGAAAAAACTTCTAGAAGCTGACCTCGGGGAGGATCAGTTTGGGTTCCGTAGAAATCTTGCAACGTTTCTGGCATTTGTAGACTCAGAGAAAGGTTTTGACAATGTTTACTGGAATACTCTCTTTCAAATTCTGAAGGTGACTGGAGTAAAATACAGGGAGCGAAAGGCTATTTACAATTTGTACAGAAATCAGACGGCAGTTATAAGAGTCGATGGGCATGAAAGGGAAGCAGTGACTGAGAAGGGGGTGAGACAGGGCTGTAGCCTATCAACGATGTTATCCAATCTGTATATTGAGGAAGCAGTAAAGGAAACAAAAGAAAAGTGTGGAGTAGGAAATAAAATCCATGGAGAAGAAATAAAAACTGAGGTTTGCCGATGACATTCTAATTCTGTCAGAGACAGCAAAGTACCTGGAAGAGCAGCTGAGCGGAATGGTCAGTGTCTTGAAAGAAGGATATAAGATGATCGTCAACAAAAGCAAAACGATGATAATGGAATGTAGCCGAATTAAATCAGGCGATGCTGAGGGAATTAGATTTGTAAGTGAGACATTTAAAGTAGTAAATTAGTTTGGCTATTTGGGCAGCAAAATAACTGATGTTTGTCGAAGCAGAGAAGATATAAAATGTAGACTGGCAATGGCAGGGAAAGCGTTTCTGTAGAAGAGAAATTTGTTAACACTGAGTATAGATTGAAGTCTCAGGAAGTCTTCTCTGAAAGTATTCGTATGGAGTGTAGCCATGTATGGAAGTGAAACACGGATGATAAACTGTGTCGACAAGTAGATAATAGAAGTTTTTGAAATGTGGTGCTACAGAAGAATGCTGATGATTATATGGTTAGATCACGTAACTAATGAGAAGGTGCTGAATAGAATTGGGGAGAAGAGGAATTTGTGGCGCAACTTGACTGGAAGAAGGAATCTGTTGGTAGGACTCATTCTGAGGCATCAGAGGATCAGCAATTTAGTATTGAAGGGAAGCATGGAGGGTAAAAACCTCTAGAGGGAGACCAAGAGATGAATACACTAAGTAGGTTCAGAGGGATGTAGTCTGCAGTAGTTATTCGGAGATGAAGAGGCTTGGACAAGATAGAGTAGCATGGAGAGCTGCATCAAACCAGTCTCTTGACTGAAGACCACAACAACGACAAGTTTTCGGGTAAAGGATTAACTTTTAAGTGAGCTCATTAAACCGTAACGGGCCCTTTAAATTCTGTTAACCTTCCTTGAGACTTTTAACTGCTAATTAGTTGCCTACTATTCATAAAAAGAATGAGGTCGAGGCGCCCACGGAAATCGTGTTCTCACAAGTTCGGGTCACGCAAGTGTGTTTATACGCTGGAGTGTGCGAGAATAGCTACTTGTTACCTGTTTATTGTTGCTTACTTACAGAATTCGAGTTAAGGACTAACCGATTTTTGTTACTGGATTGGTAGTGGAAACTAAATCATATAAGCGTATTCTAGCTTTACAGGCACTGAAAATCAGTGCCCAAATTTAAGTGATTACTTCAATTTTGTATCAAGCTCGAGAGAGAAAAATACTTTTCGGCTATAAACTGTGCTTGCGTAATATATCAACCATAAGAGATCACATTTCGAGCCTTAATACTTTGAAACAACACACAGGGAGAGCACATGAATCGCGCTATGTACAGTTCGAGGAAACGGTGAAAGCAGGGTACGGTCGAGGACACCCAAAAAGAAAAATCAATCTTGGGCATTCGGATATCGAGAACTGGAAAGTCTTTTAGCCCTGCAGCAATTGGCAGTGGTTGGGTTGGGTTGTTTGGGGGAGGAGACCAGACAGCGAGGTCATCTGTCTCATCGGATTTGGGAAGGAGGGGGAAGGAAGTCGGCCGCGCCCTTTCACAGAAACCATCCCGGCATTTGCCTGGAGCAATTTAGGGAAATCACGGAAAACCTAAATCAGGATGGCTGGATGCGGGATTGAACCGTCGTCCTCCCGATTGCGAGTCCAGCGTGAATTGGCAGTGGTGTGTCTGAAGTTACGTGGACCAACGCATTGTGAAAGAGTTAGGGATTATTGACTAACTTCCGATAAAACTCTAGTAAACCTAAGGTTTAACTTCTAATGTATTAACTTCTTTTTTAGCGAAATTAACATTCTGATTAGCGTTGCTCGGCTGTGACAGAGATGTACAGATGAAATAATCGGAGAGCTACTGTACCAGCTGCCGAGTTTTGACAAAAATTGAAGGGCGGCTCAGGTAACAAACAAACCCCCCGTCGTTTACATCAAGTCAATACGTGAAGTTACCTAGCTTTGAACGAATTTTTCGTGGGCGTGTTACAGAAAGTTATTATTAATACTTTACAAGAGGTCTTCGCCTCCAGCTAGGGAAATGTACGAGGCGTGTTTTTTAAGTAAGTACCGTTTTGAAATTAAAAAAAATATGTGCTAAGATATCTCAATAATTTTATTTTTGCATGAAAGGCTGTACCTTAATCTACTTTTCTACATAATTTCCGTCAATATTGGGGCACTGTCCGCAGCTCGTGGTCGTGCGGTAGCGTTCTCGCTTCCAGCGCCCGGGTTCCCGGGTTCGATTCCCGGAGGGGTCAGGGATTTTCTCTGCCTCGTGATGACTGGGTGTTGTGTGATGCCCTTAGGTTAGTTAGGTTTAAGTAGTTCTCAGTTCTAGGAGACTGATGACCATAGATATTAAGTCCCATAGTGCTCAGAGCCATTTGAACCATTTGAGGCACTTGTCATAACGTTGTACCAGTTTTTGAATACCCTCCTCATAGAAGTCTGCCGCCTGACTTGTTAACCACTGCATCACCACTGTTTTGACTTCATCATCGTCTTGAAGACGCTGACCGCCAAGGTGTTTCTTCAGGTGCAGGAACACGTCGTAGTCACCGGGCGCAAGATCGGGGCTGTGCGGAGGATGATCTAGAGTTTCTCATCGAAAAGATGTGATGAGATCTTTGGTCTGATTCGCCACATGCGGATGGGCATTGTCTTGCAGCAAAACCATGTCCTTGCTCAATTTCCATGGATTGTTGCTTTGATTCTGGTGTGACGTAGGCCACCCATGTTTCATCGCTCGGAAAAATTTGGCTTAAGAAATCATCACCGTCGTTGTGGTACCGCTCAAGGAAAGTCAATGCACTGCCTAAACGTTTGGTTTTGTGCACATCCGTCAAATTTTCGATAACCAACGTGCGCACAATTTTCGGTAATGCAAGTGCTCGATCACAATGCCATACAAAACACTACGAGAAACATTAGGAAAGTCATCCCGCAAGGAGGAAATCGTAAAGCGTCTGTTTTCTCTCACTTCCTGCACCAAACTTTCATTAACGACCGAAGGACGCCCCACTCCGTTGTTCGTCAGGCACATTTGTGCGGCCATCTTTAAATGCTCTCACCCACTTTCTTACAATTCCATCACTCATCATGTTTTCTCCGTAAACTGCACAGATCTCCCGACGAATATCGATCGCTTTTAGGCCTTTAGCACTAAGAAATGTTATAACAGCCCGTACTTCACAATCGGCGAGACTCACGATTATCGGAGGCATCTTAAACACTCAGTACACAAGGTAAACAAGGAAGAATCAGACTGTAATGGCGTCAGTGCGTAGATTAAGGTACAGTCTTTCATGTAAAAATCGGCGAAGGAGAAAAGAGACCCACTTGCAATGTCGGGAATATACCGTATACCTTGCACATGCGGAAAAGTTTATGTCGGAATGTCTGGACGATCCATTAACACCAGGATCAAAGAGCATAAGCGACATTGCAGGTTGGGGCAGGTGGATAAATCGGCCGTGGCAGAGCACGCACTGAATGAGACCGACCACGTAATAAAATTCGCCGATACGGAAGTTCTGGCTGTAGAGAAGCACTATCACACGCGCTTGTTCAGAGAAGTTGTAGAGATCCAAAAACACGCCAACAGTTTCAACAAGAAAGAGGAAAGCCTTAAGGTAAACGGATCCTGGCTTCCCGTACTGCAGCGAACGACCGTTGCAGGTAGCAAGAGGAGAACCGCACCGGAAATGACCGCGGAGAAGCCCTCGGACGTTGGCGCGCCAGGTACATATAGTCTGCGGCCGCGAGCTCGCCTCCAGTTCACCACCGGCAATGGAGGGTGAAGCTTTGACAATGCCAGCCACTCGTGCTGGCGAAACGTCAGAAAAATCATTAGATGAACGTCGGCCGAAGAACCCGAGACAGAAGCCAATAGGCAGTTTGTCGAAAATAAAATTATTGAGATATCTGAGCATGTCTTTTTTTAATTTCAAAATGGTACTTACTAAAAAAAAAAAACACGCCTCGTACGTCACATTTCTCACAAAAGTACAGAGCAAAAGCGGACGAAAGTACAGAAGCTAGGCGGAGAAGGCAGTTAAAGTCAGGTCGTACAGGCTTAGAGCAGACTTTTTAATAACCCACAGTTGCGAGCTCGTAAAAGGTGTCGTTACGGGCGCCGCAGCCCGCGGCGCCGGCAGATTAATCGCCGAGGTGAGGCGGACGGGGGGCCGGAGAAAACGCCACCTCCTCCGCCCCCGCCTGCCGCCAGCTTTCACCGTCGGCGCCAGCGAAACGGCGCCGCGTCTGCTAGCCTCGTATTTTGGAGCTCGTTACTCGCTGGCGGCAGGCCGTATGTGTGCCGGGTCCGCGGGAGGGGGGGGGGGGGGGACACGGGCTTCCAGCTTTCTTCCCGCGGAGCGCGGCGCGCAGCAGCCGGAGGGAGAAAGTGGGCTCCGGGGGGGCCGGCTGGCGTGGTGTCGCTTTCTTCTGGGCCGCCTCGCCGCGCCCAGGCCATATCTGGAGCCTCCAGTAGCCGACGCGACCCACATACCTGCGCGGGACGCGTTTCCTGATCGCGATGATTCCAGGGCGTGGCCCGTCTCGACCTCACCTTGCTACTGCAAACTGGCACGTGGCCAGTTGCCAGGAAGCTGGCGAGGGCACTGCAGTGGCAGGCGCAACCATTAGCACAGCGGCCAGGTGTGAGAAGGTTCAGGCCTGCGACAGTGGGGGACAGGGGGAGGGGGGGTCACAATATGTAACAGTGAAAGTCGCCTACAGTCTAGACTCCTTTCGTGGAACGATCTGATAAACATCTGCCTGTCTCAAAGCACCATCGATTTTGCAGCGTGAACCAAGGATTCGTGCGGCCTGCGGTTCTCATACGTATTCTGGACTGTTCAGTCACGTTAATGTAACCACCTGTCAAAAGCTGGAATAGTCTCATTTTGTAGCATGGACGTGCAGGAAGAGAGGCAATCGGTCTTTGGAGGGTACGGCAGGGGTGTGGATCCATACCGATTCCAGCGCTATGGGTAGGTTTGTGGGATGAGGATCCATGGCGTGAACAGCTCAATCGTGATGGTCCCACAGAGTCTCAAATGGCTCTGAGCACTATGGGACTTAACTTCTGAGGTCATCAGTCCCCTAGAACTTACAACTACTTAAACCTAACTAACCTAAGGACGTCACACTCATCCGTGCCCGAGGCAGGATTCGAACCTGCGACCGTAGCGGTCGCGCGGCTCCAGACTGTAGTGCCTAGAACCACTCGGCCACTCCGGCCGGCCACAGATTCTCTCTTGAGTTTAAATTCTGGGAGTTTCCTGGCCAATGGATTACGGTAAATTTATCCTGGTGCTCTTCCAACTATGCATGTACACTGCGAGCTGTTTGGCACATTGCATTGTCCTACTGGTAGATGTCATCGTTCAGAGCAAAACCAAACTGCATGTAAGGGCGGAAGTGGTCCCCAGCCGGCCGGTGTGGGCGTGCAGTTCTAGGCGCTTCAGTCTGGAACCGCGCGACCGCTACGGTCGCTGGTTCTAATTCTGCCTCGGGCATGGATGTGTGTGCTGTCCTTAGGTTAGTTAGGTTTAAGTAGGTTCTAAGTTCTAGGGGACTGCTGACCTGAGATGTTAAGTCCCGTAGTGCTCAGAGCCATTTTAGCCAAATGGTCCCCAGCGATATATGTACACTTGTGTCGATCCATCGTGACTTTCAGAATGAGGAGATCACCCAGAGAACGTCACAAAAACGTTCTCAGACCCTAACGCTCCCTCCTCTAGCCTCGATCATTCCGACAATGTTTGCAGGTGTTCACTTTCAGACGTTTCATGCTCCATGGAGCATAAAACGAGATTCATCTGCAAAGACCACCTGTCGGCACTCAGTGAACGTCCGGTTGCGTTCGTTGCCGTCGATGAGCAGCAGTCACCACAGGTCCGTGAACCAGGTTCCTGCTGTGGAGGCACACAACCAGAACCTTTCGCTGAACGTACGTTGAGCAGACACTGTTGTAGCTCTTTGGCTCATCTAGGCTGTCAGTTGCTCAACAGTTGCACCACTGCTCGCCCGTGCACATTTCTGCATCCGTCGCTCACCCCTGTCACATATGGCCCCGATGCACCACAGTTGCCTCAGCATCCGTTTTGTCTACATCTACATCTACATGGTTGCTCTTCAATTCACACTTAAGTGTCTGGCAGCGGGTTCATCGAACCATTTTCATACTACTTCTCTACCATTCCAGTCTCGAATGGCGGGTGGGAAAAAGGAAGACCTAAATCTTCCCATTCGAGCTCTGATTTCTCTTATTTTATTATGATGATCATTTCTCCCTACGTACGAGGGTCACGCCAAAAGAAATGCACACTATTCTTTTTAAATCCATCTTTTATTGTACATGTTTGAAAGTTTTACAGTGTGGACATACATTCTTTACGAACAATATCTTTTCTCCATATAATTTCCATCCCTCTCAACTGCCTTACGCCATCTTGGAACCAGCGCCTGTATATCCGCACGGTAAAATTCTGAACCAACCTGTTGGAGCCACTGTTTGGCAGCGGGCACAAGGGAGTCATCTTCAATCCTTGTTCCACGAAGAGAGTCTTTCAGTTTCCCAAAGAGATGATAGTCACATGAAGCCAGGTCAGGACTGCAAGGTGGGTGTTTCAGTCTTGTCCATCCGACGTTTGTGGTCACTTCCATGGTTTTTTGACTGACATGTGGCCGTGCATTGTCGTGCAACAGCAAAACGTCCTGCTTTTGCCGATGTGGTCGAACACGACTCACTCGACCTTGAAGATTCTTCAGTATCGACACATATGCACCAGAATTTATAGTGGTTCCACTTGGCACGATGTCCACAAGCAAGAGTCCTTCGGAATCGAAAAACACCATAGGCATAACTTTTCCAGCAGAAGGTGGGGTTTTGAATTTTTTTTTCCTTGGGTGAATTGGCATGATGCCACTCCATTGATTGCCTCTTCGTCTCTGGTGAAATATGATGGAGCCATGTTTCATCACCTGTCACAATTCTTCAAAGAAATTCATCTCCACCATTCTCGTACTGTTCCAAAAGTTCGATGCATACCGCTTTTCTTGTTTCTTTGTGAGCCACTTTCAACATTATGGGAACCCACCTACACAAACGTTTTTAACGCCAACACTTTCAGTATTCTGCAAACACTTCCTTTCGCCATCACAACGTAGCGTGACAATTCGTTCACTGTGATGCGTCTGTCAGCAGTCACCAATTCGTTAACTCTCTCCACATTGTCTGGAGTGTGTGCAGTACAAGGCCTGCCGCTGCGAGGACAATCCTCAATGTTGCCGTGCCTGCTTTCATCACGTAACTTGCTCGCCCACCGACTAACTGTACGGCCGATCGACAGCTGCATCCTCATACACCCTTTTCAACCTCTTGTGGATGTTTCCCACTCTCTCGTTTTCACAGCACAGGAGCTCTAAGACAGCACGTTGCTTCTGACGAACGTCAAGTGCAGCAGCCACCTTGAAGACATGTTGTGACGGCGCCACTCACGGGGACCAGTTGAACTAAGTTTGAAAACAAGCGGGAAGGATGAATCTACACACTGTAAGACTTTCACACATGCAGAATGAAAACTGTATTTTTACGAAAATAGTGTCCATTTCCTTTTGAGTGACCCTAGTAGGTGGGTGTCAACAAAATATTTACACATTCGGAAGAGAAAGTTGGTGATTGAAATTTCGTAAATAGAACCCTCTGCAAAGAAAAGTGCCTTAGTTTCAGTGACTGCCACCCAACTCGCATATCATATCAGTGACACTGTCACCTCTATTGCGCGATGACACGAAACGGGTTGCCCTTCTTTGCACTTTCTCGATGTCCTCCGTCAATCCTACATCGTAAGGATCCCGCACCGTGCAGCAATATTCCAGCAGAGGACGGACAAGTGTGATGTAGGCTGTCTCTTTGATGGCCGCTATGGTCCGAGCGGTTCTAGGCCCTTCACTCTGGAACCTCGCGACCTCAACGGTCGCAGGTTAGAATCCTGCCTCGGGCATTGATGTGTGTGATGTCCTTAGGTTAGTTAGGTTTAAGTAGTTCTAAGTTCTAGGGGACTGATGACCTCAGATGTTCAGTCCCATAGTGCTCAGAGCCATTTGAGCCAAGCTGTCTCTTTAGTGGGTTGTCGCATCTTCTAAGTGTTGTGCCAACAAAGCGCAGTCTTTGTTTCGCCTTCCGCACGATATTATCTGTGTAGTCTTTCCAATTTAAGTTCCTCGTAATTGTGATTCCTAGGTATTTAGTCGAATTGACAGCCCTTAGATTTGTGCGATTTATTGTATACCCAAAATTTATCGGATTTCTTTTATTAACCATGTGGATGACTTCGCACTTTTCTTTGTTTAGTGCCAATTGCCACTTTTCGCACCAAACAGAAATTCTCTCTAGATCATTTTGTAATTGGAACTGATCGTCTGAGGATTTCACTAGACAGTAATTACAGCATCACCTGCAAACAATCTAAGAGGGCTGCTCAGATTATCACCTAGATCATTTGTGTAAATCAGGAACAGCAGAGGGCCTCTGACACTACCTTGCGGAACGCCAGATATCACTTCCGTTCTACTCGATGATTTACCGTCTATCCCTATGAACTGTGACCTCTCTGAGTGCCAACTTGCCATGCACGGTATACTTTAACCACAGTGGCACGCGAACAGTTTACAAACGTAGCTATTTCGTAAATTCTTCCATATTTGGCCCGAAAGCTAATCATCATGTCATGAATGACGTCAGATAAATCGTTACATTCCCGCCTTACGACGGCTGCACTGCTTCCTGCGCCCCCTGGACACGATTTATTTACCCACCATTGCTAGTGCTGCCACCTGCCTTCAGTGAGTGGTTGTTGCGCGTTGATGTCGAACATAGGCGATGGACACGTTAATGTGACTGGACTGTGGGTAGTACACTGGTGTGCAAAATTTAAGGATGAAAGTAACCGTCGCATGATGGTCACTGGCAAGTAACATAACTCGATGAAACTCGGACTTTGCATAGAAATAACTGCTACGGTACAATACAGAAGGTAACTGAAAGAAATACGCAATGAAATTAACAGAAATGACACTTTTAATCAAAGACAGTTATTACACTGAAGTCACAGCAATTCATCTTTGTCCCCTGAGCATTGCGAAAGGCACGACAGCTCTCAAGAAAGTGGCAATGCATGCTCTGAACCATACTCCCATGGGAGCCACAAGATTGGTGAAGCCTTTCATTACTCCCCCAGCTGCATGGTCGTTGGTGCCTGTGGGCGTGCCATACATCTCCCCAACGCATCCATCACGTGCACGATTGCATCTGAGTCATGGGAACGGGCAGGCCGGTCCGTTCGCTGAATTTCCCCTCGTTTCAAGACTTCGTCCACCTGCGCTCTTCGATGGTGTCACGCACTGTCATCCATGAGAATGGACTCAGGGCCAGATGCATTATTGAAAAGACGCACATGGGGAAGGGATACAGTGTTACAATAACGTTGATCGGTGAGAGTATCGTTTTGAAGATCTATAGGTCGGTACACAAGTGCAATATGCCTCCCCACACCATAACGCTGGGAGCACCGAAACGATCATGTTTGACAATATTCCTGGTTCAAATGGTTCAAATGTCTCTGAGCACTATGGGACTTAGCTGCTGAGGTCACCAGTCCCCTAGAACTTAGAACTACTTAAACCTAACTAACCTACTGACATCACACACACATCCATGTCCGAGGCAGGATTCGAATCTGCAACCGTAGCGTTCGCGCGGTTCCAGACTGTAGCGCCTAGATCCACTCGGCCACACCGGCCGACCAATATTCCTGATTGCACCACGTGATCACACCTCTCGCCATATGAGAGTGCTTCCAGGATCACTACTTTGAGCAATGCCAAACTCGGGGTCTACACTCGTCACATTTCGTCCTTCTTCCACTTTCTCGATAAATCTCCCACGCACCAAGTCCTCCAAATGCCCCCGGGTCATGTTGTAAGGCAGAAAACTACCGAAGTGCATTGTAACTGCTTTCTGATAGACACACAGTGTCTTTTCCCGTTCCTTCGACTGCCTCGCGTTGCGCGACCAGCCCCATTTGGTCCAATAATCACTCTGACCTCAAGCCATGTGGCATACAGAGTTCTGTGCACGCCTGGGAGACCTCTGGCTACATGCTCGCACACATTCATTCATTTCAACCGAATTGCTTGTGTGTTATGTTACTTTACCTATCTCGTCCCTAAGTTTTGTACTATGCATCTGCCAACTAAAAGCCAAATCCAAACGCGTGAACTAACTTTAAGAGCCTGTTAAGAGCATAGTTTTCCTGCTCTACATCTACATCTACATTTATACTTTGCAAGCCCCCCAACAGTGTGTGGCGGAGGGCACATTACGTGCCACTGTCATTACCTCCCTTTCCTGTTCCAGTCGCGTATGGTTCGCGGGAAGAACGACTGTCTGAAAGCCTCTGTGCGCGCTCTTATCTCTCTAATTTTACATTCGTGATCTCCTCGGGAGGTATAAGTAGGGGGAAGCAATATATTCGATACCTCATCCAGAAACGCACCCTCTCGAAACCCGGCGAGCAAGCTACACCGCGATGCAGAGCGCCTCTCTTGCAGAGTCTGCCACTTGAGTTTGTTAAACATCTCCGTAACGCTATCACGGTTACCAAATAACCCTGTGACGAAACGCGCCGCTCTTCTTTGGATCTTCTCTATCTCCTCCGTCAAACCGATCTGGTACGGATCCCACACTGATGAGCAATACTCAAGTATAGGTCGAACGAGTGTTTTGTAAGCCACCTCCTTTGTTGATGGACTACATTTTCTATGGACTCTCCCAATGAATCTCAACCTGGTACCCGCCTTACCAACAATTAATTTTATATGATCATTCCACTTCAAATCGTTCCGCACGCATACTCCCAGATATTTTACAGAAGTAACTGCTACCAGTGTTTGTTCCGCTATCATATAATCATACAATAAAGGATCCTTCTTTCTATGTATTCGCAATACATTACATTTGTCTATGTTAAGGGTCAGTTGCCACTCCCTGCACCAAGTGCCTATCCGCTGCAGATCTTCCTGCATTTCGCTACAATTTTCTAATGCTGCAACTTCTCTGTATAGTACAGCATCATCCGCAAAAAGCCGCATGGAACTTCCGACACTATCTACTAGGTCATTTATATATATTGTGAAAAGCAATGGTCCCATAACACTCCCCTGTGGCACGCCAGAGGTTACTTTAACGTCTGTAGACGTCTCTCCGTTGATAACAACATGCTGTGTTCTGTTTGCTAAAAACTCTTCAATCCAGCCACACAGCTGGTCTGATATTCCGTAGGCTCTTACTTTGTTTATCAGGCGACAGTGCGGAACTGTATCGAACGCCTTCCGGAAGTCAAGAAAAATAGCATCTACCTGGGAGCCTGTATCTAATATTTTCTGGGTCTCATGAACAAATAGAGCGAGTTGGGTCTCACACGATCGCTGTTTCCGGAATCCATGTTGATTCCTACATAGATGATTCTGAGTTTCCAAAAACGACATGATACTCGAGCAAAAAACATGTTCTAAAATTCTACAACAGATCGACGTCAGAGATATAGGTCTATAGTTTTGCGCATCTGCTCGACGACCCTTCTTGAAGACTGGGACTACCTGTGCTCTTTTCCAATCATTTGGAACCTTCCGTTCCTCTAGAGACTTGCGGTACACGGCTGTTAGAAGGGGGGCAAGTTCTTTCGCGTACTCTGTGTAGAATCGAATTGGTATCCCGTCAGGTCCAGTGGACTTTCCTCTGTTGAATGATTCCAGTTGCTTTTCTATTCCTTGGACACTTATTTCGATGTCAGCCATTTTTTCGTTTGTGCGAGGATTTAGAGAAGGAACTGCAGTGCGGTCTTCCTCTGTGAAACAGCTTTGGAAAAAGGTGTTTAGTATTTCAGCTTTACGCTTGTCATCCTCTGTTTCAATGCCATCATCATCCCGGAGTGTCTGGACATGCTGTTTCGAGCCACTTACTGATTTAAAGTAAGACCAGAACTTCCTAGGATTTTCTGTCAAGTCGGTACCTAGTATTTTACTTTCGAATTCACTGAACGCTTCACGCATAGCCCTCCTTACGCTAACTTTGACATCGTTTAGCTTCTGTTTGTCTGAGAGGTTTTGGCTGCGTTTAAATTTGGAGTGAAGCTCTCTTTGCTTTCGCAGTAATTTCCTAACTTTGTTGTTGTACCACGGTGGGTTTTTCCCGTCCCTCACAGTTTTACTCGGCACGTACCTGTCTAAAACGCATTTTACGATTGCCTTGAGCTTTTTCCATTAACACTCAACATTGTCAGTGTCGGAACAGAAATTTTCGTTTTGATCTGTTAGGTAGCCTGAAATCTGCCTTCTATTACTCTTGCTAAACAGATAAACCTTCCGCCCTTTTTTTATATTCCTATTAACTTCCATATTCAGGGATGCTGCAACGGCCTTACGATCACTGATTCCCTGTTCCGCACTTACAGAGTCGAAAAGTTCGGGTCTGTTTGTTATCAGTAGGTCCAAGATAATCTTTGACAAACAAAAATTCTTGCAGAGGCAGTAATATTTTAAGACGTACTTAAGCTTAATTGACGTTGGGGAATCAGCCGCGAGCTAAGTAAAGCTAGCCGCTTACCTCAGGGACAGAGGGATAAGTAGTGCAGTCACTTCCGACTTATGATCAGCTGCTATGATACAAATTTCTAACGGAACTGACCGGATTCGTGCGTGCGGTGTCACAGAGTCGATCGTCTCCAAATGTGGCACATACAAGCTCCACAAAATTTTTCTGCGCCTACTTTTTACTTATTGTACCTGGTCTCCTTCGAAATACTCTCCTCCACAATTGATACATCGCTCCCAACGCCGTTTCCACTTCCGGAAGCAGTATTATTACAGCATTTGCTGGATCACACGAAGCGCCCTTTGCGAATTTTCTTTTATCTCGTCTATCGTTGCAAATCTTCGTCCTTTACAGGGGATTTTCAACTTTGGAAATAAAAAAAAGTCCGCAGGGTCCAGGTCTGGAGAGCTCAAAGAATGAGACAGCACAGTGATTTCGTTTTTTGTGCAGTAGTCACGCACCAGCACGGATGAACATGCGGGTGCGTTATCTTGGTGCAAGAGCCATGAACTGTCTCGCCACACTTCAGGCCGTTTCCTTCTCACATTTTCTCGCAGGGGTTGTTGCAACCGTCACAACAGTACCATCGATTAACAGCTTGTCTCTGTGGCACGAATCGATAATGAACTAGTCTTTCAACGTGGCTTTCACATTTGACCTGACCTGACGAGCATTTTTTGGTCTTCGAGATCCATTCCCGACTCACTGTGAAGATTGAACCTTGGTCTCAACTTCTTAATCGTAGACCCACACCTCATCACCAGTTATGATTCTCTTAGGAACATCTCGTTCTCACTTGCGAGATCCAAAAGCTCTTTACAGATTGCGAGGCGCGGGTCTTTCTGGTCTTGTGACTCGTGAGCTGTGAGACAAGGTTTGTGGCATCGCAATGCATTCAAATATACTGTGTCAGGAATTCAAGACGTGGTCCAATTGAAATGTTACATTCTTCTGCAATCTCTCGGACAGTCAGTCTTCTATTGACACGCACAATTTCGTTGACGTTCCTGACATGAGCGTCATCGATAGACGTCGAAGGGCCTACTGGACGTGGGTCATCTTTAACTTCCATCCGGACATTTTTAAACCGTGTGAAACATTCGTAACACCGATTACGGCTTGAACGCTCATCACCATTGGTGTGTCTCTGTAAAGGTTTTCTTGAGTTTCACGCAAAATTTGATGCAGACGTGTTGCTCTTCTAACTCTGCCATCTCGAAATTCGCAAACCGTGCAACAAACACAACGTGCTACTCAGTGTGGCACTGGACAATAACTAACCGACGTACACATACATGAAATTTCTGGCAGTTACACATTAAACACAGGCGTGTGCAGGGATGCCAATTGCATTTCATTCTAGCACAACATTGGCGCGAAATTACGGATGTTCCGGAATTTTTTTAACAGACCTCGTATTTGCATCAAAGAATTTAGAATGAAATTAAGGCTGTTGTAATACGATTCAGTGAGTGGAAGAAATATGACTTGGAAAACATTTACGAAACATTTGTGATCATATCTCATATCGCATAATGCATTTAAATACAGGTACTATTACTGTTCATTCACTCATACAGACACCACAACAACACTTCGTCAGGCAAGCAAAGTGACAAAACTTTGGATTCGTTGACGGTGGCAGCAATCCAAACAGAACAGTAAACACGAAGTGTTCCAAATGGTGCCAGCTTCTAACGATCAGTACTTGGGAGCCAACGGTCAACTTATCGCGCCGTTAATATAACTATTCTGTTGGGGGCTCCTAACAAACTAATATACGTAGACGACCACTACCACGAGTATAGTCATTTATCCCTCTGCTAGGGTAGCTTCTCTCTGCTTCGGAACTACAAGATATTTCGTAAGCAAGTTGCCTCAACGCTCATGTGAGCCGGCCAGCAAAACTGCTCGGTGGACAGAATCGGTTGGCCTGTGGACAAATAAAGGCTCATCTCTTCCATTCGCTGCTGTAAACACATTCTGTTCTTCCGATTTCTGCAGTGAGGTTGGACGGATCTGTTCAGTAAAGACGTTGTGTGACAAAGAAATGGGCACGCAGAAGCTACATCCTTCTGGACTCTGGCTAGATGGGTGCTTTCTTTCATTGTCTTTGCGCAATTCTGTTTTGAGGAATATCTAATTTATTTTCACGAGACACTTTGGAGTTGTATTAAACATGCGCATGAATTTAAATACCTGGGTGTACTTTTCACTGAGAACTCGTCAGGTGAAGCAGAGATCAAGGCCAGAATACAAGCAGGAAAACGATCTTACCACGGTCTAACACAACTGCTTGGATCCAGATACCTCTCCAGAAAGTTCAAGATTCGACTGTACAAAACCTGATCCAGCCTGTTCTATATGGCTGTGAGACACGGGGTATCCGGAAACAGTACTTCCTTAAGCTCCTCGTTCTCTTCAGCCGTCCGGGTTTGCGAGATGGTTATTTCATTGCTTTTCCATTCATTAAATGATATCATGGGCTTTAATACGAATATAGGGTTTTTTTTTCTTACGTCAGTTAAACCTACGGTCACTTAAAGTCACACGACTCATTGAAAGGCACTTGTAAGTGAAACAGGATATTTTTTATTCATTTTGTGAGTAATAAATAATCAGCTTCATATAGTTTTGGATTATTCTGAAAACAAATTTTCACTCCTACGATCTCTATTGAACTACAAAATTGTTAAGGCTTTCGTGGCCACTTGTTGACAAACTGCCTATTGGCTTCTGTCTCGGGTTCTTCAGCCGACGTTCATCTAATGATTTTTCTGACGTTTCGCCAGCACGAGTGGCTGGCATTGTCAAAGCTTCACCTTCCATTGCCGGTGGTGAACTGGAGGCGAGCTCGCGGCCGCAGACTATATGTACCTGGCGCGCCAACGTCCGAGGGCTTCTCCACGGTCATTTCCGGTGCGGTTCTCCTCTTGCTACCTGCGACGGCCGTTCGCTGCAGTACGGGAAGCCAGGATCCGTTTACCTTAAGGCTTTCCTCCTTCTTGTTGAAACTGTTCGCGTGTTTTTGGATTTCTACAGCTTCTCTGAACAAGCGCGTGTGATAGTGCTTCTCTACAGCCAGAACTTCCGTGTCGGCGAATTTTATTACGTGGTCGGTCTCATTCAGTGCGTGCTCTGCCACGGCCGATTTCTCCACCTGCCCCAACCTGCAATGTCGCTTATGCTCTTTGATCCTGGTGTTAATGGATCGTCCAGTCATTCCGACATAAACTTTTCCGCATGTGCAAGGTATACGGTATATTCCCGACATTGCAAGTGGGTCTCTTTTCTCCTTCGCCGATCTAAGACACTCTTTGATCTTCCTTGTCGGTTTGAAAATCGTCTTTACGCCGTGTTTGCGCAATATACGGCCGATTCTGTCCGTCACTCTGGGAATGTATGGCAGAAAGGCCGTACCCGACATTTCTTTTTCTGGTTCCTTACTTCGCCGAGTGTTTGGCTCTGTTACCCTTCTAATGTAATTTGTGGAGTACCCATTGCTCCTCAGAACAGTTTCCAGGTGTTGCATTTCTCGTTTGAGGTGTTGAGGCTCACATATTCGTCCTGCTCTCGTTACGAGCGTACTAATCATGCCTCTTTTCTGGCTCGGGTGGTGGTTTGACAGTTTGTGCAGGTATCGGTCCGTGTGTGTCGGTTTTCGATACACGCTGTGTCCCAGGTTTTCGCCGTCCTTGTGACCAGCACATCTAGAAATGGCACTTTCTTGTCCTTTTCTACTTCCATGGTAAATGTTATGTTGGCATGGAGGCTGTTCAAGTGTCTCAGGAATTCACCGAGCTGTTCTTCACCATGGCTCCACACCACGAAAGTATCATCGACGTACCTGTACCACACCTTAGGTTTGCAAGTCGCCGAGTCCAGTGCCTGTGCTTCGAATTGTTCCATGAAGGAGTTGGCCAGGTACATATAGTCTGCGGCCGCGAACTCGCCTCCAGTTCACCACCGGCAATGGAGGGTGAAGCTTTGACAATGCCAGCCACTCGTGCTGGCGAAACGTCAGAAAAATCATTAGATGAACGTCGGCCGAAGAACCCGCGACAGAAGCCAATAGGCAGTTTCTCTATTGAACTATTTTCATGCATTCACCCAAGACTTTTCTCTCAAACGAGCAACGTTTCACTGTCACTATATTTCAAACAGACAGAGAATAAACTACCGTCAACTGATTTTTGAATGAAATTTGCAACTAGCCAAGAAAATTGGTGTCGCAGTGGACCTTCGGGGCAAGTGGTTGCATCGACAGGGTCTTCCAATATTTTGCAATCAATCTAGTTCTTTTTTTCAATTTATTAGGTGTTGTAGGACGTAGAGTTGTCGTGTTTCCTATCACCTGATGCCTAAAACAAAATTAACTCTGGGCCCCACAAATTAAACTAAATTACATCACAAAACCATGTTGTGAATATCATTGACAATCAGTGATTGGTTGTAGTTCATTGCAGGGGTTTGGTCTCAGGGTTCACTGTGTTCCATGTATAAGTGATAAGTCAAAACATGTTTTCACAAACAACATACATGTAAATACAGTTCAAATATACTGTCACATACATCGAAAGCCTATGCCGTGTTTTTCTCGTGGTGCCAACCTAACTTTCGTACACAATCACAAAATTTACGGCCTCTCAGTCAACCCCAACATTAACTCACTCTCAAGTGCCTCATAGCATGTCTCAGAAATATGTTTATAGACATGTCTCTCCCTATCATGTTAGTGGATGTGAGGTCACAGAAACACAGTAAAAAGTGAACTTTGTAGTAGCAGCGTGCTGCATGATAGAAGCATTATTTTAATTTATATTAGTTTTTACATAAAAGATTTGTCCCTGTGTTGTTTACAGTAACCGCTATGTACGAAGGCTATTCGTAAACTAAGTTCCGATCGGTCGCCAAATGGAAACCACTGCAAAAATCCGATGAAGCTTTGCACAGAAGTGTAGGGCAGTGTCTCTAGTATACCCGTCGATCGCGTCACGCCGCTCTTTCCTGTTCTGATTGCACACTGAGTATGTAAAGGTACACTATGTAATCAAAAGTATCCGGACACTTCCAAAATCATACGTTTCTCATAATTTTAGGTGCATTGTGCTGCCACCTGCTGCCAGGTAGTCCACGTCAGTGACCTCAGTAGTCATTAGACATGTGAGAGAGCAGAATGGGGCGCTCCGCGGAACTCACGGACTTCGAACGCGGTCAGGTGGTTGAGTGTCACTTGTGTCATTCGTCTGTACGCGTGATTTCCACACTCCTGAACATCCCTAGGTCCACTGTTGCCGATGCGATAGTCAAGTGGAAACATGAAGGGACACTTACAGAACACAAGCGTACAGGCCGACCTCGTTTGTTGACTGACAGAGCTAGGCGCTCAGTCCGGAGCCGCGCGACTGCTACGGTCGCAGGTTCGAATCCTGCCTCGGGCATGGATGTGTGTGATGTCCTTAGGTTAGTTCGGTTTAAGTAGTTCTAAGTTCTAGGGGACTGATAACCATAGATGTTAAGTCCCATAGTGCTCAGAGCCATTTGAACCATTTGACTGACAGAGACCACGGACAATTGAAGTGGGTCGTAATGTGTAATAGGGAGACATCTATCCAGACCACCACACAGGAATTCCAAACCGCAGTAGGATCCACAGCAGGTAATATGACAGTTAGCCGGGAGGTGAGAAAACTTGGATTTGATGGTCGAGCGGTTGCTTGTAAGCCACACATCACGCCGATAAATGCCAAACGGCGCCTCGCATGGTGTAAGCACCGTGAACATTGGACGATTGAACAGTGGGAAAACGTTGTGTGGAGTGACGAATCACGGTATACAATGTGGCGATCCGATGGCAGGGTGTGGGTGTGACGAATGCCCAGTGAACGTCATCTGCCAGCATGTGTAGTGCCAACAGTAAAATTCGGAGGCGGTGGTGTTATGGCCTGGTCGTGTTTTCATGGATATTTCTTGCACCCGTTTGTTGTTTTTGCGTGGCACTATCACAGCACAGGTCTACATTGACGTTTTAAGCACCTTCTTGCTTCCCACTGTTGAAGAGCAATGCGGGGATGGTGACTGCATCGTTCAACACGATCGAGCTTGTTCATACTGCACGCCCTTTGGCGGAGTGGTTACACGATAATAACATCCCTGTAATTGACTGGCCTGCACAGAGTTCTGATCTGAATCCTGTAGAACACCTTTGGGATGTTTTGGAACGCCGACTTAGTGCCAGGCCTGACTGACCAACATCGGTACCTCTCCTCAGTGCAGCACTCCGTGGAGAATGGGCTGCCATTCCCCAAGAAATCTTCCAGCACCTGATTGAACGTGTATGCCTGTGAGAGGCATAGTGTGGGCCAACACCATATTGAATCCAGCATTACAGATGGAGGGCGCCACAACTTGTAAGTCATTTTCAGCCAGGCGTCCGGATACTTTTGATCACATAGTGTAGCTGGAGAATAGTCAAATATGAGAGTCTGCTGATAAATTTCGCCTGAAGCTATGTATCCCACATAACATAACTGTCATGAGTTTGCTTCTTAAAGACCATTCTATGTCGGGTTCTGTAGGGGCAGTGATGGTGCACCTGCCGCGTTTTCGATGGGAGGTGTTTGGTCACCCACAATACAGCTCGTAATTTGCACCCTCTGAGTTTCATCTCTGCTCACATGAACTGATGGCCATGACAATATTTTGGCACAGACATCGAGCTGTAGACGGAAATAGATGATTGGTGGAAAGCACTGGTGGTTGCCTTCTATGACGAGGGTATTGGAAAGTTGGTACAACGCTACGACAGATGTCTAAGTTGGAGCGGCGATTATGTAGATAAGTAACTGGAAGTTGTAGCTAATGTTGCAAACAAAATATTTTTAATTTTCATCGTTTTTTTTCCATTTCGCGGGCGATTGGAACTTACGTCACGAATTACATTTGTATTTTAATGTTGGAGCAACAAGTTTTGAGTCATCTACTCCTTCCACAAATCGTTCTGCCATCTTAGAGGAATAAAATAAACGAAATAAATGTAATAATTGCGAAACTTAAAATGACTGTAAAATGATGGGCAAAATGTCTCTTCTTAAAGGAAGTTTTGTACTGATTCCAAAACTTTTCTTAGATTTTGTGAGTCTGCAATATTTCCGAAGTTATGGAAAATATAATATTGCGATCAGTAATTATTATTAATAAATTCACCTGATGCGTTTAGGTTATAGAAGTTAACGTAAACTATGTTCTTTTGCTGTCTAACATTTGTTGTATGGGCATTACTTTTCAGAATGGTCATTTAACTGAATTTTGATACCGCATCAGAGCTTCTAATTTTGAAATAAGCTAAAAATCTAGGTGCCCCATGAAACCTATTATCCTTACTCGTCATAGATCCTCAATTCTTAGTAACAAAATGTGGGATGCTAAATTCTTACTGATTTGAACCTTAGTCATATGAAATTCTTACATGAAACCTAAAATACAGTTTTGAAAGGATTGTATGGTATAGATGGAGTCAGCAAGTGCTTAACAATGTAGTGCTGATATTATAAACATGCCTGATATACAAAATTATTGAAATTATGTACTATCAATATAGGTTACAGTGCAAGAGTTTGCTGCTAGCGTTCATGTTTGCCTTTGCTAAATAATCGGTAGCCGATTGAGAACATTATATCATAGTTGATATACAATTACAGTTTTCTTTTGTAGATCGTCATGCATTGTTATCTTCTACCCTAAAATGGAACCAGGAAATGAAAGTTAGATTTTTTCCACCATAACGACTATACCTAAAATCGAAACTAACGAAAATAAACTGGAAAGTGATTTTAGCCAGGTCACAATGTCATGTATGCATAGAGCATGGGTGTCACATAAAGGAGGGGAGGCAGAGATGGGAGGAGGTGGTAGTGGATAGGGAGAAGGAGACTGAAGTTGGGAGGGATGAGTGGAAGTTCAAGGTCAAGGTAATATTTTATACAAATTCGCCGTTAGTCTCCTCCTCATTAACTGTAATAAATGTAAAAAAGTATGAAACAGTAAAAAGGGTCGTAAAATATTATTGGAATGGATGAAGCGTTCTGCAAAATTTATGGATTTCAGCCAGATAGTAAGAAAGAATCGAATCAGGTAAGTATGCAGTACCGTATTTCAAAACATAATATTGTGGATAGTTTTACATTTCTTGAAAAGTGTGCTGTACCACCGGCAGCTTGTATGTAAATCTTCATTTCTGCTAGCAGTTTCGATTGTTACTAGTGATCATTAGAGAGAAGAAGTTTTAAATTACAGTACGTCCACCAACTCATCATATTACCAACTACATGAAGTGGACAACAAAACTCGGTACAAAAAATTATTAAAAAGAATTAATGTGTTAATAGAATAATAGTAAAGCGCACGTCAGTCTCTGGAAACCTCAATGTTTACTCGTCATATATCATTTTAACATCACGTTTTGTTTCATTACCTTCATTTGTGCTTTGTTCGTTTCTACGTACATTTAAATGCGTTTTCCTCACTACGAATTTTCTCGATCTCTGTAATGCATACGAAACAAATATAATAAAACAATCGTTTCAACAACAGTGATGCATCAAAATGACCAGATTTATCGTTTTAAGAAGCAGAGTTTATTTTTAAATTCTTCGTTGCATAGTTCAGCAGATTTGGCGTGCTGACTTTTCTCATCTAAGGCGGAAAGCGTGATATAAACTTTCAGAGAAACTTTTCTCATTCAAAGTTGGTAGTGCAGAAGTTTCATTACGACATCCGTCAGAAGAACACGAAAAGTTTCCATTGTCTTCACCTTGACGGATATATTCTCTCCTTCTTTAAACTGATGAGTCTTCTATCACATTCAAGGTACTGCAAGTGTATTCAGTGGTTTTAAAGATTAATAACTGCGTGTCTTTCCGTACTAGCAGAATGCCTGTGTTAAGTTTAAACGAAATTGAAAGTGTTTTGTAGAAGAAGGGGAACGGTGAAAAGCAGAAATATGTTACCTCAGCATAGCGACTAACATAAATCAAAGTTATATTGTAAATTAAATATTTGAGCGAAATGTTGTGCATCAACGAAGGTTCGAGGGACAGAGCAGTAAATGCCGATTTGATACATATCATCCGCAGGAAGAGATGAATAGGCCTATGCAAGTAGAATACGCGCACACGCATAAGCGTACGAACTCACACACACACCGTGTACGAACTCACACACACAATACATACACATGTTACTCGAAACCGTTTCTGAAATATCACTCCTGGAAGCGACGATAACGGTAAGTTACAGCGCAGTGGTGGTTTCCAGAATGAACATTTCACCTTGCAGCAAAGTATTTGCTGTTTTGAAACTTCATTTTGAAGAGAACACACAAACTTTGTCTATCCCGTGTAACCCCGATGTCTTTCATTCCAGCAGTCCAGGAGCTCGGTACGGGCTTTTGTCAAAGTTTCGAGAACATACCTTCACCGAAGAGTCAAGCAGTATATTGCTCCCTCCTACGTATATCTCGCGAAGAGACCATGAGGATAAAATCAGAGAGATTAGAGCCCACACAGAGGCATACCGACAATCCTTCTTTCCACGAACAATACGAGACTGGAATAGAAGGGAGAACCGATAGAGGTACTCAAGGTACCCTCCGCCACACACCGTCAGGTGGCTTGCGGAGTATGGATGTAGATATAGATGTAGAAGGCAGATACCCAGATACTCTCATAAGGGAAACTCCCCATCGCAACACCCCCCCCCCCCCCCAGATTTAGTGATAAGAGGGTCCAGTGCACAGCCTGTCAAAAATTGAACACAGATCAAGCGTCAAGCATGAAAATAAAAATAAGATGTACTAAACTATGAAAAAAGCAAAATAGAAAAAGTGAACGGTCCAAGGATAAGAAATGAAACATAGAGCAGCCGTCGGAGTAATGGCGTTGTAGTGAAGTGGTTATGGTGTTTGACTGTAGAGCGGGTGATTCGTGTTCAAACCTCCCTCGTGCCAAGTTGTTGTTTTTCCTTTTCAGCTGTTCGCTGTATTCAAATTTGTGTCTGTGTTGTGGTATAACGTCTACTTGCAACAGCGAGGTGTAAGAAAGGGACCTAAAATGTAAGTTGGTTCTGCACAACTACTCTCTCAGAAGCGGAAAGAGGGTGGCTTTTGATGACAAGGCGACAAGTCAACCGAATCCTCCACCGGAAAACACGTCTGGTGTGTCATACACGACATTAGTGACACTACGTGTGTCATACGACAGGAATCGCTTATGGACGCACCTGATTTCTTCGCCTGGTGATTGAGTGAGATATGTCTCCTTGCCCGGTTTAGGTGTTCGTATAAATGTGAATGTGATCACTCCCAAAGAAATGATGAAAACATAACAGTTCGTCACATTAGCTGTAACAAATGAACGCAACAGTTTCACAATCACACGGTTTCTCTGTGCTCTGTCAAATCATATTTTTTAACTTTTTTGAAGTTGCGTTCCGTTTTGGAAGTTTTGACTCTTGAATTCTTTTGTTGTATCATAGTTCACTCCCGTTTATTTGCTGTTTTTATTTCTGCGACATGTCTATGTGGTATGTCGCCTACTCTCACTATTAATCACGTTTGCTTGCGACGGTAACGTATTCTTACCACATGACTCATATTCTGTAACCAAAGTATAGTAGGACAACTGCGAAGACTACAGAAAGAGAACAAATATTTCAGTGACCGGGCGGACAGTTCATAATGTTGTGAATAAATAAATAAATGACACGAGGGAGTTTTGAGTTCGTATCACACTCCAACACCGTGACGAATTAATCACGACACTGCGACTGCTGCTCAATATTACACTTCTCGTTCTTGGACCATTCACTGTTTCTATTTTGCTTTTTTTCCACAGTTCCGTACCCTTCTTCCTGTTTTCACGCTTGTTCTGTGTTCGGGACTGTCCACTGGGCTACCTTACCACTAAATCTGAGGAGGCAGTTCCCCTTGTCAGTGACAGATTTCGTGAGACCCCTTGCTTCTTCGCAATGCCAAACTGCACAGCACTGCTGTCTCTTACGCAGCATAGCTTACGAGGATACGAAATGCTACCAACATACTATCAACAGGCCTGAAATAGGAAAACTATCCGAACAATGCCAGATTGTTTTAGATAACGTGAGAGACTGTATTGCTGCTGATCAATTTATCTCTTGTGTTGATTTGTTGTGTTCCATAAACTCACGAAAAGATGCTACTTAATGTGCAATGTATTAATAAAAATGAATTGCAAGGACGATCACGAAAGTATTCAGGTGTACCAATAGGGTTAGATACATTAAAAAATCCACTTAACTTGTAATATACAGCCACAGTTAAGTTAATACAGCTGACAGAAGCAGCAAAATCAGGCATTGACAGGTGTGCGATTCACCAAGTATTTCACCTTCGGATCTTTAGTATATAGAATTAACGTGGCAGAAGCAGAAAAATTAGGTATTGACAAGTGTGCAATTCTGCAAGTTTTTCTCCTTTAGATTGGCAAAGTGCAGAATGAAGGAGGCGATAGAAGTTATGGGGAAAAGCTGCCTTAAGGGGCTCCGGAAAGCCTCAAAATCATGAAAAGTTCAATTTTTACTTTTTTGCGTTTTCTGAATCTGCAGACTATTACCTTTTAATAGATATATAATTTATTCAATTCCGAAGACTACAACTATTTTTAAATTTTTTTTGAAATGTGTTCTACATGGGCGTGACCCACTGTGGCGCTGTTAAACTGCTGTCAAATTGTGTTATTAATAACGTCCGTGTTCATCAGGTACATTTTAGTGATGTGAGATAAAGTATGTGTTGTGGCTAACCTGTGATGGTTCAATATATATCGCTGGTGTGATTATCGATTGTTTCATGTTTATTTACTCTGTCGTTATCACGAAAATATTCGTAATTAATTCTGTTTCTTGAGTCTCTGTTTTGTTGAAGTATAATAATGAGTAAAAGTAATAGCTGTTGCGACTTTCAATGATGGCAACATTGTAAGGTGCAAGGTATTTAGAAATATGGGAATGAAGATAGGTTCTAACATGGTACGAGCGATGCTTGCTTTAGACAAGGAACGCCTTCGGGCTGCAGACAGGGCTGTAAAGAGTCTAGAAATACAAGCAAGAGTAAACAGGAGGAGGAACAAGAGGAAGCTGGAGGAGGAGTTTGCAGAGGATGAAGATAATCCATCCTATGGACCTGGAATGCACTAAAAAGTTAATCCAATCTTTGTCGCTCGATTCCCAAAACTTTTGTTTTCTCATACTAATTACCTGTTTTCTAAGGATCTTCCAAACATATTTGTTTCAAACTACCAATAAATGTTACACAGTACCTTCTGCATAATTTAACACAGCCTTTTTCCAAAAAACTGTATATTTTTGAATATATAAATAAAAAATTGCAAAAAAATGTTGTGAATTTTCATTACAATTGAAAAAAAAATCATCTTTAATAACTGAAGTAAAATTTTGTAAAATCCCTGTGTTAAGTTGTAGCCCATATTCCAATAAATAATCTGTAAAAAGTTCAACTTCCTACCTCAAATACTTTGTGAGGAAAGATGTAATTTATAAGCGTTATTTTAACATTGCAAGTATAGGGCGTTCCGGAGCCGCTTAAGAGTACTTTACCCATTGTCGCTCTGCCTGCTAGTGGCTCTTTCAAATAAGAGGTTGTCTGAAAACTGAAAATCACATTCGTCAGGCGCTTTCCGCTATTATAGGCAAAGAATCAACAGTAATTGCAGTGCAAAACTTAGTCGTAACGATAATTTTCGTCCCTTTGTTTCTTACAGAAGGAATGATGGCTTTGATTTAAGAATGATATATTCGAGACATTACTGTCAGCATTCTTTGAACCTTGTTTCACATTCTAATCACAACTTCTCTTCCTTTCATGTTTATCAGGAGCTGGAATCGAACTTGTACTTTAATCATTCACTTGTTTAATATCCTTCATGGCTTCCCCCCTTCCATCCCTTCCCCACTTCATCGCTACCTCGGAGATGCTGGGTCACTTAAAGCCTGATAATCTGCCATTGTAGCAGCAGTAACCGATCTAACAACTGCGCCAGACCGTTGTTGTCTTATATAGCCGTTGCCGACCGCAGCGTCTTACTCTGCCTGTTCACGTATCTCTGTATTTAAATACGCATGCCTATACCAGTTTCTTTGGCGCTTCAGTGTATAATGTACATATAATAAGTGTTATTGAGAGTCAGTTGTTGCCTCAACGCATTAATACTCCTTCTGTGAAATTCAAGTCAAATCACTGGTACATTATTTGCTAAACTGTGCTTCTGCCTTGCATCTTCTCAGTGAAACAGAAGTTCAGTACCACATAAAGTCAACCTCAATAGATAATTTTATTTATGAAGCATGCCCGTTTTGGGTACAATTTTGTCTAATTAGGATGGCGACCGTTCCTTTTAAGTAATTACAGTTTATTTTATTATTGATACAACTTTGGTTACATTCACGTTTATCTTGGTACTGCTTCCTTTCAGTAGAAATCTTTAGGGAAAAAAATTACTCCGACATCTTACAAATACACACCGTCACGGTCACAAAAATAAAAATCCTTTTGCTAGAATAACATTATCGGCACATCACTAAGTTGATAGTAGCCGGTAGCGTTACTAAGAGGAGATCCGATCACATAAATTCCCCTGCTATTCGTTTCCGATGTTCGAGTAGCAGTCGGTGCATCTGGATATTATTCATATTTACGCTTTAGACCCAAATCATAGCTATACAAATGAAACAAAGCTCAGTGGCTTATACTAGGTTTTTCTGCTGCCGCCGGCCGCGGTGGCCGTGCGGTTCTACGCGCTCCAGTCCGGAGTCGCGCTGCTGCTGCGGTCGCAGGTTCGAATCCTGCCTCGGGCATGGGTGTGTGTGATGTCCTTAGGTTAGTTAGGTTTAAGTAGTTCTAAGTTCTAGGGGACCGATGACCACAGCAGTTGAGTCCCATAGTGCTCAGAGCCATTTGAACCATTTTTTTCTGCTGCCAGAAAGGATAGCACGGTGCAAGTCCGTGGCACAGCGACATTGAAAAACGAAGAGCTTCGCCAGAGACAGCTAGCCCAAGAGACATATTGGGTGAGGAAGCATATTCTGCCTGTCACTAGTCTAATGGAGAACTGGCAACATTTAGAGTATGTTTGGCATGTGCGTTATTGTTCACTTTCCAGAGTAGTACAGAATTGTTGTTTTTGTTGTTGTGGTCTTCAGTCTAGAGACTGGTTTGATGCAGCTCTCCATGCTACTCTATCCTGTGCAAGCTTTTTCATCTCCCAGTACCTACAGCAACTTAAATCCTTCTGAATCTATTTAGTGTATTCATCTCTTGGCCTCCCTCTACGATTTTTATCCTCCACGCTGCCCTCCAATACTAAACTGGTGATCCCTTGATGCCTCAGAATATATCCTACCAACCGATCCCATCTTCTAGTCACGTTGTGCCACTAATTTCTTTTCTTCCCAATTCTATTCAATACCTCCTCATCTGTTATGTCAACTACCCATCTAATCTTCAGCATTCTTCTGTAGCACCACATTTCTAAAGCTTCTACTCTCTTATTGTCTGAACTGTTTATCGTCCACGTTTCACTTCCATACATGGCTACACTCCATAAAAATACTTTCAGAAACGATTTCCTGACACCTAAGTCTATACTCGATGTCAACAAGTTTCTCTTATTCACAAACGCTTTCCTTGCCATTGCCAGTCTACATTTTATATCCTCTCTAGTTCGACCATCATCAATTATTTTGCTACCCAAATAGCAAAACTCATCTACAACTTTAAGCGTCTCATTTCCTAATCTAATTCCCGCAGCATCACCCGATTTAATTTGACTACATTCCATTATTCTCGTTTTGCTTTTGATGATGTTCATCTTATATCCTTCTTTCAAGACACTGTCCATTCCGTTCAGCTGCTCTTCCACGTCCTTCGCTGTCTCTGACAGAATTACAATGTCATCGGCGAACCTCAAAGTTTTTATCTCTTCTCTATGGATTTTAATTCCTACTCTAAATTTTTCTTTTGTTTCTTTTACTGCTTGCTCTATATAAAGATTGAATAACATCGTGCTTAGGCTACAGCCCTGTCTCACTCCCTTTCCTACCACTGCTTCCCTTTCATGTCCCTCGACTCTTATAACTGCCATCTGGTTTCTGTACAAATTGTAAATAGCCTTTCGCTGCCTGTATTTTACCCGTGCCAACTTTAGAATTTGGCAGAGAGTGTTCCAGTCAACATTGTCAAAAGCTTTTTCTAAGTCTACAAATGGTAGAAACGTAGGTTTGCCTTTCATTAATCTATTATCTGAGATACGTCGGTGGTATTATTATATTCTTCTTGAAGTCTGAGGCTATTTCGGCTGCCTCATACATCATGCGCACCAGATGGTAGAGTTTTGTCAGGGATGCCTCTCCCGAGACTATCAATCGTTCTAATGGAGTGTTGTCTACTCCCGGGACCTTGTTTCAACTTAGGTCTTTCAGTGCTCTGCCAAACTCTTCACGCAGTATCATATCTCCCATTTTGTCTTCATCCACATCCTCTTCCATTTCCATTATATTGTCCTCAAGAACACCGCCTTTGTATAGACCCTCTGTGCACTCCTTCCACATTTCTGCTTTCCTTTCTGTGCATAGAACTGGGTTTCCATCTGAGCCCTTGATATTCATGGAAGTACATAATTATCCTGATAAATTCACTCGATATTTTCTTACCATTTAGATTAAACATTGTGAATGATTCTCACTTATAGGCAGACATATAGGTAGCAAATTTATGTTTTTGAGTCCAGGAAGCTGATTCAAACAGAAGCTACGGCTTACGTCACCATTTGCATTGCGACTTCTCCGTCTTAGCCATATTGGGAGAAGAAGGGAGCGCTGTCTGCCATAGTTGTATGCTAGCTCACCGGTAAAGTGTACGCCCTTCAGTCAGAAGACTGCGTTACTTTTTAGTTGTAATCTTGCTGGAGACAAAATTTTTACCTCATATTTGATAGAGACACCAGTAGGGAGATAGGCAGTGAGGAAAGAAATCTTACGAATGCTTCTCCCCATAAGTTTTATTGCTATCTTGACTCTGTACCCCGTAAATATAAAGGTGAAAAACATACAGAACTGCACACTTATTAATGCATGGTTTCTCTGCCTCTGTAAATTGTATGAGCTTAATTGTGGCATTAAATCATTTGTTAACTGCATTTTATTATGTATCTATCCCTACTGCTTGTAATGTACCCCTTATTTGCAGATAGGAGCGCTTTTTACTTTATTTCCGGTTTTGCTATTTCACAAACGTCAAGTGAATGTATCAGTGCTGGAGTACGTACAGACTTACAGAGTACGGAGCTAGCGGTACATTCCCGAACTGGCTACCACAGGCTGTTGGCCATCAGGCGTTTTCAGAACCAGTGGGATGAGGTACCGATGCATAAATCGCTCGTCACGTCTCTGTGTGTGCGTGTGTGTGTGTGTGTGTGTGTGTGTGTGTGTGTGTGTGTATGTGTGAATTTCTAAGGGGTCAAACTGCTGAGGTCATCGGTCCCTAGACTCACACACTGCTTAAACTAACTTAATCTAACGTATGCTGAGAACAACACACACATCCATGCCCGAGGGAGGACTCGAACCTCCGGCGGGAGGGGCCGAACAGTCCGTGGCATGGCGCCTCAAACCGCTCGGCCACTCCGCGGGGCGCTCTTCACGTCAGCAAAGAGATACGTACAGGAAGTACACTTATTCTGGCCCGAATCAAGTAATCGTTATTAATAAATATTTGGTAAGAAAAGTTGCCTTTTGCCTCTCAGACATTAGAAATAGTTTTTGGGCTATGAATACCATCTTTCAGTAATTTAACAATACCAGGGAACGTTGATATTAATAAATAATTGAATAACTTCAGCATAACCAAAGCTGTACGATTTTATACGAACTATACCGATTGTATGCTCTCGTTACAGACTGTGCACCGTAATGCATAGGATGCCTTTCTATCTAGTTATACGGTAGACAATGCTCCCGTACCGTTAATGGTTAGCTTATAACAAGTTCATTTTACGATGTTTATTAAACGCTCCATAATGGCATCCCATGTAAAAATTATTTGCACAAAAATACTTCTTCCCTCTTCATTATGTAAAAAATAGGCGGTAGTATTGCACTTTCAGAATCAGACGGCTCTGCAACGGCTTTACAAGGGGACGTAGAACTACGAGAACATCTCCACATAACAGGTAGGAAGAATTCCTACGAGTCGGTTCACTAAGTCAGTTCAAGGACGGACTGGCTTAATTACCACAAAACTCGGGTGGAAAAGCGTGGTCAGTTATACTGTACGCCTCTTATACCACCATCTACGGACTCATCGGCTAAACTGAGACACTTCTAGAGATTTAGTACGAGTGGGGGGTTCTTGCATGCTTCATTAGCTCAGACTGTTTCAAAGCCAAAAGATCGTATTGTCTTGCTGTTTCGTGACAAGTGGCATACATTGTTCTATTATAATTGAATGGTATCGTGATAGGTTGTAATTTATTTGTATTAGTACGTTGCATATTAAACAGCTTTTTTCTTTAGTTTATTGAACTCTACAAACCAATACAAGATATAAATTAATGAGCAACAATATAGTCTATCACATCATTTTAAACAGTCTGACAATTCTTGGACAGTTTTTTAACTCCCTGCCTGCGGACAATATGTTGGTAGCGCCTAGTCTCCTTTCATGTTATGCTGTGTTACAGATAGCAAAACTGTGCAGTTCAACATAACGATAAGGCAGCGGGTCCCGTGAATCCTGCCACAGAGCTTGTGTGAATTGTAAAAAGTAGAAGACATGTATTGAAAGAGCTGAGGTTGTGAGATGGATAGCTCCATAAGAACATTGCTTTTGCAAGACAGGCTTCCAGGTTCGATTCCCCATAACGAATATCTCAGGAAGTTTCATATCACAGCACACTCCGCTGCGTAGTGAAAGATTGATTATGGGGATGATTCTTGTTCTTGCTTTAATAATAAGCACCTCTTTTGTCAGCATGACATTTAGCAAATATTTGACGTTTCCCTAACTCATGAAGAATTACTTCAAGAATGTTGCCAGAGATCACCAAATATTCTTTCTAGAATTTTTGGGTTGGTCTCAATTTGTCAAAATGTTTTCCGTGACCCCAAAGGAACTTTCCTCGTCAGGTAGATGTCAATAATTTTAGCCAGGGGTCATGTGAGCCTGCACAGCATATACAGAAATACAGTAAAAATAAAAGCCACAGAACCAAAGAGAAAGTTCATTACGGAGACCAAAGTTAATCAGTCTGCATTAACAGCACTGAGTTGATCGAACACTTTGTAACCTCCCCACAGTAAAATAATATAAATAATATTCTAATTTAGTGTAACCTCCCAATAAATAAATTGCGCAACCTATCAATAATAAAATGCGACTAATCTCTCAATAAAATTGCGACTCACTTATAACCTTTCAATAATTGACTGTGAATTTAAACTGGTGACTTTAGGACGTCAGCAGTGCTGCGTCATGGCCCTGAAAATTCATTCTGAATAAATTGAAAAATCTTACCTCAATTAGGTCGCCGGATAACGCGTATATATCTGCTCCTATAAGAAATTTTTCTGGCGCAGCTCAGTGCAATGCTGGCAGATAGATTTGTCATGTATAAAAGAAACAACTGATTTTTCTTTTTCAATAATCGGGATGACCAAGGATTGGCGAAATTAGTAAATTCTGTAAATTAAAATTAATGATTGTCAAAAGTTACTTTTTATGAGAAAGATTATTATTAAGAGATTTTTTTTAAAAACATTTACATGGGACTTGATATAACAATACTACATATGCGGGAGGCTGCTTTTACCTTCTACTACAGTGCTCAGGCTCCGCCATCGCTCCACCACGACCGGCCCAGCCAACACGATACACCAGACTGCTCGCTAGCAACAACGACTACAACTGCTACACAGTTCCTACTGCAGTCAACACTGCTCTTTGGTCTCAGATTCTCTTATACCTTACATATCGCAGGCAGCGCGTGAGCAATCCATCGAAATTACATCTGCTCGAGTGCGCTAGCAACAAATTCCTTAACCATGGACCTCTTACAACTTAGATGTTAAATAGTTTTCCAAATCACTTCGAAGTCGAAAGATCTGGACAATCAGTTAGAGGCCTTCACTGAATGGGACAGTGTTTCACTTCGTGAGAGAAGGTAATAATGTTTGGTGGCGTTGGGTTTTATGCAGAACAATTGACCTTCGTAGAGGTCAGAGGTGCAAAGACCGCAATTACAGCTCCTTTCATGGGCAACAACTGAAGAGTCACTGGAGAGGCTTGATTGTTCAAAATGGTTCAAATGGCTCTGAGGACTATGGGACTTAACATCTGAGGTCATCAGTCCCCCAGAACTTAGAACTACTTAAACCTAACTAACCTAAAGACATCACATACGTCCATGCCCAAGGCAGGATTCGAACCTGCGACCGTAACAGTCGCACGGTTCCGGACTGAAGCGCCTAGAGCCGCTCGGCCACCGCGGCCGACAGGCTTGATTGTGTTATAGCCTGAGTGTGGGCAACTTTTTTGGCCACAGCTCTAGATCTCGTGGTTAGATGCCTGCGCATGGTTTTAATTGAAGGAAAGGATTTGGCTGAAATGTTTTCTTACTGCGGAAACTATCGTAGTTTTATTTATGACTGCATATCGGATTAACATACTTTTTAATGGCTTTACGACAATTAACACAGGAGATTTTTTAGTGTAACTCCACGTCATGTTGTAGAATAACAGATACTGAAAGGTTAGAACCGACGTTTCGTCCACTCCATTAGTAAAAACATATGAAATCCAAAGTTACTTTTATTTTATAACGTGACATGGCCGTCTAGCCAAGAAATCTTTGTATGAACTGACTCTTGCCACCTCCGTTTTAATTATTTTAGCCTATCTGATCTGATCGAATAGCAGCCCAATAATTATTATTAATGTGACCGTGTACCTAATGGGGCTGGCAATCGGAATTGACTGCTACGGAGTTGTTACTTTCCAGTTTGTCCTTCTCAAATGCTGTAATAATGAAATGTCTGGTAACAAGAAGAACACCAACACAGTTTCACTAATCAAGAACCTATATTCGTCTCAAAAACACAAACAGGAGGAGACAGCCACTGCCTTCGTCATACATATTTAATTACGGCTAATCTCAGCACAGGCTTCTTCGTTATTCATTATCGTCACACGCTAATCCAATCACTGCAATCCAACACTGCAATCCAAAATGATGCCGGCGCGGTAGATGCGAAACCAAAATATCGGCACTAGAAATACCACTGATCACTCTCGTAATTATATTTCTTCACTTTCCCAGTATAATTCTAGCACAAAGGGGTTAAACCGCGGCGATGGCCACTCCCTTTGTCGGTAAAGCCTTGCATTATAACAACAGGCCTGCACACAGCTCGGCCCGCAACATGGGACTGACTCGACTTCGCCCGCATCTCGTGGTCGTGCGGTAGCGTTCTCGCTTCCCACGCCCGGGTTCCCGGGTTCGATTCCCGGCGGGGTCAGGGATTTTCTCTGCCTCGTGATGGCTGGGTGTTGTGTGCTGTCCTTAGGTTAGTTAGGTTTAAGTAGTTCTAAGTTCTAGGGGACTTATGACCACAGCAGTTGAGTCCCATAGTGCTCAGAGCCATTTGAACCATTTTTTGACTCGACTTCACCCTCGCTCTCGCAACACGACACAATCGATTGTTTGCCCTATCGACCTGTGCCGAGTGCAAACTTATAGTAAGGGCCTACGGACCCCTTACAAAGTCTACACATTTACATTCATCTCGAGGCTTTTCTCATATCTAATGACAGTGAAGGCGTGGGCTGGGCGGTTTTTTAGGTTAGATGGCCTCGGGCAAGTGCAGAAAGGGCAACAGCCTCAACGGGTGCGGGGCAAAGTCAGGACATGCGGGGACCAAGCAGCAATCGGTATTGTAATTGTAAATTGTCGAAGCTGCGTTGGTAAAGTACCGGAACTTCAAGCGCTGATAGAAAGCACCGAAGCTGAAATCGTTATAGGTACAGAAAGCTGGCTGAAGCCAGAGATAAATTCTGCCGAAATTTTTACAAAGGCACAGACGGTGTTTAGAAAGGATAGATTGCATGCAACCGGTGGTAGAGTGTTCGTGGCTGTTAGTAGTAGTTTATCCTGTAGTGAAGTAGAAGTGGATAGTTCCTGTGAATTATTATGGGTGGAGGTTACACTCAACAACCGAGCTAGGTTAATAATTGGCTCCTTTTACCGACCCCCCGACTCAGCAGCATTAGTGGCAGAACAACTGAGAGAAAATTTGGAATACATTTCACATAAATTTTCTCAGCATGTTATGGTCTTAGGTGGAGATTTCAATTTACCAGATATAGAATGGGACACTCAGATGTTTAGGACGGGTGGTAGGGACAGAGCATCGAGTGACATTATACTGAGTGCACTATCCGAAAATTACCTCGAGCAATTAAACAGAGAACCGACTCGTGGAGATAACATCTTGGACCTACTGATAACAAACAGACCCGAACTTTTCGACTCTGTAAGTGCAGAACAGGGAATCAGTGATCATAAGGCCGTTGCAGCATCCCTGAATATGGAAGTTAATAGGAATATAAAAAAAGGGAGGAAGGTTTATCTGTTTAGCAAGAGTAATAGCAGGCAGATTTCAGACTACCTAACAGATCAAAACGAAAATTTCTGTTCCGACACTGACAATGTTGAGTGTTTATGGAAAAAGTTCAAGGCAATCGTAAAATGCGTTTTAGACAGGTACGTGCCGAGTAAAACTGTGAGGGACGGGAAAAACCCACCGTGGTACAACAACAAAGCTAGGAAACTACTGCGAAAGCAAAGAGAGCTTCACTCCAAGTTTAAACGCAGCCAAAACCTCTCAGACAAACAGAAGCTAAACGATGTCAAAGTTAGCGTAAGGAGGGCTATGCGTGAAGCGTTCAGTGAATTCGAAAGTAAAATACTAGGTACCGACTTGACAGAAAATCCTAGGAAGTTCTGGTCTTACGTTAAATCAGTAAGTGGCTCGAAACATCATGTCCAGACACTCCGGGATGATGATGGCATTGAAACAGAGGATGTCAAGCGTAAAACTGAAATACTAAACACCTTTTTCCAAAGCTGTTTCACAGAGGAAGACCGCACTGCAGTTCCTTCTCTAAATCCTCGCACCAACGAAAAAATGGCTGACATTGAAATAAGTGTCCAAGGAATAGAAAAGCAACTGGAATCACTCAACAGAGGAAAGTCCACTGGACCTGACGGGACACCAATTCGATTCTACACAGAGTACGCGAAAGAACTTGCCCCCCTTCTAACAGCCGTGTACCGCAAGTCTCTAGAGGAACAGAAGGTTCCATAAGATTGGAAAAGAGCACAGGTAGTCCCAGTCTTCAAGAAGGGTCGTCGAGCAGATGCGCAAAACTATAGACCTATATCTCTGACGTCGATCTGTTGTAGAATTTTAGAACATGTCTTTTGCTCGAGTATCATGTCGTTTTTGGAAACTCAGAATCTACTATGTAGGAATCAACATGGATTCCGGAAACAGCGATCGTGTGAAACCCAACTCGCTTTATTTGTTCAAGAGACCCAGAAAATATTAGATACAGGCTCCCAGGTAGATGCTATTTTTCTTGACTTCCGGAAGGCGTTCGATACAGTTCCGCACTGTCACCTGATAAACAAAGTGAGAGCCTACGGAATATCAGACCAGCTGTGTGGCTGGATTGAAGAGTTTTAGCAAACAGAACACAGCATGTTGTTATCAACGGAGAGACGTCTACAGACATTAAAGTAACCTCTGGCGTGCCACAGGGGAGTGTTATGGGACCATTGCTTTTCACAATATATATAAATGACCTAGTAGATAGTGTCGGAAGTTCCATGCGGCTTTTCGCGGATGATGCTGTAGTATACAAAGAAGTTGCAGCATTAGAAAATTGTAGCGAAATGCAGGAAGATCTGCAGCGGATAGGCACTTGGTGCAGGGAGTGGCAACTGACCCTTAATATAGACAAATGTAATGTATTGCGAATACATAGAAAGAAGGATCCTTTATTGTATGATTATATGATAGCGGAACAAACACTGGTAGCAGTTACTTCTGTAACATATCTGGGAGTATGCGTGCGGAACGATTTGAAGTGGAATGATCATATAAAATTAATTGTTGGTAAGGCGGGTACCAGGTTGAGATTCATTGGGAGAGTCCTTAGAAAATGTAGTCCATCAACAAAGGAGGTAGCTTACAAAACACTCGTTCGACCTATACTTGAGTATTGCTCATCAGTGTGGGATCCGTACCAGATCGGGTTGACGGAGGAGATAGAGAAGATCCAAAGAAGAGCGGCGCGTTTCGTCACAGGGTTATTTGGTAACCGTGATAGCGTTACGGAGATGTTTAACAAACTCAAGTGGCAGACTCTGCAAGAGAGGCTCTCTGCATCGCGGTGTAGCTTGCTCGCCAGGTTTCGAGAGGGTGCGTTTCTGGATGAGGTATCGAATATATTGCTTCCCCCTACTTATACCTCCCGAGGAGATCACGAATGTAAAATTAGAGAGATTTGAGCGCGCACAGAGGCTTTCAGACAGTCGTTCTTCCCGCGAACCATACGCGACTGGAACAGGAAAGGGAGATAATGACAGTGGCACGTAAAGTGCCCTCCGCCACACACCGTTGGGTGGCTTGCGGAGTATAAATGTAGAAATGTAGAATGCACTTACGACGTAAAGAGAAGACTGTTAGTCACTATAACTTTAAGCCCAGTGGTCTGTTTTCCTGTCAGAGTGACGGCTACGGCATTGAAGACAATGTAGTGACTCACAGGCATCAGAGGAAGTTAACGACCTACAATGTGCAACAGAATTTAAGGATCACTTTTTTTGAAACCCCGAACTGTCTTCCGTTACAACGCATCTGGGCCGTGCTGGCTCGTGTTCATGTCATCTCTTATTTAACGCCCTGTTTTTACCGTACTGCCGCCTCGTTATGTTAATTTTCAGTTACCGGTGTCACTGAGTTGCTGCCTTGCCTGCCCGTGAGCGGCAGCAGCAGCGCTGATCGATATAGGCGCTGCCGTATTATCTTTGCTGGACTGCTATTACTTCCTGGTCATCGTGTGTTGTCCTCAGCTGGATCCCTCATCTCTGCTCCATCCACTCCAAAGCCCACAACCGCCTCCGACTCCTCAAACTCCTCTCTGGCCGGACGTGGGGGTTGCACCCCTCTACCATCCTCCACACCTACAAATCCTTAATCCGTCCCGTCCTCTGTTATGCCAGTCCTGCCTGGATATCTGCCCCCCCCCCCAAATTCTATAAGTCCCTCCAAATCCTTGAGCGTTATGCACTCCGCCTCGCTTTCCGTATACGCCTCCCGTCCCCCACGAGGATCCTCTATGATCTCATTCCTTTCCCCCATCTGCTCCTATTCCTCGAACATATCCGCATCCTCTACACCTCCCGCCGTCTTGAACCCCCTCACCCCCTGGTTGCTCCTCTCCTCTCCCATCCCCGCCCCCTGCCACGTCTTCACCGTTGTGTCCCCCCTACCCACCATCTCTACACCCTACATCTCCTTTCCCAAGGTGGCTTCCATCAGCTCCCCCTCCCAGATGATGCCCTCTCTCCCTCCATTTATCCTTCCTATCAGCTCTGGTCCTCAACCACCCCTCCTTTCCTCCGTCCTTTCCCTGGGCTCCCTCTTCCTCCCCCCTTCCATCCTGTGTTTTCTCCCCGCCTATCATCTCCTTTCTCTCCCCCTCCCCCCGAGTCCTTTTGTACTCCCCTCCTCTGCCTTCCCCAACCCCTGGCCCGTCTGCTCAGCACCCCCCACCGCTCTTATGGATCCTCCTCTTCCATTGGCTCATTTCCCCCCCTCACCCTTCACTTTTCCTCTCCTTCCCCCCCCCCTTTTCTCCCGTCATCTGACCAGTTTCCCCCACCTGCTCTCGGGTGTGGTATGTCGTATTTGTGCCAACTTTTAGCGCAGTGTTTAAGTGAGTGTTCGGTGTTCTGCGTCCTTCCACAGTGTTGCGAACAGAAATCGTGCTGTCGCTGGGTGTGCTTTTTATATCTCTTGCGAACAGTACCCAGACTGTCGCCGTGTTTTTTTAATTGTCTGTCTATTTTTCTGCTTCCTGTGTGTTTTATTAGCTTCATCGACCCTGTGTTTTATGTTTTACGCTCCAGAATTTTCTGCCATTTTTACCTTTAAGTCACCGATTTTATCGCCAACTGTTATTATTTTTTATTATCTTCATCTTTTTAAAAAATTCTGTAGGCTGAAGAGCGGCGTAATAAGCTGCTGCCAGCCCGCCCCCTTTAGGGGGAATCGAAACCCAATAAAGGAAAAAAAAAGTGTGTTGTCCAACGAGTTGGAAAGCGCCCGCAGTGCAGTTTGGACCGGGTAATGAAGTCAGTTGGAACGCGCCAGCAGTGGATTTCGGACTTGGCAGTCGGGTAGGTGGGACGCGGCAGAAGTTCGGTCGGGTTGGAGTGGCAGTGAAGTTCAGATAGCCACGACTCGCCCGACCGTTGCCGGCGCACATGGCTGGGGACGGTCTTGGTTGATGGTCGGTTGGTCGTCTTACCGGACGAAGTGTATCTGCTCGCCGATTGCTTTTGGGTTGGTAGTGTGTGTCTCAACTCGTGGTTCTTCCTGGTGATTGCACAGTCACTGCTTTTAGCATTCATCGCGTTCTTCGTCCAAGTGTTCGTGAAATTGTGTGTAGCCTGTGATGTTCACTGCCCAGTTATTTTAGTGCCGCCTCCGTGCTGATGTATAGCAGTTGGTCGGTTGGCGCAGTCGCGTTGTAGCACCAGTGGGGCGTGCAGCGCCAGGGAGGCGCGGATAGCAATCACTCGCCGATGATTGCCGACAAACACGTTTGAGTGGCAGCGACCTTGCTTGGCCGTTTGGTCAGTCGTCTGATTAGACGACGTGTATTTGGGTCGTCCACCGCTTATAGGTTGTCTGTGATCCGTTCTGGTTGTTGTTCCAGTCTCCGCTGTTAGCATCGTTTGAGTTTTGGTGCAAGTGTGGAGCGGAACTGATCTTGATGATTGGTATGTTGACTGGTTGTCGTCCAATCGTGAATGGTTGGCCCGACTGCTTGTCTCACCTAAGCGAGCGTTAGTGTTTCAATTACTGGCCGACCCTCGAACACCTGAGCGCCCTTGGGTGTACTGCCCTATGTTTTTAAATTTTTTCTTGTTGTTTGTACTTGTATGGCGTCTAGCGGATTTTTTAAAATTAGAGTTGTTTTGCTTTTAAGGCTTTCAGTTTAGTTTAACGTACTGTTTCACGTAAGCCCTTCGGCACTTTTAAAATCTAATGTTGTTGAATTTTTTAAGTCTTGGGCCTTCAGCCGATTTTGAGTTTGAGTTCTTTTGCTCTTAAGGCCTTCAGCCTAAATTAAAGAACTGTTTCATGTAATTCCTTTGGTATTTAAAAAATTTATTAATGTTATGGAGTTTTAAGTGTTAGGCCTTCAGCCCATTTGAATTTATCTTGTTTACTTCAGCCCAACTAAAAAACTGCTTTAAGATAAGGCTTGCCTGTTAAATTTCTGATTATGCTTGGGTTTTAAGTTATTGGCCTTCAGCCGTTTCTAAATTTAAGTGGCTTTCAGCCGGTAATTAAGTCCCAAGGATTAAAACTGTGTGTTTAAAAAAAAAAGTTTTTTGGATCTTCTAATGTTTGATCAAATAATAAAGTTGTATGTTCGAGTGGAACTGACAGCCTTTATTATGGCCCATTTCCACAAATTATACTGTCTGTCTTGTTCTGCGGGATTAGCATGGGGCGTTTCAGTATGTTTGAAATTTGGCTTCCACTGTGATGATGCAAATGCGTAACGCCCGGCGACGTCACCTTCGGTAACGGTCAACCGTCGGTGCCGCCCATCCGCCATTGTTGAGTATTTTAAAAATGTACTTTAACAAAACAGCCATTCCACATCGCCTAATAGCGGGCGCAGGAGTAGTAGCGTAGCCTGTCTGCAAGCCCCTAGGACTTGCCCAACAAAGGTGGACGGGTGCCACCAAGGTTGTTGCAGAAGTCGGGAGTCTTACAGAGATCCTTTGCCGTTTTACTCACGTACGCGTCAATGTCGCACTCATCTGTGATCACGCCACACGAGGGCACGAAGTAAGACGGGTGAAAAACGGTAAACACCTTTCTCTGCCTCAGATCGCGTTCACATTTCGTCGAACGGTTTTGAACGGTCCGTATTGATTCCAACGGAACCAAAATTGCCGTCGCACTGCACTCCAAAGGGGTGCGGTCACGGTCAGTAAAATTGCTGGCCTAGGATGTCCTTAGACTAGGGTGGAATCGTCCAAGAGGTCTCAACAGAGTAAAACACTGTGAAGCACTTCGTCCTGTTAATAAAATTTCCTCAGGCTACCAGCCGCGTCAGGTGGTTAAAATCCCACGAGCTTTCGACCGAACTCTCCCCGGTCATTGTCAAGTGGTAAGACTGCCTGCCGTGTCGCCGTGGCCACGTCATTATATAGCCGCACTGCTGCCTGTGACGTCACTGGTGCTCTCTTCCTCACCATATATCGTAATGTTTTCATTCCGTGTTGTAACGCCGGAAATGCATATCCTCCTATTTCCATCTATTGTACACTCCTGGAAATTGAAATAAGAACACCGTGAATTCATTGTCCCAGGAAGGGGAAACTTTATTGACACATTCCTGGGGTCAGATACATCACATGATCACACTGACAGAACCACAGGCACATAGACACAGGCAACAGAGCATGCACAATGTCGGCACTATTACAGTGTATATCCACCTTTCGCAGCAATGCAGGCTGCTATTCTCCCATGGAGACGATCGTAGAGATGCTGGATGTAGTCCTGTGGAACGGCTTGCCATGCCATTTCCACCTGGCGCCTCAGTTGGACCAGCGTTCGTGGTGGACGTGCAGACCGCGTGAGACGACGCTTCATCCAGTCCCAAACATGCTCAATGGGGGACAGATCCGGAGATCTTGCTGGCCAGGGTAGTTGACTTACACATTCTAGAGCACGTTGGGTGGCACGGGATACATGCGGACGTGCAGTGTCCTGTTGGAACAGCAAGTTCCCTTGCCGGTCTAGGAATGGTAGAACGATGGGTTCGATGACGGTTTGGATGTACCGTGCACTATTCAGTGTCCCCTCGACGATCACCAGTGGTGTACGGCCAGTGTAGGAGATCGCTCTCCACACCATGATGCCAGGTGTTGGCCCTGTGTGCCTCGGTCGTATGCAGTCCTGATTGTGGCGCTCACCTGCACGGCGCCAAACACGCATACGACCATCATTGGCACCAAGGCAGAAGCGATTCTCATCGCTGAAGACGACACGTCTCCATTCGTCCCTCCATTCACGCCTGTCGCACACCACTGGAGGCGGGCTGCACGATGTTGGGGCGTGAGCGGAAGACGGCCTAACGGTGTGCGGGACCGTAGCCCAGCTTCATGGAGACGGTTGCGAATGGTCCTCGCCGATACCCCAGGAGCAACAGTGTCCCTAATTTGCTGGGAAGTGGCGGTGCGGTCCCCTACGGCGCTGCGTAGGATCCTACGGTCTTGGCGTGCATCCGTGCGTCGCTGCGGTCCGGTCCCAGGTCGACGGGCACGTGCACCTTCCGCCGACCACTGGCGACAACATCGATGTACTGTGGAGACCTCACGCCCCACGTGTTGAGCAATTCGGCGGTACGTCCACCCGGCCTCCCGCATGCCCACTATACGCCCTCGCTCAAAGTCCGTCAACTGCACATACGGTTCACGTCCACGCCGTCGCGGCATGCTACCAGTGTTAAAGACTGCGATGGAGCTCCGTATGCCACGGCAAACTGGCTGACACTGACGGCGGCGGTGCACAAATGCTGCGCAGCTAGCGCCATTCGACGGCCAACACCGCGGTTCCTGGTGTGTCCGCTGTGCCGTGCGTGTGATCATTGCTTGTACAGCCCTCTCGCAGTGTCCGGAGCAAGTATGGTGGGTCTGACACACCGGTGTCAATGTGTTCTTTTTTCCATTTCCAGGAGTGTATTTCAAGAGCTTCTTTTATGACGCTATATTAGAATCCCTTCGTCTTCATAACGACAGGTGTTTCGTCGAACAGAATTCGGTGTCCATTTTCTAAGGTGTGTTCTACCACGGCTGATTTTTCTGGATAGCATAGGCGTAAGCACCTCTCGTGTTTCGTCCAGCGTTGCTCCACCGTGCGTTCTGTTTGGCCGACGTAGTAACAGCCACGCTGACATGGTATCTTGTACACTCGAGGTGTTCTAAGCCCTGGATCGTCCTTCACAGGCCTCATGAGCTGACGAATATTTGCTGGGCGCCTGAACACCGATGAAATGATATATCTCTTCAGGAGCCGGCTAATCTGTACCACAGATAGGTAACGACACAAGTTTCTTGCTTTTTTCTTCGGTGGTGTTCTCTGCTCTGTTGGTGTGTTTCTTGCATGTCACTCCAGATATAGCCCGTGACACCTGTCTTTGGCTGTACCCGTTTTCCCGGGAGACGCAGACCTTCTGCGTCTGAGATGAGTTCAGCACGATGGACGACGGTATTCAGAACGCAGACGCGGAATGAAAGGATAACCGTATATGGCGAGGAAGAGAGCACCAGTGACGTCACAGCCAGCAGTGCGGCTATACAGGGTGTTACAAAAAGGTACGGCCAAACTTGCAGGAAACATTCCTCACACACAAATAAAGAAAAGATGTAATGTGGACATGTGTCCGGGAACGCTTAATTTCCATGTTAGAGCTCATTTTAGTTTCTTCAGTATGTACTGTACTTTCTCGATTCACCGCCAGTTGGCCCAATTGAAGGAAGGTAATGTTGACTTCGGTGCTTGTGTTGACATGCGACTCATTGCTCTACAGTACTAGCATCAAGCACATCAGTACGTAGCATCAACAGCTTAGTGTTCATCACGAACGTGGTTTTGCAGTCAGTGCAATGTTTACAAATGCGGAGTTGGCAGATGCCCATTTGATGTATGGATTAGGACGGGACAATAGCCGTGGCGCGGTACGTTTGTAACGAGACAGATTTCCAGAACGAAGGTGTCGTGACAGGAAGACGTTCGAAGCAATTGATCGGCGTCTTAGGGAGCACGGAACATTCCAGCCTAAGACGCGTGACTTCGGAAGGCCTAGAACGACGAGGACACCTGCAATGGACGAGGCAATTCTTCGTGCAGTTGACGATAACCCTAATGTCAGTGTCAGAGAAGTTGCTGCTGTACAAGGTAACGTTGACCACGTCACTGTATGGAGAGTGCTACGGGAGAACCAGTTGTTTCTGTACCATGTACAGCGTGTGCGGGTACTATCAGCAGCTGATTGGCCTCCACGGGTACACTTCTGTGAATGGTTCATCCAACAATGTGTCAATCCTCATTTCAGTGCAAATGTTCTCTTTACGGATGAGGCTTCATTCCAACGTGATCAAATTGTAAATTTTCACAATCAACATGTGTGGGCTGACGAGAATCCGCACGCAATTGTGCAGTCACGTCATCAACACAGATTTTCTGCGAACGTTTGGGCAGGCATTGTTGGTGATCTCTTGATTGGGCCCCATGTTCTTCCACCTACGCTCAATGGAGCACGTTATCATGATTTCATACGGGATACTCTACCTGTGCTGCTAAAACATGTGCCTTTACAAGTACGACACAACATGTGGTTCATGCACGATGGAGGTCCTGCACATTTCAGACGAAGTGTTCGTACGCTTCTCAACAACAGATTCGGTAACCGATGGATTGGTAGAGGAGGACCAATTCCATGGCCTCCACGCTCTCCTGACCTCAACCCTCTTGACTTTCATTTATGGGGACCTTCAAAAGCTCTTGTCCACGCAACCCCGGTACCAAATGTAGCGACTCTTCGTGCTCGTATTGTGGACGGCTGTGATACAGTACGCCATTCTCCAGGGCTGCATCAGCGCATCAGGGGTTCCATGCGACGGAGGGTGGATGCATGTATCCTCGCTAACGGAGGACATTTTGAACATTTCCTGTAACAAAGTGTTTGAAGTCACGCTGGTACGTTCTGTTGCTGTGTGTTTCCATTCCATGATTAATGTGATTTGAAGAGAAGTATTAAAATGAGCTCTAACATGGAAAGTAAGCGTTCCCGGACACATGTCCACATAACATACAAGGGCAGTTCAATAAGTAATGCAACACTTTTTTTTTCCTCGGCCAATTTTGGTTGAAAAAACCGGAAATTTCTTGTGGAATATTTTCAAACATTCCCGCTTCGTCTCGTATAGTTTCATTGACTTCCGACAGGTGGCAGCGCTGTACGGAGCTGTTAAAATGGCGTCTGCAACGGCTGTGCGTTGCAAACAAAGAGCAGTGATCGAGTTTCTTTTGGTGGAAAACCAGGGCATCTCAGATATTCATAGGCGCTTGCAGAATGTCTACGGTGATCTGGCAGTGGACAAAAGCACGGTGAGTCGTTGGCCAAAGCGTGTGTCATCATCGCCGCAAGGTCAAGCAAGACTGTCTGATCTCCCGCGTGCGGGCCGGCCGTGCACAGCTGTGACTCCTGCAATGGCGGAGCGTGCGAACACACTCGTTCGAGATGATCGACGGATCACCATCAAACAACTCAGTGCTCAACTTGACATCTCTGTTGGTAGTGCTGTCACAATTGTTCACCAGTTGGGATATTCTAAGGTTTGTTCCCGCAAGGTCCCTCGTTGTCTAACCGAACACCATAAAGAGCACAGGAGTACCATCTGTGCGGAATTGCTTGCTCGTCATGTGGCTGAGGGTGACAATTTCTTGTCAAAGATTGTTACAGGCGATGAAACATGGGTTCATCACTTCGAACCTGAAACAAAACGGCAATCAATGGAGTGGCGCCACACCCACTCCCCTACCAAGAAAAAGTTTAAAGCCATACCCTCAGCCGGTAAAGTCACGGTTACAGTCTTCTGGGACGCTGAAGGGGTTATTCTGTTCGATGTCCTTCCCCATGGCCAAACGATCAACTCTGAAGTGTATTGTGCTACTCTTCAGAGATTGAAGAAACGACTTCAGCGTGTTTGTAGGCACAAAAATCTTCTCCTTTTTCACGACAACGCAAGACCTCACACAAGTCTTCGCACCCGAGAGGAGCTCACAAAACTTCAGTGGACTGTTCTTCCTCATGCACCCTACAGCCCCGATCTCGCACCGTCGGATTTCCATATGTTTGGCCCAATGAAGGACGCAATCCGTGGGAGGCACTACGCGGATGATGAAGAAGTTATTGATGCAGTACGACGTTGGCTCCGACATCGACCAGTGGAATGGTACCGTGCAGGCATACGGGCCCTCATTTCAAGGTGGCGTAAGGCCGTAGCATTGAATGGAGATTACATTGAAAAATAGTGTTGTGTAGCTAAAAGATTGGGGAATAACCTGGTTTATTTCAATGCTGAATAAAACAACCCCTGTTTCAGAAAAAAAATGTGTTGCATTACTTATTGAACTGCCCTCGTATTTTCTTTCTTTGTGTCTCCTGAAAGTTTGGCCGTACCTTTTTGTAACAGCTTGTATAACGACGCGGCCACGGCGACACAGCAGGCAGTCTTACCACTTGACAATGACCGGAGAGAGCTCGGTGGAAAGCTTGTGGGACTTTAACCACCTGACGCGGCTGGAAGCCCGAGGATATTTTATTAATTCATATTTCCGCGAAACCATGCATTAATACACGTCGTCCTGTTGTTCATTATATTGCGAACTCTCGTTTTCGACCGCGAAATGTGTGAGAATCTTCGTACCAAGGGAACTGTATGCCACCCCGACACCTACCCCCCCCGCCCCTCCCCCCCCCCCCCCCGCGCCACCCTACCCAAGACCATTTCGTGTCGTTTCTGAGCGACGGTGTGTCTGAAACGCTTCCCTCGGCCAGCCGTAAGAAAACCACGAACCACGCTGGTTATCACCGTTCTGCCCGCTACTGCAGAGGCGCCAAAACAAACGGTGAAATGAGCGAAAGAGGGTGTGTGTGGCGATATTCCGATCGTGTGACACGTCCATGATGGCGTTGAGCAGAACTGTGGTGAAATTTGGCGCCGATGTGACATCATTAATCCACCTTACATCTCACATGAACTCCCGAGCTGTGGGCTTTTTTTTTTTTAGCAAGTGTCGACACCTTTTGCTTTTGAAGCGTCAACAAGCGAGACGACGCCACACTTTTGTACCCATTACCCTCTGAGACAGTAACTTTTCCCGGCGAATCGAATGTTCAGCGACCTTGAAACCTGCCTGTTTTTACAGATATGTAGACGATACTTTTGTTGTGTGGCCTCATGGTAGTGAGAATTTAAACCGGTTTTTGGAACATCTGAATTCAATCCACCCGAATATTCAGTTCACTATGGAGGTGGAAAAGAATGGATGTCTTCCCTTCCTTGATGTGTTGGTCAAAAGGAAAACTGATGGTACGTTGGGACATTCTGTTTATAGGAAGCCCACGCACACTGACTTGTGCTTTCCCTAAACTTAGATAAATGTAATATAATGCGCATACATAGGGGCAGAAATCCATTCCAGTACGATTATGCCATAGGTGGTAAATCATTGGAAGCGGTAACGACCGTAAAATACTTAGGAGTTACTATCCGGAGCGATCTGAAGTGGAATGATCACATAAAACAAATAGTGGGAAAAGCAGGCGCCAGGTTGAGATTCATAGGAAGAATTCTAAGAAAATGTGACTCATCGACGAAAGAAGTAGCTTACAAAACACTTGTTCGTCCGATTCTTGAGTATTGCTCATCAGTATGGGACCCTTACCAGGTTGGATTAATAGAAGAGATAGACATGATCCGGCGAAAAGCAGCGCGATTCGTCATGGGGACATTTAGTCAGCGCGAGAGCGTTACGGAGATGCTGAACAAGCTCCAGTGGCGGACACTTCAAGAAAGGCGTTACGCAATACGGAGAGGTTTATTATCGAAATTACGAGAGAGCACATTCCGGGAAGAGATGGGCAACATATTACTACCGCCCACATATATCTCGCGTAATGATCACAACGAAAAGATCCGAGAAATTAGAGCAAATACGGAGACTTACAAGCAGTCGTTCTTCCCTCGCACAATTCGTGAATGGAACAGGGAAGGGGGGATCAGATAGTGGTACAATAAGTACCCTCCGCCACACACCGTAAGGTGGCTCGCGGAGTATAGATGTAGATGTAGATGTATCTGTGAGCTGATAGTTGTCACCATCCAGCTCAGCGTGAAGGAGTACTTCGCACCTTGGTTCAGAGGGCCCACGTTATCTCAGACCCCGAAAGTTTCGCAGCTGAGCTATCACATTTCGAAGTCACCTTTCGTCAGAATGTTTATAGTGAGAGGCAGATCAAACGTGCGTTGCGCCATCAGCCTTCTGTGCAACGGGTGAGTGACGATAGCAACGAAGTGGCACCTAAGTCTACGGCCATTTTGCCTTACGCAGGAAGCATTTCCAACAGGATTGGCCGTATTTTGCGGTAATATGGTGTGAAATGTGTTTTTCGACCACCTTCTAAGATTAAGGCCCTGTTGGCGTCCGTAAAAGATGATCTTGATTTGCATAAGGCTGGGGTCTATCGTATTCCTTGCAGTTGTGGCATGTGATATATTGGTCAGACAATCAGGACTGTGGAAGACCGGTGTATTGAACATAAGCGTCACACACGCTTACAACAGCCGAGCAAATCCGCTATTGCAGAACATTGCCTTGACACCGGTCATCCTATAGAATACAACAACACGGAGATTCTGGCTTGCACGTCAAGCTATTGGGATAGTGTTATTAAGGAAGCTGTTGAAATCAGAGCATCAAGCAACCTTATTAACAGAGATGGTGGATTTCGTTTAAATGCTGCTTGGAATCCGGCTCTGTCTCTCATCAAAAAACAGAGGGACACAATTAGTGCTACCACACGTGTTGATTAATAGTAACTATCGATATTTCTGATGTTGGTCATCTTTGGTTGTGTTGAAACTTGTTCTGTGTGTGGTGTCTTCCTTGTTTCTCCTCTGTGAACCGAGGTATTAAATTTTCGTGCACATTTTTTCTTCCTTGCATTTGTGCCTTGGGAATGGCAGGGTGTGCTCCTGCCGAAATATCGGCGGTGTTCTACGACGTCACCTGGCAGCAAACCCGTAAGTTATTTGACCACCTTTGAGACAGTTTTCATATTTAAGAGAAGCATTAGCAGGTTATTACATGGTTTCGAAAAAGTGATCCTTTAACATTGCTGCACAGTGTATATCAAAACTATTTTTCATATTTGGGACAGTGGGAAGTCGATCATTTGTTGGAGTCAAATTATTTGATCGTACTTCGACAGAGATACGACGAAGTCTTCATCCAAGTGACTTAGTGTGAAGAACGAGAGGAGCAGAAACATTACAAACAAATATTCGGCTGCCTCTTTAGCGTCAACTTAGGTATTCCCGGGTACGTTACAAATGTACCATTATCCGACCTTCCCATACGGTATGGGATGTAGATAATGATGAGCGATGTCTTAATAGACACAGAGGCACAAGGCAATACATCTACGAAAAGATCAACGCAGCAGTATTGCTGTATCTTCCCTAGTCACAATTCGCTTCAGAAATATAGTGAATACGCCACTTAAAAATAAATATCAACATTAATCAGTCCACTGGGCTGAAATCCGGAAACTAGGAAACGAAGGCAGCGACCCAGCAAAATCTAACTCACTACGGTCAGAACATTGGTCCTCAGGGGAAAGTATTGGCTGAAATCGGAAGATTAACACCATGTCTTGTTGCAGAAAACAAACGAAGGAAGAAAGATAAGAATAGCGACCGAGCGACGAAAAGGTCTTTCAAGGAGGAGCTAGAATTAGGGTAGATTTGGTAAGCAAACAGACCGTTCTCTTGAGCGGTTTAGGGAAATAGTGGAAAATTAGACCTGTGTGGCGGGACGGGAATTCGAACTGCCGTTCCCCTGCACACGAGTTCAGTTATTAATTTATTTCGTATGAATCTCTCGAGTGCTGTCGATGCTATTTCTTTGAACTTAAGCCACGTATGGTCTCCACTTACATAGTTTGGAAGGATTGGAGACTGTCTCTTAGAAAGACGTCAACCGAATTTTTAGCTGCTTTTATAAATAGATATATTTTGCGTTTAGTTTTGATGAATTTCTTTGTTACGGAATTGAGCCTCGCTATGACTGTGTGTTCACTAATCCCTGTATCCGTCGTGATGCTCAGGATTATTTGTGGCTAAGAGGTCAAGTGTGTTTTCGTAACTATTTACAATTTGAATGGCATCGTGAACTAATTGTTCAAAATAATTTTAAAAAAGCGTTTAGAACAATTACGGAAGTTGCTTTTTATCTACAATAGGGTCTGAAAATGTATTTTTGTCAACATACGGAAGGTAGATTGAAGTCACTGCCAATTATAATTATATGAGTAGGGTACCTATTTCTGACGAATTTTCTTTGAACTGTTTAGCAACTGTTTCATCTGAGACAAGGGGTCGGCAAAAGGAGCCAGTTAATTTATACCGGTTGTCGAATATAATCTCTGCCCATACTAATTCACAGGAACTATCTGCTTCAATGTTGCTTGTGAGCTGAAACACACATTACATTATTTTTCCTTAAGCTGTGCTTCTTGTTTCTGTTGTAGTGCAGATCATTACAATTACGGCTTTTCCCTCCAAAACCTAGAATACTTTCTCTGTGACCCTGTAAATACCAGAGCTAAACAATGTAGAACAACAACGTACGTTACAAGCATAGCATTCTATATTACTTCATTTCCTTATTTCTAACATTTTAAACTATACGTCGACTTTAGATGACATTTCAGTCATAGATGTTCTTATCTCTATTTAGTGAACGTATTTTCAGCCATGTTTTGAACATTGTCCCGTTACACTTTATTAACTAATGTTTAGCCGCAAGGGACGTCGGATTTTAGAGAGTAAATTAATATGGAGTATGTCGTTCTTCTTTTCAAACATACCCATTCCCATTTTTTCTTTCCTTATCTTCTTTTGCGCATGCAGTTGTAGTAATTAAAGTAGGTACAAATGCAGTGATCAAAAAGAAATGATTAGCGTACATTCGCATTCTCTTTATATCGTTCCTTTCTTGTTGCTCCCATGCCGATGGACTGTTTCTATCGCAATCAGTAAGCGTGAAAGGAAGCTACCGTACAGACAGAGGGATCTATATTTATGCTTGGCAGAACTAATTACATACTGACATAATCGTCGGTATTGCTTTCGTTTCCCAAAAAGTTATAAATATTTCGATTTCGGAAAAGAAGCTCTGTACTTCGCCAAGACGTCGAAGAAGAAGGTCCCTTACATACTGGTTGTATCGTATAAGATGTGGAGACGGCGGTTTGAAAGCGGACAGAAGTACGAGGAAGGGCGTCCCTTACCTGAGGGATCGCTACTCAAGCTACCTGGCGAAGGGGCAAGTGAGGCAAATGTCCGGCGACGTAAACGTCCGGCGTGGCAAACGTCCGGCATTCGAAGACGACATCGGCCGCAGTCTCGGCGTGCGTGTGCGCCTGAAATCTGCCCCGACCACAATGGAATCGCTTCCGGCGCCGTTTCGCGGTACAGAGGAAGCCTTCGTCCTGTTCCGACGTCAACATGCTTCTCTCGGAGCCCTCTGTGACGTCAGTGGGGAACCCATGTACAGTCTGCCATATCCTGAATTGATCGCGGCGTCTCATTTCTTGTCAACGGAGTCCATACTTGTCTCATAGCTAGTGGACAGGCAGTGGGTCAGTCGCTCACACACTGTAGCAGCGTTCAGAGCAGCCCTAGAAGCTCACTTGCGTCGCTGCTCTGTTGGCTGTAGGTCTATCTCCGTCTACTACAGTCGTTCCCAACCTTCGTTAGACCATTGCCCATGAGTGCAATTAGACTTTAGCTAGTACCACGCCCTTCCCCGGCCCCCCTCCCCCCACATTATAGCCAAATTTAGCATCTAACTAAAGTGTACAATGAGACTTTTCTTGAAACACTTGTATTTTGAAAATGATGTAAAATGATATATATATATATATATATATATATATATATATATATATATATATATATATATATATATATATATATATATATATGTTGTGGTCTTCAGTCCTGAGACTGGTTTGATGCAGCTCTCCATGCTACTCTATCCTGTGCAAGCTGCTGCATCTCCCAGTACCTACTGCAACCTACAACCTTCTGAATCTGCTTAGTGTATTCATCTCTTGGTCTCCCCCTACAATTTTTACCCTCCACGCTGCCCTCCAATACTAAATTGGTGATCCCTTGATGCCTCAGAACATGTCCTACCAACCGATCCCTTCTTCTGGTCAAGTTGTGCCACAAACTTCTCTTCTCCCCAATCCTATTCAATACTTCCTCATTCGTTATGTGATCTACCCACCTAATCTTCAGCATTCTTCTGTAGCACCACATTTCGAAAGCTTCTATTCTCTTCTTGTCCAAACTATAAAGCTGCATGCCCTCGGGAAAAATTACGGCCGTAGTTTCCCCTTGCTGTCAGCCGTTCGCAGTACCAGCACAGCAAGGCCTTTTTGGTTATTGTTACAAGGCCAGATCAGTCAATCAACCAGACTGCTGCCCTTGCAAATACTGAAAATGCTGCTGCCCCTCTTCAGGAACCACACGTTTGTCTGGCCTCTCAGCAGATACCCCTCCGTTGTGGTTGTACCTACGGTACGGCTATCTGTATCACTGAGGCACGCAAGCCTCCCCACCAACGGCAAGGTCCATGGTATATATATATATATTTGTTAGAATGAGTGACAAGGGAATTCGTGGTCATCGCACATGCCACCCGCAACTCCTCCTCAGATAAGAAAGCTAACTACACATTTGTTACACACAACATACCTCCCCTGTATTACACCTCTCCATTATGGCGTTTGTTTGACCTGCACACTACAACCTCATTTAAAGCCGATGCAGTTAGAATGTGTGCACTATACTTACTATTCGTAAATCACTTGACTACTGCAAACCTTTCTTCTGAACTGGCAGAAATTGGAAGACAACATGCTGTCAATGCTTTGTGTCTGACCACAGCTGAAACCTCCCCTTAGAAAAAGTTTATAAATGACAGTGCTGGAAAACCTCTACATTATTTGATTTTCAAACAGCTGAGCAAAACTGAACGTACTCAGACATTCACTAAACTGACACACGATATTTTCAGCGCAACGCAATCTGACTTTCAATAATCCCTACAAAAGAATGGCCCTGACTAACAATAACCTATACCCTTCATGAATCACTTACCTCACAAAAAACTTCGTTACTCGAACTACTGCAATACAGCGAGTGCCTATACTGCCAGCTAAGTAAAAGATTCTAACTACTGAAAGCACTAACTACTGATCGGCGTAGTTAGCAAATGAAAGATTTTGATAGAGAACAAACAATGTATTTACCTTAATAATATTCAAAAGTCATCACACATATATCAGTTCATGATATCCAGTATTACAAATTTACTCTTTCTGATGGACACACGTCCAGATCGTCCGCTCTCAAAATTCTGCCATCTCTCTTCCCACATCCTCCACTGCTCAAGGTTGCCACATGCCACTGCTGGCGGCTCACCTCCAACTGCGTAACACTACGCGCTGTTCACATCCAGCTGCCCAACACTACAATAGCAAATATTCCAACAATGCAAACCAGCCACAGACTGCACACAGCGCAGGCAGTGGTTTTCATACAGAGCGCTAAGTGGCGTTACCAACATAAAAACCTAAACAGCCTATTTACACCCCATTAGCTCGTACTTCTCATTAATAAGCATAGATGTGATGCAGAGTCAAATACTTCCCGGAAATCGAGAAATACTGCACCTACCTGCCTGTCTTGATGCATGGCTTTCAGTACCTCTTGTAAAAAGAGAGCGACTTAGGTTTCACACGACCAACGTTTTCGGAATCCGTGCTGGGCGTCATGGAGGAGCTCATTCTGTTCGAGATACCTCATTATCTTTGAACTCAGAATATGTTCTAACATTCTTCAATAAACGGATGTCAAGGATATTTGACGACTTCTGCTACTCTTCTTTGTGGACGGGTGTAACCCGTGTACCCCGTGCTTTCATCCAACTATTCGGCACGGTTTTTTTTTTTTTCGAGGTATCAACGGTAATTATAGTCAACAGACGGGTCAACTCAGTCGCAAATTCAGGGATATCATCGGGTCCTAGAGCTTTGTTCAGCTTAACTGATTTCACCTGTTTCTTAAGGTCATTCAGCCTATCTATTTCACTCATCTTTTCAGTGGTAAGACAATTGAATTGCGGCAGTATTCCCCGGTCTTCATTTCTGAAGGAGCATTTAAAAACAGAGTTTAGCGTTTCTGCTTTTGCTTTGCTACCCTCGATATTGGTTCCTGTCTCATCCACGAGCGACTGGATGCTAACTTTGGTGCCACTAACAGCCTTTACATACAACAATAATTTAATTGGATTTTGCGTACGATCTTCCGACAATTTTTTGCAACGGAAGTCAAGGCTCCATGCATGGATCTCTTGACAGCCAAACGCTTCTCTTTCAGCATGTCTCTATGTGTGGAGGGTCCTTGGAGAATGAACGTTGCCAAGCTGCATTCTTCAACATCATACTGGCTCACCCATATGGGCTCACTGCCTGGCGTTGTATGGAGTGCTACTGAACGCACAACAGGCTTGCCTCCATTTGGCACATCCCCATGCCGTCGAAGAAGTGGCAGTACCACGAGGATAACAGCCTATGCAATATAGCGGGCATTGGTTACTTTGCCCTGTGGGAACATCAAATGTGACTACGTGCTGGATCTGATGCAACCAACCACCCCTTCCAAGAAGCATGAAACGGGACATACAAGTATGTGTCATGGGCCAATGCGCTCTGGGATAGGCAGCTCTAAGTCATACAAGTGTACGTCCGTCATTGTTATACAGGCAGAATCTGCTCTCAGCAGTCCAGGCAACCCTTTCACTACAGCCGAGTATCCATAGTCGGAGGTGTTGTGGGGTCCGGGACCGCCTGGCCAGAGGCACACGTGATCGTAATGCTACTGCAAGCAAATGTATTGGAATGATCCCTGATGAAACAGCAGTCGCAACGTGTGATCGGATTTCGTGCCTGGATGTGTTCGGTCGGCCCTCGCTGGTTGCACAATCTACCGGTCTCGACATGCGTCTGTATACGAACGTCCAGAACCCGGTCTAGACATGTCCAACGAGTGAAGAGATCCGTCGATACGCCCATAACGCTTCCCACAGAACAACAATGTAACCCCAAGAAAATGGCAGAAGCTGTTCAACAGTAGTATGAACTCACGAACGTCCAGAACCTGGTCTACTGATGTCCAACGAGTGAAGAGATCCGTCGACACGCCCATACAGCTTCCCACAGAACGACAATGTAACCCCAAGCAAATGGCAGAAGCTGTTCAGCAGTAGTATGAACTCACGAACGTCCAGAACCTGGTCTACAGATGTCCAACGAGTGAAGAGATCCGTCGATACGCCCATACAGCTTCCCACAGAACGACAATGTAACCCAAAGCAAATGGCAGAAGCTGTTCAACAGTAGTATTAACTCACGAACGTCCAGAACCCGGTCTACAGATGTCCAACGAGTGAAGAGATCCGTCGACACGCCCATACAGCTTCCCACAGCACGACAATGTAACCCCAAGCAAATGGCAGAAGCTGTTCAACAGTAGTATGAACTCGACACGCCCATACAGCTTCCCACAGAACGACAATGTAACCCCAAGCATGGCAGAAGCTGTTCAACAGTAGTATGAACTCACGAACGTCCAGAACCTGGTCTACAGATGTCCAACGAGTGAAGAGATCCGTCGATACGCCCATACAGCTTCCCACAGAACGACAATGTAACCCCAAGCAAATGGCAGAAGATGTTCAACAGTAGTATGAACTCACGAACGTCCAGAACCTGGTCTACTGATGTCCAACGAGTGAAGAGATCCGTCGACACGCCCATACAGCTTCCCACAGAACGACAATGTAACCCCAAGCAAATGGCAGAAGCTGTTCAACAGTAGTATGAACTCACGAACGTCCAGAACCTGGTCTACAGATGTCCAACGAGTGAAGAGATCCGTCGACACGCCCATACAGCTTCCCACAGAACGACAATGTAACCCCAAGCAAATGGCAGAAGCTGTTCAACAGTAGTATGAACTCTCGAACGTACAGAACCTGGTCTACAGATGTCCAACGAGTGAAGAGATCCGTCGACACGCCCATACAGCTTCCCACAGAACGACAATGTAACCCCAAGCAAATGGCAGAAGCTGTTCAACAGTAGTATGAACTCACGAACGTCCAGAACCTGGTCTACAGATGTCCAACGAGTAAAGAGATTCGTCGATACCCCCTTACAGCTTCCCACAGAACGACAAAGTAAACCCAAGGAAATGGCAGAAGCTGTTCAACAGTAGTATGAACTCACGAACATCCAGAACCTGGTCTACTGATGTCCAACGAGTGAAGAGATCCGTCGACACGCCCATACAGCTTCCCACAGAACGACAATGTAACCCCAAGCAAATGGCAGAAGCTGTTCAACAGTAGTATGAACTCACGAACGTCCAGAACCTGGTGTACAGATGTCCAACGAGTGAAGAGATCCGTCGACACGCCCATACAGCTTCCCACAGAACGACAATGTAACCCCAAGCAAATGGCAGAAGTTGTTCAACAGTAGTATGAACTCACGAACGTCCAGAACCTGGTCCACTGATGTCCAACGAGTGAAGAGATCCGTCGATATGCCCATACAGCTTCCCACAGAACGACAATGTAACCCAAGCAAATGGCAGAAGCTGTTCAACAGTAGTATGAACTCACGAACGTCCTGAACCTGGTCTACAGATGTCCAACAAGTGAAGAGATCCGTCGACACGCCCATACAGCTTCCCACAGAACGACAATGTAACCCCAAGCAAATGGCAGAAGCTGTTCAACAGTAGTATGAACTCAGGAACGTCGAGATCCTGGTCTACAGATGTCCAACGAGTGAAGAGATCCGTCGACACGCCCATACAGCTTCCCACAGAACGACAATGTAACCCCAAGCAAATGGCAGAAGCCGTTCAACAGTAGTATGAACTCACGAACGTCCAGAACCTGGTCTACAGATGTCCAACGAGTAAAGAGATCCGTCGACACGCCCATACAGCTTCCCATAGAACGACAATGTAACCCCAAGCAAATGGCAGAAGCTGTTCAGCAGTAGTATGAACTCACGAACGTCCAGAACCTGGTCTACAGATGTCCAACGAGTGAAGAGATCCGTCGATACGCCCATACAGCTTCCCACAGAACGACAATGTAACCATAAGCAAATGGCAGAAGCTGTTCAACAGTAGTATGAACTCACGAACGTCCTGAACCTGGTCTACAGATGTCCAACGAGTGAAGAGATCCGTCGATACGCCCATACAGCTTCCCACAGAACGACAATGTAACCCCAAGCAAATGGCAGAAGCTGTTCAACAGTAGTATGAACCCACGAACGTCCAGAACCTGGTCTACTGATGTCCAACGAGTGAAGAGATCCGTCGACACGCCCATACAGCTTCCCACAGAACGACAATGCAACCCCAAGCAAATGGCAGAAGCTGTTCAGCAGTAGTATGAACTCACGAACGTCCAGAACCTGGTCTACAGATGTCCAACGAGTGAAGAGGTCCGTCGATACGCCCATACAGCTTCCCACAGAACGACAATGTAACCCCAAGCAAATGGCAGAAGCTGTTCAACAGTAGTATGAACTCACGAACGTCCAGAACCTGGTCTACAGATGTCCAACGAGTGAAGAGATCCGTCGATACGCCCATACAGCTTCCCACAGAACGACAATGTAACCCCAAGCAAATGGCAGATGCTGTTCAACAGTGGTATGAACTCACGAACGTCCAGAACCTGGTCTACAGATGTCCAACGAGTGAAGAGATCCGTCGACACGCCCATACATCTTCCCACAGAACGACAATGTAACCCCAAGCAAATGGCAAAAGCTGTTCAACAGTAGTATGAACTCTCGAACGTACAGAACCTGGTCTACAGATGTCCAACAGCGAAGAGATCCGTCGACACGCCCATACAGCTTCCCACAGAACGACAATGTAACCCCAAGCAAATGGCAGAAGCTGTTCAACAGTAGTATGAACTCACGAACGTCCAGAACCTGGTCTACAGATGTCCAACGAGTAAAGAGATTCGTCGATACCCCCTTACAGCTACCCACAGAACGACAATGTAAACCCAAGCAAATGGCAGATGCTGTTCAACAGTAGTATTAACTCACGAACGTCCATAACCTGGTCTACATATGTCCAACGAGTAAAGAGATCCGTTGACACGCCCATACAGCTTCCCACAGAACGACAATGTAACCCCAAGCAAATGGCAGAAGTTGTTCAACAGTAGTATGAACTCACGAACGTCCAGAACCTGGTCTACTGATGTCCAACGAGTAAAGAGATCAGTCGTTACGCCCATACAGCTTCCCACAGAACGACAACGTAATCCCAAGCAAATGGCAGAACCGATTCGACGGTAGTATTAACTCACGACCATCCAGAACCTGGTCTATTGATGTCTAACGAGTGAAGAGATCTGTCGGCACGCCCATACAGCTTCCCACAGAACGACGATGTAACCCCAAGCAAATGGCAGAAGTTGTTCAACAGTAGTATGAACTCACGAACGTCCAGAACCTGGTCTACAGATGTCCAACGAGTGAAGAGATCCGTCGACACGCCCATACAGCTTCCCACAGAACGACAATGTAACCCCAAGCAAATGGCAGAAGCTGTTCAACAGTAGTATGAACTCACGAACGTCCAGATCCTGGTCTACAGATGTCCAACGAGTGAAGAGATCCGTCGATACGCCCATACAGCTTCCCACAGAACGACAATGTAACCCCAAGCAAATGGAAGAAGCTGTTCAACAGTAGTATGATCTCACGAACGTCCAGAACCTGGTCTACAGATGTCCAACGAGTGAAGAGATCCGACGATACGCCCATACAGCTTCCCACAGAACGACAATGTAACCCCAAGCAAATGGCAGAAGCTGTTCAACAGTAGTATGAACCCACGAACGTCCAGAACCTGGTCTACAGATGTCCAACGAGTGAAGAGATCCGTCGATACACCCATATAGCTTCCCACAGAACGACAATGTATCCCCAAGCAAATGGCAGAAGCTGTTCAACAGTAGTATGAACTCACGAACGTCCAGAACCTGGTCTACAGATCTCCAACGAGTGAAGAGATCCGTCGACATGCCCATACAGCTTCCCACAGAACGACAATGTAACCCCAAGCAAATGGCAGAAGCTGTTCAACAGTAGTATGAACTCACGAATGTCCTGAAACTTGTCTACAGATGTCCAACGAGTGAAGAGATCCGTCGACACGCCCATACAGCTTCCCACAGAACGACAATGTAACCCCAAGCAAATGGCAGAAGCTGTTCAACACTGGTATGAACTCACGAACGTCCAGAACCTGGTCTACAGATGTCCAACGAGTGAAGAGGTCCGTCGGCACGCCCATACAGCTTCCCACAGAACGACAATGTAACCCCGAGCAAATGGCAGAAGCTGTTCAACAGTAGTATCAACTCTCGAACGTACAGAACCTGGTCCACAGTTGTCCAACGAGGGAAGAGATCCGTCGACACGCCCATACTGCTTCCCACAGAACGACAATGTAACCCCAAGCAAATGGCAGAAGCTGTTCAACAGTAGTATGAACTCACGAACGTCCAGGACCTGGTCTACAGATGTCCAACGAGTAAAGAGATTCGTCGATACCCCCTTACAGCTTCCCACAGAACGACAAAGTAACCCCAAGCAAATGGCAGAAGCTGTTCAACAGTAGTATGAACTCACGAACATCCAGAACCTGGTCTACTGATGTCCAACGAGTGAAGAGTTCCGTCGACACGCCCATACAGCTTCCCACAGAACGACAATGTAACCCCAAGCAAATGGCAGAAGCTGTTCAACAGTAGTATGAACTCACGAACGTCCAGAACCTGGTGTACAGATGTCCAACGAGTGAAGAGATCCGTCGACACGCCCATACAGCTTCCCACAGAACGACAATGTAAACCCAAGCTAATGGCAGAAGCTGTTCAACAGTAGTATGAACTCACGAACGTCCAGAACCTGGTCTACTGATGTCCAACGAGTGAAAAGATCCGTCGATACGCCCATTCAGCTTCCCACAGAACGACAATGTAACCCCAAGAAAATGGCAGAAGCTGTTCAACAGTAGTATGAACTCACGAACGTCCAGAACCTGGTCTACAGATGTCCAACGAGTGAAGAGATCCGTCGACACGCCCATACAGCTTCCCACAGAACGACAATGTAAACCCAAGCTAATGGCAGAAGCTGTTCAACAGTAGTATGAACTCACGAACGTCCAGAACCTGGTCTACAGATGTCCAACGAGTGAAGAGATCCGTCGATACGCCCATACAGCTTCCCACAGAACGACAATGTAACCCAAAGCAAATGGCAGAAGCTGTTCAACAGTAGTATTAACTCACGAACGTCCAGAACCTGGTCTACAGATGTCCAACGAGTGAAGAGATCCGTCGACACGCCCATACAGCTTCCCACAGAACGACAATGTAACCCCAAGCAAAGGGCAGAAGCTGTTCAACAGTAGTATGAACTCACGAACGTCCAGAACCTGGTCTACAGATGTCCAACGAGTGAAGAGATCCGTCGATACGCCCATACAGCTTCCCACAGAACGACAATGTAACCCCAAGCAAATGGCAGTAGCTGTTCAACAGTAGTATGAACTCACGAACGTCCAGAAACTGGTATACAGATGTCAAACGAGTGAAGAGATCCGTCGATACGACCGTACAGCTTCCCACAGAACAACAATGTAACCCCAAGCAAATGGCAGAAGCTGTTCAACAGTAGTGTGAACTCACGGACGTCCAGAACCTGGTCTACAGATGTCCAACGAGTAAAGAGATCCGTCAACACACCCATACAGCTTCCCACTGAACGACAATGTAACCCCAAGCAAATGGCAGAAGATGTTAAACAGTAGTATGAACTCACGAACGTCCAGAACCTGGTCTACAGATGTCCAACGAGTGAAGAGATCCGTCGACACGCCCATACAGCTTCCCACAGAACGACAATGTAACCCCAAGCAAATGGCATAAGCTGTTCAACAGTAGTATGAACTCTCGAACGTACAGAACCTGGTCTACAGATGTCCAACGAGTGAAGAGATCCGTCGACACGCCCATACAGCTTCCCACAGAACGACAATGTAACCCCAAGCAAATGGCAGAAGCTGTTCAACAGTAGTATGAACTCACGAACGTCCAGAACCTGGTCTACAGATGTCCAACGAGTAAAGAGATTCGTCGATACCCCCTTACAGCTTCCCACAGAACGACAAAGTAACCCCAAGCAAATGGCAGAAGCTGTTCAACAGTAGTATGAACTCACGAACATCCAGAACCTGGTCTACTGATGTCCAACGAGTGAAGAGATACGTCGACACGCCCATACAGCTTCCCACAGAACGACAATGTAACCCCAAGCAAATGGCAGAAGCTGTTCAACAGTAGTATGAACTCACGAACGTCCAGAACCTGGTGTACAGATGTCCAACGAGTGAAGAGATCCGTCGACACGCCCATACAGCTTCCCACAGAACGACAATGTAACCCCAAGCAAATGGCAGAAGTTGTTCAACAGTAGTATGAACTCACGAACGTCCAGAACCTGGTCCACTGATGTCCAACGAGTGAAGAGATCCGTCGATATGCCCATACAGCTTCCCACAGAACGACAATGTAACCCAAGCAAATGGCAGAAGCTGTTCAACAGTAGTATGAACTCACGAACGTCCTGATCCTGGTCTACAGATGTCCAACGAGTGAAGAGATCCGTCGACACGCCCATACAGCTTCCCACAGAACGACAATGTAACCCCAAGCAAATGGCAGAAGCTGTTCAACAGTAGTATGAACCCACGAACGTCCAGAACCTGGTCTACAGATGTCCAACGAGTAAAGAGATCAGTCGATACGCCCATACAGCTTCCCACAGAACGAAAACGTAACCCCAAGCAAATGGCAGAAGCTGTTCGACGGTAGTATGAACTCACGAACATCCAGAACCTGGTCTACTGATGTCTAACGAGTGAAGAGATCTGTCGGCACGCCCATACAGCTTCCCACAGAACGACGATGTAACCCCAAGCAAATGGCAGAAGTTGTTCAACAGTAGTATGAACTCACGAACGTCCTGAACCTGGTCTACTGATGTCCAACGAGTGAAGAGATCCGTCGACACGCCCATACAGCTTCCCACAGTACGACAATGTAACCCCAAGCAAATGGCAGAAGCTGTTCAGCAGTAGTATGAACTCACGAACGTCCAGAACCTGGTCTACAGATGTCCAACGAGTGAAGAGATCCGTCGATACGCCCATACAGCTTCCCACAGAACGACAATGTAACCCCAAGCAAATGGCAGAAGCTGTTCAACAGTAGTATGAACTCACGAACGTCCAGAACCTGGTCTACAGATGTCCAACGAGTGAAGAGATCCGTCGATACGCCCATACAGCTTCCCACAGAACGACAATGTAACCCCAAGCAAATGGCAGAAGCTGTTCAACAGTAGTATGAACCCACGAACGTCCAGAACCTGGTCTACTGATGTCTAACGAGTGAAGAGATCAGTCGATACGCCCATACAGCTTCCCACAGAACGACAATGTAACCCCAAGCAAATGGCAGAAGCTGTTCAACAGTAGTATGAACTCTCGAACGTACAGAACCTGGTCTACAGATGTCCAACGAGTAAAGAGATCCGTCAACACACCCATACAGCTTCCCACTGAACGACAATGTAACCCCAAGCAAATGGCAGAAGCTGTTCAACAGTAGTATGAACTCACGAACGTCCAGAACCTGGTCTACAGATGTCCAACGAGTAAAGAGATCAGTCGATACGCCCATACAGCTTCCCACAGAACGACAACGTAACCCCAAGCAAATGGCAGAAGCTGTTCGACGGTAGTATGAACTCACGAACATCCAGAACCTGGTCTACTGATGTCTAACGAGTGAAGAGATCTGTCGGCACGCCCATACAGCTTCCCATAGAACGACGATGTAACCTCAAGCAAATGGCAGAAGTTGTTCAACAGTAGTATGAACTCACGAACGTCCTGAACCTGGTCTACTGATGTCCAACGAGTGAAGAGATCCGTCGACACGCCCATACAGCTTCCCACAGAACGACAATGTAACCCCAAGCAAATGGCAGAAGCTGTTCAGCAGTAGTATGAACTCACGAACGTCCAGAACCTGGTCTACAGATGTCCAACGAGTGAAGAGATCCGTCGATACGCCCATACAGCTTCCCACAGAACGACAATGTAACCCCAAGCAAATGGCAGAAGCTGTTCAACAGTAGTATGAACTCACGAACGTCCAGAACCTGGTCTACAGATGTCCAACGAGTGAAGAGATCCGTCGATACGCCCATACAGCTTCCCACAGAACGACAATGTAACCCCAAGCAAATGGCAGAAGCTGTTCAACAGTAGTATGAACCCACGAACGTCCAGAACCTGGTCTACAGATGTCAAACGAGTGAAGAGATCCGTCGACACGCCCATACAGCTTCCCACAGAACGACAATGTAACCCCAAGCAAATGGCAGAAGCTGTTCAGCAGTAGTATGAACTCACGAACGTCCAGAACCTGGTCTACAGATGTCCAACGAGTAAAGAGATCCGTCAACACACCCATACAGCTTCCCACTGAACGACAATGTAACCCCAAGCAAATGGCAGAAGCTGTTCAACAGTAGTATGAACTCACGAACGTCCAGAACCTGGTCTACAGATGTCCAACGAGTGAAGAGATCCGTCGACACGCCCATACAGCTTCCCACAGAACGACAATGTAACCCCAAGCAAATGGCAGAAGCTGTTCAACAGTAGTATGAACTCTCGAACGTACAGAACCTGGTCTACAGATGTCCAACGAGTGAAGAGATCCGTCGACACGCCCATACAGCTTCCCACAGAACGACAATGTAACCCAAAGCAAATTGCAGAAGCTGTTCAACAGTAGTATTAACTCACGAACGTCCAGAACCTGGTCTACAGATGTCCAACGAGTGAAGAGATCCGTCGACACGCCCATACAGCTTCCCACAGAACGACAATGTAACCCCAAGCAAAGGGCAGAAGCTGTTCAACAGTAGTATGAACTCACGAACGTCCAGAACCTGGTCTACAGATGTCCAACGAGTGAAGAGATCCGTCGATACGCCCATACAGCTTCCCACAGAACGACAATGTAACCCCAAGCAAATGGCAGTAGCTGTTCAACAGTAGTATGAACTCACGAACGTCCAGAAACTGGTATACAGATGTCAAACGAGTGAAGAGATCCGTCGATACGACCGTACAGCTTCCCACAGAACAACAATGTAACCCCAAGCAAATGGCAGAAGCTGTTCAACAGTAGTGTGAACTCACGGACGTCCAGAACCTGGTCTACAGATGTCCAACGAGTAAAGAGATCCGTCAACACACCCATACAGCTTCCCACTGAACGACAATGTAACCCCAAGCAAATGGCAGAAGATGTTCAACAGTAGTATGAACTCACGAACGTCCAGAACCTGGTCTACAGATGTCCAACGAGTGAAGAGATCCGTCGACACGCCCATACAGCTTCCCACAGAACGACAATGTAACCCCAAGCAAATGGCATAAGCTGTTCAACAGTAGTATGAACTCTCGAACGTACAGAACCTGGTCTACAGATGTCCAACGAGTGAAGAGATCCGTCGACACGCCCATACAGCTTCCCACAGAACGACAATGTAACCCCAAGCAAATGGCAGAAGCTGTTCAACAGTAGTATGAACTCACGAACGTCCAGAACCTGGTCTACAGATGTCCAACGAGTAAAGAGATTCGTCGATACCCCCTTACGGCTTCCCACAGAACGACAAAGTAACCCCAAGCAAATGGCAGAAGCTGTTCAACAGTAGTATGAACTCACGAACATCCAGAACCTGGTCTACTGATGTCCAACGAGTGAAGAGATACGTCGACACGCCCATACAGCTTCCCACAGAACGACAATGTAAAACCCAAGCAAATGGCAGAAGCTGTTCAACAGTAGTATGAACTCACGAACGTCCAGAACCTGGTGTACAGATGTCCAACGAGTGAAGAGATCCGTCGACACGCCCATACAGCTTCCCACAGAACGACAATGTAACCCCAAGCAAATGGCAGAAGTTGTTCAACAGTAGTATGAACTCACGAACGTCCAGAACCTGGTCCACTGATGTCCAACGAGTGAAGAGATCCGTCGACATGCCCATACAGCTTCCCACAGAACGACAATGTAACCCAAGCAAATGGCAGAAGCTGTTCAACAGTAGTATGAACTCACGAACGTCCTGATCCTGGTCTACAGATGTCCAACGAGTGAAGAGATCCGTCGACACGCCCATACAGCTTCCCACAGAACGACAATGTAACCCCAAGCAAATGGCAGAAGCTGTTCAACAGTAGTATGAACCCACGAACGTCCAGAACCTGGTCTACAGATGTCCAACGAGTAAAGAGATCAGTCGATACGCCCATACAGCTTCCCACAGAACGAAAACGTAACCCCAAGCAAATGGCAGAAGCTGTTCGACGGTAGTATGAACTCACGAACATCCAGAACCTGGTCTACTGATGTCTAACGAGTGAAGAGATCTGTCGGCACGCCCATACAGCTTCCCACAGAACGACGATGTAACCCCAAGCAAATGGCAGAAGTTGTTCAACAGTAGTATGAACTCACGAACGTCCTGAACCTGGTCTACTGATGTCCAACGAGTGAAGAGATCCGTCGACACGCCCATACAGCTTCCCACAGTACGACAATGTAACCCCAAGCAAATGGCAGAAGCTGTTCAGCAGTAGTATGAACTCACGAACGTCCAGAACCTGGTCTACAGATGTCCAACGAGTGAAGAGATCCGTCGATACGCCCATACAGCTTCCCACAGAACGACAATGTAACCCCAAGCAAATGGCAGAAGCTGTTCAACAGTAGTATGAACTCACGAACGTCCAGAACCTGGTCTACAGATGTCCAACGAGTGAAGAGATCCGTCGATACGCCCATACAGCTTCCCACAGAACGACAATGTAACCCCAAGCAAATGGCAGAAGCTGTTCAACAGTAGTATGAACTCACGAACGTCCAGAACCTGGTCTACTGATGTCTAACGAGTGAAGAGATCAGTCGATACGCCCATACAGCTTCCCACAGAACGACAATGTAACCCCAAGCAAATGGCAGAAGCTGTTCAACAGTAGTATGAACTCTCGAACGTACAGAACCTGGTCTACAGATGTCCAACGAGTAAAGAGATCCGTCAACACACCCATACAGCTTCCCACTGAACGACAATGTAACCCCAAGCAAATGGCAGAAGCTGTTCAACAGTAGTATGAACTCACGAACGTCCAGAACCTGGTCTACAGATGTCCAACGAGTAAAGAGATCAGTCGATACGCCCATACAGCTTCCCACAGAACGACAACGTAACCCCAAGCAAATGGCAGAAGCTGTTCGACGGTAGTATGAACTCACGAACATCCAGAACCTGGTCTACTGATGTCTAACGAGTGAAGAGATCTGTCGGCACGCCCATACAGCTTCCCATAGAACGACGATGTAACCTCAAGCAAATGGCAGAAGTTGTTCAACAGTAGTATGAACTCACGAACGTCCTGAACCTGGTCTACTGATGTCCAACGAGTGAAGAGATCCGTCGACACGCCCATACAGCTTCCCACAGAACGACAATGTAACCCCAAGCAAATGGCAGAAGCTGTTCAGCAGTAGTATGAACTCACGAACGTCCAGAACCTGGTCTACAGATGTCCAACGAGTGAAGAGATCCGTCGATACGCCCATACAGCTTCCCACAGAACGACAATGTAACCCCAAGCAAATGGCAGAAGCTGTTCAACAGTAGTATGAACTCACGAACGTCCAGAACCTGGTCTACAGATGTCCAACGAGTGAAGAGATCCGTCGATACGCCCATACAGCTTCCCACAGAACGACAATGTAACCCCAAGCAAATGGCAGAAGCTGTTCAACAGTAGTATGAACCCACGAACGTCCAGAACCTGGTCTACAGATGTCAAACGAGTGAAGAGATCCGTCGACACGCCCATACAGCTTCCCACAGAACGACAATGTAACCCCAAGCAAATGGCAGAAGCTGTTCAGCAGTAGTATGAACTCACGAACGTCCAGAACCTGGTCTACAGATGTCCAACGAGTAAAGAGATCCGTCAACACACCCATACAGCTTCCCACTGAACGACAATGTAACCCCAAGCAAATGGCAGAAGCTGTTCAACAGTAGTATGAACTCACGAACGTCCAGAACCTGGTCTACAGATGTCCAACGAGTGAAGAGATCCGTCGACACGCCCATACAGCTTCCCACAGAACGACAATGTAACCCCAAGCAAATGGCAGAAGCTGTTCAACAGTAGTATGAACTCTCGAACGTACAGAACCTGGTCTACAGATGTCCAACGAGTGAAGAGATCCGTCGACACGCCCATACAGCTTCCCACAGAACGACAATGTAACCCCAAGCAAATGGCAGAAGCTGTTCAATAGTAGTATGAACTCACGAACGTCCAGAACCTGGTCTACAGATGTCCAACGAGTAAAGAGATTCGTCGATACCCCCTTACAGCTTCCCACAGAACGACAAAGTAACCCCAAGCAAATGGCAGAAGCTGTTCAACAGTAGTATGAACTCACGAACATCCAGAACCTGGTCTACTGATGTCCAACGAGTGAAGAGATACGTCGACACGCCCATACAGCTTCCCACAGAACGACAATGTAACCCCAAGCAAATGGCAGAAGCTGTTCAACAGTAGTATGAACTCACGAACGTCCAGAACCTGGTGTACAGATGTCCAACGAGTGAAGAGATCCGTCGACACGCCCATACAGCTTCCCACAGAACGACAATGTAACCCCAAGCAAATGGCAGAAGTTGTTCAACAGTAGTATGAACTCACGAACGTCCAGAACCTGGTCCACTGATGTCCAACGAGTGAAGAGATCCGTCGATATGCCCATACAGCTTCCCACAGAACGACAATGTAACCCAAGCAAATGGCAGAAGCTGTTCAACAGTAGTATGAACTCACGAACGTCCTGAACCTGGTCTACAGATGTCCAACGAGTGAAGAGATCCGTCGACACGCCCATACAGCTTCCCACAGAACGACAATGTAACCCCAAGCAAATGGCAGAAGCTGTTCAACAGTAGTATGAACTCACGAACGTCCTGAACCTGGTCTACAGATGTCCAACGAGTAAAGAGATCAGTCGATACGCCCATACAGCTTCCCACAGAACGACAACGTAACCCCAAGCAAATGGCAGAAGCTGTTCGACGGTAGTATGAACTCACGAACATCCAGAACCTGGTCTACTGATGTCTAACGAGTGAAGAGATCTGTCGGCACGCCCATACAGCTTCCCACAGAACGACGATGTAACCCCAAGAAAATGGCAGAAGTTGTTCAACAGTAGTATGAACTCACGAACGTCCTGAACCTGGTCTACTGATGTCGAACGAGTGAAGAGATCCGTCGACACGCCCATACAGCTTCCCACAAAACGACAATGTAACCCCAAGCAAATGGCAGAAGTTGTTCAACAGTAGTATGAACTCACGAACGTCCTGAACCTGGTCTACTGATGTCCAACGAGAGAAGAGATCCGTCGACACGCTCATACAGCTTCCCACAGAACGACAATGTAACCCCAAGCAAATGGCAGAAGCTGTTCAACAGTAGTATGAACTCACGAACGTCCAGAACCTGGTCTACTGATGTCCAACGAGTGAAGAGATCCGTCGACACGCCCATACAGCTTCCCACAGAACGACAATGTAACCCCAAGCAAATGGCAGAAGCTGTTCAGCAGTAGTATGAACTCACGAACGTCCAGAACCTGGTCTACAGATGTCCAACGAGTGAAGAGATCAGTCGATACGCCCATACAGCTTCCCACAGAACGACAACGTAACCCCAAGCAAATGGCAGAAGCTGTTCGACGGTAGTATGAACTCACGAACATCCAGAACCTGGTCTACTGATGTCTAACGAGTGAAGAGATCTGTCGGCACGCCCATACAGCTTCCCACAGAACGACAATGTAACCCCAAGCAAATGGCAGAAGTTGTTCAACAGTAGTATGAACTCACGAACGTCCTGAACCTGGTCTACTGATGTCCAACGAGTGAAGAGATCCGTCGACACGCCCATACAGCTTCCCACAGAACGACAATGTAACCCCAAGCAAATGGCAGAAGCTGTTCAGCAGTAGTATGAACTCACGAACGTCCAGAACCTGGTCTACAGATGTCCAACGAGTGAAGAGATCCGTCGATACGCCCATACAGCTTCCCACAGAACGACAATGTAACCCCAAGCAAATGGCAGAAGCTGTTCAACAGTAGTATGAACTCACGAACGTCCAGAACCTGGTCTACAGATGTCCAACGAGTGAAGAGATCCGTCGATACGCCCATACAGCTTCCCACAGAACGACAATGTAACCCCAAGCAAATGGCAGAAGCTGTTCAACAGTAGTATGAACCCACGAACGTCCAGAACCTGGTCTACTGATGTCCAACGAGTGAAGAGATCCGTCGACACGCCCATACAGCTTCCCACAGAACGACAATGTACCCCCAAGCAAATGGCAGAAGCTGTTCAGCAGTAGTATGAACTCACGAACGTCCAGAACCTGGTCTACAGATGTCCAACGAGTGAAGAGATCCGTCGATACGCCCATACAGCTTCCCACAGAACGACAATGTAACCCCAAGCAAATGGCAGAAGCTGTTTAACAGTAGTATGAACTCACGAACGTCCAGAACCTGGTCTACAGATGTCCAACGACTGAAGAGATCCGTCGATACGCCCATACAGCTTCCCACAGAACGACAATGTAACCCCAAGCAAATGGCAGATGCTGTTCAACAGTGGTATGAACTCACGAACGTCCAGAACCTGGTCTACAGATGTCCAACGAGTGAAGAGATCCGTCGACACGCCCATACATCTTCCCACAGAACGACAATGTAACCCCAAGCAAATGGCAAAAGCTGTTCAACAGTAGTATGAACTCTCGAACGTACAGAACCTGGTCTACAGATGTCCAACAGTGAAGAGATCCGTCGACACGCCCATACAGCTTCCCACAGAACGACAATGTAACCCCAAGCAAATGGCAGAAGCTGTTCAACAGTAGTATGAACTCACGAACGTCCAGAACCTGGTCTACAGATGTCCAACGAGTAAAGAGATTCGTCGATACCCCCTTACAGCTACCCACAGAACGACAATGTAAACCCAAGCAAATGGCAGATGCTGTTCAACAGTAGTATTAACTCACGAACGTCCATAACCTGGTCTACATATGTCCAACGAGTAAAGAGATCCGTCGACACGCCCATACAGCTTCCCACAGAACGACAATGTAACCCCAAGCAAATGGCAGAAGTTGTTCAACAGTAGTATGAACTCACGAACGTCCAGAACCTGGTCTACTGATGTCCAACGAGTAAAGAGATCAGTCGATACGCCCATACAGCTTCCCACAGAACGACAACGTAACCCCAAGCAAATGGCAGAAGCTATTCGACGGTAGTATGAACTCACGAACGTCCAGAACCTGGTCTACTGATGTCTAACGAGTGAAGAGATCTGTCGGCACGCCCATACAGCTTCCCACAGAACGACGATGTAACCCCAAGCAAATGGCAGAAGTTGTTCAACAGTAGTATGAACTCACGAACGTCCAGAACCTGGTCTACAGATGTCCAACGAGTGAAGAGATCCGTCGACACGCCCATACAGCTTCCCACAGAACGACAATGTAACCCCAAGCAAATGGCAGAAGCTGTTCAGCAGTAGTATGAACTCACGAACGTCCAGATCCTGGTCTACAGATGTCCAACGAGTGAAGAGATCCGTCGATACGCCCATACAGCTTCCCACAGAACGACAATGTAACCCCAAGCAAATGGCAGAAGCTGTTCAACAGTAGTATGATCTCACGAACGTCCAGAACCTGGTCTACAGATGTCCAACGAGTGAAGAGATCCGACGATACGCCCATACAGCTTCCCACAGAACGACAATGTAACCCCAAGCAAATGGCAGAAGCTGTTCAACAGTAGTATGAACTCACGAACGTCCAGAACCTGGTCTACAGATGTCCAACGAGTGAAGAGATCCGTCGATACGCCCATATAGCTTCCCACAGAACGACAATGTATCCCCAAGCAAATGGCAGAAGCTGTTCAACAGTAGTATGAACTCACGAACGTCCAGAACCTGGTCTACAGATCTCCAACGAGTGAAGAGATCCGTCGACATGCCCATACAGCTTCCCACAGAACGACAATGTAACCCCAAGCAAATGGCAGAAGCTGTTCAACAGTAGTATGAACTCACGAATGTCCTGAATCTTGTCTACAGATGTCCAACGAGTGAAGAGATCCGTCGACACGCCCATACAGCTTCCCACAGAACGACAATGTAACCCCAAGCAAATGGCAGAAGCTGTTCAACAGTGGTATGAACTCACGAACGTCCAGAACCTGGTCTACAGATGTCCAACGAGAGAAGAGATCCGTCGGCACGCCCGTACAGCTTCCCACAGAACGACAATGTAACCCCAAGCAAATGGCAGAAGCTGTTCAACAGTAGTATCAACCCTCGAACGTACAGAACCTGGTCCACAGTTGTCCAGCGAGGGAAGAGATCCGTCGACACGCCCATACTGCTTCTCACAGAACGACAATGTAACCCCAAGCAAATGGCAGAAGCTGTTCAACAGTAGTATGAACTCACGAACGTCCAGAACCTGGTCTACAGATGTCCAACGAGTAAAGAGATTCGTCGATACCCCCTTACAGCTACCCACAGAACGACAATGTAACCCCAAGCAAATGGCAGAAGCTGTTCAACAGTAGTATGAACTCACGAACATCCAGAACCTGGTCTACTGATGTCCAACGAGTGAAGAGATCCGTCGACACGCCCATACAGCTTCCCACAGAACGACAATGTAACCCCAAGCAAATGGCAGAAGCTGTTCAACAGTAGTATGAACTCACGAACGTCCAGAACCTGGTGTACAGATGTCGAACGAGTGAACAGATCCGTCGACACGCCCATACAGCTTCCCACAGAACGACAATGTAACCCCAAGCAAATGGCAGAAGATGTTCAACAGTAGTATGAACTCACGAACGTCCAGAACCTGGTCTACTGATGTCCAACGAGTGAAGAGATCCGTCGATACGCCCATACAGCTTCCCACAGAACGACAATGTAACCCAAGCAAATGGCAGAAGCTGTTCAACAGTAGTATGCACTCACGAACGTCCTGAACCTGGTCTACAGATGTCCAACGAGTGAAGAGATCCGTCGACACGCCCATACAGCTTCCCACAGAACGACAATGTAACCACAAGCAAATGGCAGAAGCTGTTCAACAGTAGTATGAACTCACGAACGTCGAGATCCTGGTCTACAGATGTCCAACGAATGAAGAGATCCGTCGACACGCCCATACAGCTTCCCACAGAACGACAATGTAACCCCAAGCAAATGGCAGAAGCTGTTCAACAATAGTATGAACTCACGAACGTCCAGAACCTGGTGTACAGATGTCCAACGAGTGAAGAGATCCGTCGACACGCCCATACAGCTTCCCACAGAACGACAATGTAATCCCAAGCAAATGGCAGAAGTTGTTCAACAGTAGTATGAACTCACGAACGTCCAGAACCTGGTCCACTGATGTCCAACGAGTGAAGAGATCCGTCGATATGCCCATACAGCTTCCCACAGAACGACAATGTAACCCAAGAAAATGGCAGAAGCTGTTCAACAGTAGTATGAACTCACGAACGTCCTGAACCTGGTCTACAGATGTCCAACGAGTGAAGAGATCCGTCGACACGCCCATACAGCTTCCCACAGAACGACAATGTAACCCCAAGAAATGGCAGAAGCTGTTCAACAGTAGTATGACCTCTGGAACGTCGAGATCCTGGTCTACAGATGTCCAACTAGTGAAGAGATCCGTCGACACGCCCATACAGCTTCCCACAGAACGACAATGTAACCCCAAGCAAATGGCAGAAGCCGTTCAACAGTAGTATGAACTCACGAACGTCCAGAACCTGGTCTACAGATGTCCAACGAGTAAAGACATTCGTCAATACCCCCTTACAACTTCCCACAGAACGACAATGTAACCCCAAGCAAATGGCAGAAGCTGTTCAACGGTAGTATGAACTCACGAACATCCAGAACCTGGTCTACTGATGTCTAACGAGTGAAGAGATCTGTCGGCACGCCCATACAGCTTCCCACAGAACGACAATGTAACCCCAAGCAAATGGCAGAAGTTGTTCAACAGTAGTATGATCTCACGAACGTCCAGAACCTGGTCTACTGATGTCCAACGAGTGAAGAGATCCGTCGACACGCCCATACAGCTTCCCACAGAACGACAATGTAACCCCAAGCAAATGGCAGAAGCTGTTCAGCAGTAGTATGAACTCACGAACGTCCAGAACCTGGTCTACAGATGTCCAACGAGTGAAGAGATCCGTCGATACGCCCATACAGCTTCCCACAGAACGACAATGTAACCCCAAGCAAATGGCAGAAGCTGTTCAACAGTAGTATGAACTCACGAACGTCCAGAACCTGGTCTACAGATGTCCAACGAGTGAAGAGATCCGTCGATACGCCCATACAGCTTCCCACAGAACGACAATGTAACCCCAAGCAAATGGCAGAAGCTGTTCAACAGTAGTATGAACCCACGAACGTCCAGAACCTGGTCTACTGATGTCCAACGAGTGAAGAGATCCGTCGACACGCCCATACAGCTTCCCACAGAACGACAATGTAACCCCAAGCAAATGGCAGAAGCTGTTCAGCAGTAGTATGAACTCACGAACGTCCAGAACCTGGTCTACAGATGTCCAACGAGTGAAGAGATCCGTCGATACGCCCATACAGCTTCCCACAGAACGACAATGTAACCCCAAGCAAATGGCAGAAGCTGTTCAACAGTAGTATGAACTCACGAACGTCCAGAACCTTGTCTACAGATGTCCAACAAGTGAAGAGATCCGTCGACACGCCCATACATCTTCCCACAGAACGACAATGTAACCCCAAGCAAATGGCAAAAGCTGTTCAACAGTAGTATGAACTCTCGAACGTACAGAACCTGGTCTACAGATGTCCAACAGTGAAGAGATCCGTCGACACGCCCATACAGCTTCCCACAGAACGACAATGTAACCCCAAGCAAATGGCAGAAGCTGTTCAACAGTAGTATGAACTCACGAACGTCCAGAACCTGGTCTACAGATGTCCAACGAGTGAAGAGATCCGTCGATACGCCCATATAGCTTCCCACAGAACGACAATGTATCCCCAAGCAAATGGCAGAAGCTGTTCAACAGTAGTATGAACTCACGAACGTCCAGAACCTGGTCTACAGATCTCCAACGAGTGAAGAGATCCGTCGACATGCCCATACAGCTTCCCACAGAACGACAATGTAACCCCAAGCAAATGGCAGAAGCTGTTCAACAGTTGTATGAACTCACGAATGTCCTGAATCTTGTCTACAGATGTCCAACGAGTGAAGAGATCCGTCGACACGCCCATACAGCTTCCCACAGAACGACAATGTAACCCCAAGCAAATGGCAGAAGCTGTTCAACAGTGGTATGAACTCACGAACGTCCAGAACCTGGTCTACAGATGTCCAACGAGAGAAGAGATCCGTCGGCACGCCCGTACAGCTTCCCACAGAACGACAATGTAACCCCAAGCAAATGGCAGAAGCTGTTCAACAGTAGTATCAACCCTCGAACGTACAGAACCTGGTCCACAGTTGTCCAGCGAGGGAAGAGATCCGTCGACACGCCCATACTGCTTCCCACAGAACGACAATGTAACCCCAAGCAAATGGCAGAAGCTGTTCAACAGTAGTATGAACTCACGAACGTCCAGAACCTGGTCTACAGATGTCCAACGAGTAAAGAGATTCGTCGATACCCCCTTACAGCTACCCACAGAACGACAATGTAACCCCAAGCAAATGGCAGAAGCTGTTCAACAGTAGTATGAACTCACGAACATCCAGAACCTGGTCTACTGATGTCCAACGAGTGAAGAGATCCGTCGACACGCCCATACAGCTTCCCACAGAACGACAATGTAACCCCAAGCAAATGGCAGAAGCTGTTCAACAGTAGTATGAACTCACGAACGTCCAGAACCTGGTGTACAGATGTCGAACGAGTGAACAGATCCGTCGACACGCCCATACAGCTTCCCACAGAACGACAATGTAACCCCAAGCAAATGGCAGAAGATGTTCAACAGTAGTATGAACTCACGAACGTCCAGAACCTGGTCTACTGATGTCCAACGAGTGAAGAGATCCGTCGATACGCCCATACAGCTTCCCACAGAACGACAATGTAACCCAAGCAAATGGCAGAAGCTGTTCAACAGTAGTATGAACTCACGAACGTCCTGAACCTGGTCTACAGATGTCCAACGAGTGAAGAGATCCGTCGACACGCCCATACAGCTTCCCACAGAACGACAATGTAACCACAAGCAAATGGCAGAAGCTGTTCAACAGTAGTATGAACTCACGAACGTCCAGATCCTGGTCTACAGATGTCCAACGAATGAAGAGATCCGTCGACACGCCCATACAGCTTCCCACAGAACGACAATGTAACCCCAAGCAAATGGCAGAAGCTGTTCAACAGTAGTATGAACTCACGAACGTCCAGAACCTGGTGTACAGATGTCCAACGAGTGAAGAGATCCGTCGACACGCCCATACAGCTTCCCACAGAACGACAATGTAATCCCAAGCAAATGGCAGAAGTTGTTCAACAGTAGTATGAACTCACGAACGTCCAGAACCTGGTCCACTGATGTCCAACGAGTGAAGAGATCCGTCGATATGCCCATACAGCTTCCCACAGAACGACAATGTAACCCAAGAAAATGGCAGAAGCTGTTCAACAGTAGTATGAACTCACGAACGTCCTGAACCTGGTCTACAGATGTCCAACGAGTGAAGAGATCCGTCGACACGCCCATACAGCTTCCCACAGAACGACAATGTAACCCCAAGAAATGGCAGAAGCTGTTCAACAGTAGTATGACCTCTGGAACGTCGAGATCCTGGTCTACAGATGTCCAACTAGTGAAGAGATCCGTCGACACGCCCATACAGCTTCCCACAGAACGACAATGTAACCCCAAGCAAATGGCAGAAGCCGTTCAACAGTAGTATGAACTCACGAACGTCCAGAACCTGGTCTACAGATGTCCAACGAGTAAAGACATTCGTCAATACCCCCTTACAACTTCCCACAGAACGACAATGTAACCCCAAGCAAATGGCAGAAGCTGTTCAACGGTAGTATGAACTCACGAACGTCCAGAACCTGGTCTACAGATGTCCAACGAGTGAAGAGATCCGTCGACACGCCCATACAGCTTCCCACAGAACGACAATGTAACCCCAAGCAAATGGCAGATGCTGTTCAACAGTAGAATGAACTCACGAACGTCCAGAACCTGGTCTACAGATGTCCAACGAGTGAAGAGATCCGTCGATACGCCCATACAGCTTCCCACAGAACGACAATGTAACCCCAAGCAAATGGCAGAAGCTGTTCAACAGTAGTATGAACTCACGAACGTCCATAACCTGGTCTACAGATGTCCAACGAGTAAAGAGATCAGTCGATACGCCCATACAGGTTCCCACAGAACGACAACGTAACCCCAAGCTAATGGCAGAAGCTGTTCGACGGTAGTATGAACTCACGAACATCCAGAACCTGGTCTACTGATGTCTAACGAGTGAAGAGATCTGTCGGCACGCCCATACAGCTTCCCACAGAACGACAATGTAACCCCAAGCAAATGGCAGAAGTTGTTCAACAGTAGTATGATCTCACGAACGTCCAGAACCTGGTCTACTGATGTCCAACGAGTGAAGAGATCCGTCGACACGCCCATACAGCTTCCCACAGAACGACAATGTAACCCCAAGCAAATGGCAGAAGCTGTTCAGCAGTAGTATGAACTCACGAACGTCCAGAACCTGGTCTACAGATGTCCAACGAGTGAAGAGATCCGTCGATACGCCCATACAGCTTCCCACAGAACGACAATGTAACCCCAAGCAAATGGCAGAAGCTGTTCAACAGTAGTATGAACTCACGAACGTCCAGAACCTGGTCTACAGATGTCCAACGAGTGAAGAGATCCGTCGATACGCCCATACAGCTTCCCACAGAACGACAATGTAACCCCAAGCAAATGGCAGAAGCTGTTCAACAGTAGTATGAACCCACGAACGTCCAGAACCTGGTCTACTGATGTCCAACGAGTGAAGAGATCCGTCGACACGCCCATACAGCTTCCCACAGAACGACAATGTAACCCCAAGCAAATGGCAGAAGCTGTTCAGCAGTAGTATGAACTCACGAACGTCCAGAACCTGGTCTACAGATGTCCAACGAGTGAAGAGATCCGTCGATACGCCCATACAGCTTCCCACAGAACGACAATGTAACCCCAAGCAAATGGCAGAAGCTGTTCAACAGTAGTATGAACTCACGAACGTCCAGAACCTTGTCTACAGATGTCCAACAAGTGAAGAGATCCGTCGATACGCCCATACAGCTTCCCACAGAACGACAATGTAACCCCAAGCAAATGGCAGATGCTGTTCAACAGTGGTATGAACTCACGAACGTCGAGAACCTGGTCTACAGATGTCCAACGAGTGAAGAGATCCGTCGACACGCCCATACATCTTCCCACAGAACGACAATGTAACCCCAAGCAAATGGCAAAAGCTGTTCAACAGTAGTATGAACTCTCGAACGTACAGAACCTGGTCTACAGATGTCCAACAGTGAAGAGATCCGTCGACACGCCCATACAGCTTCCCACAGAACGACAATGTAACCCCAAGCAAATGGCAGAAGCTGTTCAACAGTAGTATGAACTCACGAACGTCCAGAACCTGGTCTACAGATGTCCAACGAGTAAAGAGATTCGTCGATACCCCCTTACAGCTACCCACAGAACGACAATGTAAACCCAAGCAAATGGCAGATGCTGTTCAACAGTAGTATTAACTCACGAACGTCCATAACCTGGTCTACATATGTCCAACGAGTAAAGAGATCCGTCGACACGCCCATACAGCTTCCCACAGAACGACAATGTAACCCCAAGCAAATGGCAGAAGCTGTTCAACAGTAGTATGAACTCACGAACGTCCAGAACCTGGTCTACTGATGTCCAACGAGTAAAGAGATCAGTCGATACGCCCATACAGCTTCCCACAGAACGACAACGTAACCCCAAGCAAATGGCAGAAGCTATTCGACGGTAGTATGAACTCACGAACATCCAGAACCTGGTCTACTGATGTCTAACGAGTGAAGAGATCTGTCGGCACGCCCATACAGCTTCCCACAGGACGACGATGTAACCCCAAGCAAATGGCAGAAGTTGTTCAACAGTAGTATGAACTCACGAACGTCCAGAACCTCGTCTACAGATGTCCAACGAGTGAAGAGATCCGTCGACACGCCCATACAGCTTCCCACAGAACGACAATGTAACCCCAAGCAAATGGCAGAAGCTGTTCAGCAGTAGTATGAACTCACGAACGTCCAGATCCTGGTCTACAGATGTCCAACGAGTGAAGAGATCCGTCGATACGCCCATACAGCTTCCCACAGAACGACAATGTAACCCCAAGCAAATGGCAGAAGCTTTTCAACAGTAGTATGATGTCACGAACGTCCAGAACCTGGTCTACAGATGTCCAACGAGTGAAGAGATCCGACGATACGCCCATACAGCTTCCCACAGAACGACAATGTAACCCCAAGCAAATGGCAGAAGCTGTTCAACAGTAGTATGAACTCACGAACGTCCAGAACCTGGTCTACAGATGTCCAACGAGTGAAGAGGTCCGTCGATACGCCCATATAGCTTCCCACAGAACGACAATGTATCCCCAAGCAAATGGCAGAAGCTGTTCAACAGTAGTATGAACTCACGAACGTCCAGAACCTGGTCTACAGATCTCCAACGAGTGAAGAGATCCGTCGACATGCCCATACAGCTTCCCACAGAACGACAATGTAACCCCAAGCAAATGGCAGAAGCTGTTCAACACTAGTATGAACTCACGAATGTCCTGAACCTTGTCTACAGATGTCCAACGAGTGAAGAGATCCGTCGACACGCCCATACAGCTTCCCACAGAACGACAATGTAACCCCAAGCAAATGGCAGAAGCTGTTCAACAGTGGTATGAACTCACGAACGTCCAGAACCTGGTCTACAGATGTCCAACGAGAGAAGAGATCCGTCGGCACGCCCATACAGCTTCCCACAGAACGACAATGTAACCCCAAGCAAATGGCAGAAGCTGTTCAACAGTAGTATCAACTCTCGAACGTACAGAACCTGGTCCACAGTTGTCCAACGAGGGAAGAGATCCGTCGACACGCCCATACTGCTTCCCACAGAACGACAATGTAACCCCAAGCAAATGGCAGAAGCTGTTCAACAGTAGTATGAACCCACGAACGTCCAGAACCTGGTCTACAGATGTCCAACGAGTAAAGAGATTCGTCGATACCCCCTTACAGCTACCCACAGAACGACAATGTAACCCCAAGCAAATGGCAGAAGCTGTTCAACAGTAGTATGAACTCACGAACATCCAGAACCTGGTCTACTGATGTCCAACGAGTGAAGAGATCCGTCGACACGCCCATACAGCTTCCCACAGAACGACAATGTAACCCCAAGCAAATGGAAGAGGCTGTTCAACAGTAGTATGAACTCACGAACGTCCAGAACCTGGTGTACAGATGTCGAACGAGTGAACAGATCCGTCGACACGCCCATACAGCTTCCCACAGAACGACAATGTAACCCCAAGCTAATGGCAGAAGATGTTCAACAGTAGTATGAACTCACGAACGTCCAGATCCTGGTCTACAGATGTCCAACGAATGAAGAGATCCGTCGACACGCCCATACAGCTTCCCACAGAACGACAATGTAACCCCAAGGAAATGGCAGAAGCTGTTCAACAGTAGTATGAACTCACGAACGTCCAGAACCTGGTCTACAGATGTCCAACGAGTGAAGAGATCCGTCGATACGCCCATACAGCTTCCCACAGAACGACAATGTAACCCCAAGCAAATGGCAGAAGCTGTTCAACAGTAGTATGAACTCACGAACGTCCAGAACCTGGTCTACAGATGTCCAACGAGTGAAGAGATCCGTCGATACGCCCATACAGCTTTCCACAGAACGACAATGTAACCCCAAGCAAATGGCAGAAGCTGTTCAACAGTAGTATGAACTCACGAACGTCCAGAACCTGGTCTACAGATGTCCAACGAGTAAAGAGATTCGTCAATACCCCCTTACAGCTTCCCACAGAACGACAATGTAACCCCAAGCAAATGGCAGAAGCTGTTCAACGGTAGTATGAACTCACGAACGTCCAGAACCTGGTCTACAGATGTCCAACGAGTGAAGAGATCCGTCGACACGCCCATACAGCTTCCCACAGAACGACAATGGAACCCCAAGCAAATGGCAGAAGATGTTCAACAGTAGTATGAACTCACGAACGTCCAGAACCTGGTCTACTGATGTCCTACGAGTGAAGAGATCAGTCGATACGCCCATACAGCTTCCCACAGAACGACAACGTAACCCCAAGCAAATGGCAGAAGCTGTTCGACGGTAGTATGAACTCACGAACATCCAGAACCTGGTCTACTGATGTCTAACGAGTGAAGAGATCTGTCGGCACGCCCATACAGCTTCCTACAGAACGACGATGTAACCCCAAGCAAATGGCAGAAGCTGTTCAGCAGTAGTATAAACTAACGAACGTCCAGAACCTGGTCTACAGATGTCCAACGAGTGAAGAGATCCGTCGACACGCCCATACAGCTTCCCACAGAACGACAATGTAACCCCAAGCAAATGGCAGAAGCTGATCAGCAGTAGTATGAACTGATGAACGTCCAGAACCTGGTCTACAGATGTCCAACGGATGAAGAGATCCGTCGATACGCCCATACAGCTTCCCACAGAACGACAATGTAACCCCAAGCAAATGGCAGAAGCTGTTCAACAGTAGTATGAACTCACGAACGACCAGAACCTGGTCTACAGATGTCCAACGAGTGAAGAGATCCGTCGATACGCCCATACAGCTTCCCACAGAACGACAATGTAAACCCAAGCAAATGGCAGAAGCTGTTCAACAGTAGTATGAACTCACGAACGTCCAGAACCTGGTCTACAGATGTCCAACGAGTGAAGAGATCCGTCGATACGCCCATATAGCTTCCCACAGACGACAATGTATCCCCAAGCAAATGACAGACTCTGTTCAACAGTAGTATGAACTCACGAACGTCCAGAACCTGGTCTACAGATCTCCAACGAGTGAAGAGATCCGTCGACACGCCCATACAGCTTCCCACAGAACGACAATGTAACACCAAGCAAATAACAGAAGCTGTTCAACAGTAGTATGAACTCACGAACGTCGAGATCCTGGTCTACAGATGTCCAACGAGTGAAGAGATCCGTCGACACGCCCATACAGCTTCCCACAGAACGACAATGTAACCCCAAGCAAATGGCAGAAGCTGTTCAACAGTAGTATGAACTCACGAACGTCCAGAACCTGTTCTACAGATGTCCAACGAGTAAAGACATTCGTCAATACCCCCTTACAGCTTCCCTCAGAACGACAATGTAACCCCAAGCAAATGGCAGAAGCTGTTCAACGGTAGTATGAACTCACGAACGTCCAGAACCTGGTCTACAGATGTCCAACGAGTGAAGAGATCCGTCGACACGCCCATACAGCTTCCCACAGAACGACAATGTAACCCCAAGCAAATGGCAGAAGCTGTTCAACAGTAGAATGAACTCACGAACGTCCAGAACCTGGTTTACAGATGTCCAACGAGTGAAGAGATCCGTCGACACGCCCATACAGCTTCCCACAGAACGACAATAGAACCCCAAGCAAATGGCAGAAGCTGTTCAACAGTAGTATGAACTCACGAACGTCCATAACCTGGTCTACAGATGTCCAACGAGTAAAGAGATCAGTCGATACGCCCATACAGCTTCCCACAGAACGACAACGTAACCCCAAGCAAATGGCAGAAGCTGTTCGACGGTAGTATGAACTCACGAACATCCAGAACCTGGTCTACTGATGTCTAACGAGTGAAGAGATCTGTCGGCACGCCCATACAGCTTCCCACAGAACGACGATGTAACCCCAAGCAAATGGCAGAAGTTGTTCAACAGTAGTATGAACTCACGAACGTCCAGAACCTGGTCTACTGATGTCCAACGAGTGAAGAGATCCGTCGACACGCCCATATAGCTTCCCACAGAACGACAATGTAACCCCAAGCAAATGGCAGAAGCTGTTCAGCAGTAGTATGAACTCACGAACGTCCAGAACCTGGTCTACAGATGTCCAACGAGTGAAGAGATCCGTCGATACGCCCATACAGCTTCCCACAGAACGACAATGTAACCCCAAGCAAATGGCAGAAGCTGTTCAACAGTAGTATGAACTCACGAACGTCCAGAACCTGGTCCACAGATGTCCAACGAGTGAAGAGATCCGTCGATACGCCCATACAGCTTCCCACAGAACGACAATGTAACCCCAAGCTAATGGCAGAAGCTCTTCAAAAGTAGTATGAACCCACGAACTTCCAAAACCTGGTCTACAGATGTCCAACGCGTGAAGATATCCGTCGATACGCCCATATAGCTTCCCACAGAACGACAATGTATCCCCAAGCAAATGGCAGAAGCTGTTCAACAGTAGTATGAACTTACGAACGTCCAGAACCTGGTCTACAGATCTCCAACGAGTGAAGAGATCCGTCGACACGCCCATACAGCTTCCCACAGAACGACAATGTAACCCCAAGCAAATGGCAGAAGCTGTTCAACAGTAGTATGAACTCACGAATGTCCTGAACCTTGTCTACAGATGTCCAACGAGTGAAGAGATCCGTCGACACGCCCATACAGCTTCCCACAGAACGACAATGTAACCCCAAGCAAATGGCAGAAGCTGTTCAACAGTGGTATGAACTCACGAACGTCCAGAACCTGGTCTACAGATGTCCAATGAGTGAAGAGATCCGTCGATACGCCCATACAGCTTCCCACAGAACGACAATGTAACCCCAAGCAAATGGCAGAAGCTGTTCAGCAGTGGTATGAACTCACGAACGTCCAGAACCTGGTCTACAGATGTCCAACGAGTGAAGAGATCCGTCGACACGCCCATACATCTTCCCACAGAACGACAATGTAACCCCAAGCAAATGGCAAAAGCTGTTCAACAGTAGTATGAACTCTCGAACGTACAGAACCTGGTCTGCAGATGTCCAACAGTGAAGAGATCCGTCGACACGCCCATACAGCTTCCCACAGAACGACAATGTAACCCCAAGCAAATGGCAGATGCTGTTCAACAGTAGTATTAACTCACGAACGTCCATAACCTGGTCTACATATGTCCAACGAGTAAAGAGATCCGTCGACACGCCCATACAGCTTCCCACAGAACGACAATGTAACCCCAAGGAAATGGCAGAAGTTGTTCAACAGTAGTATGAACTCACGAACGTCCAGAACCTGGTCTACTGATGTCCAACGAGTAAAGAGATCAGTCGATACGCCCATACAGCTTCCCACAGAACGACAACGTAACCCCAAGCAAATGGCAGAAGCTATTCGACGGTAGTATGAACTCACGAACATCCAGAACCTGGTCTACTGACGTCTAACGAGTGAAGAGATCTGTCGGCACGCCCATACAGCTTCCCACAGAACGACGATGTAACCCCAAGCAAATGGCAGAAGTTGTTCAACAGTAGTATGAACTCACGAACGTCCAGAACCTGGTCTACAGATGTCCAACGAGTGAAGAGATCCGTCGACACGCCCATACAACTTCCCACAGAACGACAATGTAACCCCAAGCAAATGGCAGAAGCTGTTCAGCAGTAGTATGAACTCACGAACGTCCAGAACCTGGTCTACAGATGTCCAACGAGTGAAGAGATCCGTCGACACGCCCATACAGCTTCCCACAGAACGACAATGTAACCACAAGCAAATGGCAGAAGCTGTTCAACAGTAGTATGAACTCACGAACGTCCAGAACCTGGTCTACAGATGTCCAACGAGTAAAGAGATTCGTCGATACCCCCTTACAGCTACCCACAGAACGACAATGTAACCCCAAGCAAATGGCAGAAGCTGTTCAACAGTAGTATGAACTCACGAACATCCAGAACCTGGTCTACTGATGTCCAACGAGTGAAGAGATCCGTCGACACGCCCATACAGCTTCCCACAGAACGACAATGTAACCCCAAGCAAATGGCAGAAGCTGTTCAACAGTAGTATGAACTCACGAACGTCCAGAACCTGGTGTACAGATGTCGAACGAGTGAACAGATCCGTCGACACGCCCATACAGCTTCCCACAGAACGACAATGTAACCCCAAGCAAATGGCAGAAGATGTTCAACAGTAGTATGAACTCACGAACGTCCAGAACCTGGTCTACTGATGTCCAACGAGTGAAGAGATCCGTCGATACGCCCATACAGCTTCCCACAGAACGACAATGTAACCCAAGCAAATGGCAGAAGCTGTTCAACAGTAGTATGAACTCACGAACGTCCTGAACCTGGTCTACAGATGTCCAACGAGTGAAGAGATCCGTCGACACGCCCATACAGCTTCCCACAGAACGACAATGTAACCACAAGCAAATGGCAGAAGCTGTTCAACAGTAGTATGAACTCACGAACGTCCAGATCCTGGTCTACAGATGTCCAACGAATGAAGAGATCCGTCGACACGCCCATACAGCTTCCCACAGAACGACAATGTAACCCCAAGCAAATGGCAGAAGCTGTTCAACAGTAGTATGAACTCACGAACGTCCAGAACCTGGTGTACAGATGTCCAACGAGTGAAGAGATCCGTCGACACGCCCATACAGCTTCCCACAGAACGACAATGTAATCCCAAGCAAATAGCAGAAGTTGTTCAACAGTAGTATGAACTCACGAACGTCCAGAACCTGGTCCACTGATGTCCAACGAGTGAAGAGATCCGTCGATATGCCCATACAGCTTCCCACAGAACGACAATGTAACCCAAGAAAATGGCAGAAGCTGTTCAACAGTAGTATGAACTCATGAACGTCCTGAACCTGGTCTACAGATGTCCAACGAGTGAAGAGATCCGTCGACACGCCCATACAGCTTCCCACAGAACGACAATGTAACCCCAAGAAATGGCAGAAGCTGTTCAACAGTAGTATGACCTCTGGAACGTCGAGATCCTGGTCTACAGATGTCCAACTAGTGAAGAGATCCGTCGACACGCCCATACAGCTTCCCACAGAACGACAATGTAACCCCAAGCAAATGGCAGAAGCCGTTCAACAGTAGTATGAACTCACGAACGTCCAGAACCTGGTCTACAGATGTCCAACGAGTAAAGACATTCGTCAATACCCCCTTACAACTTCCCACAGAACGACAATGTAACCCCAAGCAAATGGCAGAAGCTGTTCAACGGTAGTATGAACTCACGAACGTCCAGAACCTGGTCTACAGATGTCCAACGAGTGAAGAGATCCGTCGACACGCCCATACAGCTTCCCACAGAACGACAATGTAACCCCAAGCAAATGGCAGATGCTGTTCAACAGTAGAATGAACTCACGAACGTCCAGAACCTGGTCTACAGATGTCCAACGAGTGAAGAGATCCGTCGATACGCCCATACAGCTTCCCACAGAACGACAATGTAACCCCAAGCAAATGGCAGAAGCTGTTCAACAGTAGTATGAACTCACGAACGTCCATAACCTGGTCTACAGATGTCCAACGAGTAAAGAGATCAGTCGATACGCCCATACAGCTTCCCACAGAACGACAACGTAACCCCAAGCTAATGGCAGAAGCTGTTCGACGGTAGTATGAACTCACGAACATCCAGAACCTGGTCTACTGATGTCTAACGAGTGAAGAGATCTGTCGGCACGCCCATACAGCTTCCCACAGAACGACAATGTAACCCCAAGCAAATGGCAGAAGTTGTTCAACAGTAGTATGATCTCACGAACGTCCAGAACCTGGTCTACTGATGTCCAACGAGTGAAGAGATCCGTCGACACGCCCATACAGCTTCCCACAGAACGACAATGTAACCCCAAGCAAATGGCAGAAGCTGTTCAGCAGTAGTATGAACTCACGAACGTCCAGAACCTGGTCTACAGATGTCCAACGAGTGAAGAGATCCGTCGATACGCCCATACAGCTTCCCACAGAACGACAATGTAACCCCAAGCAAATGGCAGAAGCTGTTCAACAGTAGTATGAACTCACGAACGTCCAGAACCTGGTCTACAGATGTCCAACGAGTGAAGAGATCCGTCGATACGCCCATACAGCTTCCCACAGAACGACAATGTAACCCCAAGCAAATGGCAGAAGCTGTTCAACAGTAGTATGAACCCACGAACGTCCAGAACCTGGTCTACTGATGTCCAACGAGTGAAGAGATCCGTCGACACGCCCATACAGCTTCCCACAGAACGACAATGTAACCCCAAGCAAATGGCAGAAGCTGTTCAGCAGTAGTATGAACTCACGAACGTCCAGAACCTGGTCTACAGATGTCCAACGAGTGAAGAGATCCGTCGATACGCCCATACAGCTTCCCACAGAACGACAATGTAACCCCAAGCAAATGGCAGAAGCTGTTCAACAGTAGTATGAACTCACGAACGTCCAGAACCTTGTCTACAGATGTCCAACAAGTGAAGAGATCCGTCGATACGCCCATACAGCTTCCCACAGAACGACAATGTAACCCCAAGCAAATGGCAGATGCTGTTCAACAGTGGTATGAACTCACGAACGTCGAGAACCTGGTCTACAGATGTCCAACGAGTGAAGAGATCCGTCGACACGCCCATACATCTTCCCACAGAACGACAATGTAACCCCAAGCAAATGGCAAAAGCTGTTCAACAGTAGTATGAACTCTCGAACGTACAGAACCTGGTCTACAGATGTCCAACAGTGAAGAGATCCGTCGACACGCCCATACAGCTTCCCACAGAACGACAATGTAACCCCAAGCAAATGGCAGAAGCTGTTCAACAGTAGTATGAACTCACGAACGTCCAGAACCTGGTCTACAGATGTCCAACGAGTAAAGAGATTCGTCGATACCCCCTTACAGCTACCCACAGAACGACAATGTAAACCCAAGCAAATGGCAGATGCTGTTCAACAGTAGTATTAACTCACGAACGTCCATAACCTGGTCTACATATGCCCAACGAGTAAAGAGATCCGTCGACACGCCCATACAGCTTCCCACAGAACGACAATGTAACCCCAAGCAAATGGCAGAAGCTGTTCAACAGTAGTATGAACTCACGAACGTCCAGAACCTGGTCTACTGATGTCCAACGAGTAAAGAGATCAGTCGATACGCCCATACAGCTTCCCACAGAACGACAACGTAACCCCAAGCAAATGGCAGAAGCTATTCGACGGTAGTATGAACTCACGAACATCCAGAACCTGGTCTACTGATGTCTAACGAGTGAAGAGATCTGTCGGCACGCCCATACAGCTTCCCACAGGACGACGATGTAACCCCAAGCAAATGGCAGAAGTTGTTCAACAGTAGTATGAACTCACGAACGTCCAGAACCTCGTCTACAGATGTCCAACGAGTGAAGAGATCCGTCGACACGCCCATACAGCTTCCCACAGAACGACAATGTAACCCCAAGCAAATGGCAGAAGCTGTTCAGCAGTAGTATGAACTCACGAACGTCCAGATCCTGGTCTACAGATGTCCAACGAGTGAAGAGATCCGTCGATACGCCCATACAGCTTCCCACAGAACGACAATGTAACCCCAAGCAAATGGCAGAAGCTTTTCAACAGTAGTATGATGTCACGAACGTCCAGAACCTGGTCTACAGATGTCCAACGAGTGAAGAGATCCGACGATACGCCCATACAGCTTCCCACAGAACGACAATGTAACCCCAAGCAAATGGCAGAAGCTGTTCAACAGTAGTATGAACTCACGAACGTCCAGAACCTGGTCTACAGATGTCCAACGAGTGAAGAGGTCCGTCGATACGCCCATATAGCTTCCCACAGAACGACAATGTATCCCCAAGCAAATGGCAGAAGCTGTTCAACAGTAGTATGAACTCACGAACGTCCAGAACCTGGTCTACAGATCTCCAACGAGTGAAGAGATCCGTCGACATGCCCATACAGCTTCCCACAGAACGACAATGTAACCCCAAGCAAATGGCAGAAGCTGTTCAACACTAGTATGAACTCACGAATGTCCTGAACCTTGTCTACAGATGTCCAACGAGTGAAGAGATCCGTCGACACGCCCATACAGCTTCCCACAGAACGACAATGTAACCCCAAGCAAATGGCAGAAGCTGTTCAACAGTGGTATGAACTCACGAACGTCCAGAACCTGGTCTACAGATGTCCAACGAGAGAAGAGATCCGTCGGCACGCCCATACAGCTTCCCACAGAACGACAATGTAACCCCAAGCAAATGGCAGAAGCTGTTCAACAGTAGTATCAACTCTCGAACGTACAGAACCTGGTCCACAGTTGTCCAACGAGGGAAGAGATCCGTCGACACGCCCATACTGCTTCCCACAGAACGACAATGTAACCCCAAGCAAATGGCAGAAGCTGTTCAACAGTAGTATGAACCCACGAACGTCCAGAACCTGGTCTACAGATGTCCAACGAGTAAAGAGATTCGTCGATACCCCCTTACAGCTACCCACAGAACGACAATGTAACCCCAAGCAAATGGCAGAAGCTGTTCAACAGTAGTATGAACTCACGAACATCCAGAACCTGGTCTACTGATGTCCAACGAGTGAAGAGATCCGTCGACACGCCCATACAGCTTCCCACAGAACGACAATGTAACCCCAAGCAAATGGAAGAGGCTGTTCAACAGTAGTATGAACTCACGAACGTCCAGAACCTGGTGTACAGATGTCGAACGAGTGAACAGATCCGTCGACACGCCCATACAGCTTCCCACAGAACGACAATGTAACCCCAAGCTAATGGCAGAAGATGTTCAACAGTAGTATGAACTCACGAACGTCCAGATCCTGGTCTACAGATGTCCAACGAATGAAGAGATCCGTCGACACGCCCATACAGCTTCCCACAGAACGACAATGTAACCCCAAGCAAATGGCAGAAGCTGTTCAACAGTAGTATGAACTCACGTACGTCCAGAACCTGGTCTACAGATGTCCAACGAGTGAAGAGATCCGTCGATACGCCCATACAGCTTCCCACAGAACGACAATGTAACCCCAAGCAAATGGCAGAAGCTGTTCAACAGTAGTATGAACTCACGAACGTCCAGAACCTGGTCTACAGATGTCCAACGAGTGAAGAGATCCGTCGATACGCCCATACAGCTTTCCACAGAACGACAATGTAACCCCAAGCAAATGGCAGAAGCTGTTCAACAGTAGTATGAACTCACGAACGTCCAGAACCTGGTCTACAGATGTCCAACGAGTAAAGAGATTCGTCAATACCCCCTTACAGCTTCCCACAGAACGACAATGTAACCCCAAGCAAATGGCAGAAGCTGTTCAACGGTAGTATGAACTCACGAACGTCCAGAACCTGGTCTACAGATGTCCAACGAGTGAAGAGATCCGTCGACACGCCCATACAGCTTCCCACAGAACGACAATGGAACCCCAAGCAAATGGCAGAAGATGTTCAACAGTAGTATGAACTCACGAACGTCCAGAACCTGGTCTACTGATGTCCTACGAGTGAAGAGATCAGTCGATACGCCCATACAGCTTCCCACAGAACGACAACGTAACCCCAAGCAAATGGCAGAAGCTGTTCGACGGTAGTATGAACTCACGAACATCCAGAACCTGGTCTACTGATGTCTAACGAGTGAAGAGATCTGTCGGCACGCCCATACAGCTTCCTACAGAACGACGATGTAACCCCAAGCAAATGGCAGAAGCTGTTCAGCAGTAGTATAAACTAACGAACGTCCAGAACCTGGTCTACAGATGTCCAACGAGTGAAGAGATCCGTCGACACGCCCATACAGCTTCCCACAGAACGACAATGTAACCCCAAGCAAATGGCAGAAGCTGATCAGCAGTAGTATGAACTCATGAACGTCCAGAACCTGGTCTACAGATGTCCAACGGATGAAGAGATCCGTCGATACGCCCATACAGCTTCCCACAGAACGACAATGTAACCCCAAGCAAATGGCAGAAGCTGTTCAACAGTAGTATGAACTCACGAACGACCAGAACCTGGTCTACAGATGTCCAACGAGTGAAGAGATCCGTCGATACGCCCATACAGCTTCCCACAGAACGACAATGTAACCCCAAGCAAATGGCAGAAGCTGTTCAACAGTAGTATGAACTCACGAACGTCCAGAACCTGGTCTACAGATGTCCAACGAGTGAAGAGATCCGTCGATACGCCCATATAGCTTCCCACAGACGACAATGTATCCCCAAGCAAATGACAGACTCTGTTCAACAGTAGTATGAACTCACGAACGTCCAGAACCTGGTCTACAGATCTCCAACGAGTGAAGAGATCCGTCGACACGCCCATACAGCTTCCCACAGAACGACAATGTAACACCAAGCAAATAACAGAAGCTGTTCAACAGTAGTATGAACTCACGAACGTCGAGATCCTGGTCTACAGATGTCCAACGAGTGAAGAGATCCGTCGACACGCCCATACAGCTTCCCACAGAACGACAATGTAACCCCAAGCAAATGGCAGAAGCTGTTCAACAGTAGTATGAACTCACGAACGTCCAGAACCTGTTCTACAGATGTCCAACGAGTAAAGACATTCGTCAATACCCCCTTACAGCTTCCCTCAGAACGACAATGTAACCCCAAGCAAATGGCAGAAGCTGTTCAACGGTAGTATGAACTCACGAACGTCCAGAACCTGGTCTACAGATGTCCAACGAGTGAAGAGATCCGTCGACACGCCCATACAGCTTCCCACAGAACGACAATGTAACCCCAAGCAAATGGCAGAAGCTGTTCAACAGTAGAATGAACTCACGAACGTCCAGAACCTGGTTTACAGATGTCCAACGAGTGAAGAGATCCGTCGACACGCCCATACAGCTTCCCACAGAACGACAATAGAACCCCAAGCAAATGGCAGAAGCTGTTCAACAGTAGTATGAACTCACGAACGTCCATAACCTGGTCTACAGATGTCCAACGAGTAAAGAGATCAGTCGATACGCCCATACAGCTTCCCACAGAACGACAACGTAACCCCAAGCAAATGGCAGAAGCTGTTCGACGGTAGTATGAACTCACGAACATCCAGAACCTGGTCTACTGATGTCTAACGAGTGAAGAGATCTGTCGGCACGCCCATACAGCTTCCCACAGAACGACGATGTAACCCCAAGCAAATGGCAGAAGTTGTTCAACAGTAGTATGAACTCACGAACGTCCAGAACCTGGTCTACTGATGTCCAACGAGTGAAGAGATCCGTCGACACGCCCATATAGCTTCCCACAGAACGACAATGTAACCCCAAGCAAATGGCAGAAGCTGTTCAGCAGTAGTATGAACTCACGAACGTCCAGAACCTGGTCTACAGATGTCCAACGAGTGAAGAGATCCGTCGATACGCCCATACAGCTTCCCACAGAACGACAATGTAACCCCAAGCAAATGGCAGAAGCTGTTCAACAGTAGTATGAACTCACGAACGTCCAGAACCTGGTCCACAGATGTCCAACGAGTGAAGAGATCCGTCGATACGCCCATACAGCTTCCCACAGAACGACAATGTAACCCCAAGCAAATGGCAGAAGCTCTTCAAAAGTAGTATGAACCCACGAACTTCCAAAACCTGGTCTACAGATGTCCAACGCGTGAAGATATCCGTCGATACGCCCATATAGCTTCCCACAGAACGACAATGTATCCCCAAGCAAATGGCAGAAGCTGTTCAACAGTAGTATGAACTTACGAACGTCCAGAACCTGGTCTACAGATCTCCAACGAGTGAAGAGATCCGTCGACACGCCCATACAGCTTCCCACAGAACGACAATGTAACCCCAAGCAAATGGCAGAAGCTGTTCAACAGTAGTATGAACTCACGAATGTCCTGAACCTTGTCTACAGATGTCCAACGAGTGAAGAGATCCGTCGACACGCCCATACAGCTTCCCACAGAACGACAATGTAACCCCAAGCAAATGGCAGAAGCTGTTCAACAGTGGTATGAACTCACGAACGTCCAGAACCTGGTCTACAGATGTCCAATGAGTGAAGAGATCCGTCGATACGCCCATACAGCTTCCCACAGAACGACAATGTAACCCCAAGCAAATGGCAGAAGCTGTTCAGCAGTGGTATGAACTCACGAACGTCCAGAACCTGGTCTACAGATGTCCAACGAGTGAAGAGATCCGTCGACACGCCCATACATCTTCCCACAGAACGACAATGTAACCCCAAGCAAATGGCAAAAGCTGTTCAACAGTAGTATGAACTCTCGAACGTACAGAACCTGGTCTGCAGATGTCCAACAGTGAAGAGATCCGTCGACACGCCCATACAGCTTCCCACAGAACGACAATGTAACCCCAAGCAAATGGCAGATGCTGTTCAACAGTAGTATTAACTCACGAACGTCCATAACCTGGTCTACATATGTCCAACGAGTAAAGAGATCCGTCGACACGCCCATACAGCTTCCCACAGAACGACAATGTAACCCCTAGCAAATGGCAGAAGTTGTTCAACAGTAGTATGAACTCACGAACGTCCAGAACCTGGTCTACTGATGTCCAACGAGTAAAGAGATCAGTCGATACGCCCATACAGCTTCCCACAGAACGACAACGTAACCCCAAGCAAATGGCAGAAGCTATTCGACGGTAGTATGAACTCACGAACATCCAGAACCTGGTCTACTGACGTCTAACGAGTGAAGAGATCTGTCGGCACGCCCATACAGCTTCCCACAGAACGACGATGTAACCCCAAGCAAATGGCAGAAGTTGTTCAACAGTAGTATGAACTCACGAACGTCCAGAACCTGGTCTACAGATGTCCAACGAGTGAAGAGATCCGTCGACACGCCCATACAACTTCCCACAGAACGACAATGTAACCCCAAGCAAATGGCAGAAGCTGTTCAGCAGTAGTATGAACTCACGAACGTCCAGAACCTGGTCTACAGATGTCCAACGAGTGAAGAGATCCGTCGATACGCCCATACAGCTTCCCACAGAACGACAATGTAACCCCAAGCAAATGGCAGAAGCTGTTCAACAGTAGTATGAACTCACGAACGTCCAGAACCTGGTCTACAGATGTCCAACGAGTGAAGAGATCCGTCGATACGCCCATACAGCTTCCCACAGAACGACAATGTAACCCCAAGCAAATGGCAGAAGCTGTTCAACAGTAGTATGAACTCACGAACGTCCAGAACCTGGTCTACAGATGTCCAACGAGTGAAGAGATCCGTCGATACGCCCATATAGCTTCCCACAGAACGACAATGTATCCCCAAGCAAATGGCAGAAGCTGTTCAACAGTAGTATGAAATCACGAACGTCCAGAACCTGGTCTACAGATCTCCAACGAGTGAAGAGATCCGTCGACATGCCCATACAGCTTCCCACAGAACGACAATGTAACCCCAAGCAAATGGCAGAAGCTGTTCAACAGTAGTATGAACTCACGAATGTCCTGAACCTTGTCTACAGATGTCCAACGAGTGAAGAGATCCGTCGACACGCCCATACAGCTTCCCACAGAACGACAATGTAACCCCAAGCAAATGGCAGAAGCTGTTCAACAGTGGTATGAACTCACGAACGTCCAGAACCTGGTCTACAGATGTCCAACGAGTGAAGAGATCCGTCGGCACGCCCATACAGCTTCCCACAGAACGACAATGTAACCCCAAGCAAATGGCAGAAGCTGTTCAACAGTAGTATCAACTCTCGAACGTACAGAACCTGGTCCACAGTTGTCCAACGAGGGAAGAGATCCGTCGACACGCCCATACTGCTTCCCACAGAACGACAATGTAACCCCAAGCAAATGGCAGAAGCTGTTCAACAGTAGTATGAACTCACGAACGTCCAGAACCTGGTCTACAGATGTCCAACGAGTAAAGAGATTCGTCGATACCCCCTTACAGCTACCCACAGAAAGACAATGTAACCCCAAGCAAATGGCAGAAGCTGTTCAACAGTAGTATGAACTCACGAACATCCAGAACCTGGTCTACTGATGTCCAACGAGTGAAGAGATCCGTCGACACGCCCATACAGCTTCCCACGGAACGACAATGTAACCCCAAGCAAATGGCAGAAGCTGTTCAACAGTAGTATGAACTCACGAACGTCCAGAACCTGGTGTACAGATGTCGAACGAGTGAAGAGATCCGTCGACACGCCCATCCAGCTTCCCACAGAACGACAATGTAACCCCAAGCAAATGGCAGAAGATGTTCAACAGTAGAATGAACTAACGAACGTCCAGAACCTGGTCTACTGATGTCCAACGAGTGAAGAGATCCGTCGATACGCCCATACAGCTTCCCACAGAACGACAATGTAACCCAAGCAAATGGCAGAAGCTGTTCAACAGTAGTATGAACTCACGAACGTCCTGAACCTGGTCTACAGATGTCCAACGAGTGAAGAGATCCGTCGACACGCCCATACAGCTTCCCACAGAACGACAATGTAACCCCAAGCAAATGGCAGAAGCTGTTCAACAGTAGTATGAACTCACGAACGTCCAGTTCCTGGTCTACAGATGTCCAACGAATGAAGAGATCCGTCGACACGCCCATACAGCTTCCCACAGAACGACAATGTAACCCCAAGAAAATGGCAGAAGCTGTTCAACAGTAGTATGAACTCACGAACGTCCAGAACCTGGTCTACAGATGTCCAACGAGTGAAGAGATCCGTCGATACGCCCATACAGCTTCCCACAGAACGACAATGTAACCCCAAGCAAATGGCAGAAGCTGTTCAACAGTAGTATGAACTCACGAACGTCCAGAACCTGGTCTACAGATGTCCAACGAGTGAAGAGATCCGTCGATACGCCCATACAGCTTCCCACAGAACGACAATGTAACCCCAAGCAAATGGCAGAAGCTGTTCAACAGTAGTATGAACTCAAAACGTCCAGAACCTGGTCTACAGATGTCCAACGAGTAAAGAGATTCGTCAATACCCCCTTACAGCTTCCCACAGAACGACAATGTAACCCCAAGCAAATGGCAGAAGCTGTTCAACGGTAGTATGAACTCACGAACGTCCAGAACCTGGTCTACAGATGTCCAACGAGTGAAGAGATCCGTCGACACGCCCATACAGCTTCCCACAGAACGACAATGGAACCCCAAGCAAATGGCAGAAGATGTTCAACAGTAGTATGAACTCACGAACGTCCAGAACCTGGTCTACTGATGTCCAACGAGTAAAGAGATCAGTCGATACTCCCATACAGCTTCCCACAGAACGACAACGTAACCCCAAGCAAATGGCAGAAGCTGTTCGACGGTAGTATGAACTCACGAACATCCAGAACCTGGTCTACTGATGTCTAACGAGTGAAGAGATCTGTCGGCACGCCCATACAGCTTCCTACAGAACGACGATGTAACCCCAAGCAAATGGCAGAAGCTGTTCAGCAGTAGTATAAACTCACGAACGTCCAGAACCTGGTCTACAGATGTCCAACGAGTGAAGAGATCCGTCGACACGCCCATACAGCTTCCCACAGAACGACAATGTAACCCGAAGCAAATGGCAGAAGCTGTTCAACAGTAGTATGAACTCACGAACGTACAGAACCTGGTCCACAGTTGTCCAACGAGGGAAGAGATCCGTCGACACGCCCATACAGCTTCCCACAGAACGACAATGTAACCCCAAGCAAATGGCAGAAGCTGTTCAACAGTAGTATGAACTCACGAACGTCCAGAACCTGGTCTACAGATGTCCAACGAGTAAAGAGATTCGTCGATACCCCCTTACAGCTACCCACAGAACGACAATGTAACCCCAAGCAAATGGCAGAAGCTGTTCAACAGTAGTATGAACTCACGAACATCCAGAACCTGGTCTACTGATGTCCAACGAGTGAAGAGATCCGTCGACACGCCCATACAGCTTCCCACGGAACGACAATGTAACCCCAAGCAAATGGCAGAAGCTGTTCAACAGTAGTATGAACTCACGAACGTCTAGAACCTGGTGTACAGATGTCGAACGAGTGAAGAGATCCGTCGACACGCCCATCCAGCTTCCCACAGAACGACAATGTAACCCCAAGCAAATGGCAGAAGCTGTTCAACAGTAGTATGAACTCACGAACATCCAGAACCTGGTCTACTGATGTCCAACGAGTGAAGAGATCCGTCGATACGCCCATACAGCTTCCCACAGAACGACAATGTAACCCCAAGCAAATGGCAGAAGCTGTTCAACAGTAGTATGAACTCAAAACGTCCAGAACCTGGTCTACAGATGTCCAACGAGTAAAGAGATTCGTCAATACCCCCTTACAGCTTCCCACAGAACGACAATGTAACCCCAAGCAAATGGCAGAAGCTGTTCAACGGTAGTATGAACTCACGAACGTCCAGAACCTGGTCTACAGATGTCCAACGAGTGAAGAGATCCGTCGACACGCCCATACAGCTTCCCACAGAACGACAATGGAACCCCAAGCAAATGGCAGAAGATGTACAACAGTAGTATGAACTCACGAACGTCCAGAACCTGGTCTACTGATGTCCAACGAGTAAAGAGATCAGTCGATACTCCCATACAGCTTCCCACAGAACGACAACGTAACCCCAAGCAAATGGCAGAAGCTGTTCGACGGTAGTATGAACTCACGAACATCCAGAACCTGGTCTACTGATGTCTAACGAGTGAAGAGATCTGTCGGCACGCCCATACAGCTTCCTATAGAACGACGATGTAACCCCAAGCAAATGGCAGAAGCTGTTCAGCAGTAGTATAAACTCACGAACGTCCAGAACCTGGTCTACAGATGTCCAACGAGTGAAGAGATCCGTCGACACGCCCATACAGCTTCCCACAGAACGACAATGTAATCCCAAGCAAATGGCAGAAGCTGTTCAGCAGTAGTATGAACTCACGAACGTCCAGAACCTGGTCTACAGATGTCCAACGGATGAAGAGGTCCGTCGATACGCCCATACAGCTTCCCACAGAACGACAATGTAACCCCAAGCAAATGGCAGAAGCTGTTCAACAGTAGTATGAATTCACGAACGTCCAGAACCTGGTCTACAGATGTCCAACGAGTGAAGAGATCCGTCGATACGCCCATATAGCTTCCCACAGACGACAATGTATCCCCAAGCAAATGGCAGAAGCTGTTCAACAGTAGTATGAACTCACGAACGTCCAGAACCTGGTCTACAGATCTCCAACGAGTGAAGAGATCCGTCGACACGCCCATACAGCTTCCCACAGAACGACAATGTAACCCCAAGCAAATGGCAGAAGCTGTTCAACGGTAGTATGAACTCACGAATGCCCTGAACCTGGTCTACAGATGTCCAACGAGTGAAGAGATCCGTCGACACGCCCATACAGCTTCCCACAGAACGACAATGTAACCCCAAGCAAATGGCAGAAGCTGTTCAACAGTGGTATGAACTCACGAACGTCCAGAACCTGGTCTACAGATGTCCAATGAGTGAAGAGATCCGTCGATACGCCCATACGGCTTCCCACAGAACGACAATGTAACCCCAAGCAAATGGCAGAAGCTGTTCAACAGTAGTATGAACTCACGAACGTCCAGAATCTGGTGTACTGATGTCGAACGAGTGAAGAGATCAGTCGATACGCCCATACAGCTTCCCACAGAACGACAACGTAACCCCAAGCAAATGGCAGAAGCTGTTCGACGGTATTATGAACTCACGAACATCCAGAACCTGGTCTACTGATGTCTAACGAGTGAAGAGATCTGTCGGCACGCCCATACAGCTTCCTACAGAACGACGATGTAACCCCAAGCAAATGGCAGAAGCTGTTCAGCAGTAGTATAAACTCACGAACGTCCAGAACCTGGTGTACAGATGTCCAACGAGTGAAGAGATCCGTCGACACGCCCATACAGCTTCCCACAGAACGACAATGTAACCCCAAGGAAATGGCAGAAGTTGTTCAACAGTAGTATGAACTCACGAACGTCCAGAACCTGGTCTACTGATGTCCAACGAGTAAAGAGATCAGTCGATACGCCCATACAGCTTCCCACAGAACGACAACGTAACCCCAAGCAAATGGCAGAAGCTATTCGACGGTAGTATGAACTCACGAACATCCAGAACCTGGTCTACTGATGTCTAACGAGTGAAGAGATCTGTCGGCACGCCCATACAGCTTCCCACAGAACGACGATGTAACCCCAAGCAAATGGCAGAAGTTGTTCAACAGTAGTATGAACTCACGAACGTCCAGAACCTGGTCTACAGATGTCCAACGAGTGAAGAGATCCGTCGACACGCCCATACAACTTCCCACAGAACGACAATGTAACCCCAAGCAAATGGCAGAAGCTGTTCAGCAGTAGTATGAACTCACGAACGTCCAGAACCTGGTCTACAGATGTCCAACGAGTGAAGAGATCCGTCGATACGCCCATACAGCTTCCCACAGAACGACAATGTAACCCCAAGCAAATGGCAGAAGCTGTTCAACAGTAGTATGAACTCACGAACGTCCAGAACCTGGTCTACAGATGTCCAACGAGTGAAGAGATCCGTCGATACGCCCATACAGCTTCCCACAGAACGATAATGTAACCCCAAGCAAATGGCAGAAGCTGTTCAACAGTAGTATGAACCCACGAACTTCCAAAACCTGGTCTACAGATGTCCAACGAGTGAAGATATCCGTCGATACGCCCATATAGCTTGCCACAGAACGACAATGTATCCCCAAGCAAATGGCAGAAGCTGTTCAACAGTAGTATGAACTTACGAACGTCCAGAACCTGGTCTACAGATCTCCAACGAGTGAAGAGATCCGTCGACACGCCCATACAGCTTCCCACAGAACGACAATGTAACCCCAAGCAAATGGCAGAAGCTGTTCAACAGTAGTATGAACTCACGAATGTCCTGAACCTTGTCTACAGATGTCCAACGAGTGAAGAGATCCGTCGACACGCCCATACAGCTTCCCACAGAACGACAATGTAACCCCAAGCAAATGGCAGAAGCTGTTCAACAGTGGTATGAACTCACGAACGTCCAGAACCTGGTCTACAGATGTCCAATGAGTGAAGAGATCCGTCGATACGCCCATACAGCTTCCCACAGAACGACAATGTAATCCCAAGCAAATGGCAGAAGCTGTTCAGCAGTGGTATGAACTCACGAACGTCCAGAACCTGGTCTACAGATGTCCAACGAGTGAAGAGATCCGTCGACACGCCCATACATCTTCCCACAGAACGACAATGTAACCCCAAGCAAATGGCAAAAGCTGTTCAACAGTAGTATGAACTCTCGAACGTACAGAACCTGGTCTGCAGATGTCCAACAGTGAAGAGATCCGTCGACACGCCCATACAGCTTCCCACAGAACGACAATGTAACCCCAAGCAAATGGCAGATGCTGTTCAACAGTAGTATTAACTCACGAACGTCCAGAACCTGTTCTACATATGTCCAACGAGTAAAGAGATCCGTCGACACGCCCATACAGCTTCCCACAGAACGACAATGTAACCCCAAGGAAATGGCAGAAGTTGTTCAACAGTAGTATGAACTCACGAACGTCCAGAACCTGGTCTACTGATGTCCAACGAGTAAAGAGATCAGTCGATACGCCCATACAGCTTCCCACAGAACGACAACGTAACCCCAAGCAAATGGCAGAAGCTATTCGACGGTAGTATGAACTCACGAACATCCAGAACCTGGTCTACTGATGTCTAACGAGTGAAGAGATCTGTCGGCACGCCCATACAGCTTCCCACAGAACGACGATGTAACCCCAAGCAAATGGCAGAAGTTGTTCAACAGTAGTATGAACTCACGAACGTCCAGAACCTGGTCTACAGATGTCCAACGAGTGAAGAGATCCGTCGACACGCCCATACAACTTCCCACAGAACGACAATGTAACCCCAAGCAAATGGCAGAAGCTGTTCAGCAGTAGTATGAACTCACGAACGTCCAGAACCTGGTCTACAGATGTCCAACGAGTGAAGAGATCCGTCGATACGCCCATACAGCTTCCCACAGAACGACAATGTAACCCCAAGCAAATGGCAGAAGCTGTTCAACAGTAGTATGAACTCACGAACGTCCAGAACCTGGTCTACAGATGTCCAACGAGTGAAGAGATCCGTCGATACGCCCATACAGCTTCCCACAGAACGACAATGTAACCCCAAGCAAATGGCAGAAGCTGTTCAACAGTAGTATGAACTCACGAACGTCCAGAACCTGGTCTACAGATGTCCAACGAGTGAAGAGATCCGTCGATACGCCCATATAGCTTCCCACAGAACGACAATGTATCCCCAAGCAAATGGCAGAAGCTGTTCAACAGTAGTATGAACTCACGAACGTCCAGAACCTGGTCTACAGATCTCCAACGAGTGAAGAGATCCGTCGACATGCCCATACAGCTTCCCACAGAACGACAATGTAACCCCAAGCAAATGGCAGAAGCTGTTCAACAGTAGTATGAACTCACGAATGTCCTGAACCTTGTCTACAGATGTCCAACGAGTGAAGAGATCCGTCGACACGCCCATACAGCTTCCCACAGAACGACAATGTAACCCCAAGCAAATGGCAGAAGCTGTTCAACAGTGGTATGATCTCACGAACGTCCAGAACCTGGTCTACAGATGTCCAACGAGTGAAGAGATCCGTCGGCACGCCCATACAGCTTCCCACAGAACGACAATGTAACCCGAAGCAAATGGCAGAAGCTGTTCAACAGTAGTATCAACTCTCGAACGTACAGAACCTGGTCCACAGTTGTCCAACGAGGGAAGAGATCCGTCGGCACGCCCATACAGCTTCCCACAGAACGACAATGTAACCCCAAGCAAATGGCAGAAGCTGTTCAACAGTAGTATGAACTCACGAACGTCCAGAACCTGGTCTACAGATGTCCAACGAGTAAAGAGATTCGTCGATACCCCCTTACAGCTACCCACAGAACGACAATGTAACCCCAAGCAAATGGCAGAAGCTGTTCAACAGTAGTATGAACTCACGAACATCCAGAACCTGGTCTACTGATGTCCTACGAGTGAAGAGATCCGTCGACACGCCCATACAGCTTCCCACGGAACGACAATGTAACCCCAAGCAAATGGCAGAAGCTGTTCAACAGTAGTATGAACTCACGAACGTCCAGAACCTGGTGTACAGATGTCGAACGAGTGAAGAGTTCCGTCGACACGCCCATCCAGCTTCCCACAGAACGACAATGTAACCCCAAGCAAATGGCAGAAGATGTTCAACAGTAGAATGAACTCACGAACGTCCAGAACCTGGTCTACTGATGTCCAACGAGGGAAGAGATCCGTCGATACGCCCATACAGCTTCCCACAGAACGACAATGTAACCCAAGCAAATGGCAGAAGCTGTTCAACAGTAGTATGAACTCACGAACGTCCTGAACCTGGTCTACAGATGTCCAACGAGTGAAGAGATCCGTCGACACGCCCATACAGCTTCCCACAGAACGACAATGTAACCCCAAGCAAATGGCAGAAGCTGTTCAACAGTAGTATGAACTCACGAACGTCCAGATCCTGGTCTACAGATGTCCAACGAATGAAGAGATCCGTCGACACGCCCATACAGCTTCCCACAGAACGACAATGTAACCCCAAGAAAACGGCAGAAGCTGTTCAACAGTAGTATGAACTCACGAACGTCCAGAACCTGGTCTACAGATGTCCAACGAGTGAAGAGATCCGTCGATACGCCCATACAGCTTCCCACAGAACGACAATGTAACCCCAAGCAAATGGCAGAAGCTGTTCAACAGTAGTATGAACTCACGAACGTCCAGAACCTGGTCTACAGATGTCCAACGAGTGAAGAGATCCGTCGATACGCCCATACAGCTTCCCACAGAACGACAATGTAACCCCAAGCAAATGGCAGAAGCTGTTCAACAGTAGTATGAACTCAAAACTTCCAGAACCTGGTCTACAGATGTCCAACGAGTAAAGAGATTCGTCAATACCCCCATACAGCTTCCCACAGAACGACAATGTAACCCCAAGCAAATGGCAGAAGCTGTTCAACGGTAGTATGAACTCACGAACGTCCAGAACCTGGTCTACAGATGTCCAACGAGTGAAGAGATCCGTCGACACGCCCATACAGCTTCCCACAGAACGACAATGGAAACCCAAGCAAATGGCAGAAGATGTTCAACAGTAGTATGAACTCACGAACGTCCAGAACCTGGTCTACTGATGTCCAACGAGTAAAGAGATCAGTCGATACTCCCATACAGCTTCCCACAGAACGACAACGTAACCCCAAGCAAATGGCAGAAGCTGTTCGACGGTAGTATGAACTCACGAACATCCAGAACCTGGTCTACTGATGTCTAACGAGTGAAGAGATCCGTCGACACGCCCATACAGCTTCCCACAGAACGACAATGTAACCCCAAGCAAATGGCAGAATCTGTTCAGCAGTAGTATGAACTCACGAACGTCCAGAAACTGGTCTACAGATGTCCAACGGATGAAGAGATCCGTCGATACGCCCATACAGCTTCCCACAGAACGACAATGTAACCCCAAGCAAATGGCAGAAGCTGTTCAACAGTAGTATGAACTCACGAACGTCCAGAACCTGGTCTACAGATGTCCAACGAGTGAAGAGATCCGTCGATACGCCCATATAGCTTCCCACAGACGACAATGTATCCCCAAGCAAATGGCAGAAGCTGTTCAACAGTAGTATGAACTCACGAAAGTCCAGAACCTGGTCTACAGATCTCCAACGAGTGAAGAGATCCGTCGACACGCCCATACAGCTTCCCACAGAACAACAATGTAACCCCAAGCAAATGGCAGAAGCTGTTCAACAGTAGTATGAACTCACGAATGCCCTGAACCTGGTCTACAGATGTCCAACGAGTGAAGAGATCCGTCGACACGCCCATACAGATTCCCACAGAACGACAATGTAACCCCAAGCAAATGGCAGAAGCTGTTCAACAGTGGTATGAACTCACGAACGTCCAGAACCTGGTCTACAGATGTCCAATGAGTGAAGAGATCCGTCGATACGCCCATACGGCTTCCCACAGAACGACAATGTAACCCCAAGCAAATGGCAGAAGCTGTTCAACAGTAGTATGAACTCACGAACGTCCAGAACCTGGTGTACTGATGTCGAACGAGTGAAGAGATCAGTCGATACGCCCATACAGCTTCCCACAGAACGACAACGTAACCCCAAGCAAATGGCAGAAGCTGTTCGACGGTAGTATGAACTCACGAACATCCAGAACCTGGTCTACTGATGTCTAACGAGTGAAGAGATCTGTCGGCACGCCCATACAGCTTCCTACAGAACGACGATGTAACCCCAAGCAAATGGCAGAAGCTGTTCAGCAGTAGTATAAACTCACGAACGTCCAGAACCTGGTCTACAGATGTCCAACGAGTGAAGAGCTCCGTCGACACGCCCATACAGCTTCCCACAGAACGACAATGTAACCCCAAGCAAATGGCAGAAGCTGTTCAGCAGTAGTATGAACTCACGAACGTCCAGAACCTGGTCTACTGATGTCCAACGAGTGAAGAGATCCGTCGATACGCCCATACAGCTTCCCACAGAACGACAATGTAACCCCAAGCAAATGGCAGAAGCTGTTCAACAGTAGTATGAACTCACGAACGTCCAGAACCTGGTCTACAGATGTCCAACGAGTGAAGAGATCCGTCGATACGCCCATACAGCTTCCCACAGAACGACAATGTAACCCCAAGCAAATGGCAGAAGCTGTTCAACAGTAGTATGAACTCACGAACGTCCAGAACCTGGTCTACAGATGTCCAACGAGTGAAGAGATCCGTCGATACTCCCATATAGCTTCCCACAGAACGACAATGTATCCTCAAGCAAATGGCAGAAGTTGTTCAACAGTAGTATGAACTCACGAACGTCCAGAACCTGGTCTACAGATCTCCAACGAGTGAAGAGATCCGTCGACACGCCCATACAGCTTCCCACAGAACGACAATGTAACCCCAAGCAAATGGCAGAAGCTGTTCAACAGTAGTATGAACTCACGAATGTCCTGAACCTGGTCTACAGATGTCCAACGAGTGAAGAGATCCGTCGACACGCCCATACAGCTTCCCACAGAACGACAATGTAACCCCAAGCAAATGGCAGAAGCTGTTCAACAGTGGTATCAACTCACGAACGTCCAGAACCTGGTCTACAGATGTCCAATGAGTGAAGAGATCCGTCGATACGCCCATACAGCTTCCCACAGAACGACAATGTAACCCCAAGCAAATGGCAGAAGCTGTTCAACAGTAGTATGAACTCACGAACGTCCAGAACCTGGTCTACTGATGTCCAACGAGTGAAGAGATCCGTCGACACGCCCATACAGCTTCCCACAGAACGACAATGTAACCCCAAGCAAATGGCAGAAGCTGTTCAACAGTAGTATGAACTCACGAACGTCCAGAACCTGGTCTACAGATGTTCAACGAGTGAAGAGATCCGTCGACACGCCCATACAGCTTCCCACAGAACGACAATGTAACCCCAAGCAAATGGCAGAAGCTGTTCAACAGTAGTATGAACTCACGAACGTCCTGAGCATCGTCTACAAATGTCCAACGAGTGAAGAGATCAGTCGACACGCCCATACAGCTTCCCACAGAACGACAATGTAACCCCAAGCACATGGCAGAAGCTGTCCAACAGTAGTATGTAATCACGAACGTCCAGAACCTGGTCTACAGATGTCCAACGAGTGAAGAGGTCCGTCGATACGCCCATACAGCTTCCCACAGAACGACAATGTATCCCCAAGCAAATGGCAGAAGCTTTTCAACAGTAGTATGAACTCACGAACGTCCAGAACCTGGTCTACAGATGTCCAACGAGTGAAGAGATCCGTCGACACGCCCATACAGCTTGCAACAGAACGACAAAGTAACCCCAAGCAAATGGCAGAAGCTGTTCAACAGTAGTATGATCTCACGAACGTCCAGAACCTGGTCTACTGATGTCCAACGAGTGAAGAGATCCGTCGATACGCCCATACAGCTTCCCACAGAACGACAATGTAACCCCAAGCAAATGGCAGAGTAGTATGAACTCACGAACGTCCAGAACCTGGTCTACAGATGTCCAATGAGTGAAGAGATCCGTTGATACGCCCATACAGCTTCCCACAGAACGACAATGAAACCCCAAGCAAATGGCAGAAGCTGTTCAACAGTAGTATGAACTCACGAACGTCCAGAACCTGGTCTACTGATGTCCAACGAGTGAAGAGATCCGTCCATACACCATACAGCTTCCCACAGAACGACAATGTAACCCCAAGCAAATGGCAGAAGCTGTTCAACAGTAGTATGAACTCACGAACGTCCATAACCTGGTCTACAGATGTCCAACGAGTGAAGAGATCCGTCGACACGCCCATACAGCTTCCCACAGAACGACAATGTAACCCCAAGCAAATGGCAGAAGTTGTTCAACAGTAGTATGAACTCACGAACGTCCAGAACCTGGTCTACTGAAGTCCAACGAGTAAAGAGATCAGTCGATACGCCCATACAGCTTCCCACAGAACGACAACGTAACCCCAAGCAAATGGCAGAAGCTGTTCGACGGTAGTATGAACTCACGAACATCCAGAACCTGGTCTACTGATGTCTACCAAGTGAAGAGCTCCGTCGACACGCCCATACAGCTTCCCACAGAACGACAATGTAACCCCGAGCAAATGGCAGAAGCTGTTCAACAGTAGTATGAACTCACGAATGTCCTGAACCTTGTCTACAGATGTCCAACGAGTGAAGAGATCCGTCGACACGCCCATACAGCTTCCCACAGAACGACAATGTAACCCCAAGCAAATGGCAGAAGCTGTTCAACAGTGGTATGAACTCACGAACGTCCAGAACCTGGTCTACAGATGTCCAATGAGTGAAGAGATCCGTCGATACGCCCATACAGCTTCCCACAGAACGACAATGTAACCCCAAGCAAATGGCAGAAGCTGTTCAACAGTGGTATGAACTCACGAACGTCCAGAACCTGGTTTACAGATTTCCAACGAGTGAAGAGATCCATCGACACGCCCATACAGCTTCCCACAGAACAACAATGTAACCCCAAGCAAATGGCAGAAGCTGTTCAACAGTACTATGAACTCTCCAACTTACACAACCTGGTCTACAGATGTCCAACGAGTGAAGAGATCCGTCGATACGCCCATATAGCTTCCCACAGACGACAATGTATCCCCAAGCAAATGGCAGAAGCTCTTCAACAGTAGTATGAACTTACGAACGTCCAGAACCTGGTCTACAGATCTCCAACGAGTGAAGAGATCCGTCGACCCGCCCATACAGCTTCCCACAGAACGACAATGTAACCCAAAGCAAATGGCAGAAGCTGTTCAACAGTAGTATGAACTCACGAATGTCCTGAACCTGGTCTACAGATGTCCAACGAGTGAAGAGATCCGTCGACACGCCCATACAGCTTCCCACAGAACGACAATGTAACCCCAAGCAAATGGCAGAAGCTGTTCAACAGTAGTATGAACTCACGAACGTCCTGAGCATCGTCTACAGATGTCCAACGAGTGAAGAGATCAGTCGACACGCCCATACAGCTTCCCACAGAACGACAATGTAACCCCAAGCAAATGTCAGAAGCTGTCCAACAGTGATATGTACTCACGAACGTCCAGAACCTGGTCTACAGATGTCCAACAAGTGAAGAGGTACGTCGATACGCCCATACAGCTTCCCACAGAACGACAATGTATCCCCAAGCAAATGGCAGAAGCTGTTCAACAGTAGTATGAACTCACGAACGTCCAGAACCTGGTCTACAGATGTCCAACGAGTGAAGAGATCCGTCGACACGCCCATACAGCTTGCAACAGAACGACAATGTAACACCAAGCAAATGGCAGAAGCTGTTCAACAGTAGTATGAACTCACGAACGTCCAGAACCTGGTCTACTGATGTCCAACGAGGACGAGATCCGTCCATACGCCCATACAGCTTCCCACAGAACGACAATGTAACCCCAAGCAAATGGCAGAGTAGTATGAACTCACGAACGTCCAGAACCTGGTCTACAGATGTCCAATGAGTGAAGAGATCCGTCGATACGCCCATACAGCTTCCCACAGAACGACAATGAAACCCCAAGCAAATGGCAGAAGCTGTTCAACAGTAGTATGAACTCACGAACGTCCAGAACCTGGTCTACTGATGTCCAACGAGTGAAGAGATCCGTCCATACGCCCATACAGCTTCCCACAGAACGACAATGTAACCCCAAGCAAATGGCAGAAGCTGTTCAACAGTAGTATGAACTCACGAACGTCCATAACCTGGTCTACAGATGTCCAACGAGTGAAGAGATCCGTCGACACGCCCATACAGCTTCCCACAGAACGACAATGTAACCCCAAGCAAATGGCAGAAGTTGTTCAACAGTAGTATGAACTCACGAACGTCCAGAACCTGGTCTACTGATGTCCAACGAGTAAAGAGATCAGTCGATACGCCCATACAGCTTCCCACAGAACGACAACGTAACCCCAAGCAAATGGCAGAAGCTGTTCGACGGTAGTATGAACTCACAAACATCCAGAACCTGGTCTACTGATGTCTAACGAGTGAAGAGATCTGTCGGCACGCCCATACAGCTTCCCACAGAACGACGATGTAACCCCAAGCAAATGGCAGAAGTTGTTCAACAGCAGCATGAGCTCACGAACGTCCAGAAACTGGTCTACAGATGTCCAACGAGTGAAGAGATCCGTCGACACGCCCATACAGCTACCCACAGAACGACAATGTAACCCCAAGCAAATGACAGAAGATGTTCAGCAGTAGTATGGACTCACGAACGTCCAGAACCTGGTCTACAGATGTCCAACGAGTGAAGAGATCCGTCGATACGCCCATACAGCTTCCCACAGAACGACAATGTAACCCCAAGCAAATGGCAGAAGCTGTTCAACAGTAGTATGAACTCACGAACGTCCAGAACCTGGTCTACAGATGTCCAACGAGTGAAGAGATCCGTCGATACGCCCATATAGCTTCCCACAGAACGACAATGTGTCCCCAAGCAAATGGCAGAAGCTTTTCAACAGTAGTATGAACTCACGAACGTCCAGAACCTGGTCTACAGATCTCCAACGAGTGAAGAGATCCGTCGACACGCCCATACAGCTTCCCACAGAACGACAATGTAACCCCGAGCAAATGGCAGAAGCTGTTCAACAGTAGTATGAACTCACGAATGTCCTGAACCTTGTCTACAGATGTCCAACGAGTGAAGAGATCCGTCGACATGCCCATATAGCTTCCCACAGAACGACAATGTAACCCCAAGCAAATGGCAGAAGCTGTTCAACAGTGGCATGAACTCACGAACGTCCAGAACCTGGTCTACAGATGTCCAATGAGTGAAGAGATCCGTCGATACGCCCATACAGCTTCCCACAGAACGACAATGTAACCCCAAGCAAATGGCAGAAGCTGTTCAACAGTAGTATGAACTCACGAACGTCCAGAACCTGGTCTACAGATGCCCAACGAGTGAAGAGATCCGTCGACACGCCCATACAGCTTCCCACAGAACAATAATGTAACCCCAAGCAAATGGCAGAAGCTGTTCAACAGTAGTATGAACTCTCCAACTTACAGAACCTGGTCTACAGATGTCCAATGTGTGAAGAGATCCGTCGATACGCCCATACAGCTTCCCACAGAACGACAATGTAACCCCAAGCAAATGGCAGAAGCTTTTCAACAGTAGTATGAACTCACGAACGTCCAGAACCTGGTCTACTGATGTCCAACGAGTGAAGAGATCCGTCGACACGCCCATACAGCTTCCCACAGAACGACAATGTAACCCCAAGCAAATGGCAGAAGCTGTTCAACAGTAGTATGAACTCAGGAACGTCCAGAACCTGGTCTACAGATGTTCAACGAGTGAAGAGATCCGTCGACACGCCCATACAGCTTCCCACAGAACGACAATGTAACCCCAAGCAAATGGCAGAAGCTGTTCAACAGTAGTATGAACTCACGAACGTCCTGAGCATCGTCTACAGATGTCCAACGAGTGAAGAGATCAGTCGACACGCCCATACAGCTTCCCACAGAACGACAATGTAACCCCAAGCAAATGGCAGAAGCTGTCCAACAGTAGTATGTACTCACGAACGTCCAGAACCTGGTCTACAGATGTCCAACGAGTGAAGAGGTCCGTCGATACGCCCATACAGCTACCCACAGAACGACAATGTATCCCCAAGCAAATGGCAGAAGCTGTTCAACAGTAGTATGAACTCACGAACGTCCAGAACCTGGTCTACAGATGTCCAACGAGTGAAGAGATCCGTCGACACGCCCATACAGCTTGCAACAGAACGACAATGTAATCCCAAGCAAATGGCAGAAGCTGTTCAACAGTAGTATGAACTCACGAACGTCCAGAACCTGGTCTACTGATGTCCAACGAGTGAAGAGATCCGTCGATACGCCCATACAGCTTCCCACAGAACGACAATGTAACCCCAAGCAAATGGCAGAGTAGTATGAACTCACGAACGTCCAGAACCTGGTCTACAGATGTCCAATGAGTGAAGAGATCCGTCGATACGCCCATACAGCTTCCCACAGAACGACAATGTAACCCCAAGCAAATGGCATTAGCTGTTCAACAGTAGTATGAACTCACGAACGTCCAGAACCTGGTCTACTGATGTCCAACGAGTGAAGAGATCCGTCCATACGCCCATTTAGCTTCCCACAGAACGACAATGTAACCCCAAGCAAATGGCAGAAGCTGTTCAACAGTAGTATGAACTCACGAACCTCCACAACCTGGTCTACTGATGTCCAAGGACTGAAGAGATCCGTCGATACGTAAATACAGCTTCCCACAGAACGACAATGAAACCCCAAGCAAATGGCAGAAGCTATTCAACAGTAGTATGAACTCACGAACGTCCAGAACCTGGTGTACAGATGTCCAACGAGTGAAGAGATCCGTCGATACGCCCATACAGCTTCCCACAGAACGACAATGTAATCCCCAGCAAATGGCAGAAGCTGTTCAACAGTAGAATAAACTCACGAACGTCCTGAACCTGGTCTACAGATGTCCAACGAGTGAAGAGATCCGTCGACACGCCCATACAGCTTCCCACAGGACGACAATGTAACCCCAAGCAAATGGCAGAAGCTGTTCAACAGTAGTATGAACTCACGAACGTCCAGAACCTGGTCTACAGATGTCCAACGAGTGAAGAGATCCGTCGACACGCCCATACAGCTTCCCACAGAACGACAATGTAACCCCAAGCAAATGGCAGAAGTTGTTCAACAGTAGTATGAACTCACGAACGTCCAGAACCTGGTCTACTGATGTCCAACGAGTAAAGAGATCCGTCGATACGCCCATACAGCTTCCCACAGAACGACAATGTAATCCCCAGCAAATGGCAGAAGCTGTTCAACAGTAGAATGAACTCACGAACGTCCTGAACCTGGTGTACAGATGTCCAACGAGTGAAGAGATCCGTCGATACGCCCATACAGCTTCCCACAGAACGACAATGTAACCCCAAGCAAATGGCAGAAGTTGTTCAACAGTAATATGAACTCACGAACGTCCAGAACCTGGTCTACTGATGTCCAACGAGTAAGAGATCCGTCGATACGCCCATACAGCTTCCCACAGAACGACAATGTAATCCCCAGCAAATGGCAGAAGCTGTTCAACAGTAGTATGAACTCACGAACATCCAGAACCTGGTCTACAGATGTCCAACGAGTGAAGAGATCCGTCGACACGCCCATACAGCTTCCCACAGAACGACAATGTAACCCCAAGCAAATGGCAGAAGTTGTTCAACAGTAGTATGAACTCACGAACGTCCAGAACCTGGTCTACTGATGTCCAACGAGTAAAGAGATCAGTCGATACGCCCATACAGCTTCCCACAGAACGACAACGTAACCCCAAGCAAATGGCAGAAGTTGTTCAACAGTAGTATGAACTCACGAACGTCCAGAACCTGGTCTACTGATGTCCAACGAGTGAAGAGATCAGTCGATACGCCCATACAGCTTCCCACAGAACGACAACGTAACCCCAAGCAAATGGCAGAAGTTGTTCAACAGTAGTATGAACTCACGAACGTCCAGAACCTGGTCTACTGATGTCCAACGAGTAAAGAGATCAGTCGATACGCCCATACAGCTTCCCACAGAACGACAACGTAACCCCAAGCAAATGGCAGAAGTTGTTCAACAGTAGTATGAACTCACGAACGTCCAGAACCTGGTCTACAGATGTCCAACGAGTGAAGAGATCCGTCGACACGCCCATACAGCTTCCCACAGAACGACAATGTAACCCCTAGCAAATGGCAGAAGATGTTCAACAGTAGTATGAACTCACGAACGTCCAGAACCTGGTCTACAGATGTCCAACGAGTGAAGAGATCCGTCGATACGCCAATACAGCTTCCCACAGAACGACAATGTAACCCCAAGCAAATGGCAGAAGCTGTTCAACAGTAGTATGAACTCACGAACGTCCAGAACCTGGTCTACAGATGTCCAACGAGTGAAGAGATCCGTCGACACGCCCATACAGCTTCCCACAGAACGACAATGTAACCCCAAGCAAATGGCAGAAGTTGTTCAACAGTAGTATGAACTCACGAACGTCCAGAACCTGGTCCACAGATGTCCAACGAGTGAAGAGATCCGTCGACACGCCCATACAGCTTCCCACAGAACGACAATGTAACCCCTAGCAAATGGCAGAAGATGTTCAACAGTAGTATGAACTCACGAACGTCCTGAACCTGGTCTACAGATGTCCAACGAGTGAAGAGATCCGTCGATACGCCAATACAGCTTCCCACAGAACGACAATGTAACCCCAAGCAAATGGCAGAAGCTGTTCAACAGTAGTATGAACTCACGAACGTCCAGAACCTGGTCTACTGATGTCCAACGAGTAAAGAGATCAGTCGATACGCCCATACAGCTTCCCACAGAACGACAATGTAACCCCAAGCAAATGGCAGAAGTTGTTCAACAGTAGTATGAACTCACGAACGTCCAGAACCTGGTCTACTGATGTCCAACGAGTGAAGAGATCCGTCGACACGCCCATACAGCTTCCCACAGAACGACAATGTAACCCCTAGCAAATGGCAGAAGATGTTCAACAGTAGTATGAACTCACGAACGTCCTGAACCTGGTCTACAGATGTCCAACGAGTGAAGAGATCCGTCGATACGCCAATACTGCTTCCCACAGAACGACAATGTAGCCCCAAGCAAATGGCAGAAGCTGTTCAACAGTAGTATGAACTCACGAACGTCCAGAACCTGGTCTACAGATGTCCAACGAGTGAAGAGATCCGTCGACACGCCCTTACAGCTTCCCACAGAACGACAATGTAACCCCAAGCAAATGGCAGAAGTTGTTCAACAGTAGTATGAACTCACGAACGTCCAGAACCTGGTCTACAGATGTCCAACGAGTGAAGAGATCCGTCGACACGCCCATACAGCTTCCCACAGAACGACAATGTAACCCCTAGCAAATGGCAGAAGATGTTCAACAGTAGTATGAACTCACGAACGTCCTGAACCTGGTCTACAGATGTCCAACGAGTGAAGAGATCTGTCGGCACGCCCATACAGCTTCCCACAGAACGACAATGTAACCCCAAGCAAATGGCAGAAGTTGTTCAACAGTAGTATGAACTCACGAACGTCCAGAACCTGGTCTACAGATGTCCAACGAGTGAAGAGATCTGTCGGCACGCCCATACAGCTTCCCACAGAACGACAATGTAACCCCAAGCAAATGGCAGAAGTTGTTCAACAGTAGTATGAACTCACGAACGTCCAGAACCTGGTCTACAGATGTCCAACGAGTGAAGAGATCCGTCGACACGCCCATACAGCTTCCCACAGAACGACAATGTAACCCCTAGCAAATGGCAGAAGATGTTCAACAGTAGTATGAACTCACGAACGTCCTGAACCTGGTCTACAGATGTCCAACGAGTGAAGAGATCCGTCGATACGCCAATACAGCTTCCCACAGAACGACAATGTAACCCCAAGCAAATGGCAGAAGCTGTTCAACAGTAGTATGAACTCACGAACGTCCAGAACCTGGTCTACAGATGTCCAACGAGTGAAGAGATCCGTCGACACGCCCATACAGCTTCCCACAGAACGACAATGTAACCCCAAGCAAATGGCAGAAGTTGTTCAACAGTAGTATGAACTCACGAACGTCCAGAACCTGGTCTACAGATGTCCAACGAGTGAAGAGATCCGTCGACACGCCCATACAGCTTCCCACAGAACGACAATGTAACCCCTAGCAAATGGCAGAAGATGTTCAACAGTAGTATGAACTCACGAACGTCCTGAACCTGGTCTACAGATGTCCAACGAGTGAAGAGATCCGACGATACGCCAATACAGCTTCCCACAGAACGACAATGTAACCCCAAGCAAATGGCAGAAGCTGTTCAACAGTAGTATGAACTCACGAACGTCCAGAACCTGGTCTACTGATGTCCAACGAGTAAAGAGATCAGTCGATACGCCCATACAGCTTCCCACAGAACGACAATGTAACCCCAAGCAAATGGCAGAAGTTGTTCAACAGTAGTATGAACTCACGAACGTCCAGAACCTGGTCTACTGATGTCCAACGAGTGAAGAGATCCGTCGACACGCCCATACAGCTTCCCACAGAACGACAATGTAACCCCTAGCAAATGGCAGAAGATGTTCAACAGTAGTATGAACTCACGAACGTCCAGAACCTGGTCTACTGATGTCCAACGAGTGAAGAGATCCGTCGATACGCCAATACAGCTTCCCACAGAACGACAATGTAGCCCCAAGCAAATGGCAGAAGCTGTTCAACAGTAGTATGAACTCACGAACGTCCAGAACCTGGTCTACAGATGTCCAACGAGTGAAGAGATCCGTCGACACGCCCATACAGCTTCCCACAGAACGACAATGTAACCCCAAGCAAATGGCAGAAGTTGTTCAACAGTAGTATGAACTCACGAACGTCCAGAACCTGGTCTACAGATGTCCAACGAGTGAAGAGATCCGTCGACACGCCCATACAGCTTCCCACAGAACGACAATGTAACCCCTAGCAAATGGCAGAAGATGTTCAACAGTAGTATGAACTCACGAACGTCCTGAACCTGGTCTACAGATGTCCAACGAGTGAAGAGATCTGTCGGCACGCCCATACAGCTTCCCACAGAACTACAATGTAACCCCAAGCAAATGGCAGAAGTTGTTCAACAGTAGTATGAACTCACGAACGTCCAGAACCTGGTCTACAGATGTCCAACGAGTGAAGAGATCTGTCGGCACGCCCATACAGCTTCCCACAGAACGACAATGTAACCCCAAGCAAATGGCAGAAGTTGTTCAACAGTAGTATGAACTCACGAACGTCCAGAACCTGGTCTACAGATGTCCAACGAGTGAAGAGATCCGTCGACACGCCCATACAGCTTCCCACAGAACGACAATGTAACCCCTAGCAAATGGCAGAAGATGTTCAACAGTAGTATGAACTCACGAACGTCCAGAACCTGGTCTACAGATGTCCAACGAGTGAAGAGATCCGTCGACACGCCCATACAGCTTCCCACAGAACGACAATGTAACCCCTAGCAAATGGCAGAAGATGTTCAACAGTAGTATGAACTCACGAACGTCCTGAACCTGGTCTACAGATGTCCAACGAGTGAAGAGATCCGTCGATACGCCAATACAGCTTCCCACAGAACGACAATGTAACCCCAAGCAAATGGCAGAAGCTGTTCAACAGTAGTATGAACTCACGAACGTCCAGAACCTGGTCTACAGATGTCCAACGAGTGAAGAGATCCGTCGACACGCCCATACAGCCTCCCACAGAACGACAATGTAACCCCAAGCAAATGGCAGAAGTTGTTCAACAGTAGTATGAACTCACGAACGTCCAGAACCTGGTCTACAGATGTCCAACGAGTGAAGAGATCCGTCGACACGCCCATACAGCTTCCCACAGAACGACAATGTAACCCCAAGCAAATGGCAGAAGCTGTTCAGCAGTAGTATGAACTCACGAACGTCCAGAACCTGGTCTACAGATGTCCAACGAGTGAAGAGATCCGTCGATACGCCCATACAGCTTCCCACAGAACGACAATGTAACCCCAAGCAAATGGCAGAAGCTGTTCAACAGTAGTATGAACTCACGAACGTCCAGAACCTGGTCTACAGATGTCCAACGAGTGAAGAGATCCGTCGATACGCCCATATAGCTTCCCACAGAACGACAATGTATCCCCAAGCAAATGGCAGAAGCTGTTCAACAGTAGTATGAACTCACGAACGTCCAGAACCTGGTCTACAGATCTCCAACGAGTGAAGAGATCCGTCGACACGCCCATACAGCTTCCCACAGAACGACAATGTAACCCCGTGCAAATGGCAGAAGCTGTTCAACAGTAGTATGAACTCACGAATGTCCTGAACCTTGTCTACAGATGTCCAACGAGTGAAGAGATCCGTCGACACGCCCATACAGCTTCCCACAGAACGACAATGTAACCCCAAGCAAATGGCAGAAGCTATTCAACAGTGGTATGAACTCACGAACGTCCAGAACCTGGTCTACAGATGTCCAATGAGTGAAGAGATCCGTCGATACGCCCATACAGCTTCTCACAAAACGACAATGTAACCCCAAGCAAATGGCAGAAGCTGTTCAACAGTGGTATGAACTCACGAACGTCCAGAACCTGGTCTACAGATGTCCAACGAGTGAAGAGATCCGTCGACACGCCCATACAGCTTCCCACAGAACGACAATGTAACCCCAAGCAAATGGCAGAAGCTGTTCAACAGTAGTATGAACTCACGAACGTCCAGAACCTGGTGTACAGATGTCCAACGAGTGAAGAGATCCGTCGACACGCCCATACAGCTTCCCACAGAACGACAATGTAACCCCTAGCAAATGGCAGAAGATGTTCAACAGTAGTATGAACTCACGAACGTCCTGAACCTGGTCTACAGATGTCCAACGAGTGAAGAGATACGTCGACACGCCCATACAGCTTCCCACAGAACGACAATGTAACCCCAAGCAAATGGCAGAAGCTGTTCAACAGTAGTATGAACTCACGAACGTCCAGATCCTGGTCTACAGATGTCCAACGAGTGAAGAGATCCGTCGACACGCCCATACAGCTTCCCACAGAACGACAATGTAACCCCAAGCAAATGGCAGAAGCTGTTCAACAGTAGTATGAACTCACGAACGTCCAGAACCTGGTCTACAGATGTCCAACGAGTGAAGAGATCCGTCGATACGCCCATACAGCTTCCCACAGAACGACAATGTAACCCCAAGCAAATGGCAGAAGCTGTTCAACAGTAGTATGAACTCACGAACGTCCAGAACCTGGTCTACAGATGTCCAACGAGTGAAGAGATCCGTCGATACGCCCATACAGCTTCCCACAGAACGACAATGTAACCCCAAGCAAATGGCAGAAGCTGTTCATCAGTAGTATGAACTCACGAACGTCCAGAACCTGGTCTACAGATGTCCAACGAGTAAAGAGATTCGTCAATACCCCCTTACAGCTTCCCACAGAACGACAATGTAACCCCAAGCAAATGGCAGAAGCTGTTCAACGGTAGTATGAACTCACGAACGTCCAGAACCTGGTCTACAGATGTCCAACGAGTGAAGAGATCCGTCGACACGCCCATACAGCTTCCCACAGAACGACAATGTAACCCCAAGCAAATGGCAGAAGCTGTTCAACAGTAGAATGAACTCACGAACGTCCAGAACCTGGTCTACAGATGTCCAACGAGTGAAGAGATCCGTCGACACGCCCATACAGCTTCCCACAGAACGACAATGTAACCCCAAGCAAATGGCAGAAGCTGTTCAACAGTAGTATGAACTCACGAACGTCCAGAACCTGGTCTACAGATGTCCAACGAGTGAAGAGATCCGTCCATACGCCCATACAGCTTCCCACAGAACGACAATGTAACCCCAAGCAAATGGCAGAAGCTGTTCAACAGTAGTATGAACTCACGAACGTCCAGAACCTGGTCTACAGATGTCCAACGAGTGAAGAGATCCGTCGACACGCCCATACAGCTTCCCAAAGAACGACAATGTAACCCCAAGCAAATGGCAGAAGCTGTTCAACAGTAGTATGAACTCACGAACGTCCAGAACCTGGTCTACAGATGTCCAACGAGTAAAGAGATTCGTCGATACCCCCTTACAGCTACCCACAGAACGACAATGTAACCCCAACCAAATGGCAGAAGCTGTTCAACAGTAGTATGAACTCACGAACATCCAGAACCTGGTCTACTGATGTCCAACGAGTGAAGAGATCCGTCGACACGCCCATACAGCTTCCCACAGAACGACAATGTAACCCCGAGCAAATGGCAGAAGCTGTTCAACAGTAGTATGAACTCACGAATGTCCTGAACCTTGTCTACAGATGTCCAACGAGTGAAGAGATCCGTCGACACGCCCATACAGCTTCCCACAGAACGACAATGTAACCCCAAGCAAATGGCAGAAACTATTCAACAGTGGTATGAACTCACGAACGTCCAGAACCTGGTCTACAGATTTCCAATGAGTGAAGAGATCCGTCGATACGCCCATACAGCTTCTCACAAAACGACAATGTAACCCCAAGCAAATGGCAGAAGCTGTTCAACAGTGGTATGAACTCACGAACGTCCAGAACCTGGTCTACAGATGTCCAACGAGTGAAGAGATCCGTCGACACGCCCATACAGCTTCCCACAGAACGACAATGTAACCCCAAGCAAATGGCAGAAGCTGTTCAACAGTAGTATGAACTCACGAACGTCCAGAACCTGGTGTACAGATGTCCAACGAGTGAAGAGATCCGTCGACACGCCCATACAGCTTCCCACAGAACGACAATGTAACCCCTAGCAAATGGCAGAAGATGTTCAACAGTAGTATGAACTCACGAACGTCCTGAACCTGGTCTACAGATGTCCAACGAGTGAAGAGATCCGTCGACACGCCCATACAGCTTCCCACAGAACGACAATGTAACCCCAAGCAAATGGCAGAAGCTGTTCAACAGTAGTATGAACTCACGAACGTCCAGATCCTGGTCTACAGATGTCCAACGAATGAAGAGATCCGTCGACACGCCCATACAGCTTCCCACAGAACGACAATGTAACCCCAAGCAAATGGCAGAAGCTGTTCAACAGTAGTATGAACTCACGAACGTCCAGAACCTGGTCTACAGATGTCCAACGAGTGAAGAGATCCGTCGATACGCCCATACAGCTTCCCACAGAACGACAATGTAACCCCAAGCAAATGGCAGAAGCTGTTCAACAGTAGTATGAACTCACGAACGTCCAGAACCTGGTCTACAGATGTCCAACGAGTGAAGAGATCCGTCGATACGCCCATACAGCTTCCCACAGAACGACAATGTAACCCCAAGCAAATGGCAGAAGCTGTTCATCAGTAGTATGAACTCACGAACGTCCAGAACCTGGTCTACAGATGTCCAACGAGTAAAGAGATTCGTCAATACCCCCTTACAGCTTCCCACAGAACGACAATGTAACCCCAAGCAAATGGCAGAAGCTGTTCAACGGTAGTATGAACTCACGAACGTCCAGAACCTGGTCTACAGATGTCCAACGAGTGAAGAGATCCGTCGACACGCCCATACAGCTTCCCACAGAACGACAATGTAACCCCAAGCAAATGGCAGAAGCTGTTCAACAGTAGAATGAACTCACGAACGTCCAGAACCTGGTCTACAGATGTCCAACGAGTGATGAGATCCGTCGACACGCCCATACAGCTTCCCACAGAACGACAATGTAACCCCAAGCAAATGGCAGAAGCTGTTCAACAGTAGTGTGAACTCACGAACGTCCAGAACCTGGTGTGCAGATGTCCAACGAGTGAAGAGATCCGTCGACACGCCCATACAGCTTCCCACAGAACGACAATGTAACCCCTAGCAAATGGCAGAAGATGTTCAACAGTAGTATGAACTCACGAACGTCCAGAACTTGGTCTACTGATGTCCAACGAGTGAAGAGATCCGTCGATACGCCCATACAGCTTCCCACAGAACGACAATGTAACCCAAGCAAATGGCAGAAGCTGTTCAACAGTAGTATGAACTCACGAACGTCCACAACCTGGTCTACAGATGTCCAACGTGTGAAGAGATCCGTCGATACGCCCATACAGCTTCCCACAGAACGACAATGTAACCCCAAGCAAATGGCAGAAGCTGTTCATCAGTAGTATGAACTCACGAACGTCCAGAACCTGGTCTACAGATGTCCAACGAGTAAAGAGATTCGTCAATACCCCCTTACAGCTTCCCACAGAACGACAATGTAACCCCAAGCAAATGGCAGAAGCTGTTCAACGGTAGTATGAACTCACGAACGTCCAGAACCTGGTCTACAGATGTCCAACGAGTGAAGAGATCCGTCGACACGCCCATACAGCTTCCCACAGAACGACAATGTAACCCCAAGCAAATGGCAGAAGCTGTTCAACAGTAGAATGAACTCACGAACGTCCAGAACCTGGTCTACAGATGTCCAACGAGTGAAGAGATCCGTCGACACGCCCATACAGCTTCCCACAGAACGACAATGTAACCCCAAGCAAATGGCAGAAGCTGTTCAACAGTAGTATGAACTCACGAACGTCCAGAACCTGGTCTACAGATGTCCAACGAGTGAAGAGATCCGTCCATACGCCCATACAGCTTCCCACAGAACGACAATGTAACCCCAAGCAAATGGCAGAAGCTGTTCAACAGTAGTATGAACTCACGAACGTCCAGAACCTGGTCTACAGATGTCCAACGAGTGAAGAGATCCGTCGACACGCCCATACAGCTTCCCAAAAAACGACAATGTAACCCCAAGCAAATGGCAGAAGCTGTTCAACAGTAGTATGAACTCACGAACGTCCAGAACCTGGTCTACAGATGTCCAACGAGTAAAGAGATTCGTCGATACCCCCATACAGCTACCCACAGAACGACAATGTAACCCCAACCAAATGGCAGAAGCTGTTCAACAGTAGTATGAACTCACGAACATCCAGAACCTGGTCTACTGATGTCCAACGAGTGAAGAGATCCGTCGGCACGCCCATACAGCTTCCCACAGAACGACAATGTAACCCCGAGCAGATGACAGAAGCTGTTCAACAGTAGTATGAACTCACGAATGTCCTGAACCTTGTCTACAGATGTCCAACGAGTGAAGAGATCCGTCGACACGCCCATACAGCTTCCCACAGAACGACAATGTAACCCCAAGCAAATGGCAGAAACTATTCAACAGTGGTATGAACTCACGAACGTCCAGAACCTGGTCTACAGATGTCCATTGAGTGAAGAGATCCGTCGATACGCCCATACAGCTTCTCACAAAACGACAATGTAACCCCAAGCAAATGGCAGAAGCTGTTCAACAGTGGTATGAACTCACGAACGTCCAGAACCTGGTCTACAGATGTCCAACGAGTGAAGAGATCCGTCGACACGCCCATACAGCTTCCCACAGAACGACAATGTAACCCCAAGCAAATGGCAGAAGCTGTTCAACAGTAGTATGAACTCACGAACGTCCAGAACCTGGTCTACAGATGTCCAACGAGTGAAGAGATCCGTCCATACGCCCATACAGCTTCCCACAGAACGACAATGTAACCCCAAGCAAATGGCAGAAGCTGTTCAACAGTAGTATGAACTCACGAACGTCCAGAACCTGGTCTACAGATGTCCAACGAGTGAAGAGATCCGTCGACACGCCCATACAGCATCCCAAAGAACGACAATGTAACCCCAAGCAAATGGCAGAAGCTGTTCAACAGTAGTATGAACTCACGAACGTCCAGAACCTGGTCTACAGATGTCCAACGAGTAAAGAGATTCGTCGATACCCCCTTACAGCTACCCACAGAACGACAATGTAACCCCAACCAAATGGCAGAAGCTGTTCAACAGTAGTATGAACTCACGAACATCCAGAACCTGGTCTACTGATGTCCAACGAGTGAAGAGATCCGTCGACACGCCCATACAGCTTCCCACAGAACGACAATGTAACCCCAAGCAAATGGCAGAAGCTGTTCAACAGTAGTGTGAACTCACGAACGTCCAGAACCTGGTGTGCAGATGTCCAACGAGTGAAGAGATCCGTCGACACGCCCATACAGCTTCCCACAGAACGACAATGTAACCCCTAGCAAATGGCAGAAGATGTTCAACAGTAGTATGAACTCACGAACGTCCAGAACTTGGTCTACTGATGTCCAACGAGTGAAGAGATCCGTCGATACGCCCATACAGCTTCCCACAGAACGACAATGTAACCCAAGCAAATGGCAGAAGCTGTTCAACAGTAGTATGAACTCACGAACGTCCACAACCTGGTCTACAGATGTCCAACGAGTGAAGAGATCCGTCGACACGCCCATACAGCTTCCCACAGAACGACAATGTAACCCCAAGCAAATGGCAGAAGCTGTTCAACAGTAGTATGAACTCACGAACGTCCAGATCCTGGTCTACAGATGTCCAACGAATGAAGAGATCCGTCGACACGCCCATACAGCTTCCCACAGAACGACAATGTAACCCCAAGCAAATGGCAGAAGCTGTTCAACAGTAGTATGAACTCACGAACGTCCAGAACCTGGTCTACAGATGTCCAACGAGTGAAGAGATCCGTCGATACGCCCATACAGCTTCCCACAGAACGACAATGTAACCCCAAGCAAATGGCAGAAGCTGTTCAACAGTAGTATGAACTCACGAACGTCCAGAACCTGGTCTACAGATGTCCAACGAGTGAAGAGATCCGTCGATACGCCCATACAGCTTCCCACAGAACGACAATGTAACCCCAAGCAAATGGCAGAAGCTGTTCAACAGTAGTATGAACTCACGAACGTCCAGAACCTGGTCTACAGATGTCCAACGAGTAAAGATATTCGTCAATACCCCCTTACAGCTTCCCACAGAACGACAATGTAACCCCAAGCAAATGGCAGAAGCTGTTCAACGGTAGTATGAACTCACGAACGTCCAGAACATGGTCTACAGATGTCCAACGAGTGAAGAGATCCGTCGACACGGCCATACAGCTTCCCACAGAACGACAAAGTAACCCCAAGCAAATGGCAGAAGCTGTTCAACAGTAGAATGAACTCACGAACGTCCAGAACCTGGTCTACAGATGTCCAACGAGTGAAGAGATCCGTCGACACGCCCATACAGCTTCCCACAGAACGACAATGTAACCCCAAGCAAATGGCAGAAGCTGTTCAACAGTAGTATGAACTCACGAACGTCCACAACCTGGTCTACAGATGTCCAACGAGTGAAGAGATCCGTCCATACGCCCATACAGCTTCCCACAGAACGACAATGTAACCCCAAGCAAATGGCAGAAGCTGTTCAACAGTAGTATGAACTCACGAACGTCCAGAACCTGGTCTACAGATGTCCAACGAGTGAAGAGATCCGTCGACACGCCCATACAGCTTCCCACAGAACGACAATGTAACCCCAAGCAAATGGCAGAAGTTGCTCAACAGTAGTATGAACTCACGAACGTCCAGAACCTGGTCTACTGATGTCCAACGAGTAAAGAGATCAGTCGATACGCCCATACAGCTTCCCACAGAACGACAACGTAACCCCAAGCAAATGGGAGAAGCTGTTCGACGTTAGTATGAACTCACGAACATCCAGAACCTGGTCTACTGATGTCTAACGAGTGAAGAGATCTGTCGGCACGCCCATACAGCTTCCTACAGAACGACGATGTAAACCCAAGCAAATGGAAGAAGCTGTTCAGCAGTAGTATAAACTCACGAACGTCCAGAACCTGGTCTACAGATGTCCAACGAGTGAAGAGATCCGTCGACACGCCCATACAGCTTCCCACAGAACGACAATGTAACCCCAAGCAAATGGCAGAAGCTGTTCAGCAGTAGTATGAACTCACGAACGTCCAGAACCTGGTCTACAGATGTCCGACGAGTGAAGAGATCCGTCGATACGCCCATACAGCTTCCCACAGAACGACAATGTAACCCCAAGCAAATGGCAGAAGCTGTTCAACAGTGGTATGAACTCACGAACGTCCAGAACCTGGTCTACAGATGTCCGACGAGTGAAGAGATCCGTCGTCCAGCAGTAGTATAAACTCACGAACGTCCAGAACCTGGTCTACAGATGTCCAACGAGTGAAGAGATCCGTCGACACGCCCATACAGCTTCCCACAGAACGACAATGTAACCCCAAGCAAATGGCAGAAGCTGTTCAGCAGTAGTATGAACTCACGAACGTCCAGAACCTGGTCTACAGATGTCCGACGAGTGAAGAGATCCGTCGATACGCCCATACAGCTTCCCACAGAACGACAATGTAACCCCAAGCAAATGGCAGAAGCTGTTCAACAGTGGTATGAACTCACGAACGTCCAGAACCTGGTCTACAGATGTCCAACGAGTGAAGAGATCCGTCGACACGCCCATACAGCTTCCCACAGAACGACAATGTAACCCCAAGCAAATGGCAGAAGCTGTTCAACAGTAGTATGAACTCACGAACGTCCAGAACCTGGTGTACAGATGTCCAACGAGTGAAGAGATCCGTCGACACGCCCATACAGCTTCCCACAGAACGACAATGTAACCCCTAGCAAATGGCAGAAGATGTTCAACAGTAGTATGAACTCACGAACGTCCTGAACCTGGTCTACAGATGTCCAACGAGTGAAGAGATACGTCGACACGCCCATACAGCTTCCCACAGAACGACAATGTAACCCCAAGCAAATGGCAGAAGCTGTTCAACAGTAGTATGAACTCACGAACGTCCAGATCCTGGTCTACAGATGTCCAACGAGTGAAGAGATCCGTCGACACGCCCATACAGCTTCCCACAGAACGACAATGTAACCCCAAGCAAATGGCAGAAGCTGTTCAACAGTAGTATGAACTCACGAACGTCCAGAACCTGGTCTACAGATGTCCAACGAGTGAAGAGATCCGTCGATACGCCCATACAGCTTCCCACAGAACGACAATGTAACCCCAAGCAAATGGCAGAAGCTGTTCAACAGTAGTATGAACTCACGAACGTCCAGAACCTGGTCTACAGATGTCCAACGAGTGAAGAGATCCGTCGATACGCCCATACAGCTTCCCACAGAACGACAATGTAACCCCAAGCAAATGGCAGAAGCTGTTCATCAGTAGTATGAACTCACGAACGTCCAGAACCTGGTCTACAGATGTCCAACGAGTAAAGAGATTCGTCAATACCCCCTTACAGCTTCCCACAGAACGACAATGTAACCCCAAGCAAATGGCAGAAGCTGTTCAACGGTAGTATGAACTCACGAACGTCCAGAACCTGGTCTACAGATGTCCAACGAGTGAAGAGATCCGTCGACACGCCCATACAGCTTCCCACAGAACGACAATGTAACCCCAAGCAAATGGCAGAAGCTGTTCAACAGTAGAATGAACTCACGAACGTCCAGAACCTGGTCTACAGATGTCCAACGAGTGAAGAGATCCGTCGACACGCCCATACAGCTTCCCACAGAACGACAATGTAACCCCAAGCAAATGGCAGAAGCTGTTCAACAGTAGTATGAACTCACGAACGTCCAGAACCTGGTCTACAGATGTCCAACGAGTGAAGAGATCCGTCCATACGCCCATACAGCTTCCCACAGAACGACAATGTAACCCCAAGCAAATGGCAGAAGCTGTTCAACAGTAGTATGAACTCACGAACGTCCAGAACCTGGTCTACAGATGTCCAACGAGTGAAGAGATCCGTCGACACGCCCATACAGCTTCCCAAAGAACGACAATGTAACCCCAAGCAAATGGCAGAAGCTGTTCAACAGTAGTATGAACTCACGAACGTCCAGAACCTGGTCTACAGATGTCCAACGAGTAAAGAGATTCGTCGATACCCCCTTACAGCTACCCACAGAACGACAATGTAACCCCAACCAAATGGCAGAAGCTGTTCAACAGTAGTATGAACTCACGAACATCCAGAACCTGGTCTACTGATGTCCAACGAGTGAAGAGATCCGTCGACACGCCCATACAGCTTCCCACAGAACGACAATGTAACCCCGAGCAAATGGCAGAAGCTGTTCAACAGTAGTATGAACTCACGAATGTCCTGAACCTTGTCTACAGATGTCCAACGAGTGAAGAGATCCGTCGACACGCCCATACAGCTTCCCACAGAACGACAATGTAACCCCAAGCAAATGGCAGAAACTATTCAACAGTGGTATGAACTCACGAACGTCCAGAACCTGGTCTACAGATGTCCAATGAGTGAAGAGATCCGTCGATACGCCCATACAGCTTCTCACAAAACGACAATGTAACCCCAAGCAAATGGCAGAAGCTGTTCAACAGTGGTATGAACTCACGAACGTCCAGAACCTGGTCTACAGATGTCCAACGAGTGAAGAGATCCGTCGACACGCCCATACAGCTTCCCACAGAACGACAATGTAACCCCAAGCAAATGGCAGAAGCTGTTCAACAGTAGTATGAACTCACGAACGTCCAGAACCTGGTGTACAGATGTCCAACGAGTGAAGAGATCCGTCGACACGCCCATACAGCTTCCCACAGAACGACAATGTAACCCCTAGCAAATGGCAGAAGATGTTCAACAGTAGTATGAACTCACGAACGTCCTGAACCTGGTCTACAGATGTCCAACGAGTGAAGAGATCCGTCGACACGCCCATACAGCTTCCCACAGAACGACAATGTAACCCCAAGCAAATGGCAGAAGCTGTTCAACAGTAGTATGAACTCACGAACGTCCAGATCCTGGTCTACAGATGTCCAACGAATGAAGAGATCCGTCGACACGCCCATACAGCTTCCCACAGAACGACAATGTAACCCCAAGCAAATGGCAGAAGCTGTTCAACAGTAGTATGAACTCACGAACGTCCAGAACCTGGTCTACAGATGTCCAACGAGTGAAGAGATCCGTCGATACGCCCATACAGCTTCCCACAGAACGACAATGTAACCCCAAGCAAATGGCAGAAGCTGTTCAACAGTAGTATGAACTCACGAACGTCCAGAACCTGGTCTACAGATGTCCAACGAGTGAAGAGATCCGTCGATACGCCCATACAGCTTCCCACAGAACGACAATGTAACCCCAAGCAAATGGCAGAAGCTGTTCATCAGTAGTATGAACTCACGAACGTCCAGAACCTGGTCTACAGATGTCCAACGAGTAAAGAGATTCGTCAATACCCCCTTACAGCTTCCCACAGAACGACAATGTAACCCCAAGCAAATGGCAGAAGCTGTTCAACGGTAGTATGAACTCACGAACGTCCAGAACCTGGTCTACAGATGTCCAACGAGTGAAGAGATCCGTCGACACGCCCATACAGCTTCCCACAGAACGACAATGTAACCCCAAGCAAATGGCAGAAGCTGTTCAACAGTAGAATGAACTCACGAACGTCCAGAACCTGGTCTACAGATGTCCAACGAGTGATGAGATCCGTCGACACGCCCATACAGCTTCCCACAGAACGACAATGTAACCCCAAGCAAATGGCAGAAGCTGTTCAACAGTAGTGTGAACTCACGAACGTCCAGAACCTGGTGTGCAGATGTCCAACGAGTGAAGAGATCCGTCGACACGCCCATACAGCTTCCCACAGAACGACAATGTAACCCCTAGCAAATGGCAGAAGATGTTCAACAGTAGTATGAACTCACGAACGTCCAGAACTTGGTCTACTGATGTCCAACGAGTGAAGAGATCCGTCGATACGCCCATACAGCTTCCCACAGAACGACAATGTAACCCAAGCAAATGGCAGAAGCTGTTCAACAGTAGTATGAACTCACGAACGTCCACAACCTGGTCTACAGATGTCCAACGTGTGAAGAGATCCGTCGATACGCCCATACAGCTTCCCACAGAACGACAATGTAACCCCAAGCAAATGGCAGAAGCTGTTCATCAGTAGTATGAACTCACGAACGTCCAGAACCTGGTCTACAGATGTCCAACGAGTAAAGAGATTCGTCAATACCCCCTTACAGCTTCCCACAGAACGACAATGTAACCCCAAGCAAATGGCAGAAGCTGTTCAACGGTAGTATGAACTCACGAACGTCCAGAACCTGGTCTACAGATGTCCAACGAGTGAAGAGATCCGTCGACACGCCCATACAGCTTCCCACAGAACGACAATGTAACCCCAAGCAAATGGCAGAAGCTGTTCAACAGTAGAATGAACTCACGAACGTCCAGAACCTGGTCTACAGATGTCCAACGAGTGAAGAGATCCGTCGACACGCCCATACAGCTTCCCACAGAACGACAATGTAACCCCAAGCAAATGGCAGAAGCTGTTCAACAGTAGTATGAACTCACGAACGTCCAGAACCTGGTCTACAGATGTCCAACGAGTGAAGAGATCCGTCCATACGCCCATACAGCTTCCCACAGAACGACAATGTAACCCCAAGCAAATGGCAGAAGCTGTTCAACAGTAGTATGAACTCACGAACGTCCAGAACCTGGTCTACAGATGTCCAACGAGTGAAGAGATCCGTCGACACGCCCATACAGCTTCCCAAAAAACGACAATGTAACCCCAAGCAAATGGCAGAAGCTGTTCAACAGTAGTATGAACTCACGAACGTCCAGAACCTGGTCTACAGATGTCCAACGAGTAAAGAGATTCGTCGATACCCCCATACAGCTACCCACAGAACGACAATGTAACCCCAACCAAATGGCAGAAGCTGTTCAACAGTAGTATGAACTCACGAACATCCAGAACCTGGTCTACTGATGTCCAACGAGTGAAGAGATCCGTCGACACGCCCATACAGCTTCCCACAGAACGACAATGTAACCCCGAGCAGATGACAGAAGCTGTTCAACAGTAGTATGAACTCACGAATGTCCTGAACCTTGTCTACAGATGTCCAACGAGTGAAGAGATCCGTCGACACGCCCATACAGCTTCCCACAGAACGACAATGTAACCCCAAGCAAATGGCAGAAACTATTCAACAGTGGTATGAACTCACGAACGTCCAGAACCTGGTCTACAGATGTCCATTGAGTGAAGAGATCCGTCGATACGCCCATACAGCTTCTCACAAAACGACAATGTAACCCCAAGCAAATGGCAGAAGCTGTTCAACAGTGGTATGAACTCACGAACGTCCAGAACCTGGTCTACAGATGTCCAACGAGTGAAGAGATCCGTCGACACGCCCATACAGCTTCCCACAGAACGACAATGTAACCCCAAGCAAATGGCAGAAGCTGTTCAACAGTAGTATGAACTCACGAACGTCCAGAACCTGGTCTACAGATGTCCAACGAGTGAAGAGATCCGTCCATACGCCCATACAGCTTCCCACAGAACGACAATGTAACCCCAAGCAAATGGCAGAAGCTGTTCAACAGTAGTATGAACTCACGAACGTCCAGAACCTGGTCTACAGATGTCCAACGAGTGAAGAGATCCGTCGACACGCCCATACAGCATCCCAAAGAACGACAATGTAACCCCAAGCAAATGGCAGAAGCTGTTCAACAGTAGTATGAACTCACGAACGTCCAGAACCTGGTCTACAGATGTCCAACGAGTAAAGAGATTCGTCGATACCCCCTTACAGCTACCCACAGAACGACAATGTAACCCCAACCAAATGGCAGAAGCTGTTCAACAGTAGTATGAACTCACGAACATCCAGAACCTGGTCTACTGATGTCCAACGAGTGAAGAGATCCGTCGACACGCCCATACAGCTTCCCACAGAACGACAATGTAACCCCAAGCAAATGGCAGAAGCTGTTCAACAGTAGTGTGAACTCACGAACGTCCAGAACCTGGTGTGCAGATGTCCAACGAGTGAAGAGATCCGTCGACACGCCCATACAGCTTCCCACAGAACGACAATGTAACCCCTAGCAAATGGCAGAAGATGTTCAACAGTAGTATGAACTCACGAACGTCCAGAACTTGGTCTACTGATGTCCAACGAGTGAAGAGATCCGTCGATACGCCCATACAGCTTCCCACAGAACGACAATGTAACCCAAGCAAATGGCAGAAGCTGTTCAACAGTAGTATGAACTCACGAACGTCCACAACCTGGTCTACAGATGTCCAACGAGTGAAGAGATCCGTCGACACGCCCATACAGCTTCCCACAGAACGACAATGTAACCCCAAGCAAATGGCAGAAGCTGTTCAACAGTAGTATGAACTCACGAACGTCCAGATCCTGGTCTACAGATGTCCAACGAATGAAGAGATCCGTCGACACGCCCATACAGCTTCCCACAGAACGACAATGTAACCCCAAGCAAATGGCAGAAGCTGTTCAACAGTAGTATGAACTCACGAACGTCCAGAACCTGGTCTACAGATGTCCAACGAGTGAAGAGATCCGTCGATACGCCCATACAGCTTCCCACAGAACGACAATGTAACCCCAAGCAAATGGCAGAAGCTGTTCAACAGTAGTATGAACTCACGAACGTCCAGAACCTGGTCTACAGATGTCCAACGAGTGAAGAGATCCGTCGATACGCCCATACAGCTTCCCACAGAACGACAATGTAACCCCAAGCAAATGGCAGAAGCTGTTCAACAGTAGTATGAACTCACGAACGTCCAGAACCTGGTCTACAGATGTCCAACGAGTAAAGATATTCGTCAATACCCCCTTACAGCTTCCCACAGAACGACAATGTAACCCCAAGCAAATGGCAGAAGCTGTTCAACGGTAGTATGAACTCACGAACGTCCAGAACATGGTCTACAGATGTCCAACGAGTGAAGAGATCCGTCGACACGGCCATACAGCTTCCCACAGAACGACAAAGTAACCCCAAGCAAATGGCAGAAGCTGTTCAACAGTAGAATGAACTCACGAACGTCCAGAACCTGGTCTACAGATGTCCAACGAGTGAAGAGATCCGTCGACACGCCCATACAGCTTCCCACAGAACGACAATGTAACCCCAAGCAAATGGCAGAAGCTGTTCAACAGTAGTATGAACTCACGAACGTCCACAACCTGGTCTACAGATGTCCAACGAGTGAAGAGATCCGTCCATACGCCCATACAGCTTCCCACAGAACGACAATGTAACCCCAAGCAAATGGCAGAAGCTGTTCAACAGTAGTATGAACTCACGAACGTCCAGAACCTGGTCTACAGATGACCAACGAGTGAAGAGATCCGTCGACACGCCCATACAGCTTCCCACAGAACGACAATGTAACCCCAAGCAAATGGCAGAAGTTGCTCAACAGTAGTATGAACTCACGAACGTCCAGAACCTGGTCTACTGATGTCCAACGAGTAAAGAGATCAGTCGATACGCCCATACAGCTTCCCACAGAACGACAACGTAACCCCAAGCAAATGGGAGAAGCTGTTCGACGTTAGTATGAACTCACGAACATCCAGAACCTGGTCTACTGATGTCTAACGAGTGAAGAGATCTGTCGGCACGCCCATACAGCTTCCTACAGAACGACGATGTAAACCCAAGCAAATGGAAGAAGCTGTTCAGCAGTAGTATAAACTCACGAACGTCCAGAACCTGGTCTACAGATGTCCAACGAGTGAAGAGATCCGTCGACACGCCCATACAGCTTCCCACAGAACGACAATGTAACCCCAAGCAAATGGCAGAAGCTGTTCAGCAGTAGTATGAACTCACGAACGTCCAGAACCTGGTCTACAGATGTCCGACGAGTGAAGAGATCCGTCGATACGCCCATACAGCTTCCCACAGAACGACAATGTAACCCCAAGCAAATGGCAGAAGCTGTTCAACAGTGGTATGAACTCACGAACGTCCAGAACCTGGTCTACAGATGTCCGACGAGTGAAGAGATCCGTCGATACGCCCATACAGCTTCCCACAGAACGACAATGTAACCCCAAGCAAATGAAGAGATCCGTCGATACGCCCATATAGCTTCCCACAGAACGACAATGTATCCCCAAGCAAATGGCAGAAGCTGTTCAACAGTAGTATGAACTCACGAACGTCCAGAACCTGGTCTACAGATCTCCAACGAGTGAAGAGATCCGTCGACACGCCCATACAGCCTCCCACAGAACGACAATGTAACCCCAAGCAAATGGCAGAAGCTGTTCAACAGTAGTATGAACTCACGAATGTCCTGAACCTGGTCTACAGATGTCCAACGGGTGAAGAGATCCGTCGACACGCCCATACAGCTTCCCACAGAACGACAATGTAACCCCAAGCAAATGGCAGAAGCTGTTCAACAGTTGTATGAACTCACGAACGTCCAGAACCTGGTCTACAGATGTCCAATGAGTGAAGAGATCCGTCGATACGCCCATACAGCTTCCCACAGAACGACAATGTAACCCCAAGCAAATGGCAGAAGCTGTTCAACAGTAGTATGAACTCACGAACGTCCAGAACCTGGTCTACAGATGTTCAACGAGTGAAGAGATCCGTCGACACGCCCATACAGCTTCCCACAGAACGACAATGTAACCCCAAGCAAATGGCAGAAGCTGTTCAACAGTAGTATGAACTCACGAACGTCCTGAGCATGGTCTACAGATGTCCAACGAGTGAAGAGATCAGTCGACACGCCCATACAGCTTCCCACAGAACGACAATGTAACCCCAAGCAAATGGCAGAAGCTGTCCAACAGTAGTATGTACTCACGAACGTCCAGAACCTGGTCTACAGATGTCCAACGAGTGAAGAGGTCCGTCGATACGCCCATACAGCTTCCCACAGAACGACAATGTAGCCCCAAGCAAATGGCAGAAGCTGTTCAACAGTAGTATGAACTCACGAACGTCCAGAACCTGGTCTACAGATGTCCAACGAGTGAAGAGATCCGTCGACACGCCCATACAGCTTGCAACAGAACGACAATGTAACCCCAAGCAAATGGGAGAAGCTGTTCAACAGTAGTATGAACTCACGAACGTCCAGAACCTGGTCTACCGATGTCCAACGAATGAAGAGATCCGTCGATACGCCCATACAGCTTCCCACAGAACGACAATGTAACCCCAAGCAAATAGCAGAAGATGTTCAACAGTAGTATGAACTCACGAACGTCCAGAACCTGGTCTACTGACGTCCAACGAGTGAAGAGATCCGTCTATACGCCCATACAGCTTCCCACAGAACGACAATGTAACCCAAGCAAATGGCAGAAGCTGTTCAACAGTAGTATGAACTCACGAACGTCCAGAACCTGGTGTACAGATGTCCAACGAGTGAAGAGATCCGTCGACACGCCCATACAGCTTCCCACAGAACGACAATGTAACCCCAAGCAAATGGCAGAAGCTGTTCAACAGTAGTATGGACTCACGAACGTCCAGAACCTGGTCTACTGATGTCCAACGAGTGAAGAGATCCGTCGATACGCCCATACAGCTTCCCACAGAACGACAATGTAACCCAAGCAAATGGCAGAAGCTGTTCAACAGTAGTATGAACTCACGAACGTCCTGAACCTGGTCTACAGATGTCCAACGAGTGAAGAGATCCGTCGACACGCCCATACAGCTTCCCACAGAACGACAATGTAACCCCAAGCAAATGGCAGAAGCTGTTCAACAGTAGTATGACTTCGTTGATGGGGCATGGTTGTACCCTAGAATGAATACTGTAAATACTGTTCACCTCTAAACTGAGTACAGTTACTGTCTGCGGAGTCAAAACAGTTCCCGCTTCATCACGTCCCATACTTGCTCTATCAGCAGTAGAAATGGTGATCTTGTTGGGCACGCAATATGGAAGAATTGGCGAGTCAGTTTTCTCCATATGTGTTACGGAGTGATCGAGTGATCTCACGGGCAGTATGAGGTGGAGCTCCATCGTTCATCAAAACAGCTGAGTCCAGAGCACCTCTCTTCCGTAGAGCAGCGTTCACATGTTGGCGAAGCACATCACAGTAACATGTGCTCTGCATGGTGAATGTCAGAGTTCCTCCTAAGTCACCGTACAAGAACTGGCGAATAACACTACTAAGAACGCAAATCATGCAGCGCAAAGTCTAAATATCATTCCTGTAAAGTCGAGTACCCATATGGTTAATAGTTTTCCGTCTACTCTGGCTCAAATAGCGAACTTTTAATTGTAGCCATCCTGAAAATAATCATTGTGGGAGTTGCTCTGTTCCTCGCAGTGTACATTTTTAATCATTTCCTACTATAATGCCTAGGCCCAAAGGAAAATTTATTAGTTATATTTCCTGGTGCAGCAATAGTAATGGTCAGCTTTGTAGTTTGCGATAGTGGACAACCTTGTCTAAGGATTTGTGTCCTGGTTTCAGTATTTACGAAAACTTCAATTAAACTTCAAGCTGAAAGAATATCAATAATACGATTCACTGATGACATCGCTACCCTCAGTAAAAGTGAAGAATAATTACATCATCTGTTGAATGGAATGAACAGTCTAATGAGTACAGAATACGGATTGAGAGTAAATCGAAGAAAGACGAAAGTAATGAAAAGTAGCTGTAATGAGAACAGCGAGAGGCATAACATCAGAATTGATGGTCACGAAGTAGATGAAGTAAAGGAATTCTGCTACCTAGGCAGCAAAACAAACCAGGACGGATGGAGCAAGGAGGACATGAAAATCAGACTAGCACTGACAAAATGGGCATTCGTGGCCAAGAGAAGTTTACTAGTATCAGATATAGGCCTTAATTTGAGGAAGAAGTTTCTGACAACGTACGTTTGGAGCGCAGCATTGTATGGTAGTGAAACATGGACTGTGGGAAAACCAGAACAAAAGAAAATCGAAGAATTTCAGATCTGGTGGTACAGACGAATGTTGAAAAATTGGATGGACTGATAAGGTGAGTAATGAGGGGCTTCTACGCAGAATCGGAGAAGAAAGTAATATTTGGAAGACACTGACAAGGAGAAGGGACGGGATGACAGGACATCTGTTAGGACATCAGGGAACGACTTCCATGGTACTAGAGGGAGCTGCAGAGAGCAAAAACTGAAGAGGAAGTCAGAGACTGGAATACATCCAGCAAATAATTTGGGACGTAGGTTGCAAGTGCTACTCAGAAATGAAAAGGTTAGCACAGAAGCGGAATTCGTGACGGGCTGCATCAAACCTGTCAGAAGACTGATCACAGAAAAAAAAAAAGAAACGCTCGATCCAAAGGACCGTACAGTTCTGAAGGATGTATAAACGCCTTCCGGTGTTAAGGGGCTCCGGAACGCCCTATACTTGCAATGTTAAAATAACGCTTATAAATTACATCTTTCCTCACAAAGTATTTGAGGTAGGAAGTTGAACTTTTTACAGATTATTTATTGGAATATGGGCTACAACTTAACACAGGGATTTTACAAAATTTTAGTTCAGTTATTAAAGATGATTTTTTTCAATTGTAATGAAAATTCACAACTTTTTTTGCAATTTTTTATTTATATATTCAAAAATATACAGTATTTTTGGAAAAAGGCTGTGTTAAATTATGCAGAAGGTACTGTGTAACATTTACTGAAAGTTTGAAACAAATATCTTTGGAAGATCCTTAGAAAACATGTAATTAGTATGAGAAAATAAAAGTTTTGGGAATCGAGCGACAAAGATTGGATTAACTTTTTAGTGCATTCCAGGTCCATAGGATGGATTATCTTCATCCTCTGCAAACTCCTCCTCCAGCTTCCTCTTGTTCCTCCTCCTGTTTACTCTTGCTCGTATTTCTAGACTCTTTACAGCCCTGTCTGCAGCCCGAAGGTGTTCCTTGTCTAAAGCAAGCATCGCTCGTACCATGTTAGAACCTATCTTCATTCCCATATTTCTAAATACCTTGCACCTTACAATGTTGCCATCATTGAAAGTCGCAACAGCATCATACACACCAAAGTGAAGTGTTTCTATTCCAACAAATACAGTCTTGCGGATTCTCGACCATATAACACTATTTACACTTTCATTGGGGTTTTGAGTTTTTCCGTGAATACACTTTTTCAACAGTTCAGGTGGTGCTAAGTCTCCGAAAATAGGTTAGCCACAACGCATACTTTATCTCACATCACTAAAATGTACCTGATGAACACGGACGTTAATAATAACACCATTTGACAGCAGTTTAACAGCGCCACAGTGCGCCATCCTGAAAATAATCATTGTGGGAGTTGCTCTGTTCCTCGCAGTGTACATTTTTAATCATTTCCTACTATAATGCCTAGGCCCAAAGGAAAATTTATTAGTTATATTTCCTGGTGCAGCAATAGTAATGGTCAGCTTTGTAGTTTGCGATAGTGGACAACCTTGTCTAAGGATTTGTGTCCTGGTTTCAGTATTTACGAAAACTTCAATTAAACTTCAAGCTGAAAGAATATCAATAATACGATTCACTGATGACATCGCTACCCTCAGTAAAAGTGAAGAATAATTACATCATCTGTTGAATGGAATGAACAGTCTAATGAGTACAGAATACGGATTGAGAGTAAATCGAAGAAAGACGAAAGTAATGAAAAGTAGCTGTAATGAGAACAGCGAGAGGCATAACATCAGAATTGATGGTCACGAAGTAGATGAAGTAAAGGAATTCTGCTACCTAGGCAGCAAAACAAACCAGGACGGATGGAGCAAGGAGGACATGAAAATCAGACTAGCACTGACAAAATGGGCATTCGTGGCCAAGAGAAGTTTACTAGTATCAGATATAGGCCTTAATTTGAGGAAGAAGTTTCTGACAACGTACGTTTGGAGCGCAGCATTGTATGGTAGTGAAACATGGACTGTGGGAAAACCAGAACAAAAGAAAATCGAAGAATTTCAGATCTGGTGGTACAGACGAATGTTGAAAAATTGGATGGACTGATAAGGTGAGTAATGAGGGGCTTCTACGCAGAATCGGAGAAGAAAGTAATATTTGGAAGACACTGACAAGGAGAAGGGACGGGATGACAGGACATCTGTTAGGACATCAGGGAACGACTTCCATGGTACTAGAGAGAGCTGCAGAGAGCAAAAACTGAAGAGGAAGTCAGAGACTGGAATACATCCAGCAAATAATTTGGGACGTAGGTTGCAAGTGCTACTCAGAAATGAAAAGGTTAGCACAGAAGCGGAATTCGTGACGGGCTGCATCAAACCTGTCAGAAGACTGATCACAGAAAAAAAAAAAGAAACGCTCGATCCAAAGGACCGTACAGTTCTGAAGGATGTATAAACGCCTTCCGGTGTTAAGGGGCTCCGGAACGCCCTATACTTGCAATGTTAAAATAACGCTTATAAATTACATCTTTCCTCACAAAGTATTTGAGGTAGGAAGTTGAACTTTTTACAGATTATTTATTGGAATATGGGCTACAACTTAACACAGGGATTTTACAAAATTTTAGTTCAGTTATTAAAGATGATTTTTTTCAATTGTAATGAAAATTCACAACTTTTTTTGCAATTTTTTATTTATATATTCAAAAATATACAGTATTTTTGGAAAAAGGCTGTGTTAAATTATGCAGAAGGTACTGTGTAACATTTACTGAAAGTTTGAAACAAATATCTTTGGAAGATCCTTAGAAAACATGTAATTAGTATGAGAAAATAAAAGTTTTGGGAATCGAGCGACAAAGATTGGATTAACTTTTTAGTGCATTCCAGGTCCATAGGATGGATTATCTTCATCCTCTGCAAACTCCTCCTCCAGCTTCCTCTTGTTCCTCCTCCTGTTTACTCTTGCTCGTATTTCTAGACTCTTTACAGCCCTGTCTGCAGCCCGAAGGTGTTCCTTGTCTAAAGCAAGCATCGCTCGTACCATGTTAGAACCTATCTTCATTCCCATATTTCTAAATACCTTGCACCTTACAATGTTGCCATCATTGAAAGTCGCAACAGCATCATACACACCAAAGTGAAGTGTTTCTATTCCAACAAATACAGTCTTGCGGATTCTCGACCATATAACACTATTTACACTTTCATTGGGGTTTTGAGTTTTTCCGTGAATACACTTTTTCAACAGTTCAGGTGGTGCTAAGTCTCCGAAAATAGGTTAGCCACAACGCATACTTTATCTCACATCACTAAAATGTACCTGATGAACACGGACGTTAATAATAACACCATTTGACAGCAGTTTAACAGCGCCACAGTGGGTCACGCCCATGTAGAACACATTTCAAAAAAACTTTAAAAATAGTTGTAGTCTTCGGAATTGAATAATATATGTATCTATTAAAAGGTAATAGTCTGCAGATTCAGAAAACGCAAAAAAGTAAAAATTGAACTTTTCATGATTTTGAGCCTTTCTGGAGCCCCTTAATCGATGCAGAGGTAGCACCGGTACAGCATCCCATATGCGGGTGCTCGCGAAATATCCACCTCCTGTGCTTCTGCCGGCAGAAAGGAGACAGTAATGGTCTGTAACAGCTAATATCACCGACGGTGACAACTAAAGGCCACTCTGCTACAGCGGGTCGCCTCCCTCAAGGCCACTGTCACGGCAGCTGCCGGCAATGCGGTGCTGGGCGGGACGGCTTTCACCTTTCACTGACTGGTCGGGGGCCAGCGCCGAGCGGAAATGTGCGCACATGACTGCCACTCAGCTGCAGGCTTTACCGCCGTCTGGCGGCAGAGGTATTATGGGACACAGGAACTATCCATGACACCACTTTCTTATTTTGCGAGCTAGCGACTGGTTTAGGCTGGAGAACGAGTTGTACCAGTTTCATCTCCTTCATCCTCCTACTATACCGAGCGAAGTGGCGCAGGTATTAATCTACAGTACAGTAAGAAATGACATACGCTAACCCGTTTCAGAGAAATCCAGAGCTGCATCTACATCTACAGCTACGTAATTTTTTCTCAGAATTGTGCTTTACCCTAGTAACCAGATCTAGTGCTGCAGTTATTGTCGATTTGCCTTTCCGGGAACCATGCTGAGCGTCTGTGAAGAGTTATTAATTTCATATTTGGTGTCTCATTGCAGTCATAGTGGCTTTAGCGAAGATTGTAATTACTGAGATTGGTCTGAAGTTCCCTGCCACGTGCTAAGCACACATTTGAACTATCTTTGCCAGGTAAAAAAAAAAAAAAAAAAAAAAAAAAAAAAAGGAAAAAAGCACACGCATTTGACTACGATAATAACATATGATCTGGTTATCTACAAACCCAAAGAAAAACTGGAATCTGCCTGTTACCCTTCTTCCCTAGTTCGCAGTTTATCATGAGAGAGAAGGGCAAACTTACTTTCGCACGGGCTATGCTTTCTGAAACCGTGCTGATTCGTCGACGCAAGATTCTCAGTGTCAAGAAAGTATACTGAAACGTCCCCTTAGAAAAATTATACATGACTGTGCTTACACTGACACACAATATTTTTTTTAGCGCAACGCAATCTGACTTTTAAAAATCCCTGCAAAAGAATGGCCCTGACTAACATTAATCTATACCTTTCACAAATCACTTACCTCACCAAAAATCTCCGTTACTCGAACTACTGCAATACAGCGAGCGCCACTACTGCCAGATAAATAAAAGATTCAAACTACGGAAGGCACTAACTACTGATAGGCATAGTTAGCAAATGAAAGATTTTAATAGAGAACAAACAATGTATTTACCTCAATAGTGTTCGAAAGTCATAATGTATACAGCAGTTCATGATATCCAGTATTGCAAATTTCAAAACTCCGCCATCTCTCTCCTCATATCCACCACTGCTGGCGGCTCACCTCCAACCTCGCAACGCTACGCGCTGTTCACATCCAGCTGCCGCTGCCCAACACTACAATGGCAGACAACAATGCAAACTAGCCACAGACTGCACACAGCACAGCCAGTGATTTTCATACAGAGCGCTACGTAACGTTGCCAATAAGAAAGCATAAACAGCCTACTTACAATACTATATCGAACTGACGATATGTTCAAGGATTCGGCAACAAACTGAAGTTAGGGATACTGGCGTGTAATTTTGCGGGACCTTTCTTTTACCCTTCTTATATACTGGAGACACTTGCGCTTTTTTCCCGCTTACTTCTCGATTCTGTCTCGAAATCTGTCAGAGAACCCAAAGGGATTCTGGTTATACATATAACACACCAGTGGCAAGACGCAATCAATAATTTCAATGTGCGATGACAACGTTGAAGTCATTGATGACAATGCCACTAAAGCAGGGTTATTAAACACGGTTTTCCGAAACTCCTTCACCAAAGAAGACGACGTAAATATTCCTGAATTCCTGTCAAGAACAACTGCCAAGATGAGAAACGTAGAAGTAAATATCCTCGGTGTAACAAAGCAGCTTAAATCACTTAATAAATGCAAGGCCTCCGGTCAGATTGTATACCAGTCACTTTTCTCTCGGAGTATGCTGATAAATAAGTTCCATATTTAGCAATTATATACAACAACTCGCTCACAGAAAGATCCGTACCTAAAGACTGGAAAATTACTCAGATCACACCAATACCTAGAAAGGGAAGTAGGAGTAATCCGCTGAATTACAGGCCTATATCACTAACGTCGATTTGCAGTAGGGTTTTAGAACATATACTGTATTCGAACATCATGAAGTACCTCGAAAAAAACAATTTATTGACACATAGTTAGCACGGATTCAGAAAATATCGTTCTTGTAAAACACAACTAGCTCTTTATACTCATGAAGTAAAAAGTGCTATCGACAGGGGATGCGAAATTGATTCCATATTTTTAGGTTTCCAGAAGGGTTTCGACACCGCTTCTCACAAGCGTCTTCTAACCAAACAGCGTGCCTACGGAGTATCGCGTCAGTTGTGCGACTGGATTCATGATTTCCTGTCAGAAAGGTCACAGTTCGTAGCAATAGAAGGAAAGTTATCGAGTAAAACAGAAGTAATATCCAGCGTTCCCCAAGGAAGTGTTATAGGCCCTCTATTGTTCCTGATCTATATCAGCGACATAGGAGACAATCTAAATAGCCGTCCTAGATTGTTTGCAGATGACACTGTCATTTACCGTCTTGTAAAGTCATCAGATGATCAAAACGACTTGCAAAATGATTTAGATAAGATATCTTTACGGTGCGAAAAGTGCCAATTGACCCTGAATAAAGAAAAGTGTAAAGTTATTCGCATGAGTCCTAAAAGAAATCAGCTAAATTTCGATTACGCGATAAGTCACACAAAACGGAGGGCTGTAAATTCATCTAAATACTTAGGAATTACAGTTGCAAATAACCTAAATTGGAACGATCACATAATATTGTGGGTAGAGCAAACCAAAGACTGCGATTCATTGGCAGAACACTTAGAAGGTGCAACAGGTCTACTAATGAGACAGCTTACACTACGCTTGTCCGCCCTATTCTGGAGTATTGCTGTGCGGTGTGGGATCCGCATCAGGTGGGACTGACGGATGACATCGACGGTCAGAGCGAGAGCACCAGCAGCAGCGAGTACTGTTTGTATAAAGCGTTTATTTTGCATTTTGTTTACGACCTTCCACTAAGGAAGGGATTCTATTTGTGTTTATCTGCTCTGCATAGTAACTAACAGTTCTTGATAAAACTTTACGTATTTTTCGTATTAGATTTCTTAGTGTTTTCTTGATCGTTTAGAACAGAAAGCGCCCTAAAACCGTCTTTTGTTTGTTTCGCGGCCGTTAGCCACTAGTCACTTGAATCAGCAGTTGTCTTGTGACAGCCAGAGCGAGAGGACCAGCAGCAGCGAGTACTGTTCGTATAAAGCGTTTATTTTGCATTTTGTTTACGACCTTCCACTAAGGAAGGGATTCTATTTGTGTTTATCTGCTCTGCATAGTAACTAACAGTTCTTGATAAAACTTTACGTAGTTTTCGTGTTAGATTTCTTAGTGTTTTCTTGATCGTTTAGAACAGAAAGCGCCCTAAAACCGTCTTTGTTTGTTTCGCGGCCGTTAGCCACTAGTCACTTGAATCAGCAGTTGTCTTGTGATAGCCAGAGCGAGAGCACCAGCAGCAGCGAGTACTGTTTGTATAAAGCGTTTTTGTACTTATTTGCTGCGCTTAGCTTTTAAATAGTTTTTCTGGGAAAACCTAGCGTAGTTTTCGCGTCTCGTATTTCAGTGAGTGTTTCTTGATTATCAGAGTAGCTCATCAGAAGATTATCTTGGGAATTTGTCACCGTATAGGGTAGGGTAAACATAGTCATGTGTAGGGACTGTGGTTGTTGTGAGCGGACGCAAGGAGAATTGGCCACTCTTCGGGGGCAGGTGGAGGCTTTGTCTGTTAGGCTCATCGAGCTCGAGGCGCAGGCGTCGGCTCGTAGTGGCGTTGGGGCAACTATGGTGAGACCTATGCCTGCTTCGGTGGCCTTGGAATCACATGGAACCCCTGATGTCGCTGCGTCTTCCGGCAGTGAGCATCTTACCGGTCAGCCATCACTCCAGGGTGAATGGCGGACAGTGGTGGGCTCGCGCGTGCCTGGCCGAAAGGCGAAGGTGGGATCTGGCCGCGTGGCAGCTGCCTTACCCCTTTCCAACAGGTACGGGGTGCTTCCTAGTGGTGATGACATCGTTTCCGAGCCACCACAGGATGCCTCGCCTGTTGGGCCAGTGGCCGATTCTCCGGCAAGGTCCCGACAGTCACAGAGGGCGGGCCTATTAGTTATAGGGAGCTCCAACGTTAGGCGGGTTATGGAGCCCCTCAGGAAAATAGCGGGTAGGTCGGGGAAGAATGCCAGTGTGCACTCGGTGTGCTTGCCGGGGGGTCTCGTCCGTAATGTGGAGGAGGCCCTTCCGGCAGCTATTGAACGCACTGGGTGTGACCGGCTGCAGATAGTAGCACATGTCGGAACGAATGACGCCTGCCGCTTGGGTTCTGAGGCCATCCTTGGTTCCTTCCGGCGGCTGGCTGATTTGGTGAAGACAACCAGCATCGCACGCGGAGTGCAAGCTGAGCTTAATATCTGCAGCATAGTGCCCAGAGTCGATCGCGGTCCTCTGGTTTGGAGCCGTGTGGAGGGTCTAAACCAGAGGCTCAGACGACTCTGCGACTATAATGGTTGCAAATTCATCGACCTCCGTTATTGGGTGGAGAACTGTAGGGCCCCCCTAGACAGGTCAGGGGTGCACTACACACCGGAAGCAGCTACTAGGGTAGCAGAGTACGTGTGGCGTGCACACGGGGGTTTTTTAGGTTAGAGGGACCCCCCCTTGGGCGAAACGATAAAATACCTGACGGCTTACCAGAGAGGACATTATCATCGTTGATAAGGAACGTCCGTCCACAGAGACTAAAAACAGGAAAAGTTAACGTAATATTGGTAAACTGCAGGAGTATCCAGGGCAAGGTTCCTGAATTAGTATCTCTTATTGAAGGAAATAGTGCGCATATAGTATTAGGAACGGAAAGTTGGTTAAAACCGGAAGTGAACAGTAACGAAATCCTAGACACAGAATGGAATATATACCGCAAGGATAGGATAAACGCCAATGGTGGAGGAGTATTTATAGCAGTAAAGAATTCAATAATATCCAGTGAAGTTATTAGCGAATGCGAATGTGAAATAATCTGGGTTAAGCTAAGTATCAAAGGTGGGTCAGATATGATAGTCGGATGCTTCTATAGACCACCTGCATCAGCAACCGTAGTAGTTGAGCGCCTCAGAGAGAACCTGCAGAACGTCGTGAAGAAGTTTCGTGATCATACTATTGTAATAGGGGGAGACTTCAATCTACCAGGTATAGAATGGGATAGTCACACAATCAGAACTGGAGCCAGGGACAGAGACTCTTGTGACATTATCCTGACTGCCTTGTCCGAGAATTACTTCGAGCAGATAGTTAGAGAACCAACTCGTGAAGCTAACGTTTTAGACCTCATAGCAACAAATAGACCGGAACTTTTCGACTCCTTGAATGTAGAAGAGGGTATCAGTGATCATAAGTCAGTGGTTGCATCAATGACTACAAGTGTAATAAGAAATGCCAAGAAAGGAAGGAAAATATATTTGCTTAACAAGAGTGATAGGGCACAAATCGCAGAATATCTGAGTGACCACCATCAAACGTTCATTTCTGAGGAAGAGGATGTGGAACAAAAATGGAAAAAAATTCAAAAACATCGTCCAGTACGCCTTAGATAAGTTCGTACCGACTAAGGTCCAAAGCGAGGGGAAAGATCCACCGTGGTATAACAATCATGTACGAAAGGTACTACGGAAACAAAGAAAGCTTCATCATAGGTTTAAGAGTAGTCGAATCATAGCTGATAAGGAAAAGCTGAACGAAGCGAAAAAGAGCGTAAAGAGAGCAATGAGAGAAGCATTCAACGAATTCGAACATAAAACATTGGCAAACAATCTAAACAAGAACCCTAAAAAGTTTTGGTCATATGTAAAATCGGTAAGCGGATCTAAATCCCCTATTCAGTCACTCGTTGACCACGATGGCACCGAAACAGAGGACGATCGAAGAAAGGCAGAAATACTGAATTCAGTGTTCCGAAACTGTTTCACTGCGGAAAATCGTAACACGGTCCCTGACTTCAGCCGTCGCACGGACGCCAAAATGGAAAATATTGAAATAAACGATATCGGAATTGAAAAACAACTGCTATCACTTAGTAGCGGAAAAGCATCCGGACCAGACGAGATACCCTTAAGATTCTACAGTGATTATGCTAAAGAACTTGCCCCCTTTCTATCAGCAATTTATCGTAGATCGCTGGAAGAACGTAAAGTACCTAGCGACTGGAAGAAAGCGCAGGTCGTTCCCATTTTCAAGAAGGCTCATAAATCAGATGCGAATAATTATAGGCCTATTTCGCTTACGTCAATCTGTTGTAGAATAATGGAACATGTTTTGTGTTCTCGTATTATGACGTTCTTAGATAATACAAATCTCCTTCATCATAACCAACATGGATTCCGCAAACAGAGATCATGTGAAACTCAGCTCGCCCTATTTGCCCAAGAAATTCACAGTGCCGTAGACACTGGCGAGCAGATTGATGCCGTATTCCTGGACTTCAGGAAGGCATTTGATACGGTTCCGCACTTACGTTTAGTGAAAAAAATACGAGCTTACGGAATATCGGACCAGGTTTGTGATTGGATTCAGGATTTCCTAGAAGAAAGAACACAACATGTCATTCTTAACGGTTCAAAATCTGCAGATGTAGAGGTAATTTCGGGAGTACCGCAAGGAAGCGTGATAGGACCTTTATTGTTTACAATATACATAAATGACTTAGTTGACAACATCGGTAGCTCCGTGAGGCTATTTGCAGATGACACGGTTGTCTACAAGAAAGTAGCAACATCAGAAGACTCGTACGTACTCCAGGAAGACCTGCAGAGGATTAATGCATGGTGCGACAGCTGGCAGCTTTCCCTAAACGTAGATAAATGTAATATAATGCGCATACATAGGGGCAGAAATCCATTCCAGTACGATTATGCCATAGGTGGTAAATCATTGGAAGCGGTAACGACCGTAAAATACTTAGGAGTTACTATCCGGAGCGATCTGAAGTGGAATGATCACATAAAACAAATAGTGGGAAAAGCAGGCGCCAGGTTGAGATTCATAGGAAGAATTCTAAGAAAATGTGACTCATCGACGAAAGAAGTAGCTTACAAAACGCTTGTTCGTCCGATTCTTGAGTATTGCTCATCAGTATGGGACCCTTACCAGGTTGGATTAATAGAAGAGATAGACATGATCCAGCGAAAAGCAGCGCGATTCGTCATGGGGACATTTAGTCAGCGCGAGAGCGTTACGGAGATGCTGAACAAGCTCCAGTGGCGGACACTTCAAGAAAGGCGTTACGCAATACGGAGAGGTTTATTATCGAAATTACGAGAGAGCACATTCCGGGAAGAGATGGGCAACATATTACTACCGCCCACATATATCTCGCGTAATGATCACAACGAAAAGATCCGAGAAATTAGAGCAAATACGGAGACTTACAAGCAGTCGTTCTTCCCACGCACAATTCGTGAATGGAACAGGGAAGGGGGGATCAGATAGTGGTACAATAAGTACCCTCCGCCACACACCGTAAGGTGGCTCGCGGAGTATAGATGTAGATGTAGATGTAGATGTACAAAGAAGGGCAGCTCGTTTTGTATCATCGCGAAATAGGGGAGATAGTGTCACAGAGATGATACTTGAATTGGAGTGGCAATTATTAAAACAAAGGCGTTTTTCGTTGAGACGGGATCTTCTCATGAAATTTGGATCACCAGTTTTCTCCCCCTATTGCGAAAACATTCTGTTGGCACCCACCTACATAGGGAGAAAATAAGAGAAATCAGGACTCGCACAGAAAAATTTAAGTGCTCGTTTTTCCCGCGTGCCGTTAGAGAGTGGAGCGGTAGAGAGACAGCTTGAAGGTGGTTCATTGAACCCTCTGCCAGGCACTTTATTGTGAATAGCAGAGTAATCACGTAGATGTAGAAGTACTTAGGACTTTGTGCTGGGCGAGAGATTCACGATAAATATGAGCTGGGGAAGGGACCAACGACGTAGAGTACTCTCTGTATAACCGAACTGGGATTACATCGGGACCTGGTGCTTTATTTGGTTTCAAATCTTTCAGTTGTTTCTCTATGCCAGATTTGCTTGTTACTATGTCGTCCATACGGGAGTCGGCCCGATTGTCAAATGACGTGTTTGTACGAATCGCGTGTGTGAACGATTTCTTGGAAGTGAAATTTAAAACTTCGGCTTTCGCTTTGATATCTCCGACTGCCACACCAGACTGGTCAATAAGGGACGGAATGGAAGCCATAGCCCCGCTTCGTCTGTTTGACTGCCGCTCACCTTCATTACTTTGCCCACACAGCGTTGAGAAGTGCTTATGAGATTTTCTGTCGTGATTCGTGCGAAATGTCTTTATTCAGGAAGCTGGCTTTTTTAATAGATTCTAACTACGTCACCCAACGTAGCAGAAATGACTCATTTACAGTAAACAAGAAAAGAAAATCATTATCTTCGGAACGTAAACTCAATGTTATTAAAAGTGAAGAAATTCCTCCAGCTGTATTTAAGGTGTCGATGTTATTTTGGCAAAAAATTTACTTCGACCTTCTGAGGTCATCAGTCCCCTAGAACTTAGAACTACTTAAACGTAACAAACCTAAGGACAACACACACATCCACGCCCGAGGCAGGATTCGAACCTGCGACCGTAGCGGTCTCGCGGTTCCAGACTGTAGCGCCTAGAACCGCATGGCTACTCCGGCCGGCTGCCAAAATAAAATCGACACCTTAAATCCAGCTGTAGGAATTTCTTCATTTTTAATATAAATTTATATCAGCTGACGTCCCACTGCCCTTCATTTCAACTACGGATGTACGAAGATTAAGGACTTGGATGCAGAAATTAAAATTTGTGAATTGGCACAGAAGTTTGATCTACCGGAATCAAAATTGACAACAATTATAAAAGGTAGGGAAAGTATTCTCGAAGCTGTGAATAATGCTTTCTTTGAATTCAAGTATTGTTCGTGAGCGTCATGGTACTATCGCTCCGATGGAAACAATGTTAAAATTATGGTGTGATACTCTAGTAATAGTGAAAAATTGTCCTGTTGGTCACAACACGGAGTGCTCTCAAGCTAAGATGCTTTTTCACAGACTGAAAGAAGTTGGGGAAGCGGTCACAGATGAAATGTTTGAAGCCTGTAGCGGTTGGTTTAGCGATTCAAATTTGCACAGTACCGCAGAAAGTGGAGAGGCGGCAAGCACTGATAAAGGAACTGCATCGCTGTATCTAGAGAAATTCGAGGCAGTAATTGAAGAATGTGGCAATACCAGTCTGACTATATTCAAAGAAGATGAAACTGAAGGACTATGCCCAAAAGAACTTCTATCGCTATCTTTCCAGCTTTTAAAGCAGCCAAAGACCGATTGACAGTAATGGTTGGCGCCAATGCAACTCGTGATTGTAAATCAAAATCTCTCGTAGATTATTACTCAGAAAATGCAAGTGCTTTAAGAAATATCTTAAGCTGGTTGGCCCATGATTTGGAAGTCGAATGCAAAAGCTGGGATGACACTTCAAGTCGAAAGTTATTGCCAATTAACACAAATTCCTTTTAAAGTGATGCTGTTAATCGACAATGCACCAGGTCGTCCTCCTATTGCTCTAATTAATTTCGACCGACGAGTGAAAGAAGTAGTTTTGCCACCGAATGCAATCAGCTTGCTTCAACTAGTTCTGCAAGGTTCGCAGGAGAGCTTCTGTAAAGTTTGGAAGGTAGGAGACGAGGTACTGGCAGAAGTAAAGCTGTGGGTACCGGGCCTGAGTCGTGCTTCGGTAGCTCAGATGGTAGAGCACTTGCCCGCGAAAGGCAAAGGTCCCGAGTTCGAGTCTCGGTCGGGCACACAGTTTTAATCTGCCAGGAAGTTTCATGAATGTTTTAGTTGGACCACTTTTTTCGCTTTGAGATAGATGGCACTATAATAGTCACAAACATATGGCTCACAATTTTAGACGAACAGTTGGTAACGGGAATGTCTTTTTAAATTAAAATACAGAGCGTAGGTACGTTTGAACATTTTATTTCGGTTGTTCCAATGTGATACATGTAACGTTGTGAACTTATCACTTCTGAGAACGCATGCTGTTACAGCGTGATTACCTGTAAATACCACATTAATCCAATAAATGCTCAAAATGATGTCCGTCAACCTCAATGCAGTTGGCAATACGTGTAACGACATTCCTCTCACCAGCGAGTAGTTCGCCTTCCGCAGTATTGGCACATGCGTTGACAGTGCGCTGACGCATGTTGTCAGGCGTTGTCGCTGGATCACGATAGCAAATATCCCTCAACTTTCCCTACGGAAAGGAATCCTCAGACGTCAGATCCGGTGCACGTGGGTGCCATGGTATGGTGCTTCGACGACCAATGCACCTGTCACGAAATATGCTATTCAATACCGTTTCAACCGCACGCGAGCTACGTGCCGGACATCCGTCATGTTGGAAGTACATAGCCATTCTCTCATGCAGTGAAACATCTTATTGTAACATCGGTAGAACATTACGTAGGGAATCAGCATACATTGCACCATCTAGATTGCCATCGATAAAATGGTGGCCGATTATCCTTCCTCCCATATTGCCGCACCATACATTAACCCGCCAAGGTCACTGATGTTCCACTTGTCGCAGCCATCGTGGATTTTCCGTTGCCCAATAGTGCATATTATGCCGGTTTACGTTACCGCTGTTGGTGTACGACGCTTCGTCGCTAAATAGAACGCGTGCAAAAAATCTATCATCGTCCCGTAATTTCTTTTGTGCCCAATGGCAGAACTGTACACGATGTTCAAAGTCGTCGCCATGCAATTCCCAACACCGACGTTTTTGAGATTCCCGATTCTCGTGCAATTTGTCTGCTACTGATGTGCGGATTAGCCGCAACAGCAGCTAAACACCTACTTGGGCATCGTCATCTGTTGCAGGTCGTGGTTGACGTTTCACATGTGGCTGAACAGTTCCTGTTTCCTTTAATAACGTAACTATCCGGCGAACGGTCCGGACACTTGGATGATGTCGTCTAGGATACCGAGCAGCATACATAGCACACATCCATTGGGCATTTTGATCACAATAGCCGTACATCAACACGATATCGACCTTTTCCGCAATTGGTAAACGGTCCATTTTTAACACGGGTAATGTATCACTAAGCAAATACCGTCCGCACTGGTGGAATGTTACGTGATACCACGTACTTACACTAGACTCGCATTCGGGAGGACGACGGTTCAATCCCGTCTCCAGCCATCCTGATTTAGGTTTTACGTGATTTCCCTAAATCGTTTCAGGCAAATGCCGGGATGGTTCCTTTGAAAGGGCACGGCCGATTTCCTTCCCTAACCCGAGGTTTCGCTCCGTCTCTAATGACCTCGTTGTCGACGGGACGTTAAACAACACTAACCTAACCACGTACTTATACGTTTGTGACTATTACAGCGCCATCTGTCACAAAGCGAAAAAAGTGGTCTAACAAAAACATTCATATTTCTTTACGTACTACACGAATGTGTGATAAAAAATGGGGTTGCTATTTAAAAAAAAAACGCAGTTGATATTCTTTTGACATATGGTAGTGCCATCTAGCTAGCCAACCATAGCGCCATCTGGTTTCCCCCTTCAAGCTAGACGAGTTTCGTTCTTTGTAGTTTTTCCGTTTGGTGCTTATTTCGTGAGACTTTTGGCCCGGTCACTACCAATGGACCACCCTGTGTATAGCATTATCGTCATTAAACACAGCCTCGGTCATTAGCTCGTTATCTGCTGCCTTAGGGAACATGAAAAACTCATCATTCCTTACATCAGTATCTCACTTATTTTCGTAATGATTCTTCCGGACTATTATCTTAGTCTTCCATCTACCCTTTATCACTTAATTATTAACCGTAATCTGATTCCACATCTGCTCCAGGGTGCACCGTGCAATTCAGTATCTCATTCCGGTTCAAAAATGGTTCAAATGGCTCTGAGCACTATGGGACTCAACATCTTAGGTCATAAGTCCCCTAGAACTTAGAACTACTTAAACCTAACTAACCTAAGGACAACACACACACCCATGCCCGAGGCAGGATTCGAACCTGCGACCGTAGCAGTCCCGCAGTTCCGGACTGCAGCGCCAGAACCGCTAGATCACCGCGGCCGGCATCTCATTCCGGAATCCTTGTGTGACCATGATGTAATTCAGCTGGAATCTTCTAGTGTCGCCATGCCTTTTCTAAATACACTTCATCCTGTTGTATTTTTTGTACAGTGTGTAAGTAGGTTGTTTATATTTTCTTATTGGCAATGTTACGTAGCGCTCTCTGTATGAAAATCACTGGCTGTGCTGTGTGCAGTCTGTGGCTAGTTTGCATTGTTGTCTGCCATTGTAGTGTTGGGCAGCGGCAGCTGGATGTGAACAGCGCGTAGCGTTGCGCAGTTGGAGGTGAGCCGCCAGCAGTGGTGGATGTGAGGAGGGAGATAGCGGAGTTTGAAATTTGTAAAAATTGATGTCATGAACTGCTATATATATTATGACTATTAAGGTAAATACATTGTTTGTTCTCTATTAAAATCTTTCATTTGCTAACTATGCCTATCAGTAGTTAGTGACTTCCGTAGTTTGAATCTTTTATTTAGCTGGCAGCAGTGGCGCTCGCTGTATTGCAGTAGTTCGAGTAACGAAGATTTTTGGTGAGGTAAGTGATTTGTGAAAGGTACAGGTTAATGTCAGTCAGGGCCATTCTTTTGTAGGGATTATTGGAAGTCAGATTGCGCTGCGCTAAAAATATTGTGTGTCAGTTTAAGCACAGTCGTGTATAAATTGTTCTAAGGACAGCAAGACGCACATTTAGCGCTACAGGACACGTATTTGAGTGATTAATTTTGTACTTAAAACATTTATTTTTAAAGATTTTTGAATTACAAAGAAAGTTTTCCGTGATACATTTCGTTCCATTGCTCTAATCTGTAACACCTGAGGGTATAATTACAATAATCCTCAGAGGGGTACACTTGTACTTTGTGTATCATGTGTTTGGCAAGCACAAGGAGCCCTAGCTAATATGGTATTTGCTTATACAACTTTACACATCGGTACCATATTCCTCTAACACATAAATTACACAGCTATCTGATCATTTAACTGAGAGATAAACTTTTTTACTACGTCAGTGACAGATGTTTACGTAATTACACCGTTGGATAACTTCACACTTACGAAATTGTATTTTGTCTGTACTTTGTGAACTGTTCATATTTTTTTCAGACCCATTGTGATATTATGAGAGCTTTGAATGATACATTTGGTATGAGATCATGATTTTTAAAGTACGTTTGAGGCAGATGACAGTTTTGACATGAGCAGAGAATTTTTTTTGGTTTTGAAATTACTGGAGGAAGCTACGACGATTTTGAGAGTTGACTGAGGTGTTATGATATTATTACGATGACGATGTGTATTATGCTGCTGAGATATGTTTATGATCAATAAGCTGATGCTGTATGAGGAATTTGATTATGCTACATATTTATTATGATGAAATATTGAAGAAGTGTCTACGAATATGTATACGTGTTATAAAGCAAGGAATAATGAGTAGTGATTAGGGACTCTGATTTGTGGAAGAGGATGTTGGAAACCAAGAATCGTACTTTAGAATTATGAAGTGTGTGTACATGTGTGAATGTATTACAATGCCGTCGAAAAATTTTTTGCACACTCTTATATTCATAGGATTTTGTTTCTACACATTTGTAACGTAAATTTTCGACCTGTGAAATTTTCATATGAGACTGTCACTGTAGTGGAAACTGGTGTCGTAAATATTTCCGTAAGAAAGTTAAGTGACCACCTGCACGTAATGCGTTGTGGGCACCCAGCTGGGCGACAGTCGCCTGGAAAAAAGCCATTAGCGTGTGCCCCTTTCAGAGGTACAGGTGGAGAAAAAAAAGGGAGTGTATGCGCGATTACTAACTGAAACATATATGCAAAACTCAATTAGTCTCTCTCTGCTCACATTCCTACCACCGAAACCATATTCTTCTGTAGCTCTTTGTACACCCTCCTCTAGCAAAGCATTCATATTTCCTTACGTACTACACGAATTTGTAATGAAAAATGGGGGTTCCTATTTAAAAAAAAAACGCAGTTGATATCCGTTCGACCTATGGCAGCGCCATCTAGCGAGCCAACCATAGCGCCATCTGGTTTCCCCATTAAAGCTAGACGAGTTTCGTTCTTTGTAGTTTTTCCGTTTGGTGCTTATTTCGTGATATATTCGGCCCGGTCACTATCAATGGACCACCCTGTATGGATGCGTGGTGTCTGTTCTTTCAGACATGTCCGAAAGAGTATACACCATGCATTCGTACAATCGATTCGCCTCGTGGTAATTGAATCCACAACCTTACGTTGTGGTACAGGGTACGGAACTGACGTTCTGTAAGTAGGCTGTTTATGTTTTCTTATTGGCAACGTTACGTAGCGCTCTGTATGAAAATCACTGGCTGTGCTGTGTGCAGTCTGTGGCTAGTTTGCATTGTTGTCTGCCATTGTAGTGTTGGGCAGCTGGATGTGAACAGCGCGTAGCGTTGTGCAGTTGGAGGTGAGCCGCCAGCAGTGGTGGATGTGGGGAGAGAGATGGCGGAGTTTTGAAATTTGTAAGACTGGATAGATATATATTATGATTATTAAGGTAAATACATTGTTTGTTCTCTATTAAAATCATTCATTTGCTAACTATACCATGACCGCATCTCGTGGTCGTGCGGTAGCGTTCTCGCTTCCCACGCCCGGGTTCCCGGGTTCGATTCCCGGCGGGGTCAGGGATTTTCTCTGCCTCGTGATGGCTGGGTGTTGTGTCCTGTCCTTAGGTTAGTTAGGTTTAAGTAGTTCTAAGTTCTAGGGGACTTATGACCACAGCAGTTGAGTCCCATAGTGCTCAGAGCCATTTGAGCCTAACTATACCATATCTAACGTCCCCTTAGAACAATTATACATGATTGTGCTTAAACTGACACACAATATTTTTTTAACGCAACGCAATCTGACTTTCAGAAATCCCTACAAAGGAATGGCCCTGACTAACATTAACCTGTACCTTTCACAAAACACTTACCTCACCGAAAATCTTCGTTACTCGAACTACTGCAATACAGCGAGCGCCACTACTGCCAGCTAAATAAAAGATTCAAACTACTGAAGGCACTAACTACTGATAGGGATAGTTAGCAAATGAAAGATTTTAATAGAGAACAAATAATGTATTTACCTTAATAATCATAATATATATCCATCCAGTCTTACAAATTTCAAAACTCCGCCATCTCTCTCCCCACATCCACCACTGCTGGCGGCTCACCTCCAACTGCGCAACGCTACGCGCTGTTCACATCCAGCTGCCCAACACTACAATGGCAGACAACAATGCAAACTAGCCACAGACTGCACACAGCATAGCCAGTGATTTTCATACAGAGCGCTACGTAACGTTGCCAATAAGAAAACATAAACAGCCTACTTACATAGCCCCCATGCTCCCCACAAAAAATTTTACAAATTGTTTTGGGCAAGTCAGATTGCGTTGCGCTAAAAATATTGTGTGTCAGGTTAATCCCAGTCATGAATAATTGTCGAAAGGGGACGTTTCAGTTCGACCGGCTAGTTCATCTGTCGCGTAACTCAGCCCCGTTTCTTGCCTACACTCGGCGTGCTGCGCAAGAGCCACGTGAGTGCGTGTTCGGCGTTTGCGCCGCTGCCAGCACCTCACTGGCGCTGTGTTTTGCCCGCCTCCGCTATCCGGCGAGTCTATTCGCAGCTGCCATCTTCCCCGCCTTTATTCTGGTCCCGCCGCCGCCAAAAATAAAAGCGTCGCGGCGAGTAAATATCACGCGCGCGTCATTTGGAGAAAATTGCCGGACACCTGCGGCGCCCTGCTGTTACGTAACCGCCGGGCCAGAGGAGAACAGCGCCGCCTGCCCGGAGGGCGTGGCCGGCGTCCGACCCGACGTAACGCCGTGCCGAAGAGACGGGCGAGCGGCCGCTAATGAAGTGCGCGCTGACCCGCGAACGCGGCCGAACCCGCTGCGCGCGCGCCGCCGAGCGTGCAGCGCGCTCGTTACCGACTTTATTGCTCTGCTGAATAACGGCGCGTTATTAAGGTGCGAGCAGGCCGCGCGAGGTGTTGCGTTACAGCTCAGCCGCGCTTATTCACTAGCTAACCAGAACCGCGCAATTATATCACTGGAGGAGGTGGAGGAACAAGAATGGGTTTCCTGTTTGGATAGGCAGGGGGTCATTACCCTCTACACTGGACAGGTGACAGAATTTCTACTGTTGTTTATCTGTTTTCTTCGTTAAGAGCCACAAATAGGTGTCCATTTCGCCTGCAGTCTCACTCGATACGACACCGCCACACTTGAATCAGTTACCACGCGATTTCATCTGTGTTTGGAACGCTACGTATCGTGAAATGCTGCTGTGAAAAAATGAACTGCTACATTTAGCGGCTGCAGCAGCTGATCTCCTTAATTCGACTCCTGCAAAAAAATGGGAGGGCTCATATTTAGCAAACTTGTTATAGAAACTTATCTTTCCAACTGTAGGCTATTCTACACTCCTGGAAATTGAAATAAGAACACCGTGAATTCATTGTCCCAGGAAGGGGAAATTTTATTGACACATTCCTGGGGTCAGATACATCACATGATCACACTGACAGAACCACAGGCACATAGACACAGGCAACAGAGCATGCACAATGTCGGCACTAGTACAGTGTATATCCACCTTTCGCAGCAATGCAGGCTGCTATTCTCCCATGGAGACGATCGTAGAGATGCTGCATGTAGTCCTGTGGAACGGCTTGCCATGCCATTTCCACCTGGCGCCTCAGTTGGACCAGCGTTCGTGCTGGACGTGCAGACCGCGTGAGACGACGCTTCATCCAGTCCCAAACATGCTCAATGGGGGACAGATCCGGAGATCTTGCTGGCCAGGGTAGTTGACTTACACCTTCTAGAGCACGTTGGGTGGCACGGGATACATGCGGACGTGCATTGTCCTGTTGGAACAGCAAGTTCCCTTGCCGGTCTAGGAATGGTAGAACGATGGGTTCGATGACGGTTTGGATGTACCGTGCACTATTCATTGTCCCCTCGACGATCACCAGTGGTGTACGGCCAGTGTAGGAGATCGCTCCCCACACCATGATGCCGGGTGTTGGCCCTGTGTGCCTCGGTCGTATGCAGTCCTGATTGTGGCGCTCACCTGCACGGCGCCAAACACGCATACGACCATCATTGGCACCAAGGCAGAAGCGACTCTCATCGCTGAAGACGACACGTCTCCATTCGTCCCTCCATTCACGCCTGTCGCGACACCACTGGAGGCGGGCTGCACGATGTTGGGGCGTGAGCGAAAGACGGCCTAACGGTGTGCGGGACCGTAGCCCAGCTTCATGGAGACGGTTGCGAATGGTCCTCGCCGATACCCCAGGAGCAACAGTGTCCCTAATTTGCTGGGAAGTGGCGGTGCGGTCCCCTACGGCACTGCGTAGGATCCTACGGTCTTGGCGTGCATCCGTGCGTCGCTGCGGTCCGGTCCCAGGTCGACGGGCACGTGCACCTCCCGCCGACCACTGGCGACAACATCGATGTACTGTGGAGACCTCACGCCCCACGTGTTGAGCAATTCGGCGGTACGTCCACCCGGCCTCCCGCATGCCCACTATACGCCCTCGCCCAAAGTCCGTCAACTGCACATACGGTTCACGTCCACGCTGTCGCGGCATGCTACCAGTGTTAAAGACTGCGATGGAGCTCCGTATGCCACGGCAAACTGGCTGACACTGACGGCGGCGGTACGCAAATGCTGCCCAGCTAGCGCCATTCGACGGCCAACACCGCGGTTCCTGGTGTGACCGCTGTGCCGTGCGTGTGATCATTGCTTGTATAGCCCTCTCGCAGTGTCCGGAGCAAGTATGGTGGGTCTGACACACCGGTGTCAATGTGTTCTTTTTACCATTTCCAGGAGTGTATTTTTAAATTTTTTTTGAAATGTGTTCTACATGGGCGTGACCCACTGTGGCACTGTTAAACTGCTGTCAAATGGTGTTATTATTAACGTCCGTGTTCATCAGGTACATTTTAGTGATGTGAGATAAAGTATGTGTTGTGGCTAACCTGTGATGGTTCAATATATATCGCTGGTGTGATTGTCGATTGTTTCGTGTTTAATTACTCTCTCGTTATCTCGAAAATATTCGTAATTAATTCTGTTTCTTGAGTCTCTGTTTTGTTGAAGTACAATAATGAGTAAAAGTAAAGTTGCTGTTGCGACTTTCAATGATGGCAACATTGTAAGGTGCAAGGTATTTAGAAATATGGGAATGAAGATAGGTTCTAACATGGTACGAGCGATGCTTGCTTTAGACAAGGAACGCCTTCGGGCTGCAGACAGGGCTGTAAAGAGTCTAGAAATACAAGCAAGAGTAAACAGGAGGAGGAACAAGAGGAAGCTGGAGGAGGAGTTTGCAGAGGATGAAGATAATCCATCCTATGGACCTGGAATGCACTAAAAAGTTAATCCAATCTTTGTCGCTCGATTCCCAAAACTTTTATTTTCTCATACTAATTACATGTTTTCTAAGGATCTTCCAAACATATTTGTTTCAAACTTTCAGTAAATGTTACACAGTACCTTCTGCATAATTTAACACAGCCTTTTTCCAAAAAACTGTATATTTTTGAATATATAAATAAAAAATTGCAAAAAAATGTTGTGAATTTTCATTACAATTGAAAAAAAATCATCTTTAATAACTGAACTAAAATTTTTTAAAATCCCTGTGTTAAGTTGTAGCCCATATTCCAATAAATAATCTGTAAACAGTTCAACTTCCTGCCTCAAATACTTTGTGAGGAAAGATGTAATTTATAAGCGTTATTTGAACATTGCAAGTATAGGGCGTTCCGGAGCCCCTTAAGAGCCACAAATAGGTGTCCATTTCGCCTGCAGTCTCACTCGATTCGACACCGCCACACTTGAATCAGTTACCACGCGATTTCAACTGTGTTTCGAACGCTACGTATCGTGAAATCCTGCTGTGGAAAAATGAACTGCTACATTTAGCGGCTGCAGCAGCTGATCTCCTTATTTCGACTCCTGCAAAAAAATGGGAGGGCTCATATTTATCAAGCTTGTTATAGAAACTTATCTTTCCAACTCTAGGCTATTCTATATGAAACACATCATTTTTCATTGACGACAGAGATGATGTGTGCGTCTTTTTAGCTTGTATCTCGCAAATACATTATAAAGTCTTGCTTAAGAAAAGGCAGTCAGTTCGCAAATGACAGCAGAATCTTTCTTTACACGTTTCGTCTTTTAGAGGCATCTTCAGAACTTTTTCGGAACTGTGGGTAACGCATTAGCCAGAAATAGCCAAAGTTTGCTATGTACCTTTGGTGAAGGCTTGCAGCAGTGCAAAGATAGGTCGACAATTATAATCCTGAAACAAATATTGCAACACAAAATGTAGTACAGCCGTGTATACATAACATATGCACACGCTACAAAAGCACACTGCGGAACTTACGCATATATTCTTACGTATTCACGACTATTACAATTTGTGTTGCAATATTTATGTTTGAGGGTTATAATCGTGGCCCTTCCTTTGCATTGCTGCCTGCCTTCGTCGAAGGTGCTCACCAAAATTTTGGCTACTTACGACTAATACGTTACCCACAATTCCAAAAAATTCTGAAGATCTCTCAAAAAGGCGGAAGATGATATTAAAGCTTCTGCTACCATCCGCAAACTAGACTGTTTTTCTTACTGATTACTACACCATAGCCATGGAGGTGGGGAATTTAAATTCAATTTATTTTTCCTTTATTGGTCTTTCGTTAAGTCCTTGCTCCACGCGGGCCCTGTGCAGCGAAAGAAAACTGCACACTACGCTCAATACTTAGACAAAAAGAATCACCGCCAGGCAGCCATAACGCTATACGTGGCCGATTCGTCGCATGCGATGAGTCAAATTGCTGGGGAACTACGAGCGATCAGCGACAGATCGCTTCGGTATGTGACGGGGGCTACGAGCTGCCGATATACAGGGTGATTCAAAAAGAATACCACAACTTTAGGAATTTAAAACTCTGCAACGACAAAAGGCAGAGCTAAGCACTATCTGTCGGCGAATTAAGGGAGCTATAAAGTTTCATTTAGTTGTACATTTGTTCGCTTGAGGCGCTGTTGACTAGGCGTCAGCGTCAGTTGATGCTAAGATGGCGACCGCTCAACAGAAACCTTTTTGTGTTATTGAGTACGGCAGAAGTGAATCGACGACAGTTGTTCAGCGTGCATTTCGAACGAAGTATGGTGTTAAACCTCCTGATAGGTGGTGTATTAAACGTTGGTATAAACAGTTTACAGAGAATGGGTGTTTGCGCAAAGGGAAAAGTTCTGGACGGCCGAGAACGAGTGATGAAAATGTAGCACGCATCCAGCAAGCATTTGTTCGCAGCCCAGGAAAATCGACTCGCAGAGCTAGCAGAGAGCTGCAAATTCCACAATCAACTGTATGGAGAGTCCTACGAAAAAGGTTAGTTATGAAACCTGAACGTCAACTACCCGAGGCGATGGATCGGCCGCCAGGCAGTCCGTGACAGAGCACTTCATCACTGGCCTCCAAGAAGCCCTGATATTAACCCCTGCGATTTTTTCTTGTGGGGGTATGTTAAGGATATGGTGTTTCGGCCACCTCTCCCAGCCACCATTGATGATTTGAAACGAGAAATAACAGCAGCTATCCAAACTGTTACGCTTGATATGCTACAGAGAGTGTGGAACGAGTTGGAGTATCGGGTTGATATTGCTCGAGTGTCTGGAGGGGGCCATATTGAACATCTCTGAACTTGTTTTTGAGTGAAAAAAAACCTTTTTATATACTCTTTGTAATGATGTATAACAGAAGGTTATATTATGTTTCTTTCATTAAATACACATTTTTAAAGTTGTGGTATTCTTTTTGAATCACCCTGTATTGCTGCAGTATGTCACTGGCGTGTGTGGTCTGTCGGGTGAGAAAAACAGTGCAGTCACAAAACGTCAGCTGATGGTTTTATTTTATAATGAACTGGGATGACTGGACTCTACCAGGTCTGCCATACTTTTAGACACGTACATCTATGCGTGAGGCCCCTAACGAAGAAACAGACCCTAAATAATTAGTATTCTATACGTACCTTTTCAGATTCCAGACCCATTCTTAATGACTAACCCGTTGGAAAACTTTTCATCGAAGGGTTATCAATCTTATTTTAAGGCCCCCTAAGCTACGATTACAAATTAAACCCTTACTGAAAAAATCAATGAAAAAGGCGGCCATAAGAGACAGAATCCTGGCCTACTGAGGAAGTGATTTCGAATGTGAGAAGTTTCGGAGGATTTAATTATTTGCTCAAGATGGTGGCAACCAGTTAAGTCAAGTTGAAACATCACAAGTAGAAAGTAAGAGAAAGACTCCACGATTCGAAACAAGGAACATTCTCAAGCAACTAATGAAATTGATGAAGCTCTGAAACTAGAAATCGTTCCAAAGCATATTCCAAGAATCATTCATGCTGAAACATTCATGTTTACCAGTCCGGCGATAGAACCTACAGTTTTTGAATGAACAGAATCCACATTGTGTTGCCTGAGGAACTAAAGTCTAAAATGAACAAAACGAAACAAAATTCGAAGACAATTAATCAAAAAAGAATATACAATCACTTGAAGATGGCATAAAAAGCCGAAACCTGGGTCGTAATTAAATAAGCAACAGTACAGTCAAATAGCGGCGTATTCATTTAAAAATTATTGCATGACTATTGCTCAGCAACATCAATAAGGCGGCACAGATTTTAAGCCCTGATTCAATGATTTTAATGTTAATCACAATTTTTATCAGGCATTCTGTATCTTCACTCAAGCACACTTTACGCACATTAACAAAAACCAGAGCATCAGCAGCCAGTTGTCTACTAAGCGAGAAATAACGTCTCTCTCGGAAACTTTTATGGTAATTAGGTCATAGGTGCAAGGCACTTTCTATCGGGTTGGACCCAAACAAACATAAAATGACTGCCCAATTAAAGTCCTGACTGGATAATTGCTCCTCCGGCCATTAGCATCTTTCCACTCGAAAAAGGTATTTCACACCGTGGGAAGGAATTTGTAACCTTTGGCTTATATAACGAGTAAGTACTCACACAATAAAGTCTACTATAGTGAATTTCTGGAATGTGGCCATACATCTCCTTCTGCTAACCCCAGCAGCCAATGAGGTTTAATCTTCCAGGGACTTTTTGCCCTGAGCAGCGTTAGATGGCGATAAACAGTCTCCGTCAGACTCTCTCTCTCACTCTGCACTTCGATGCGACGCTCCCAATGGTTGAAGAGGCCATCACCTGTTACTTCGCTGTTAAATGGTAAACTGCGAAATTGCTGATCATACACTCCTGGAAATGGAAAAAAGAACACATTGACACCTTTGTGTCAGACCCACCATACTTGCTCCGGACACTGCGAGAGGGCTGTACAAGCAATGATCACACGCACGGCACAGCGGACACACCAGGAACCGCGGTGTTGGCCGTCGAATGGCGCTAGCTGCGCAGCATTTGTGCACCGCCGCCGTCAGTGTCAGCCAGTATGCCGTGGCATACGGAGCTCCATCGCAGTCTTTAACACTGGTAGCATGCCGCGACAACGTGGACGTGAACCGTATGTGCAGTTGACGGACTTTGAGCGAGGGCGTATAGTGGGCATGCGGGAGGCCGGGTGGACGTACCGCCGAATTGATCAACACGTGGGGCGTGAGGTCTCCACAGTACATCGATGTTGTCGCCAGTGGTCGGCGGGAGGTGCACGTGCCCGTCGACCTGGGACCGGACCGCAGCGACGCACGGATGCACGCCAAGACCGTAGGATCCTACGCAGTGCCGTAGGGGACCGCACCGCCACTTTCCAGCAAATTAGGGACACTGTTGCTCCTGGGGTATCGGCGAGGACCATTCGCAACCGTCTCCATGAAGCTGGGCTACGGTCCCGCACACCGTTAGGCCGTCTTCCGCTCACGCCCCAACATCGTGCAGCCCGCCTCCAGTGGTGTCGCGACAGGCGTGAATGGAGGGACGAATGGAGACGTGTCGTCTTCAGCGATGAGAGTCGCTTCTGCCTTGGTGCCAATGATGGTCGTATGCGTGTTTGGCGCCGTGCAGGTGAGCGCCACAATCAGGACTGCATACGACCGAGGCACACAGGGCCAACACCCGGCATCATGGTGTGGGGAGCGATCTCCTACACTGGCCGTACACCACTGGTGATCGTCGAGGGGACACTGAATAGTGCACGGTACATCCAAACCGTCATCGAACCCATCGTTCTACCATTCCTAGACCGGCAAGGGAACTTGCTGTTCCAACAGGACAATGCACGTCCGCATGTATCCCGTGCCACCCAACGTGCTCTAGAAGGTGTAAGTCAACTACCCTGGCCAGCAAGATCTCCGGATCTGTCCCCCATTGAGCATGTTTGGGACTGGATGAAGCGTCGTCTCACGCGGTCTGCACGTCCAGCACGAACGCTGGTCCAACTGAGGCGCCAGGTGGAAATGGCATGGCAAGCCGTTCCACAGGACTACATGCAGCATCTCTACGATCGTCTCCATGGGAGAATAGCAGCCTGCATTGCTGCGAAAGGTGGATATACACTGTACTAGTGCCGACATTGTGCATGCTCTGTTGCCTGTGTCTATGTGCCTGTGGTTCTGTCAGTGTGATCATGTGATGTATGTGACCCCAGGAATGTGTCAATAAAGTTTCCCCTTCCTGGGACAATGAATTCACGGTGTTCTTATTTCAATTTCCAGGAGTGTATATTACAAAATCGGGCTTCACTTACCAGTGGACCCCTCACAGTCTTTTCGAAACTTTTTCTCGCTCCCACCCCCAAAAAATAATGAAAGGAAGAAAACTTTATCGCTTACTACATTTTTCTGTTCGTGCAGTAAAACGCCAGCATCAAAAATGACGTTTTAGTTTACCGCTTCATTACTGCCAAGACCATTCGCAACAGGTCTTACAGAAGGTATGCACATACGTAATTCAATGCAACTGCAAAATTATATTAATATACGGCGCGTAAGTTTAGATATATGACCTCGTAACCACTGACATGCGTGAGAAAGTGCAATGTGTTGAACAATTAAGATTTTACATGCTTGATGTCACATTTAACAGAATAACTCATTTGTAAACTAATTAGGCGTTAGAAGCTGTTTTATAGATGTGAGTGGGATTCTTTAAAGACTCAACGGTTGAGTGTTCGCTGGTTTAATCCTACGTCTCGTGTCACAGCTGTGCTGGCGACAATTCCTGCACTGACAGGAATAGACTCGAATCCGACGATAAACGTTTCCTGTCCAAGCGGTGGTATGATGTGTGTCTTGATTTGTCTCTCGTTCGGAATACTCAAAGAGGGCATGGATTCCCGTCAAGGACGCGGTATCGCTGAGGACGAATCTGAGGAACGTGCAGAAGTTTTACTGATCTTCACGATTCTTACGAGTTTCTGTGGCTTAAATACGAGAGCGTAATGCGACTAACGCCGCCGAATTTTTTATTCTTTTCTCAATATCGGTTCACTGAAGCAAGACGCAATCCTCAGCCACTTCTGGGCACCGAATTGTAGCGTCTAACATGGCTGTGTGTAACGTATCTAAGCTGTCCGTGAGAAACGGGAGTGCACTCCCTACTGCAATGCCAGGCCACACACGAGCGCTGCGATGTCTCGACAGTCCGGCACCTTGGGTTCACTGTCAACGATGGTCCTCCATACCGTCCCGACTTCGCCCCGTACGATTTTCATCTGTTTCCAAAACTTAAACATCTTCGACGACTTCACTTTGAGAGTGACTGGGCCGTGCTGGCCCCCGCTTATGCGTTGGTGTAAACCAGGGCTTAACAACTGGCCGGTTTTGAGCGCGAGTACTCGCGTCTGCTCAGGCACGTGCTCGCGAGCAGGTGCAAGGTCGCGGAGTAGGGAGGGAGGGGAGGGAGGGGAAATGCGCGCGCACGTATGAATAGGACCGCAGCGTGCCTATTGAATTCGCGCCGACTGTGTAACGTTAAAAGTACTACGATCAGCTCTAACAGTCACTTCGCTGGTTAAGAATCATGTCACGTCGCCGTTGTGTAACCCCAACCATGCTTTCGCAGTTCAAACCCCATTGGGAGGAATTGTATCAGTTTAGAGAAAAAAGATGGTGTTGCAAAATGTTTAGCATGTCACAAAACGCTGAATTCTTTTAGGAAATTTAATTTGCAGCCACATTATATGTCGTACCACGCGAAAGACTACGAAAGTGGAAAATGTGATGGACCAGATCGTGCACAGGAAGTTATTAAACTTAAAAGGAAGCTATCCGAAGAAGATCTGGATGACGAAGAACAATCAACTGAGGCAGTTCTCAGAGCGAGCTACAAAATTGCTTTGTTTTTAGCAAAATCCCTGCGCCCCTTCACTGATGGCGATTTAATAAAAGATGTTTGGTAGTTGCAGCGGAAAATTTGTATCCATCTGAAGTTGAACAGTTTCGGATTGTGTCATTATCTGACATGATCATTATGCGTCGCATACGGGACATGGCAGACGACGTCCAGAGCCAGCTTGCAAACATCTATAAAGATTTTATGGCGTATTCTCTAGCTCTGGACGAATGTGTTGATATCACTGGAACAGCGCAGCTTTCCCTATTTATTAGAGGTGTTAATAGAGATCTTCAGGTGAGGAAGGAGCTCCTCGATGCAGTCGCCATGAAGAACACTACAACCGGAGGTGATATTTTAAATAGTGTTGAAGAAAGTGTTGAAAATATAGGATTGTCATGAAATTATTTAGTTTCAGTGTCTACAGACGGTGCACCAGCGATGACAGGGAAAAAATTAGGTTTCGTTGCGCTGTTGAAGGAGAAAATGCAAAAACTGACCCTGCCAAATGAAATAAGGGGCGCTCACTGTGTGATCCACCAGAAAAACATATGTGCAAAAAGTATCATTCTACAAAATGTGATGAGTGTTGTTGTTCGTACAACCAATTACATAAGGAAGCATGGGCTACAACACAGACAATTTAAAAGCTTTCTTGAGGATGTAGAAAGCCAGTATGGTAGCCTGCCTTATTACAGCGAAGTCCGCTGGCTTAGTCGAGGCGAATTATTAAATCGAATTTTTGCCTATTAGATGAGATAAATATGTTTATGGAAATAAATAACATGTGTGTTCCTGAATTGAAAGAGCCTTCATGGAAATGTGATCTCGCGTTCTTAGAGATTTAACTAGCCATCTGAATGCTTTGAACATTTCACTACAAGGTAAAGATCTGCTAATTACTCATTTCATAGATCGAATATGAGCTTTTAAAATGAAATTGACACTTTGGGTGAGTCAGCTGGAAACAGGAAATCTAGCTCATTTTCCTAAATTATCATCCATGCAAGATGTTCACAAAGACTGTGAACGTTATTCACATAGTTTAGTTGCCCTTAAGGAAGAATTTGATCAACGCTTTCAAGATTTGACAGCACTAGACAGTGATTCTGATCTGTTCTCCTCTCCATATTCAGCGAATATTGAAGAGATTCGTCCTGAGCTGCAACTAGAAATTATTGACCTGCAGTGTGACAGAAAATACAGAGACAAATTTCAGAACAAGAGAAACATTTTGGAATTTTACAGACACTTCCCTCAGGATAGATTTCCTCATTTGCACAAACTGGCGGCTACAATAATATCAATGTTCGGTTCCATGTATGTTTTGAATACCTGTTCTCTGCAATGAAATGTAACAAGACGCGCCTGAGAAACGCATTGTCTGATCGAAATTTAAACTGCACGCTGCGCCTACGATGCACAAGGACAATTACTCCGAACATAGACGCAATTGTAAAGGGCAAAAAGTACAAGGTAACAGAGAATCCCACACTTCAGTGACACCGTTTATTGTGTAACAGTTTACAAATTAATACGAATGTAGAGGCACACACTAAGCTAATAAAATTATGTGGCACGTGTACATTCTCCTTTATTTGTTTCATTTGTTACAGTAATGATTCGTGAGTGATATCCCTGCAGGTGGCCGCGGATTAACATTGACTGACGGCAGCGGTTGTGTGCCCCACGTGACTCTCCCCACTCTCCGCTCTGGTCCGGTAGTGGGGGTAGCGTGCTCGCGCTGCTCCGTGCTCGCGCCTTGCTGCTCACAGCTTGCTCCGCGAGCACGTATGTTTTGAAGCCCTGGTGTAAACCGTGACTGTTATTCTGCGTTTGGTTTCCCGCTGTTATTGCGGTTATGCCGTGGTTCTTCCTCTTTCTACGTGTGGCAGCAGTGGTGTGTATTTGCACCTTGTACTATCTTTGGTCTGGTGCTTATAGTTTCCGGCCAGCCGGTTTGCGGCAGTCGGTCAGTTGATGTGGATCAGCCAGGAAATCTCCGCTCGGCGCAGTGGGCCGGGCCCGCTGGCGGTCCCTACGCAGTAGAGATGGGCACTGAAACACGTAAATGTTTCGAAACAAATGAAACAGTACAATGTAATGTTTCGATACGGTGTTTCGAAACAGTGAAACAGTTTGTTTTGTATTCTAATAAACCTACACATTTTATCATCTTGAATGTCTACTGTATAAGTATGTCCATATAAACACAAATGAGGTGCGAGAGCGCTAATCATATCGCAGAAAGTATGAAACTATCACTTAGGCGTCTTGGCAGTTTCGTATTTCCTGCAGCAAATGCGCTGCTTTTGTGTCATGTGACTTTCATACTTTTCAATTGGCTGAGGAAAGCCTTAGCTGAAGACAGAAGAACCACCACGAACGGAACTGGAGGTCGGACCGAACTGCAGAAACAACAGATATGCTACTGGGATTCCCACATTCCATTAGTATGGCTAATATACCCATCCTGCTAATTTCCATGCACACAAAGGGAATCATTGTGGATAATAGACACAGTGACTAAAGACTCACAAATAACGCCAGATAATTCGAATAAATAACAAAATATAACAGAACAAAATTGTGTTTCAAGGTGTTTCGAACCGTTACTATGAATTTACGATGCTTCCCGTTCACTATTACACTGTCAGTGATATGTCAAACAGATTGCTTGCAATTATACCTACATCAAATTTATATACATGTCTAATAACTGTCACTCTACGCCTTTTTTTATTTAAAATGTTGTAGTCTTACTTGCGTTTCTTAATATGATTACTGTACATGAACAGAGAAGCGTATGTTATAAAAAAAGTGTAATTTAACTGAATGATTTTCACATATTTATTATTTTGAATGCGAATAGTAAGCGTTGTTTTATTGTTTGGTTAGTGTTTATAAAGCAGATGTTACGCCATTTCGGAATAGGACAGTCAGCTAGAAACGAAGCTTTATTTTCGGATATCTTGAGCTTCATGCTATTGCTTGTCAAAAGATTTCGACACTCTTGAAAGTGTTTCATGAAGTGGTATGTTGTGTTTCAGTACCTGTACCGAGCCCGAATCTCGTCCGACACAGAGCGGAATGAAACATCACTGTTTCGATACAATTAGTCCGTTCCAGGCGCAGGTGGACTGAAACAGTCTTATTTTGAAACAACGATACAGTTTCTGTGTCTGGCGGGAGATCCGAGACAAGGGCTGAATGAAATACCACTGTTTCGAAACAGTGAACCATAGCCGTTCCGAAACACTGAAACAGTTCCAGGTATCGATACACTGTATCGAAATATAGAAACAGTGGCCAAGTCTATTACGCAGTGTCGAGGTGTGTGGGAGCTGTTCCGATTGCTACGAGGTTCGTGGCTCACAGACCCAGGACATCAAAGTTGAGTGATGATTTGATTACCGAAGCCAGTCTGCTGACATTGTGCCACTGGTTTTCATGGCTGGCTGTTGGGGGTATTCCCGTGAAGAACAGCGAGTGTTAGAGTTGGCGAAAGTTTGACCACCATCCGCTGGAGTTTAACTGTTTTTTGGTTATTTGGAGTCCAAGTGCACCAGCGGAATTTTCTTCCTTGTGGCCGTTAGCGTTCCGGTTACCTGCCTTGGCCACTGACGTAAAATTCAGGCAGTGTCCTTTCCTCACCGTGTTGTCGCTGTCCAACACGTGTGTGTAGTTTTGACAGCTTATGCATACTTGGCTGTGGGTGGCTACGACTTTTACGTTTTGGCATTGGAGTTCCTTGTGTACTGGTCAGATTTCTTAATTAATAACAGAAATAACTGGTCAGGTGGAAGGCAAGCCGTCTTGTCGGTGGGTCCGTTGACTGTTTCTTGGTTGAGTTGCCGGCGGATCAGATGAACTTAGGCCGACTACCAGTCTCCCGTAAGCGAACGTTAATGTTTCAAGTACAGACCGACCCCCGGAAACTCCTGAGCGTTTCAGTGATGAAGCGGTGGAACTAGAGGTGAGGTTGCATCTCCGTCACCAAAGTAAGAGGATCATATTTATATAAGCACTATGTAACGGGACATCCTCTTCTAGCAATACTTTTCCTCAACACTAGTTGCCGATATTGTAACGTCCCCTTAGAAAAATTGTATACGAGACTATGCTTAAACTGACACAATATTTTTAGCGCAACGCAATCTGACTTTCAAAAATCCCTACAAAAGAATGGCCCTGACTAACATTAACCTATACCTTTCACAAATCACTTACCTCACCAAAAATCTTCCTTACTCGAACTACTGCAATACAGCGAGCGCCACTACTGCCAGCTAAATAAAAGATTCAAACTACGGAAGGCACTAACTACTGATAGGGATAGTTAGCAAATGAAAGATTTTAATAGAGAACAAACAATGTATTTACCTTAATATCATCTCAAGTCATAATATATGTAATTTCAAAACTCCGCCATCTCTCTCCTCACATCCACCACTGCTGGCGGCTCACCTCTAACTGCGCAACGCTACGCGCTGTTCACATCCAACTGCCGCTGCCCAACACTACAATGGCAGACAACAATGCAAACTAGCCACAGGCTGCACACAGCACAGCCAGTGATTTTCATACAGAGCGCTACGTGGCGTTGTCAATAAGAAAACATAAACAGCCCACTTACATAGCCCCCATGCTGCCCACAAAAAATTTTACAAATTGTTTTGGGCAGTGGCCAATAACGATTTGAAAAAATTTTTCATAATTACAATAACAAAGATATCAAATGCACACACTTATTAACACAATGGTGGTCAAAAGCTAAAATTTTCTCACAGTCAATAAAGACAGTCTTGATCATTCATCACAGTACAACTGCCGTTTCTTTTATCAAAGTCTGAGCAGTAAAAGACAATGCACATGGAAGTAGTGGATGTCCATGCAGTCTTGAAGAAGTAGTGTTGTCCTTCCAACAGAAAGACAGTGCTGACTCTTGACATGCTGACAGATAATGCGCCACAACAGAGCAAACCCATAGCAGAGTCAGTCGAAGTTGATGAATATTGGTAGGTAGGTCATCACAGAGTAGACCCACTGTAGTCCTGGTAGAGATTGTGGTATTGATGGGCCACCAGAGGTGCAGACCCACTGTAGTCCTTGTAGAAATAGCAAATGAAAGATTTTAATAGAGAACAAACAATGTATTTACCTTAATATCATCACAAGTCATAATATATGTAATTTCAAAACTCCGCCATCTCTCTCCTCACATCCACCACTGCTGGCGGCTCACCTCTAACTGCGCAACGCTACGCGCTGTTCACATCCAGCTGCCGCTGCCCAACACTACAATGGCAGACAACAATGCAAACTAGCCACAGACTGCACACATCACAGCCAGTGATTTTCATACAGAGCGCTACGTGGCGTTGCCAATAAGAAAACATAAACAGCCTACTTACAATATCAGTATTATTTTCCAAATTTGGACACGTCAATATTGAAAGGTGGCTACACTGAGCCACAGCGCCAGAAATCGCGCCAGAGAGTATTGTTCCGCCGCCTCCTCTGGCAGTGATTATTGAGACGCAGCGACAGGCAGTTCTTGCCGAGAAGTTGTGGTGGACACTGCTTGTAGCTGAAGTCAGAGTGTGATGCGGTAGTGGAGAGTGTTGTTCCATGTTTTATGCAGTGGTTTGATGGGAGAGATGATGATGTTCTAATGGAGATATTGTAATGGTCAGAGTGCATTTCGTCAATATATATGGAGGTATTTTCTTTTATTCTTTTATTCTTTCAGTGACCTGAATAATGTGTCATTACAGGTTCAGTCAACAAAGCATCTGGCGTGTGTTCTTGTATTAGAGTGTAATTTTGGTTTTCTTGCACAATTATAGTATTTGTAATTTTCTTTTATCACGTCAGTATAATTGGTATTTAAAAATTCGTGTCTTGTTGAAGAAGAACCGTGCCAGATGTGCGTTGAGTCACACTACCACACACAGAACAGCTACACTTGTGCTTTGTTGCCTTCGTAGATTTTATAGTTGCTGGGGACTTAATTAATTAACTGTGTTAACGAAAATTTTTTTTACATTCTTTATTGTCATTCTAAGCAGTCAGATTGCGTACTAATACTAGTCAGGGTCAGCTGTTTACGAAACAGCGTAATCGGACATACAGCGACAGAAAATTAAAAAGTATTTGCATTGCATTCTTATATCTTTATTTTAATTAAGCCCCCATGCACGTGGCGACCCTGGCAGGGTCGCCACGTGCATGGGGGCTTAGTTAAATAAAAAAAATGCAAATATTTTTAGTATCTGTATGTCCGATTACGCAAGTCTCGTAAACAGCTGGCCCTGACTAGTATTAGTACGCAATCTGACTGCTTAGAATGACAACAAAGAATGTAAGAAAATTTTCGTTAACACAGTTAATTAATTAAGTCCCCAGCAACTATAAAATCTACGAAGCCAACAAAGCACAAGTGTAGCTGTTCTGTGTGTGGTAGTGTGACTCAACGCACATCTGGCACGGTTCTTCTTCAACAAGACAAGAATTTTTAAATACCAATTATACTGACGTGATAAAAGAAAATTACAAATACTATAATTGTGCAAGAAAACCAAAATTACACTCTAATACAAGAACACACGCCAGATGCTTTGTTGACTGAACCTGTAATGACACATTATTCAGGTCACTGAAAGAATAAAAGAATAAAAGAAAATACCTCCATATATATTGACGAAATGCACTCTGACCATTACAATATCTCCATTAGAACATCATCATCTCTCCCATCAAACCACTGCATAAAACATGGAACAACACTCTCCACTACCGCATCACACTCTGACTTCAGCTACAAGCAGTGTCCACCACAACTTCTCGGCAAGAACTGCCTGTCGCTGCGTCTCAATAATCACTGCCAGAGGAGGCGGCGGAACAATACTCTCTGGCGCGATTTCTGGCGCTGTGGCTCAGTGTAGCCACCTTTCAATATTATCTCAGCTGCTTTTCTGAAAACCTTCATATAATTTTATACACAGTATGTTATATTTCAAGCTACAATCTATAAGAAGTAATTACTTTACTTTCGAAGTTACAATCGGTTTGTACTAGCTCTGAATGTACAGATAAAAATAATTCTTTAAGAAACATTTGAAATTACGAATTGTTTGGTATACTTAAAATTTTTGGGGCAATAACTGGAGTTATGAAGAAAAAGCTTTGTGTTCTGCCTTACGGCAGGTGTTGTCATGGGGAAAGCCTCGTCAGAGAGGTACAATTTCATGAAGAGGGGATCGAGTGGTCAACATAATTCCTGCCCACAGCACTAGGTTCAAATGGCTCTGAGCACTGTGGGACTTAACTTCTGAGGTCATCAGTCCCCTAGAACTTAGAACTACTTAAACCTAACTAACATAAGGACATCACACACATCCACGCCCGAGGCAGGACTCGAACCTGCGACCGTAGCGGTCGCGCAGTTCCAGACTGTAGCGCCTAGAACCGCTCGGCCACCTCGGCCGGCCACACCACTAGGGATCCTTGTCGATATCGGTCTCGTTCCACAATGTTTTGGTCCTGAAACCGTGTTCCACGTTCACTCCATATGCGAATCCGTCGGAAATAACTCTCTAGACTAACTCCGGACTCATATGTGAAAACAGCATTGGCCCAATGTTCGACCGTGCAGGTAGCGTGACCACGACTCCATTATAGACGTGTCGTTCTGTGCAGATGCTTCAGAGGTAGACATACAGCAGGTCTCCTATAAAAAAGGGCCACTCTGGCGAAGCGTTCTGCGCATCGTTTGTCTCTATGCAACGCGTCCAGTGCGAGCTCACATGCCAGTTGCCGTGCAGTTCTAAAGCGGTACTGTCGCGCCGTTACAACCAAATAACGGTCCTCTCTTCTGAAGTCACACTTGGTCAGCCCTGCCCTGGTCTTCGGTATACAGTTTGGGTCTCTATACACTGTCGCCACATCCCAGAAACAGATCTATTCACACTAAGTCATCGAGCCACATGAACTTGCGAGTGTCCTGCTTCCTTTCTTTCTCTGGCCCTTCGCCGCAGAGAGTCTGGTAGGTGTCTTCTGTGTGCCATATTACACCGTCTGTGACTGTGCACACTGCGGATGTGGGACTACCCAGGAAACCTACTTTGTATGTATCAAAACACGTGGTGAGCGTAGAAATCTCGCCTGTGACGAATCTAAAGTGTTCAGTGAGAAAAATTTACGTGTGCAACAATAAGAATGCAGTGGGAATGTATTCACATCTGTTGGACGAATGTAATCATCATCATCATCTTGGACAGTTTCCAGCCACTGGCTGGGTCTGTCGGGAACACAAGCCTCTCCATCGTGTTCTGTCTTTCCACCATTCCCCCTCTTCCACCTTCGTCCAGTTCTCTCCTCTTCACACATTCCTTCACTCCCTTCACCCATCTATCCCTTGGTCTTCCTCTGGGCCTCTTCCCCTCCAGTTGTAGATCAAACATCCTCTTTGGAATTCTTCCCTCATCCATTCTCTTCGTGTGTCTATACCACTGCAGTCTTGATTTTTCTATCCTGTCCTGTACTGGTTCCTCCTTTAGTCTTTCCCTCACATACACATTTCGCAATCTGTCTCGTCTTGTTACACCCAACCTGCTCCTCTGGAACTTCATTTCACTAGCCTGTATTCTACTTTTGTCGCTTTTGTGCATTACCCATGTCTCACTTCCGTATGCCAATATGGGGACAAAGTAGGTTCGGTATATAATTCCCTTGGATTTCTGTGGCACCTCCTTGCTCCAAATAAGCCCCCTAATGCATTTGTAGAACTGCCCTGCTTTTCTGCACCTTTCATTTATTTCCATTGCGTTTCACCCCTTACTTTCAATCACGCTTCCCAGGTACTTGAAGTTCTCTACCACTTGTAGTTTTTCCCCTCCACAAGTTATATCCACATTTGGCCTACTCTTCTTCCTTGTTGTGACGATTATTTCACTTTTCTTTGCAGAGAAATGCATTCCATATTATGCTGCCGTTGCCTCCCATGCATCTAACTGCTCTTGCACCTCCTTCTCGCAATTTCCCCATAACATCAGGTCATCGGCAAAAAGCACTGCTTTCATTTTATGATCTCCAGTTGCATCTGATACTTGCTGTAGGATTTCATCCATAACAATAATAAACAATAAAGGCGAAAGTGCACTTCCCTGTCGCAGCCCATTTTCCAGCTTGAACCATGCAGTACGTTCCCTCCCCACTTTCACACAACTCTCACTTCCCTCATACATTTTTCTGACTTTTCGTGTTATCTCTTCATCTATCCCTTTTGCGTTCAGCACATCCCAGAGCTTGTCCCTACAGATACTGTCATACGCCTTCTCAATATCCAAAAAGGCCATGATTAAGTCCTTCCCGTACTCATAGTGCCTCTCCTGCAGTTGCCTTACCGCAAATATGAGGTCCGTTGTTGATCTTCCCGGTCTGAAACCGTACTGCTCCTCTTGCAGTCTACTTTCAATACTGCTTCTTATTCTCTTCTCCAGGATCTTTTCATAGATTTTTCCACAGTGGCATAGCAGGGTGATTCCTCTGTAGTTCTCACATCTCCTTTTATCCCATTTCTTGAAGATCGGGACTATAATTCCTTTCTTCCAATCCTCAGGAATTCTGTTCTCCTTCCACACCACCCTCAGCACTCTGTATAGCCACTGGGTTCCTACTTCTCCTGCTGCTCGTATCATATCCACTGTTACTTCGTCCCAACCCAGTTGGACGAATGTAATGAAAACAAAAACTCCAAACCGACATTTCACGACAGTTAATCTATAAAGAAACGCACCACACGTAATGAAAGCATGAAAACCGTCCGAAGATGAATCATAACGATTCGAAACCGGTAACGGTACCCTTTGAACAAAGCAACTGAAAATAAATGTGTGGCTGGTTGCTGTCTCAACACCATCAACATTTGTCTTCAAATAACAGCCACGGTCTCCAACCGTGTCATGATATGACAAAATAGCAATAAACTTATCTCCTTTCATAGGTGTCCTGACGTCGTTGTTGACATGGTTGTCCGTTGAACAGAATGCAACCTCCCCTTTGTATGATTATATCTTGAGTTATACCTGGACGGGGAACAGTGGTTTGTTGCTCTAATTTTCGACACAAATGTAATTGAGTATTAGTATAAGGCTACGGTGTTTTGTAGTGCGTCAGTTTCTTTAGTACAACTCTTTATTTTGAACCGAACCATTATCTCCGTATAATCCCACAAAATGTGCTGTGTACCCCTCTACTTTCATTCGCGCAGTCCATAGAAAGGAACGGAGAAAGGCATCCGTGCGTTCATATTGCAAACTGCCTTGTCGGGACGCGGGGAAGTTTCGCTCGCTCTCCCCGGCTGACTGCTCGTTTCATCAGTGCTAATTCAAGCCGACGTGCTCCGCCGACAGTATATGGGTTGTCTGTGGAAAGCGTGACTAGCGTCCAGCAAAAAGCCGACCGCACAACAGTACCAACTGCATACACGCCATAGAAATAGTTTCCGTATGACTAAAGCAAGACACCGTTCACTTTTACTAGCTAGGTGCTTTTATCTAACGCCTGTTATGTCACGATTTATGTATCGGAATTGTGGGCTGCTGAATTAACCGCCAAATTTAAGGAATGACGTCAGCCGCTGATTTCCAGGATCTCACGAGGCTTTTCATAAGCAGTTCTACGACAACAAAACACGTAAAGAGGTATTACGGTAAAGAACTACTAAATATCCTACCCAGAGAAATAAATATTAATAAAACAATGAGGCCTAACGATAAACATGACTTTTTGTCTGAATGACTGACGTAATTGATTTGTCTCCATATTTCTTCGTAATTTATATTGATTATTGCACCATGCAAGACGATTTTTGATTTCTGCGAAATTTTCGCTGTTCCGGAATTTCAGATCTGTCATTAGTTCTTTTCTGTCAAGGTAAATTTTTTGAGATATCAGGTAAACTCAATTGCCATTTAAACCTAAGTTCCATAGAGAGAAATTTTATTACAAGTAAGAAAGTTTTCTTTCGTACAATGGAGTCACATCCATTTTTTTGTTAGGCGGTTGTTTCGGGGAAGAGACAAAACAGCGAGGTCATCGGTCTCATCGGATTAGTAAATGATGGGAAAGGAAGTCGGCCGTGCCCTTTCAAAGGAAAACCTAAATCAGAACAGCAGGACGCGGGATTGAACCGTCGTCCTCCCGAATGCGAGTCCAGTGTGCTAGCCACTGCGCCACCTCGCTCGGTGTTAGGCCGAAAACTTTAGTTCACCATTGATATGCTGTAATATTGCGAGGTCTTAAATGCAGTTCTTTGGAAAGGAGTTCCCTCAAGTGTTTGAATGGAGGAAACTTCTTCTGCTGTATTTCTGGTAGCTACGTAATTACTCAGCAAAGACAGGATTAAATAATTTCTTGAAAAATGCCTAATACGTATGTATGTATTAAACTTGGGACCTAGAAACGACGGAGAGGCTTCGTCCTGCCGGCCGCTGTGGCCGAGCCCTTCTAGGCGCTTCAGTCTGAAAACCCGCGACCGCTACGGTCGCAGGTTCGAATCCTGCCTTGGGCATGGATGTGCGTGATGTCCTTAGGTTAGTTAGGTTTAAGGACTTCTAAGTTCTAGGGAACTGATGACCTCAGATGTTAAGCCATTTGAACCAGATGCTTCGTCCCCCACCTTTGCCCTCAGTGGTTCACAACCCCACAACAGGCCACAGCAGTCCACCCACCCCACCACTGACCCACACCGAACCCAGCCAGGGTTGTTGTGCGGTACGGCCCCCAGTGGACCGCCCGGGAACGTCTCATACCAGACGAGTGTAACCCAGAATGTTTGCGTGTGGAACAATTATGGTGTATCCATACGTGGAAACTGTTTGCGAAGCAATCGCCGACACAGTGTAACCGAGGCGGAACCAGTCCGCACTCCGCGAGGTAGATGGAAAACCGCCTGCAAAACAATCCACTGGCTGGTCGGCATACCGGACGTCGACACTAATCTGCCGGGTGGATTCGTGCCGGGGACCGGCACGCCTTCCCGCTCGGGAAGCAGCACTTTTTTTTTTTTTTTTTGAACTCGGGACCTTTGCCTTTCGCGGGCAAGTGCTCTAACCAACTTTTTTTTTGTGTGCAAGTGCCCTACCATCTTTTTTTTGCGCTGACCACTTTTTATTTTTAATTTTTTTATTTTTTATTTTTTTTTATTTTTTTTAATTTCCAATGTCAGGCTTACCACCTTTGCTGACATACATTTTGTTGTACTACCGCATAAATAGCGTCTACAATGTCTATTGTTGACAAATAGTGCCTAATTAGGAAATTAAGTAATTAAGGAAATGAATAAAACAGAAAATGTCCAAATGAAGGACATGAAGGCATTGCGGATAGTACAAATGTAAAAGAAACATGCTCCTGTAGCAATGAAATGAAATTCGTGTCGGGGGCGACACCTGCTCACGACCCGACGTTCGATAGAGCAAGACAGCCATCTATCGACTCGTTCTCCAGACTTTGGTGTAAGACTGGGTCGGCTTCTCGAAATTAACTAAGGGTCCGTAAGTGTGATCGATGTCTATCTCGGTTTCTCCGTCTATCTCATCTCTGACCCGTCACACCCCATCTGGCCGGCGGGTCGGTAAATGTAAGTCGCAAGTAATTAGCGAAGTCTCGCCCATATGTCTTATGCTGTTGCAGCTTCGTGTGTCCATCCAGGAGAAAATGCCAAAAATCAATTTTGTCCTTTTCCGATTCGTTATACGCGTAGTCCACCACCATTCCCCGTACCCATGTCACTGCATTGGTTTTTTGGGCCGGAAAATAAGATTCTTGGGGGAACAAAAGTGTGTCTGATGAAATTGTGTGAGGGGCGGAGCGTAACAGGAACGCCAATATCTGTTGTGCCAAGTGCCACACTAGAGTCGTCCCACTACATGCTAAACGATGTTCATCAGTGTCCACTGTTGCGCAGCCTAAACATAGTGGATGGTTCAAATGGCTCTGAGCACTATGGGACTCAACTTCTGAGGTCATTAGTCCCCTAGAACTTAGAACTAGTTAAACCTAACTAACCTAAGGACATCACAAACATCCATGCCCGAGGCAGGATTCGAACCTGCGACCGTAGCGGTAAACATAGTGGAGTGTCTGCCAAATGAATCGCGTGCCGCCGTTGATTCGTTGCGAACTTCCTATTTACCACCACATACCAACACGTTAGACCGCGCGGCTAGCCGGACGGGCTTACAACGTATACTTCGGTAAAAGGCGTGGGGAACAAGACAAAAGCGGGACGCCGCGCAAGATATTCCGTATATCTTTTGAGGGACTGAGACTGGAAAATGTGAAGAGGAATGCAATGCCTTTTGCAATTAGTTTGGAGGGAATGGAAAAGTGTGTATGTGATTGCTGTTCTTGTATGGTTAGTGTTGAAGGTAATTACGCAGAAAGCAAGAAGAAGGATATATAACTGCCAACATTTTTTTCAGGCAAATTGCCAGTTGCGCACAGTGAGACTCTCTCTTTGGCAGTTCCATCTGTCATTCTTGAATATTTTCAGCAGGAGAGCAGCTCAGAAAAAGAATGCGATGACAGTGATGATACCAGCTGGAAGAAGATTATTTGGTCAAACGAACTAAACGATCTGACTCGTGATTTGAATCTGACAAAAGAAAGGCGTTTTTCCTTGCGACGGAACCTTCCCACGAAATTCCAGTCACCAACTTTCTCCTCCGAATGCGAAAATATTTTGTTGACACCGACCTACATAGGGCGGGACGATCACCACGATAAAATAAGGGAATTCAGAGCTCGTACGAAAGATACAGCTGTTCGTTCTTTCCGCGCGCTATACGAGATCGGAATAATAGAGAATTGTGAAGGTGGTTCGATGAACCCTCTGCCAGGAACTTAAATGTGCTTTGCAGAGTATCCATGTAGATGCAGATGTCACCGAATTGCTTGCGTCAACACTGAAAGCATAGTAATTTGAACTTCTGCTAGCTGGAGTATCGTTTAGTTGGGTTACTGAGAATCCTAGATTGCGCGCTGTAGTCCAGATGGTCTTCGACATTATTGTTATGTTTCATTGTTGTTTTGTGAACAGTCTTAAGACTATCAGACGGTGGCGCGTTCTCAATGCATTTGGTACACCTAAAAGAAAGATCAACCAAACATTCCCAGAATCGGGTTTCGAATGTTCGAGCAGTAATTGAGATCCCAATTTCAATCAAATATTCGTTCATGCCCCCATTTCTACCGGTTTCGCAACGTAATCATCATCTACCCTTGAATGTGTTACGAAACGCATACACTCTGTGATCAAAAGTATCCGGACACCTTGCTGAAAATGACTTAAAAGTTCGTGACGCCCTCCATCGGGAATGCTGGAATTCAATAAGGTGTTGGCCCACCCTTAGTCTTGATGACAGCTTCCACCCTCGCAGGCATACGTTCACTCAGGCGCTGGAAGGTTTCTTGGGGACGTTGGTCGGAGAGGCCTGGCACGAAGTTGGCATTCCAAAACGATTCAGGTCAGGACTATGTGCAGGCCAGTCGATTAAAGGGATGTAATTGTCGTATAACCACTCCCCCACAGGCCGTGCTTTATGAACAGGTGCTCGATCGTGCTGAAAGATGCAATCGCCATCCCCGAATTGCTCTTCAACAGTGAGAAGCTAGAAGGCGCTTAAAACATCAATCTACGCCTGTACTGTGATAGTACTACGCCAAACCACAAGAGGTGCGAGCCATGACCATACCATAACACCACCGCCTCCGAATTTTACTGTTAGCACTACACACGCTGGCAGATGACGTTCACCGGGCATTCGCCATACCCACAACCTGCCATCGAATTGTCACATTGTGCACCGTGATTCGTCACTCCACACAACGTTTTTCCACTGTTCAATCGTCCAATATTTACGCTCCTTACACCAAGTGAGGCGTTGTTTGGAATTTATTGGCGTGATGTGTGGCTTATGAGCTGCCACTCAGCCATAAAATCCAAGGTTTATCACCTCCCACCTAGTAATTGCAGTGCATACTGAAGCAGTTTGAAACTCCCATGTGATGGTCTGGATAGAAGTCTGCCTATTACACATTACGACCCTCTTCAACTGTCGGCGGTCTCTGTCAGTCAACAGACGAGATCGGCGCTGTTCGTGTCCCTTCACGTTTCGACTTCACTACCACATCGGGAACAGTGGACCTAGGGATGTTTAGGAGTGTGGGAATCTTGCGTACAGACGTATGACACAAGTGACACCCAATCACCTGATCAATTTCGAAGTCCGTGAGTTCCGCGGAGCGCCCCATTCTGCTCGCTCGCGATGTCTAATAACTACTACTGAGGTAGCTGATATGGAGTACGCGGCAGTAGGTGTCAGAAAATGCACCTAATATGGAAAACGTATGTTTGTGGGGGTGTCCGGATACTCTTGATCACATAGTGTAGCATTCTCAATTACAGGGCTATTACAAATGATTGAAGCGATTTCATAAATTCACTGTAGCTCCATTCATTGACATATGGTCACGACACACTACAGATACGTAGAAAAACTCATAAAGTTTTGTTCGGCTGAAGCCGCACTTCAGGTTTCTGCCGTCGGAGCGCTCGAGAGCGCAGTGAGACAAAATGGCGACAGGAGCCGAGAAAGCGTATGTCGTGCTTGAAATGCACTCACATCAGTCAGTCATCACAGTGCAACGACACTTCAGGACGAAGTTCAACAAAGATCCACCAACTGCTAACTCCATTCGGCGATGGTATGCGCAGTTTAAAGCTTCTGGATGCCTCTGTAAGGGGAAACCAACGGGTCGGCGTACAGAGAGTGAAGAAACGGTTGAACGCGTGCGGGCAAGTTTCACGCGTAGCCCACGGAAAATTGGCTCATGCCACAACTGGAGACCGACAGCGCCAACTTCATCTTTCAACAGGATGGTGCTCCACCGCACTTCCATCATGATGTTCGGCATTTCTTAAACAGGAGATTGGAAAACCGATGGATCGGTCGTGGTGGAGATCATGATCAGCAATTCATGTCATGGGCTCCACGCTCTCCTGACTTAACCCCATGCGATTTCTTTCTGTGGGGTTATGTGAAAGATTCAGTGTTTAAACCTCCTCTACCAAGAAACGTGCCAGAACTGCGAGCTCGCATCAACGATGCTTTCGAAGTTATTGATGGTGACCTGCTGCGCCGAGTGTGGGAGGAACTTGATTATCGGCTTGATGTCTGCCGAATCACTAAAGGGGCACAATTCGAACATTTGTCAATGCCTAAAAAAACTTTTTGAGTTTTTGTACGTGTGTGCAAAGCATTTTGAAAATATCTCAAATAATAAAGTTATTGTAGAGCTGTGAAATCGCTTCAATCATTTGTAATAACCCTGTATTTCATGAGCTGAAATTATGCATAAAGGAGTCGCATTTCCAGAGCACCTTACTGAAGTCTCATATTCTCATATACTCGGATGATATACAAAATAGAGTAGGAGGTTTACAATCTTTCCACGTTGTGCTTCTCACTGTCACTCGCGAGGACCCTGTTTGATCTGCAGGATGCCTTTCGTGGATCGCATGCGTCTACCGACGTCTGCGATCTGTGCATTTAGGGTGACAGGAGTCGTCAATTTCCATCTTAGACTTCTTCACAACCGACACCCAACGCAACTGAGGGAGCCCTTGCACCCTACGTCTTCGATTACTTGCTGTATGTATTGAAATCCCTGACTTTCTCTACATTTTCTACCCACTATAGCTCCCTCTGGTACCTTGGAGTTATCCCCTGAAGCCTTAAGGGGCTCCGGAACGCCCTATACTTGCAATGTTAAAATAACGCTTATAAATTACATCTTTCCTCACAAAGTATTTGACGTAGGAAGTTGAACTTTTTACAGATTATTTATTGGAATATGGGCTACAACTTAACACAGGGATTTTACAAAATTTTAGTTCCGTTATTAAAGATGATTTTTTTTCAATTGTAATGAAAATTCACAACATTTTTTTGCAATTTTTTATTTATATATTCAAAAATATACAGTTTTTTGGAAAAAGGCTGTGGTAAATTATGCAGAAGGTACTGTGTAACATTTACTGAAAGTTTGAAACAAATATGTTTGGAAGATCCTTAGAAAACATGTAATTAGTATGAGAAAATAAAAGTTTTGGGAATCGAGCGACAAAGATTGGATTAACTTTTTAGTGCATTCCAGGTCCATAGGATGGATTATCTTCATCCTCTGCAAACTCCTCCTCCAGCTTCCTCTTGTTCCTCCTCCTGTTTACTCTTGCTTGTATTTCTAGACTCTTTACAGCCCTGTCTGCAGCCCGAAGGCGTTCCTTGTCTAAAGCAAGCATCGCTTGTACCATGTTAGAACCTATCTTCATTCCCATATTTCTAAATACCTTGTACCTTACAATGTTGCCATCATTGAAAGTCGCAACAGCAACTTTACTTTTACTCATTATTATACTTCAACAAAACAGAGACTCAAGAAACAGAATTAATTACGAATATTTTCGAGATAACGACAGAGAAAATAAACATGAAACAATCGACAATCACACCAGCGATATATATTGAACCATCACAGGTTAGCCACAACACATACTTTATCTCACATCACTAAAATGTACCTGGTGAACACGGACGTTAGTAATAACACCATTTGACAGCAGTTTAACAGCGCCACAGTGGGTCACGCCCATGTAGAACACATTTCAAAAAAAAATTTGAAAATAGTTGTAGTCTTCGGAATTGAATAAATTATATATCTATTAAAAGGTAATAGTCTGCAGATTCAGAAAACGCAAAAAAGTAAAAATTTAACTTTTCATGATTTTGAGCCTTTCCGGAGCCCCTTAACGGATGTCCTATCACTTCTCCCTTCTCCGTGTTACTGTTTTCCACATATTCCTTTCCTCGCCGATTGTGTGGAGAACCTCCTCATTCCTTACCTTACCAGCCCACCTAATTTTCAACTTCCCTTTGCAGCACCACATCTCGAAGGCTTCGATTCTATACTGTTCTGGTTTTTACCACAGTCTACGTCTCACTACCATACACTGCTGTACTCCAAACGTAAATTCTCAGAAATTTCTTTCTCTTTTTAAGACCTATGTTTGATACTAGCAGACTTTCTTGGCCAGCGCTAGTCTGCCTTTGAGGTCCTCCTTGCTCCGTCCGTCGCAGGTTATTTTGCTGCCTAGGAAGCAGAATTCCTTAACTTCGTCGGCCTCGTGATCCACAATTGTAATATGAAATTTATTGCTGTTCGCATTTCTGATACTTCTCATTACCTTGGTCCTTCTGCGATTATCAATCTTATTCTGTACTCGTTAGATACTTTCAGTTCAACACATCCTGCACTTGTTCTTCACTTCCACTCAGGATAGCAATGTCATCAGAAAATCTTATCATTGATATTCTTTCACCCAGAATTTCAATCCCACTCTTAAACCGTTGTTTTATTTTCCTCATTGCTTTTTCGATATATAGATTGAAGATCCCTGTCTTACACCCTTTTTAATCCGAACAATTCGCTCTTAGTCTTCCAATCTCATCGTGGTTCTTTTACCCATTGCATATTACCCGTTTTGACGGTAGCTTACCCTTTTTTCTCAGAATTTCCAACATCTTGCACCATTTTATACTGTCAGGCACTTTTTCCAGGTCGCCAAATCCAATGAACGTGTCTTGATTTTTCTTAATTATCAACCGCGACGTCGGAACAGCCTCTCTCGTGCCTTTACCTTCCCTAAAGCCAAACTGATCACCACGTAACAGATCCTCAATTTTCTTTGCCATTTTTCTGTACATTTTTCTTGTCAACAGCTTGGATGCATGAGCTATTAAGTTGATTGTGCGATAATTCGCGCACTTCTCCGCTCTTTCTACCTTCGAAATTGTGTGGATGCTGTTTTTTCGTAAGTGTGTTGGTGTATCGCCAGTCTGATACATTCTACACACTAAACTGAATAGTCGTTTTGCTGCCATTTCCCCCAACGATTTTAGAAATTCTGACGGAATGTTATCAGTTCCTTCTGCTTATCTGATCTTAAGTCGTCCAAGGCACTTTTAAATTCTGATTTTAATACTGATCTCCTGACACTTCCATGTCGACTCCCGTTTCTTCTTCTGTCAAATCATGAGACATGTCCTACTCCTAATAGAGGCATTCAATGTACTCTTTCCACTTATCCGGTCTATCCTCTGCATTTAATAGAAGAATTCCCATTGGACTGTTAATGTTGTCACTCTTGCTTCTAATTTCATCGAAGGTTCTTTTCACTTTCCTGCTAAATACGTCCTACCGACAATACTTTCGTTTTCGATGTCTTCACATATTTCATGCAACCATTTTGGTATATTTTCCCTACAGTTTCTATTTATTTCGTTTCTAAGTGACTTGCATTTCTTTATTAGTGAATATCTCTAAATATTTTTGCCTTCCTTGTTTTGTCGATCAGCTGAAGTATTTCTTCTGTTACCCATAGTTTCTTGTCAGTTACCTTCTATGTACCTACGGTTTTGTTTCCCACTTCTGTGATTGCCCTCTTTACAGTTGTCCATTCCTCTTCAACTGTACTGCCTACTGACCTATTCATCATCTCAGTGTCTATAGCCTTAGAGAACTTCATACCTATCTCTTCATTTATTTGTACTTCCTGTCCCGCTTCTTTACGTATTCATGTTTCCTGACTAGTCTCTTATACTTCACCCTACTCTTCATCACTACTAAATTGTGACCTGAGTCTACATCTGCTCCTGGGTACGCCTTACAATCCATCTGATTTCGAAGTCTCTGCCTGACCATGATGTAATCTAACCGAAATCTTCCCGTATCTCCCGGCCGTTTCCTGTATACCTGCTCCTCCTGTGATTCTTAAACAGAGTATTCACTATTACTAACTGGTATTTATTGAACTCAATTATCTTTTGCCTCCCTCTGCTACCGTAACCCGTTCTTTTACTCCGTCCCCTGCAATCGCATTGCAATCCCCTATGACTGTAACATTTTTATCTCACTTTACTTACTGAATCACCTATTCACTATCCTCATTTTAGTTCTCTGTCTCTTCATGTTTTGCTTGCGACCTCAGCATGTGTATCTAAACTACTGTTGTTGGTGGTGGTTTGCTGTCGATTCTGACGAGAACAACCCTATCACCGAACTATTCATTGTATCTGTCTCTCTGCCTGCCTTCCTGTTCATAACTACTCCCTTTACACCGTTTTATGCTGCTGTTAATATTATTCTTTACTCACTTGACCAGAAATTCTTGTCCTCCTTCCATTTCACTTCACTGAACCTCCCCCCCCCGGCCCTACCCCACTATATCTAGACTGAGCCCTAGCATTTCTCTTGTCAGATATTCTAGCTTCCATACCAAGTTCAAACTTTTGACTTTCCACGCCCTGACTCGTAGAACATTATCCTTTAGTTGGTTTTATTAATCTTTTTCTCATGGTCACCTCCCGTTGGCGGTACCCTCCCGGAGATCACAATGTGAGCCTAGTCCGGAATCTGGAGAGACCATCGTGACACTTTTTCAATATCATTGTCTTCTTTCACATTCATGATGCAGCTGAAGACATTGGCTGAAAATTGTTATCGCTCCTAGAGGTGTGAAGATGTGTTTGCAGTGGTCCTGTTTTCTGACTGATGTTATGATCCTCACCGCTTTTTTTTTTTTTTTTTTTTGTAGTAGCAGTATTTTCTTGCATCCTGTATGGTGACCGTACAGTAACAGGCCATAGTTGATATGGCTGCGGAGCAGTGAATAATACACCATCAGCAGATACCAATTAGTTGCTTCAGTTTCCTCAGGAGGTATGTGACTCGTAACAATTTGTCACACACATGTGCAGTGTGTTCTTGCCAAGTGAGTTTGTTTTCCACCGTGAACCCGAGAACCTTCATAGTTCCTGCATTGTTTCGGTATTCTTTGTCACTGAGACCACATACCCATTTTTGCGTTTTTCTTCATTTATGTTCATTTTGTTTATAACAAACCATTTCTCTGTAGAATCAAACAAACATTTGCTTCTTCTTGAGCCTTGCTGGCATTAGTGGCTTTCGTGTACAGAGTTGTGTCACCTGCAAATTGCTTGTGCTACCCATGAGAACTTAAATCATTTACAAAAACTAAGAACTAAAACTGGAGGGGCTCTATTACCAATCCCAGTGACACATCACATTTCAACTTCCGTTCGTATGATAGTGCTCATTAGACTGATACGCGTTCTGTTTTCCAAATAACAACTGAGAGTTGTCAGAACAGTGTATTCGAGTCAATATTTACTGAGCTTGTTTAGGAGTAATTTTTGAGGGATGCAGTCAAGCGCCTTACTAAGGTCGCAGAGTGCGGGGGTAAGGATTCATTTTTCTCAAAACTGTGCTCTACCCTAGTAGCCAGATCTAGTGCTGTAGTTGTTGTAGATTTATCTTCCCAGAAACCATAATGAGGATCTGTAAAGGCATTAATTTCAAGGTAATTTGATAATTGGTGTTTCATTGTATTCACAATGACTTTGTCGAAGACTGTATTTACTGAGATTAACCTGAAGCTAACTAGCATGTGCTAAGCATATGTTTGCGCTATCTTTATCAGGACAAGAAAACTACATAAATAAGTAACAGAAAAGGATGAATACTGATCTGACTACCATAACAACATCTCCTCTGGTTTATCTACAAACCCAAAGAAAAACTGAAGCATTGATGAATTTTTGGTTCAGTATACATCTGCATCTACAAGGGCTATTTGAAAAGTCAGGAACGATAGATCGTGAAATGGAAAGCACAGTGAAAATCAAAACTGTTTTATTTGCAACAGTTAGCTAAAACTTCCAGCTACTTATCTCCATAGTCGCTGATCCGACTTACACGTTTGTCGTAGCGTTCTACCAACTTTCCAATACTTTCCTTATAGAAGACAGCCGCCAGTGCTTTCCACTAATTCTCTACGCTGACCTACAGCTCATTGCCTGTGCCAAAATGTCTTCATAGCCAGCGGTTCATGTGAGCAGGATGAAACTCAGAGGGAGACAATTACAGGCTGTATTGTGGGTAATCAAACATTTCCAATTGAAAACGATGCAGGAGCATCTCCATTGTCCCTGCAGAATGGCTGAGAATTGTCTTGAAGAACAGAATGCACGACAGTTATGTAATGTTGGTTGCATAGCTTCAGGCGAAATTTCTCACCAGGCCCTCGTACTTGGCGGGAGACGCTATTGTTCTAGGTGTCAAAATGTGCTCCCTGTGTGCTCAGAACTAAAAAGGACCACGTAACGCGATCGACGGGCATACTATAGACACTGCCCAACACACCTGTGCAAATCTTCATCGGATTTTCACTGTGGTTATCCATTTCGCGACCGATCGTTCCTTACTTTCCCAACAACCATGGTACATACAAACTCAGCAAGCCACAGTATGATGCATAGCAGAAGGTACATTGCACCACTACTAGTCATTTCATTTCCTGTTCCACCCGCAAATAGAGCGAGGGAAAAACGACTTGAAACGTCCCCTTCGAAAAATTATACATGACTGTGCTCCAACTGACACACAATATTTTTAGCGCAACGCAATCTGACTTTCAAAAATCCCTACAAAAGAATGGCCCTGACTAACATTAACCTATACCATTCACAAATCACTTACCTCACAAAAATCTTCGTTACTCGAACTACTGCAGTACAGCGAGCGCCACTACTGCCAGCTAAATAAAAGATTCAAACTACTGAAGGCACTAACTACTGATAGGCATAGTTAGCAAATGAAATATTTTGATAGAGAACAAAAAATGTATTTACCTTAATAGTGTTGAAAAATCATAATATACATAGCAGTTCATGACATCCAGTCTTACAAATTTCAAAACTCCGCCATCTCTCTCCCCACATCCACCACTGCTGGCGGCTCACCTCCAACTGCGCAACGCTACGCGCTGTTAACATCTAGCTGCCCAACACTACAATGGCAGACAACAATACAAACTAGCCACAGACTGCACGCAGCACAGCCAGTGATTTTCATACAGAGCGCTACGGAACGTTGCCAATAAGAAAACTTAAACAGCCTACTTACAGACTGTCTAAAAGCCTCAGTACGAGGCCTAGTTTCTCGCATATGCTTGTTACTATGTCCTCCATGCGGGAGTCTGTACGACAGTCAGACGACAGTATGTTTGTACGTTTCTTTTGCGTGAATAATTTCTTAAGAACTTCAGGTTATCTTTTGCTGTCTTCTATTGACATCCCAGACTAGTCCACGAGTGACTGGATAGAGGCCTTCGACCCGCTTAGTGATTTTACGTATAACCAGACTTATCTTGTGTTCTCGGTAGGACCTTGGATGTTGTATGCTTTGCGCATTGCTCTTCTTACGGACTCACGAGTTTTTCAACAAACTTTTGCCCGTGAATATATGTGCGCTCTTTTTTAAAACGACAGTGCAACGTGCTCTGTTTCACCAGCATCTTCCGAATCTGATTATTAAACCACAGAGGGTCCTTTCCATCCTTAATCGACTTACTTGGCACATACGTTTCTAGAGCGCGATTTACACTCAGTTTAAACTTTGCCCATAATCCTTCTACGTTGATTATACTGGAGCAACATGATGTCCATTCATTGCCTAATTGGGATGCTATCAACTACTTATCTGCTTTTTCTAGCATAAACACTCTCCTGTCCTTTCGTAGTCATCGTCTCTACGATGACGTCAGGAGCACCGGTCCCAGTCTCTATATTGACACTGTCGATAACGTCAGTTCTGTTTGTAGGTACAAAGTCCAAAGTATTTCCATTACTTGTGGGTTGTCTAAGTAGCCATTCATAACAGTTTCTGACAAACGTGTTCAGAAGTACTTCACAAAATTGCCTTTCCGTACCACCTGCATTGAAACTACAGACTTTCCTGTCTGTATTCGGTAGGTTAAAGTCATCTCCAACTACTGTTGCATGTTTGGGTATTTCTGCGATAATGACCGTAGACTTTCCTTGAATGACTAAAACTGTTGCAGCGGTTTCGGGTGGCCAGTATAAACATCCAACAATTAAATTGATTTCACCTAGACCCGTTATATGCGCCCAGATAACTCCATTGTCACACTCATATTCGACCTCAACAAACACATTTTTTTCGACTGCAATGAGCTTCCACAGGCCTCAACTGAAGTCACACAAACGGAAAATTACAAGTAGGTAAGCATCGCTCTGCTGCTGTTGGAGTTTGTAGCAAAGGGAGGACTGCAAAATAAATTATTCTTAGAATACTCAGGGCCCGATAACAGACAGTGAGGAATATTATTATTAAAAAATGGTTCAAATGGCTCTGAGCACTATGGGACTTAACTACTGAAGTCATCAGTCCCCTAGAACTTAGAACTACTTAAACCTAACTAACCTAAGGACATCACACACATCCATGCCCGAGGGAGGATTCGAAACTGCGACCGTAGAATATTATTATTACTGCATATTATTAGTGGAAGGTTATCGGTGGAAAAGTTCTGTATAATAATAATAATTTCGTACACCAACAGAGAAAACTGTGGTATTGTAAGTTAATGCAATAACTAAGATGGTCTCTGATAACGGACAGTGAAGAGATGTTATTATTTGCACATAATTGTTTATGTAATTTAGAGGTTCTTGAATGAACACTGATGCTACCAAAATTCGCAATATGAAAATTCAGTCTTTTGCAGATCAAGAACAAGGAAAGGCCATATTAAAATTATATCAGCTGTATGTTTCTATTAAGACTTACGAAAGGTGGAAAAGAATGCCTGCCATCACTTCCTTGATGCGTTGGACAGAAGGAAGGTGGATGGTACATTACGACATGTCGTTTGCAAGAAGTTAACTCACACTGATTCGTATCTTCAGGCTGATAGTTGCCAAAATTCGGTTAGACGTGAAGGGGTAGTTCGCGCCTTGTTTTATACACATTATCTCATACGCTAATGATTATCAGTGAGTTAACCCACCTCCAAGTCATCATTCAGTATCCACCAACCGAGATTCGGGCGAGTGATAGCAATAACGAGGTTTCATCAACGCCTACGACCTGTTTCGCTTAAGCGCGTATCATTTGTAACAGGATTGGTCGTAAACTCCAAAAAAAAAAAGATGTGAAAATGTTTTTCGACAGCCGTCTACGATTAGGGTCCTTTTAGAGTCTGTAAAGGGCGAACTTGGTTTGTGTAAGGAGGATATCACCTGTACCCCTTGTAGTTGGTCACCTCATCAGGACCGTGGAGGACCCGCACTTTGAGCGTTAGCGTCACATAATCTTCAACAGCCGAACGGATCTGCTGTTGCAGAACACTGGATTGGCACCAGTCATCCTATGGAATATAACAACACCCAGATTCTGGCACGCGCTTCCAGATGTTAGGGGTGTGTTATTAAGGAGCCTTGTATATAGAAATGGAGGTTTCTGCTTAAATTCTGCACGGAATCCTGCTCTCTCCCTTGTGAAAAAACAGAGGGACACAGTTAATGCTACCTCATCCTTTCTTTAGTAATTTTCACTGTCTGTAACTTCTGTCGTAGGTCATCTATAACTGCGTGGTGGCACTAGTGTTTGCAGTATGTGTGTTATCTGTCTGGAATTGCTTTGCAAAGTGAGGTTTCAAATTCACTTGCACAGCGCTTATTTGCAGCAGTTCTGTCTTGAACGTGACAGGGTGGTCTGGTCAACTGTATAATGCCGTGGTTGTCGACGACATCACCCTGCTGCATTCCCGCAAGGTGGCCCATCATCTTACACGCCGGCAGAAACTCATATTACGTTTAGATAGTGATCAGCTGGATAATTTAAAGAACGAAACCTGTTGTCATCATGGCAATTTCTTGTTTCTTGATTTACTATGTTTTGTTTCAACACATAGATACTTGTTGCGGATTAACGATGGTGGAAAATCTCTCTCTTTAAACCAACGCGAAAGAACTTGCCCCCCTTCTAACAGCCGTGTACCGCAAGTCTCTAGAGGAACGGAAGGTTCCAAATGATTGGAAAAGAGCACAGGTAGCCCCAGTCTTCAAGAAGGGTCGTCGAGCAGATGCGCAAAACTATAGACCTATATCTCTGACGTCAATCTGTTGTAGAATTTTAGAACATGTTTTTTCCTCGAGTATCATGTCGTTTTTGGAAACCCAGAATCTACTATGTAGGAATAAACATGGATTCCGGAAACAGCGATCCTGTGAGACCCAACTCGCTTTATTTGTTCATGAGACCCAGAAAATATTAGGTACAGGCTCCCAGGTAGATGCTATTTTCCTTGACTTCCGGAAGGCGTTCGATACAGTTCCGCACTGTCGCCTGATAAACAAAGTAAGAGCCTACGGAATATCAGACCAGCTGTGTGGCTGGATTGAAGAGTTTTTAGCAAACAGAACACAGCATGTTGTTATCAATGGAGAGACGTCTACAGACGTTAAAGTAACCTCTGGCGTGCCACAGGGGAGTGTTATGGGACCATTGCTTTTCACAATATATATAAATGACCTAGTAGATAGTGTCGGAAGTTCCATGCGGCTTTTCGCGGATGATGCTGTAGTATACAGAGAAGTTGCAGCATTAGAAAATTGCAGCGAAATGCAGGAAGATCTGCAGCGGATAGGCACTTGGTGCAGGGAGTGGAGTGGCAACTGACCCTTAACATAGACAAATGTAATGTATTGCGAATACATAGAAAGAAGGATCCTTTATTGTATGATTATATGATAGCAGAACAAAGACTGGTAGCAGTTACTTCTGTAAAATATCTGGGAGTATGCGTGCGGAACGATTTGAAGTGGAATGATCATATAAAATTAATTGTTGGTAAGGCGGGTACCAGGTTGAGATTCATTGGGAGAGTCCTTAGAAAATGTAGTCCATCAACAAAGGAGGTGGCTTACAAAACACTCGTTCGACCTATACTTGAGTATTGCGCATCAGTGTGGGTTCCGTACCAGATCGGGTTGACGGAGGAGATAGAGAAGATCCAAAGAAGAGCGGCGCGTTTCGTCACAGGGTTATTTGGTAACCGTGATAGCGTTACGGAGATGTTTAGCAAACTCAAGTGGCAGACTCTGCAAGAGAGGCGCTCTGCATCGCGGTGTAGCTTGCTCGCCAGGTTTCGAGAGGGTGCGTTTCTGGATGAGGTATCGAATATATTGCTTCCCCCTACTTATACCTCCCGAGGAGATCACGAATGTAAAATTAGAGAGATTAGAGCGCGCACGGAGGCTTTCAGACAGTCGTTCTTCCCGCGAACCATACGCGACTGGAACAGGAAAGGGAGGTAAAGACAGTGGCACGTAAAGTGCCCTCCGCCACACACCGTTGGGTGGCTTGCGGAGTATAAATGTAGATGTAGATGTAGATCTTATGGATGCCTCTGCCAGGCACTTTATTGTGAGTAGCAGAGTAATCACGTAGATAGATGTAGATGTAAGGAGTGCACAGACTTTTTTTCTGTTTTTTTGTTAACCGAGTCTTTTTAATTTGCAGCTTCATACACCCTGACACGTGCATCTGCAGGCGCGACATTTGATTGTTCCAGCAGATATGTAGCACTCATTTGCTGCCAAAGCGTTGCGCATACATGCCTAACGACAGCGAGCTACTTGGGAGCGCGCGTTAATGTGCGATTCTTCCACCGAGACGGCAATAAATCGCGGTGGTATCTTGCGTCCCTTCGGCTGCTAGAGGAATGCTCCACGGAAACTGAGCATTGTTCCAAGTGATCCTATCGCGCTCGTTCCAGCACGTGCTCGTCAAATAACGCTGAACAACACTGACCCGCGTCGCATACCGCGGTTTATTGTCCCGTTAGTAGACACACGCGGCCTTCACATTCTGCTACAGAGAGGCTATAGCTCCGCAGCCGAGGCTTAAAGTAATGACCTATCAATCTGTAGTTCATGCAACAAGAATTGAACACCGTAATGAAGACGCACAATAGGTCCCACTCAGTCGCTCGCCAGTATCCGAAGTGCTGCCATCGTAACGGACTGACCATCTCTATTGACCTCGGTGTAAACGGAACGTTGAACATTAACCATCCTCCTCCTCCTCGTAACAGACAGAGCGCTAAGCTAGTCAACACTCTGTGAGAGCGCACTAGTAAGAAGCTAGTTAAAGGTCAAAGCTGTTCAAGGTCAAACCCTCGAAAATGGTTCCAAACCTCTCCCGGTTTATGAAGAACGAGGCTGCACGCTAGATGCTCCGTTCGATCTAAAATCCAAGTGCTCTCTTTGGTTACCTGCCTTCCTCCATTCTTTTGATATGACCTAACCACCCTAGCGGTTTTCTTCTTTCTATTCTATCCTTAATACTAGAATGGAGACTTTCGTTTATTTCTCTATTTCTCACGCTGTCAAACAGGGAAATTCTAAATGCTCTTCTCAAGTGATCCCTCTAAAGCTGTAAGTCTCTTTTTATTTCTTTCTGTGATTTCCCAACACACGCTCCTATAGCTTGTTATAGGTTCCAAGATCGATCTGGCTAGCCACATTTAAACTCTGGACTCATTTTTAGAAACCACAGTACAGGACTTAATTTTTAGATAGCTGCCATTCCCTGCCTTATCTTGTATTGGATGTATCTTCCAGCACTTGACAAACACTACCTAAATTCTTGAACTCTTTATACATTTTAATTTGTTATCCCCCAATGTACAAGTAGTTACTTCTCTCGTCTCCACAACACAGATAGTCTACCTTGTCAAGCTTAATTTTCAGAGTACCGTTTCTATATTTTTCCAACAACTTCCGAAGCATTTAAGACATATTCTCTTCGTAGTTTGCTGCAACGACCTGATCGTCAGCTTAAAAAAGTGTGTACATGCACTGGTTCCCTGCTTCAGTCCCCATGCCCATGCAGTTTCTACACCAGTGATCCACTGCCTTCTTCACATATATTTTAAAGAGCGTGGGAGACAAACAGTTTCCTTGTTTCAGTCCTTTGATTATTCTGAATGCCCCACTAGAAATTTTTTGCACCGCTGTACTGACACGCTCTGCAGACTTGTAGAGGTTTACAATTTTTCTTAAATACACTACTTGCCATTAAAATTGCTACACCACGAAGATGACGTGCTACAGAAGCGAAATTTAACCTACAGGAAGAAGATGCTGTGATATGCAAATGATTAGCTTTTCAGAGCATTCACACAAGGTTGGCGCCGGTGGCGGCACCTACAACGTGCTGACATGAGGTAAGTTTCCAACCGATTTCTCATACACTAACAGCAGTTGACCAGCGTTGCCAGGTGAAACGTTGTTGTGATGCCTCGTGTAAGGAGGAGGAATGCGTACCATCACGTTTCCGACTTTGATGGAGGTCGGATTGTAGCGTATCGCGATTGCGGTTTATCGTATGGTGACAATGCTGCTCGCGTTGGTCCAGATCCAATGACTGTTAGCAGAATATGGGATCGGTGGGTTCAGGCGGGTAATACGGAACGCCGTGCTGGATCCCAACGGCCTCGTATCACAAACAGTCTAGATGACAGACATCATTAAAAAATCCATGCGTAAGCCTGAATTGTGGATATGACCTTTGGCTGTATCTCTGAAAATAGTGGTCGGCTACTTCGCGAAAAGTATGATTGGGATTAAACTGCAGTGAAGGGCTGTAGATGATAAGACTCGTGACGGCACTGCTGTCTTTGATGAAGGTGACGAGGAATTACAGGATCTTTGGAAGGGAATTAACAGACAGAATATTGACTGAGAGTAAACTGAAGAAAGATTAAAGATGACAATTAGTATAAACGAGATTAGCTACAATATTGGCCATTAAAATTGCTACAACAAGAAGAAATGCAGATGTTAAACGGATATTCATTGGACAAATATATTATACTAGAACTGACATGTGATTACATTTTCACGCAATTTGGGTGCATAGATCCTGAGAAATCAGTACCCAAAACAACCACCTCCGGCCGCAATAACGTCCTTAATACGCCTGGGCATTGAGTCAAACAGAGCTTGGATGGCGTGTACAAGTACAGCTGCCAATGTAGTTTCAACACGATACCACAGTTGATTAAGAGTAGTGACTGGCGTATTGTGACGAGCCAGTTGCTCGGCCACCATTGACCAGACGTTTTCAATTGGTGAGAGATCTGCAGAATGTGCTGGCCAAGGCAGCAGTCGAACATTTCCTGGATCCAGAAAGGCCCGTACAGGACCTGCAACATGCGGTTGTGCATTATCCTGCTGAGATGTAGGGTTTCGCAGGGATCGAATGAAGGGTAGAGCCACGGATCGTAACACATCTGAAATGTAACGTCCACTGTTGAAAGTGCCGTCAATGCGAACAAGAAGTGACCGAGACGTACAACCAATGGCACCCCATACCATCACGCCGGGTAATACGCCAGTATGGCGATTACGAATACACGCATCCAATGTGCGTTCACCGAGATGTCGCCAAACACGGATGCGACCATCATGATGCTGTAATCAGAACCTGGATTCATCCGAAAAAATGACGTTTTGTCATTCGTGCACCCAGGTTCGTCGTTGAGTACACCATCGCAGACGCTCCTGTCTGTGATGCAGCGTCAAGGGTAACCGCAGCCATGGTCTCCGAGCTGATAGTCCATGCTGCTGCGAACGTCGTCGAACTGTTCGTGCAGATGGTTGTTGTCTTGCAAATGTCGCCATCTGTTGACTCAGGGATCGAGACGTGGCTGCACGATCCGTTACAGCCATGCGGACAAGATGCCTGTCATCTCGACTGCTAGTGATACGAGGCCGTTGGGATCCATCACGGCGTTCCGTAATACCCTCCTGAACCCACTGATTCCATATTCTGCTTACACTCATTGGACCTCGACCAACGCGAGCACCAATGTCGCGATACGATGAACCGCAATCGCAATAGGCTACAATCCGAGCTTTATCAAAGTCGGAAATGTGATGGTACGCATTTTTCCTCCTTACATGGGGCATCACAACATCGTTTCACCAGGAACGCCGGTCAACTGCTATTTGTGTATGAGAAATCGGTTGGAAACTTTCCTCATGTCAACACGTTGTAGGCGTTGCCACCGGCGCCAACCTTGTGTGAATGCACTGAAAAGCAGATCGTTTGCATATCACAGCGTCTTCTTACTGTCGGTTACATTTCGCGTGTCTAGCACTTCATCTTCGTGGTGTAGTAATTTTAATGGCCAGTAGTGTATAAATTCAGCATCAAAATTAGGGTGCACGAAGGAGACGAAGTGAAGGAGCTCATAATACATGGCAGATGAAGCTGGAGGATTTTAGAAAGAGAACAACGTAGGCTAAGGGGACATTCCAGCGTCGTGAGGAAATGTATCACGGGCAGCGGGTAAACTGGAAAGGAAGAGAATCAAAGCGTTTGACACATGGGGTTGCAAAATGATGCTAAAAATTAAATAGACTGGTAAGGTGAGAAATGAGGTGGTCCTATTACCATAGGATTATAGGACAAATGAAAATATTTCCCAATACATTTTCAGGAGCTGGTGTTCCTCTGCTCATAGATATTTGAAAAAAGTCGCGATTACCACGGTGAGTAGATAATAAAGTCTTTATATAAACAGCCAGTTTTGTTTGACTGAAACATCGGGTTCCTAAAAGGAACAGTGATGGATTCCTGACTGGAAGTGACACTTTTGGCTGACAGTATTCATACATACCACTGAATGCAAGGCCGGCCGCGGTGGTCTAGCGGTTCTGGCTCATTCTGGAAACATCCCCCAGGCTGTGGCTAAGCCATGTCTCCGCTAGTTCTGCAAGGTTCGCAGGAGAGCTTCTGTAAAGTTTGGAAGGTAGAAGACGAGATACTGGCAGAAGTAAAGCTGTGAGACCGGACGTGAGTCGTGCTTCGGTAGCTCAGATGGTAGAGCGCTTGCCCGCGAAAGGCAAAGGTCCCGAGTTCGAGTCTCGGTCGGGCACACAGTTTTAATCTGCCAGGAAGTTTCATATCAGCGCACACTCCGCTGCAGAGTGAAAATCTCATTCTGGAAACATCCCCCAGGCTGTGGCTAAGCCATGTCTCCGCAATATCCTTTCTTTCAGGAGTGCTAGTTCTGCAAGGTTCGCAGGAGAGCTTCTGTAAAGTTTGGAAGGTAGGAGACGAGATACTGGCAGAAGTAAAGCTGTGAGACCGGGCGTGAGTCATGCTTCGGTAGCTCAGATGGTAGAGCGCTTGCCCGCGAAAGGCAAAGGACCCGAGTTCGAGTCTCGGTTGGGCACACAGTTTTAATCTGCCAGGAAGTTTCATATCAGCGCACACTCCGCTGCAGAGTGAAAATCTCATTCTGGAAAAAAAATGTTATTTTACGACAAATATTTCTGGAGATACACTATGTGATCAAAAGTATCCGGACACCCCCAACAACACACGCTTTTCATATAAGGTGTATTCTGCTGCCACCTGCTGCCAGGTACTCCATATTAGCGACCTTAGTAGTCATCAGACATGGTGAGAGAGCAGAGTGGGACGCATCGTGGAGCTCACGGACTTCGAACGTGGTCAGGTGATTAGGTGTCACTTGAGTCATACGTCTGTACGCGAGATTTCCACACTCCTAAACATCCCTATGGCCACTGTTTCCGATATGATAGTGAAGTGGATACGTAAAGAGACATGTACAGCAAAAAATCGTACCGCCGACTGTTGAAGAGGGTCGTAATGTGTAATAGGCTTCAGACCATCACGCAGGAATTCCAAACTGCAACAGGGTCCACTGCAAGTACTGTGACAGTTAGGCGGGAGGTGAGAAAACTTGGATTTCATGGTCGAGCGGCAGCACATAAGCCACACATCACGCCGGTAAATGCCAAACGATGCCTCGCTTGGAGTAAGGAGCGCAAACATTGGACGACTGGACAATGGAAAAAAGTTGTGTGGAGTGACGAATCATGGTACACAAGGGGTGGCGATCCGATGGGAGGGTGTGGATACGGCGACTGCCCGGTGAACGTCATCTGCCAGTGTGTGGAGGCGGTGGTCGTGTTTTTCATGGAGGGGGCTTGCATGCCTAGTTATTTTGCGTGGAACTATCACAGCACAGGCCTACATTGATGCTTTAAGCACCTTCTTGCTTCGCACTGTTGAATAGCAATTCGGGGACGGCGATTGCATCTCTCAACACGATCGAGCACCTGTTCATAATGCACGGCCTGTGGCGGGGTGGTTACACGGCAATAACTTCCCTGCGCAGAGTCCTGACCTGAATCCTACAGAAAACCTTTGGGATACTTTGGAACGCCGAGTTCGTGCCAGGTCTCACCGATTCACATCGATACCTCTCCTCAGTGCAGCACTCCCAGAAGAAAGGGCTGCCATTCCCCAAGAAACCTTCTAGTACCTGTTTGAACGTATGTCTGCGACAGTGGAAGTTGTCATCAAGGCTAAGGGTGGGCCAACACCATATTGAATTCCATCATTACCGAAGGAGGATGCCACGAACTTGTAAGTCATTTTCAGCCAGGTGTCCGTATACTTTTGATCACGTGGTGTACGACATCATAAACACTGAGATGCGTGAGAAACTGCCGCATCATGCATGACGTTCTAATTTATTTCTTCCTTACTGTTGATTCTGCTCATAACACATTTCGCAGATAGGAGGCACATATATCACTAGATGTACCAGCAAAATTGTATGATTCTACAGTACAGAATTGAGGATATACGACGTCATAAACATCGATCTGCGTGAAAATGAAAGTGCAGGGCGATATACACTAGTCGTGTTGTTGAAACTGGTTTACAAATACCCGTGAAATACGTTAAATATGTGCGCAATGTATTTGACATGTGCGTATGCGAGCAAAACGACTGGTAAAATGCTCATCCTAAAACCCTGGAAAATTTTCAGACAAATTGATACACACATTAGTTACTATCTGGAAAGAAATACTGTAAAGGCAAGAACCACCAGCCTCCTATTGGGGTGAGTTTGATAATGTAGAGAGAGAAGGGAAGACAGACAGGGAGATGGCAGAAGGAGATAGGCACAAGTGGGAGGATGAGGAGGTGGACAGGCGAGGGGAAAACCGACAGAGGGATTGGAGAGGAGGAGATGGACAGATAAAGGAAAGAGGAGGAGGTGGAGAGAGACAGGAGGAGGAAGGTGTTGATTAGTGTTTAACGTCCCGTCGACAACGAGGTCATTAGAGACGGAGCACAAGCTCGGGTGAGGGAAGGATGGGGAAGGAAATCGGCCGTGCCCTTTCAAAGGAACCATCCGGGCATTTGCCTGAAGCGATTGAGGGAAATCACGGAAAACCTAAATCAGAGGAGGAGGAAGAGACAGGCAGAGAGATGGGGTGGGAGGAGATGAATAGACAGAGGGGGAAGAGGAAATGGTCAGAGAAAGGGAAGAGGTGAAGATGGACAGAGGGAGAGGTGAGAGGAGGAAATGGACACAAAAAGGAAATTGGGAGAAGGTAAACAGGTATAGGGGAAGAAAGAAGAGAGGCAATAACGGGCGCTCAGTTAATCAGGGAATAAATGCCGTGGTACTACAGGGAGACGTAGAGGACAAAAACTGCAAGTGAAGACAGAGACTGGAATATATCCAACAAATAATCAAAGAGGTCACATGTAAGCGCTAATCTGAGATAAGGAGGTTTACTCAGGACGGGAAGTCATGGTAGGCTGCGAAAAATAGAAACCTTGCGTAAGGCAAGCATACCGACTGCTTGCAATATCCGTTGTTCCACGTGAAAGTTTACAGAAGACCATAACGTAATTTTGTTCTAGTCCGATAAACTAGGAAAATCACTGACGCGAAACACCTAGCATGTGACAACCGAGAGCGAAGCTAAGTCGATGATCGAAGACGTAGTACACCTACATCTATTCCTGTTACGTGCATGACACCTTACAGTGTGTGGAAAACTGTCATTTCTCACCTTTTCAGTCATGAATGGTTCCCAAGAAGAAAGATTGCAGGTAAATTTTTTTTGAACATCGCTCCAGGAAAAACAGCGATCCTTTTGCCGTCTACAGGTCTCGTACAAATTTATTCGCTTGGCGCCGGCAGCGTTAATTCAGATTACTTGGCTTGTCGCCGACGTTCTTGATCTTGTCGGAAGATTATAAATTGTTACATTTTACTAATGTCATCGTTAGTTCTCATAAGTTCGCAACCCTGTTCCCCTACTTTCATGAAATTTCGAAGATATACATACGTAAAAAAAAAAAAAATTACAAAATTTGTTTGTTTCATATATTTGTTTATTTGCATTGTCTTTGTTACATAGTATTTCTCTTTCATATGATATGCAGCAAAACAGTCTCCAAGACGTATCGCAACTCCACAACTCCACAAGACTTGCACATTACGTTTGTTGTTCTTTTTTTTTGTTTTTGGAACAGACATGGCAGTTTGTTCGTTTTCGTTACCTCGTTTGGGATTTTGCTTTATGTGACCGGAAAATCTGTCAACCGGATCATCAAGAGGCGTACGCGATGTAGTGGTAACCTCCAAGTTTTGCTCCGCGCATTCATCGTCAATAATCGTATCGTCTCTTTCGTCTGCCACGATGAAATGGCACAAGTATTTATAAAAACAAAAAACTTGTTGACGTTGTAAGTAAGCTGTTTATGTTTTCTTATTGGCAACGTTACATAGCGCTCTGTATGAAAATCACTGGCTGTGCTGTGTGCAGTCTGTGGCTAGTTTGAATTGTTGTCTGACATTGTAGTGTTGGGCAGCAGCAGCTGGATGTGAACAGCGCGTAGCGTTGCGCAGTTGGAGGTGAGCCGCCAGCAGTGGTGGATGTGGGGAGAGAGATGGCGGAGTTTGGAAATTTGTAAGACTGGATGTCATGAACATGTATATTATGGTTTTTCAACACTATTAAGGTAAATACATTGTTTGTTCTCTATTAAAATCTTTCATTTGCTAACTATGCCTATCAGTAGTTAGTGCCTTCCGTAGTTTGAATCTTTTATTTAGCTGGCAGTAGTGGCGCTCGCTGTTTTGCAGTAGTTCGAGTAACGAAGATTTTTGGTGAGGTAAGTGATTTGTGAAAGGTATAGGTTAATGTTAGTCAGGGCTATTCTTTTGTAGGGATTTTTGAAAGTCAGATTGCGTTGCGCTAAAAATATTGTGTGTCAGGTTAAGCACAGTCACGTATACAATTCTTCAAAAGGGGACGTTTCAACGTGTGTAACTTATCGTTACCTAAACAAAACAGCAACAGAATGCAAAAGATACTAAAGTGCTGTTGCCGGCCACTGCGCGACACTATTCTCACGACACCTCTGTGGTGTCGCCGGCCGTTGACCGCTATTTCGCGCACGACACCACTGTGGTACCGCCGGACGGCAGAGTACTAATACTGTAATTTACGTAATAGGTACAGCCGTTCGCATTTAAGTTGTTAATTTTTGTTTTTTAGATGACCAGTTTCGATTTTCTAAGAGATCATCATCAGACCTACATTCCTTGATGACAGCTGGAATCGCTGGAATTGAGAAGGTCCGTCCGTCCGTGCTGGTGAGGAGAACACTGCAGTGAGCAGAAATCTTCACAGAATTTAATGTTCCGAGATGCACAGTTTCAAGAGTGTGCTTTGAATACTAAATTTCAGGCATTACCTCTCTTCGAGGACAATTCAGGGGCCGCCGGCCGCGGTGGTCTTGCGGTTCTAGGCGCTCAGTCCGGAACAGCGCGACTGCTACGGTCGCAGGTTCGAATCCTGCCTCGGGCATGGATGTGTGTGATGTCCTTAGGTTAGTTAGGTTTAAGTAGTTCTAAGTTCTAGGGGACTGATGACCTCAGAAGTTAAGTCCCATAGTGCTCAGAGCCATTTGAACCAAGCCAATTCAGTGGCCGACAGACTTCAATTAACGACCGAAAGCAGCGGAGTTTGCGTAAAGTCGTGAGTGCTAACAGACAAGTAGCACTGCGTGAAATAACGGCATAAATCAATGCGGGACGTACGACGAACGTTGTAAGTAGGCTGTCTAGGTTCTTATATTGGTAACGCCGCCGCCACGTAGCGCTCTCTGCATGAATATCACTGGTTGTGCTGTGTGCAGTCTGTGGCTAGTTTGCATTGTTGTCTGACATTGTAGTGTTGGGCAGCTGGATGTTAACAGCGTGTAGCGTTTCGCAGTTGGAGGCGAGCCGCCAGCAGTGGTGGATGTGGGGAAGTGAGATGGCCGATTTTTGAGAATGGATAATCTGGAAGTGTGTCCATCAGAAACAGTACATTTGTAAGAATGGATGTCATGAACTGCTATATATATTATGAGTATTAAGGTAAATACATTGTTTGTTCTCTATCAAAATCTTTCATTTGCTAACTATGCCTATCAGTAGTTAGTGCGTTCCGTAGTTTGAATCTTTTATGTAGCTGGCAGTAGTGGCGCTCGCTGTATTGCAGTAGTTCGAGTAACCAAGATTTTTGTGAGGTAAGCGATTTGTGAAACGCATAGGTTAATGTTAGTCAGGGCCATTCTCTTGTAGGGATTTCTGAAAGTCAGATTGCGTTGCGCTAAAAATATTGTGTGTGAGTTTAAGCTCAGTCATGTATAATTTTTCTAAGGGGACGTTTCAACGTATCCGTTGGGACAGTGGGGCGAAATGTGGCGTTAATAGGCTGTGGCAGCAGACGACCAAAAGGGACCGATGACCGTCGCAGTCTGGTCCCTTGAATCATCCAAACCAACCAAACAACCAGCAGACGACCGTCGCGGATGCCTTTGCTGACAGCACGACATCGCCTGCAGTGCCTGTCGTGACAATATTGGTTGGACTGTAGACGACTGGAAATCGTGGCCTGGTCTGATGAGTTCCGATTCCAGTTGTTAACAGTTGGTGGTAGGATTCGAGTGCGGCACACTGTGCAAGCTGGTGGTGGCTCCATAGTGATGTGGGCTTTGTTTACGTCGAATGGACTGCGTCCCAGTTACTTTCGGCTACTTGGAGACCATTTTCAGCCATTCATGGACTTCACGTTTTAACCTTTTTCAATTGTTCGGATAATAAGTTGCCGTCTCTTTATCTAAGAATAGATGATGAATGCAGCTAGCCGCTATCTCTGTGTAATGTCTTGTCTGTATAGACGTGTATCTGTTGCCTTTAAGATCCCTTCACCTTCACACATAAATCTATACAGTAAAGTAAGGCCCCCCCCCCCCCGTTCTTGGCTGATCCGTGATAAAACAAGAGAAAAATTAGACTAATGGAGGATTATTAGTATTATCTCTATTTTCATTCGTTCCCTCTCTTTCTCTCCTTTATCTATGTACAGTTTCTAATATAATATTTCATTACGTGAAATCAGCCAAATAGGATCTTTGGTGGAGTCCTTCGTCTTGGTAATCAGCGGCTGGCTTGCTGTAAGAGATCTTTACATTTATTATTACTGCTAAACAGTGCAGTCAGTCGGGAGAATCAATCGTTTGAACAGTTTGTTCCTTTTACGAAAGATTGCGAATTCCAGATGTGTACGAAGCCTTTTTGGACGATTTAACACAGACTCAGTGATTGCAGGCTCTCTTCGACACAGTTGAAACTTCCCCAAAGTGAATGAATGTGGATGGTTTGATTGAAAATGATTAATTGGTGCGTGGTAGAAGGTATTTTCTGTGGGGACATTACAACGTTCCAAAACAAAATGTGGATCTTTTTTTGGACGACAAGCAGCATGTCGCCGGGCCAGAATTGTTCACGATTGGTTTGAAGAACATTCCGAACTGTTCGAGTGAATGATTTGTCCACCCAGATCCCCCGACATGAATCCTATCGAACACTTATGGCACAAATCTACAGGCCAGTTCGCGCACAAAATGCTGCACCGACAACAGCTTCGCAATTATGGACGGGTATAGAGACAGTATGGTTCAATATTTCTGCAAGGGGCTTCCTATGACTAGTTGAGTCAATTCCACGTCGATTTGCTCCACTATTCCGGGGAAAAGCAGGTCCGACACGATATTAGAGGGTATCCCATGACTTTTTTCACATAATTTTAAATGCATCTAGAAATAAATCGGATTGTTACAGTGACTTTTAGTTTCATTCAGTAGGTTGGTGGAAACGCTTACCAGAATTTCTGTGTGAGTTGTTGTGCTCACATTTCACGTTCAATTGAGCCGCAACTGTTTAATTTAAATGGTCGATTAGTTGTTCATTGTGCGACTGTACCTTTGTATTTCACATGATGTAATCGGGATAAGTCGGTTCGCCGTGTATGTCATCAGGTTCCGATCTCGTAGCAGCTCAGTGGTACGCTAAATGCTCCAACGACACCTCACAATTCTTAGCTGTGGCATTCTTCTTTGGGGGAACTAACGCCCAAAATATGAAGACAGTTCTCAAACTCCAGAAAAGAGCCATAAGAATAATAACCCAAAATACTAGTCGAGCCCATTGTAAAGATCTGTTCAGAACACTGGGGATTTTAACTGCTCCATGTGAATACATTTACCAGTCAGTTGTACACATCAAAAATAACATTGCTAATTACTGCACAAACAGCTCTGTCCATGACCATGCAACAAGAGATAGACTCAACTTACATTCCCCAAGAGAAAATAAACATAAAACTATAAACAGCAGTTTCTACCAAGGAATAAAACTGTACAGTAAATTAAAGGAATTGCAAAAATACACTTATTTAAAAAGGCAGTTAAAAGTACCTGTTATGCAATGCATTTTATACACTGAAGGATTACTTACATAAAACAGAGTAGGTGTTTGATAAAAAATGTTATACAAATAAATAATAGTAATAATAATAATTATTATTATAAAACATCCAACATTCCCCATAACACCTTCACTTCATTCAGTTTTTCAGGATAGCAAATGGGAAGTTGCGGTTCAAAAAATGGCCCAGAGATCACCAGTGTGAGTGTGTGTGTGTGTGTGTGTATGTGTGTGTGTGTGTGTGTGTAGTGTTATGAAACAGTGTGTGTATAGTGTGTGCAGTGACTGATAGTGAGATATGAGTGAACAGGGTGGTATTACATTATTTAATAAGTTAACTGCAAAAAAGTATTGTACACCAGCAATAAATCTAATGATTGTCTCTAACTACAAGTCTGTAAATACACGTGTATACGAATTAGCTTATTTTAAATTCATCTAAACTTGTAAATACTTTGACATGTCCTATATCCTTGTAAAAAGAGATCTGCAGATGAATAAAGCTACTGCTGCTACTGCTACTACTACTACTACTACTACTACCACCACTACCACAATTCTAACAGTACAAACATGGGTCTAACAAAATTTCATTCCATGCATATTTTTGGTACAAAATGGGTGTGAAAGGAAGGCAGTTTGCCATCATTGTAATTACATGTCCGAGAATTATCTTCATTCAAGTCTCTGCAGCTGTTGTGCGCAGTTGGTGCAGTGGGTACAGTTTTGCATGAGAACAGAAATACGATTCCGGGGCAACGTGTAATTCTTTTAATTCCTATCGTGTAATTTACCACAACTGTAATCGTCAGAACACTCTCTGTTCATTCAGACATGCTATCCTGTCCATTTTCATAGTCGGCTGGCCATGCCATCTCATTTACAGAAAAACACAACGAGGAACAATCACCGAACAGAGACCAAGGAAAAGATTGTTACTCATATCTGCAATCATTGTTTTTACTTTCAATTGTGTACATGTTTACATGCAGCAGTAACAGTTTAAATGGTATGGGAATCCCCATCTGAATAATGGTTTATTGATAGGGTTATGGAACAGTTTTGGTAAGAAAATTGCACTGTGGTACTCGTGTACGCGTATATTGATTCACCTTGAATACTGCTGATGGGACTTAACCCACATGTTCAGCTGGTTAGATGTTTTAGTAGTTTTGTTCTGTTGTCGATGTAGGCACCGGACGGTGTATTTATTTCCGGTAAGTGGGTAGGCCATCCTCATGTGACGTTTTTGTGAACACACCTGGAGTCGCTGCAACTGGAGGTATATATATATATATATATATATATATATATATATATATATATACTCCTGGAAATTGAAATAAGAACACCGTGAATTCATTGTCCCAGGAAGGGGAAACTTTATTGACACATTCCTGGGGTCAGATACATCACATGATCAGACTGACAGAACCACAGGCACATAGACACAGGCAACAGAGCATGCACAATGTCGGCACTAGTACAGTGTATATCCACCTTTCGCAGCAATGCAGGCTGCTATTCTCCCATGGAGACGATCGTAGAGATGCTGGATGTAGTCCTGTGGAACGGCTTGCCATGCCATTTCCACCTGGCGCCTCAGTTGGACCAGCGTTCGTGCTGGACGTGCAGACCGCGTGAGACGACGCTTCATCCAGTCCCAAACATGCTCAATGCGGGACAGATCCGGAGATCTTGCTGGCCAGGGTAGTTGACTTACACCTTCTAGAGCACGTTGGGTGGCACGGGATACTTGCGGACGTGCATGTCCTGTTGGAACAGCAAGTTCCCTTGCCGGTCTAGGAATGGTAGAACGATGGGTTTGATGACGGTTTGGATGTACCGTGCACTATTCAGTGTCCCCTCGACGATCACCAGTGGTGTACGGCCAGTGTAGGAGATCGCTCCCCACACCATGATGCCGGGTGTTGGCCCTGTGTGCCTCGGTCGTATGCAGTCCTGATTGTGGCGCTCACCTGCACGGCGCCAAACACGCATACGACCATCATTGGCACCAAGGCAGAAGCGACTCTCATCGCTGAAGACGACACGTCTCCATTCGTCCCTCCATTCACGCCTGTCGCGACACCACTGGAGGCGGGCTGCACGATGTTGGGGCGTGAGCGGAAGACGGCCTAACGGTGTGCGGGACCGTAGCCCAGCTTCATGGAGACGGTTGCGAATGGTCCTCGCCGATACCCCAGGAGCAACAGTGTCCCTAATTTGCTGGGAAGTGGCGGTGCGGTCCCCTACGGCACTGCGTAGGATCCTACGGTCTTGGCGTGCATCCGTGCGTCGCTGCGGTCCGGTCCCAGGTCGACGGGCACGTGCACCTTCCGCCGACCACTGGCGACAACATCGATGTACTGTGGAGACCTCACGCCCCACGTGTTGAGCAATTCGGCGGTACGTCCACGCGGCCTCCCGCATGCCCACTATACGCCCTCGCTCAAAGTCCGTCAACTGCACATACGGTTCACGTCCACGCTGTCGCGGCATGCTACCAGTGTTAAAGACTGCGATTGAGCTCCGTATGCCACGGCAAACTGGCTGACACTGACGGCGGCGGTGCACAAATGCTGCGCAGCTAGCGCCATTCGACGGCCAACACCGCGGTTCTTGGTGTGTCCGCTGTGCCGTGCGTGTGATCATTGCTTGTACAGCCCTCTCGCAGTGTCCGGAGCAAGTATGGTGGGTCTGACACACCGGTGTCAATGTGTTCTTTTTTCCATTTCCAGGAGTGTATATATCACTGGAGTGGCGGGATGTTAGGATCATAAGGCTGTGAACACTTCCAGAAAGACGAAGTATGCATGTTTGCAAACAATTTTCATCACTCAATCCATTTTATCTTTCGAAACTGCTGATGAAATTACTACTTCTTTCTCCCATTCATTTTCTGGGAGAACCTAAAATTAATTAACCAGTAACATTCTAAATTCCTAGAGTTCCCTGTCCATTTAACTGAGACTCCCCTTGTGTAAACAGGGGGAAAATCTCATGCATAAGACCAGGACCATCTGCAGCTACATCTACATCTACATAGATACTCCGTAAGCCACCGTACAGGTCATGGCGGTGGGTATCATGTCCCACTACTTGTCATTTCCTTTCCCGTTGCACTCGCGAATAGACTGAGCGACAAACGACTGGCCATATTCCGCCGTATGTAGTCTAATTTTTCTTATCTTCATGGCCCGTAAGCGAAATGCACATTGGCGGCAGTAGAACCATTCTGTAATCAGCTTCAAATTCTGGTTCACTAAATTTTCTCAGTTGTGTTCCTCCAAAAGAACATCGTCTTCCCTCCTGGGATTCCCTTTTTAGTTCCCGAAGAGTCTCCGTAATATTAACGTGTTGTTTGAACCTGCCGGTAAGTAACACTACGGGGAGGATCTGGAAAATTCTGAAGCCTACTATCTACATCTGATCTAGTGATTGTCTACTGTGTCTAAACATAAATAATATTAATATGTGGACATCGAATATTGAAGCACCGATCTTAATATTAATTATACAATGAGTCCAATGAAACCTATATAATACGGAAGTTATTTCGTGATAGCTGTATACATAAAAAACTCATGCGTGTACATAGCCGTTAGCCTCTCACACTGCTACGAACTTCTACCCGTCATACTGATCAGGTGTTATGGCAGAAATGACAGACGAAAGTAACGACTTTTCACGAATTAACGTTCTAGGAACGTTCATTGTTTCAGTGTTGCAGATATTTCTGTAGAATGACCCACGCATAGACGGCAGTTGCAATGCCGCAACAGGTAGGTCATTCAAGTTGTCAGCAGCGGGAAACGGATCATCGTAGTAACGAAGCCTTTGGGAGCTCACAGACTATACATAACGTTGTTTACTGACATAGTTTTTTCTCTTTCTTCTTTCTAAAAGTATCAAAATTCTAATCAAATAACCTGTGATTTCTGATTACGAAATTAATAATTACTATTCAGTAGAGTTTTCGAATTCTCTATCTGTAAATTGTTTATCACCCTGTTAGTATTAAAAAATAATTGCATAGGTTTTCTTATTAGAAATATTAATATAAAAGAAGCATTAGTTAATGGTACTAGAATGCGTATTAAATATTAATATAATAATGCTACTCATTGCCAGTTTTAATTTGAATCGCACAAAATAACCGAATTTTGATTCTGCGCGTAAATATGACTTATTCCCGTACTATTTTACCCTTTGAGTTTCAAAGCAAACAATACCCAATAGTTATTCCTAGACAGGGATAAACGTTCTGAGAAGCTGGATTTTATAAAGGCAACCAGTTTTGACATGTGGTCAGTTGTATGTTTCATATTTCGATTGTTCGAAATTTTATATTTCTGAACATAGGGAACAAAGTCATTTAGCAAATGATGAAAGAATATTTAAGGAAAAAAGTTTATACTGAAGTTCCGTATCGTGAAATTGCAAAACAAAGTAATTATTTTCGCAATTTGTATCTTTAATTCTCTAAGGCTTCACCTTCGCCCTTTCTCACTCTTTTCCGCATAGTATTCAGCTAAGGACTAAAACTCTGCATAGTGTTCAGTTAAGAACTAAGAATCTGCAGACGAATAAATTCCAATTAAGTACATAAAAAATTTGACTTGCATTGACCTTCTCAGGCGGTATTGCTAGATCCAGCACAATTCCTACAATATTATAACATGAAAGTAGGTGCAAAAAATTTGAAGCATCGCAACACATAGATGATGCACTCAATTGGCCAAAAAAACATGTCTGCCAAATACGGCAACATTAAGTACAAAATCTGACTAATTATCACCATAATTATTTCACTGAATTTCCAGTGTAGTAGATTTACACAATCGAAGTGTGGTAAGGTGCGCACACTTACTCTGAACAGCAAATAACTAATATAGGCTCCTTCAGAAGAAGATCTATACAAGATAGCACACCGGTCATAATACTGTTCAAGGATAAAATTACAGTACTGAAAGAAGGAGACATTACATGTTCATCAAAGAACATCAGGGTATAGTTATGTGTTGCGGATACATCTACGCTATTATTCTTTGAGCACAGATGAAGTTAATAAACATTCAAGTTAAGATGGCGTCTGTTACTATGGTGACAATGGTACATTAGCCAAAAAGGTACGCCACAACTGAATGCAAAACTAAATAATCCCACAACACAGGTGTTTTTCGGTTATTAACTGGACGAATAAGTAATCAAATACCCCATACGTATTATGTGTTTACTACGTTACACAGCATAGCGCCGTAAAAGTATTTTTAATATCCGTTTCGAGAAACATTTATCAATAAAAATGTCATTAAATTTAAAAACATAGGTTCTGTCGGAGTATACAGTTATCTTCTCGTATGCTGAGTATTAGAGATCGTAATCAATTTTATGTTCAATCCAAATAGCAGTAAGAGTATTAGAGATCGTAACCAATTTTATGTGTAATCCAAATAGCAGTGAAAGGATTAGCGAGTGTGATAGTCCTCGATAAAATCCCTGTAGGTCATCCATTACGGTAACTGGAGCACATAAAAATTATTTCAACTTCGAAACTTTACCTTCATTTTTGCCCCTCCCCCTCGTTTTACTTTATGAATACAACTGGTCGAATTTCAACCACAGGCGATACTAGAGTAGAACAATGCGGCAAGGAAAATAATATGAAGGTATAGAAGAGTAGGACCTATAAATCACTGTGAGTGTGGTGGAAGAGTCAGAGCCGGCAGCATTGCTGGCACTAACCGGCGGGAGTTGTTTCACTTAGCAACAGGTGAATGTCCAGCACAGGTGCCTGAGTTAAAGCCCTTGCTCCGGAGAGAATGTCGCGGCGAGGTCGCGTGAGTCAGGCCGGAAAACGAACGGCCACTCCGACACCGGTGATTGTAGCCCTGAGAGGCCCGGTATAGCAGTTCACGAATATCCAGAGGCTTCGAAACACGCCGGACAACGCATAGTCACTCCGAGGTGATAGCACGCTAGGAGCGTCTATCACCGGCTCTATTCTTGATAACGGCCTCAGTCCGGTGAGCAAGACAGTTCTCAAGGTTTTTCACGTATCCCATATCCATCTAAGTCGCGCATTGAGAGGTCCGAATTGCCATATTGCGCGGATGTTCACTGTTGAACCTTACCTTATTTGGCAACCAATTTCAACGTTTTACTACGCCATCTTCAGGCCCCTGATCGACGTGAAGGAAGAATCAACCTCTACCAAGGTGATGGTTGAAGTGATCACTGTAGCAAGTATTTGATCACAACCGAGGTAGAGTGTTCTTACACGTTGGTCAGGGGCCTGAAGGTGGCGTAGTAAAACGTTAAAACTGGTTGCCAAATAAAATAAGATTGGAAATTTTATGGCTGAAAGGTGTTTAATTTGACGTCCTCTATCGAACAGACGAAAGCCGCAACCATCGCTAAAAAGATGGACATACAGAGACTAGTTGGTTGGCTGGTTGATACGGGGGAGGGGACCAAACAGTGAGGTCCTAGGTCCCATTGTATTAGGGAAGGATGGGGAAGGAAGTTGGTCGTGCCCTTTCATAGGAACCATCCCGGAATTTACCTGAAGCGATTTAGGGGAATCACGGAAAACCAGAATCAGATCGGTCGGACACAGGTTTGAACCGTCATCCTCCCGAATGCGAGTCCAGTGTGCTAAGCACTGCGCCACTTCGCTCGGTGTGAAGTATTCACTTCCATTTTATGCATAACATTTCGACGACCGACAGAGCCCTCGTCTTCACATTCTCAGAGGTTTGCTTATACGTGTACTCGCTGCCGGAGTGTCAACCCACAAAACACCAAAATATAAGTGGTACAATACTCGTGTTAGAATTCGGAAACAGAGAACGACAGCAACGTTCAAATATGTGGCCTGGCAGTAAACTTTCAATACGAGAAGATATGGCGCGAATATCCGGATTTTCACTTCTAAACACACGATCTATGGATAATAACATTTTCCGTTTATTCTTTTGGGTGGGTCCCATAGCCCAGTAGTAAAAAGTGTGCCTGGAAATAGGAAAGCTTCTGTAGCCTTGAAAAGCAATACATTCTCATTCAAAAACTAAAGTTAACTTCTCGTAACTGGGGTCCACAGTCATGTAACATTTTGTAAATGACATCTTGATTATCTCGTGACGGTAATTTTGTTATAACCAGTATTTTAATTCCCACCATTTACTTCTAAACACACGATCTGGATAATAATATTTTACATTTATTCTTTTGGGTGGGTCTCATAGCCCAGTAGTAAAAAGCGTGCCTGGAAATAGGAAAGCTTCTGTAACCTTGAAAAGCAATATATTCTCATTCAAAAACGAAAGTTAACTTCTCGTAGCTGGGGTCCACAGTCATGTAACATTTTTTAGATGACATCGTGATTGTCTCATGACGGTAATTTTGTTATAACCAATATTTTAATTCCCACCATGTGGCCGTTATCAAGTGGAATTAATTGCGCTTTAGCTCATGTCAAATATTAAAATCAACTGAGATGACATGACACAGAAGCTGATTCCATCGTACCGTGTTCGTGATTTAAGACTTCTTGTGTCTTCTACTATTTTAATTCATTTGTAAAAATGTTTATCGTATTTTACTTGATTTTTGCTCGCATTCATAATATTGTGTGGAGTAAATGACTTCAGATTTCTTTTGTTCCAAATAAAACACAATCTGGTTTCGTAGCGTGGTGTCCGTGAGGTCACCTTCGTCTACGCTCGCGCTACCTGCTGACCTGTTTCAAAGTCAGACGAAAACCAGACACAGCTGGAAAGACATGTGCTCGTCGATGCGCTCTTGTTTGTTGAATTTGTTTCTCTCGCTTTTGTGGTTAAGTTCAGATAAAAACACCTATTTAATATTGCAATGAAAGGTATGAACTTTATCTTATATCATACCTACATTGTTTTATTGGTTAAATTGTACCTTTATAGACAGTATTTCTATCGTTCCTTTTCTTCTCAGAATGTTGGCATATCAAAGTTTTTAGTTATCTATCGGGTGTATTTCTTTCACAGGCATGAAATTTAGATCGATGATAATTGTTTAACACAATAATATTGTGCGGAGTAAATGATTTCAGATTTCTGGGGCAGATGTGGATTCTGACCACAATCTATTGGTTATGAACTGCAGATTGAAACTGAAGAAACTGCAAAAAAGGTGGGAATTTAAGGAGATGGGACCTGGATAAACTGAAAGAACCAGAGGTTGTAGAGAGTTTCAGGGAGAGCATAAGGGAACAATTGACAGGAATGGGGGAAAGAAATACAGTAGAAGAAGAATGGGTAGCTTTGACGGATGAAGTAGTGAAGGCAGCAGAGGATCAAGTAGGTAAAAAGACGAGGGCTAATAGAAATCCTTGGGTAACAGAAGAAATATTGAATTTAATTGATGAAAGGAGAAAATATAAAAATGCAGTAAATGAAGCAGGCAAAAAGGAATACAAACGTCTCAAAAATGATATCGACAGGAAGTGCAAAATGGCTAAGCAGGGATGGCTAGAGGACAAATGTAAGGATGTAGAGGCTTGTCTCACTAGGGGTAAGATAGATACTGCCTACAGGAAAATTAAAGAGACCTTTGGAGAGAAGAGAACCACTTGTATGAATATCAAGAGCTCAGATGGCAACCCAGTTCTAAGCAAAGAAGGGAAGGCAGAAAGGTGGAAGGAGTATATAGAGGGTTTATACAAGGGCGATGTACTCGAGGACAATATTATGGAAATGGAAGAGGATGTAGAGGAAGACGAAATGGGAGATAAGTTACTGCGTGAAGAGTTTGACAGAGCACTGAAAGACCTGAGTCTAAACAAGGCCCCGGGAGTAGACAACATTCCATTTGAACTACTGATGGCCTCGGGAGAGCCAGTCATGACAAAACTCTACCATCTGGTGAGCACGATGTATGAGACAGGCGAAATACCCTCAGACTTCAAGAAGAATATAATAATTCCAATCCCAAAGAAAGCAGGTGTAGACAGATGTGAAAATTACCGAACTATCAGGTTACTAAGTCACAGCTGCAAATTACTAACGTGAATTCTTTACAGACGAATGGAAAAACTGGTAGAAGCCGACCTCGAGGAAGATCAGTTTGGATTCCTTAGAAATGTTGCAACACGTGAGGTAATACTGACCCTACGACTTATCTTAGAAGAAAGATTAAGGAAAGGCAAACCTAAGTTTCCAGCATTTGTAGACTTAGAGAAATCTTTTGACAATGTTGACTGGAATACTCTCTTTCAAATTCTAAAGGTGGCAGGGGTAAAATACAGGGAGCGAAAGGCTATTTACAATTTGTACAGAAACCAGACGGCAGTTATAAGAGTCGAGGGACATGAAAGGGAAGCAGTGTTTGGGAAGGGAGCAAGACAGGGTTGTAGCCTCTCCCCGATGTTGTTCAATCTGTATATTGAGCCAGCAGTAAAGGAAACAAAAGAAAAATTCGGAGTAGGTATTAAAATCCATGGAGAAGAAATAAAAATGTTGAGGTTCGCCGATAACACTGTAATTCTGTCAGAAACAGCAAAGGACTTGGAAGAGCAGTTGAACGGAATGGACAGTGTCTTGAAAGGAGGATATAAGATGAACATCAACAAAAGCAAAACGAGGATAATGGAATGTAGTCGAATTAAGTCGGGTGATGCTGCGGGAATTAGATTAGGAAATGAGACACTTAAAGTAGTAAAGGAGTTTTGCTATTTGGGGAGCAAAATAACATGATGGTCGAAGTAGAGAGGATATAAAATGTAGACTGGCAATGGCAAGGAAAGCGTTCCTGAAGAAGAGAAATTTGTTAACATCTAGTATTGATTTACGTGTAAGGAAGTAGCATCTGAAAGTATTTGTTTGGAGTGTAGCCATATATGGAAATGAAACATGGTCAATAAATAGTTTGGACAAGAAGAGACTAGAAGCTTTCGAAATGTGGTGCTACAGAAGAATGCTGAAGATAAGGTGGGTAGGTCACGTAACTAATGAGGAGGTATTGAATAGGATTGGGGAGAAGAGAAGTTTGTGGCACAACTTGACTAGAAGAAGGGATCGGTTGGTAGGACATGTTTTGAGGCATCAAGGGATCACAAATTTAGCATTGGAGGGCAGTGTGGAGGGTAAAAATCGTAGAGGGAGACCAAGAGATGAATACACTAAGCAGATTCAGAAGGATGTAGGTTGCAGTAGATACTGGGAGATGAAGAAGCTTGCACAGGATAGAGTAGCATAGAGAGCTGCATCAAACCAGTCTCAGGACTGAAGACCACAACATGAACAACAATAATATTGGCCTCTCTCACCTGCCATTTTGATTTTTATTCATTTAAAGTGAAAAGTTAAATTAGTTAACCCCTGCAAGATAGCAATTTTTCGTTTATTCGTTGATTTTTTTGGGAACAATCAAGAAAATGACGAGGAGAACTTTGTACGAAATTTTGAAGCAATTTAAAGTGAAGATAATGCATGAGAAGTTTTCGTTCGTTAAGGACAAACTTGCGGAAATGTTAAAATGTCCAGTTGATCAAACCTGTCTTAAGTCGTGCTTCGAGATATTTCAAAAGCGACTTCAAGAAAAAGTAGAGAACCGCTAGTTACAAACACGAACGTCTCGTGCAGATAAATAAACAATGGGTTAATTCTATGACTAACTGGTTTGCGGCACACACATTGAACCCGGTACGGCTTCCTCAAACACAGCAAGCGTCGGAATGTTCGGGCTCTGCGATGCAGCTAGAATGAATCGGCGCACTTGATATGACGCGTCGAAATTAATAAACGCTGTGGTTTCCACGCAACCAGAGTCGCCAAACATAAAAGCAAACCACGAGTGGATTGCAACAGAGATATACCACACAGATTGTTACTAAATTCAGACTGATATTTAGGTTGTAGCAGCCAAGGCATCCTAATTCGCAAGAGGCGATCAGTCTTATGATCGCAAATACACCGTCTTCACATCTAGATGAAAATGACAGCAACGAAAGTATAGAAGGAGGCCAAGATTACGGATAAAGTTATGTTATAATATTTTGCATGTCAAGTTTGAATATTTTGTAAGTACACATATAATTAATGTCAAATATGTCTTCCATTTGATCCTATTGCGAAAAAAAGCATTAAATAATTGTGACTGGCTTTTGAGTGCAAATATTCATACGTGCAGGAAAACACGTGCGTGCAGTTTGTTAAGCCACTGCTGCTGCTGCCCCGGAGGGGGCAACGCCAGCAGCCCGCCTTGCAAATATGTTCATTAGGTTGGCTACCGCCAGGGGAACTCATTCGATACGGCCACAAGGATTTTTTTTTATTTATTTATGTGTGTGTAGTGTGGACTGAAGAGATCATCCTTGATGACTTATTCTTCTAGGATGGGATGTAAGGATAAAAGGAAAACACTTTATTTATTACGCATTCAGTTAGGCTTGGGCACGCAATGGGTCCTTTAGCCTGCTGTCTTTGGTGATGCCTATCTCCTGTGGAGGGTGAAATGTGTCAAGGCTGTTATGTGTGACTGCTTCCTCGTGTTATGACAGATTGCCTATGGGGGGTGAAACGTTATTGACTTCGGTACGCGATACTTGTGCCATCTTGCGGGGTTTACCGTTCCTACCGATTGTAATTGTCGAACTTCGTCCCTAAGGGCATCGATCTTGTCAAAAACTCGTAGAGCCTTGTCATGGACCTTCTCTTGTATAGTGGTCTCGTGGAGTGCGGTGCGGATGTCGACGTTTCTTGTCCACCATGGAGCTCCTGTGATCCACCGATAGCAAATGTTTTGCAGCGCTTGGAGTTTGTTGTAGTTGGAGACGCACGTAGTTCCCCACGAGGTGGAGCCATAGAACATTGTGGGTTCCATCGTTGCCTTATACAATTGGAGTTTAGTCTTAGGGTTGAGATCCTTACTCTTCAGGAACGGAATCAACGACCTGGCCATCTTCTGGGCTGCCGTGTTCTTGTCGTCAATATGCTGCGTAAAGAGTAATTTTTTGTCAAGGTAGACACCGAGATACTTCACTCCCGGTGACCATGGGATAAATTGGTCAGCTATTTGGAGTCTGTCGTTCAGAACTGGTTTCCTCCGTGTGAACAGGCCACAAGGAGCGGATGAAATTACATGTTGTGACACATCTGCCCGCTAGTGGTACCCTCTGAAACTACACCACATCGTGTATTATGAATCGGAACGAAATGTTCCATCACTGGCGTGTGTCTTTTTTCTGTACGTCTTGTAGTTTTCGTTCAGTCTTTTTATGGAACTCTGAAGGTACTTACTAATAAGTCTGACAGATCTCTGTAGTCTTACAGTATTAGAGCCTGTGTGTCGAGTTGATGAGTGATTGCCTTTTGTACCTTCAAACTTTTGCATTCCTATTGCCACAGAGTTTTGAATAATTTTTTCGTCTATGTTTCGGTATTACCGCCAATACATCATTCTAATCTCTTTTAGCATGCAAATAATACAAGACCATCTGTTATTCATAACGATATGTGTATTGAGTTACCAGCCAGAGACGATACAGACTGTTCAGAAAGTCATGCCACCCCCCTCTTTTTCGTTATGATGCGTATTTATTTATTCGTTTATTTATTTATTCACCTATTTATTTCGAACATGTCTAAAAAACGTCGGTACTTCACGTTCCAGCTTGTTTAGTGATGAACATTCGTATGGGCACCTTCATTGACGCAGTACGAAATGATACGACGCCAGGTCCTATGTGAAATTTTCCCAAGTACAACCAGTGTGATTTTTTCCGAATGCCCCCCAAAAGGCGTGTTTCAATTCGTCAGTTGTTTGGTACCGTTGTTTTGCGCATGCTGCTTACTTATTACGCACATGGAACTGTCGAATGCCAGATATGGACTCCTCGGAGGCCACTCTTATCGGCTCTGACAGATGCACTGACCCACTTCTTATGCACCTCTGGGATAACACTTCATCCAAAAGTTCTCGAACACGGAGAACGTGGGGATGAGGAGCTCCATATTGACGAAGTCAACTCTCACCAAAAATGATCCCGTCTCTGGAGCTCTGGAATAAATCGTCAAAGAAATACGCCCCTAGGAGATGACTGCTGGACATTGCATCCCATATCATAACTTGTGGGGCGGATTATTCTCTATCTCTTCATAATAATATGGGTTTTTCTTGCTGCGGGAAAAAAAATACCCCTGTTCCGATAAACTCGATAAATTGCATATTCATCTGAGAAGAAAACTTTGACCCGCTGTGGGAGCGTCACGAACACATCGAGTAATCTTGAGCAAGCTTCATGCCTTCGCCGCACATCATCACTCAACTCATTTACGAATGTCGGCCTAAGAGATTCCAATTCCTGAGCTTTTTTCAGGTGTGTCAGCATAGTCTTTCTGGGAATCCAAGTTCAGCCGATCTTTTCCGCAATGATTTTATGGGAGACCCGGTCACAGAATCCGCCACTGCTGCACATTTCTGTTGTGTTGATGGTCGTCCTGCCCTCTTTACATCCATGCAATTGCCGTAACACATTCTACCACACTGTACGTACTTATGTCCGCCATCTGAAAAGAAAGAAAGTACGTATGGAGTATAAAAATACGTCATGAGGGAAAAAAGAGGGCGTCAGGGCTTTCGGACATTACTGTGAATTGCTTGCTATATGTTTTATATAATCTGCTAATAATTATGCCGCTTAAACAAAGTGTCTTTAGGTTTAATCAGTGACATGACAATCCAGTCTTCCAAAATAATGCAATTTGAACAAAAGTGGTGTTTAGGGAACATCACTTTTGCAGACAACTTATGCATTCCAAAAAGGTAGAATGCTGGTAGACCTTGCTAGACGTTTTTTTCAAGGCAGAAGGAGTGACTCAAGTCACATATCAGTCAGTGGAAGGCGTTTACTAAATCTGGAGGGTGCTGCGCAGTGTTAGTGAAAGCTTCAACAATGAGCGAAATAGATAAGTATTAACAACTAAATACTGCTGAATTGTCTGCTGAGTTTGAGCAACACGAATGGGTCCTTTAAGAAATATAAGATCATGAACGCAAGAGTCTTAGGGAAATAGAAACGCCAGAACTGAAACTTGATCCACTTACGAGCGCTTAAGAAGATTGTGATAAACGCTTTTGGACACTAAGTGCAAAGTAACAAGAGTGGGGGTAGATTCAGAAAATAGTGCGCTGAAGACCTGAAGGGGATATGGACTGTGATTAACAGTGATAGGAGGGACATAACAGAGTAGTTATAGCGACTGGCATTAGCCATATAATACAATACTTTTTTTTCAATACGGGTACTTAAACATGGAAAGAAACTCGTTTCTGAAGAAGAGAAAGTTGTTAACATCGACTATAGATTTAAGTGTTGCGAAGTGTTTTATGGAAGTATTTGTATGGAATGTAGACATATAGGGAAGCGAAATGGACGATAAACAGTTTATACACTCCTGGAAATTGAAATAAGAACACCATGAATTCATTGTCCCAGGAAGGGGAAACTTTATTGACACATTCCTGGGGTCAGATACATCACATGATCACACTGACAGAACCACAGGCACATAGACACAGGCAACAGAGCATGCACAATGTCGGCACTAGTACAGTGTATATCCACCTTTCGCAGCAATGCAGGCTGCTATTCTCCCATGGAGACGATCGTAGAGATGCTGGATGTAGTCCTGTGGAACGGCTTGCCATGCCATTTCCACCTGGCGCCTCAGTTGGACCAGCGTTCGTGCTGGACGTGCAGACCGCGTGAGACGACGCTTCATCCAGTCCCAAACATGCTCAATGGGGGACAGATCCGGAGATCTTGCTGGCCAGGGTAGTTGACTTACGCCTTCTAGAGCACGTTGGGTGGCACGGGATACATGCGGACGTGCATTGTCCTGTTGGAACAGCAAGTTCCCTTGCCGGTCTAGGAATGGTAGAACGATGGGTTCGATGACGGTTTGGATGTACCGTGCACTATTCAGTGTCCCCTCGACGATCACAAGTGGTGTACGGCCAGTGTAGGAGATCGCTCCCCACACCATGATGCCGGGTGTTGGCCCTGTGTGCCTCGGTCGTATGCAGTCCTGATTGTGGCGCTCACCTGCACGGCGCCAAACACGCATACGACCATCATTGGCACTAAGGCAGAAGCGACTCTCATCGCTGAAGACGACACGTCTCCATTCGTCCCTCCATTCACGCCTGTCGCGACACCACTGGAGGCAGGCTACACGATGTTGGGGCGTGAGCGGAAGACGGCCTAACGGTGTGCGGGACCGTAGCCCAGCTTCATGGAGACGGTTGCGAATGGTCCTCGCCGATACCCCAGGAGCAACAGTGTCCCTAATTTGCTGGAAAGTGGCGGTGCGGTCCCCTATGGCACTGCGTAGGATCCTACGGTCTTGGCGTGCATCCGTGCGTCGCTGCGGTCCGGTCCCAGGTCGACGGGCACGTGCACCTTCCGCCGACCACTGGCGACATCATCGATGTACTGTGGAGACCTCACGCCCCACGTGTGGAACAATTTGGCGGTACGTCCACCCGGCCTCCCGCATGCCCACTATACGCCCTCGCTCAAAGTCCGTCAACTGCACATACGGTTCACGTCCACGCTGTCGCGGCATGCTACCAGTGTTAAAGACTGCGATGGAGCTCCGTATGCCACGGCAAACTGGCTGACACTGACGGCGGCGGTGCACAAATGCTGCGCAGCTAGCGCCATTCGACGGCCAACACCGCGGTTCCTGGTGTGTCCGCTGTGCCGTGCGTGTGATCATTGCTTGTACAGCCCTCTCGCAGTGTCCGGAGCAAGTATGGTGGGTCTGACACACCGGTGTCAATGTGTTCTTTTTTCCATTTCCAGGAGTGTAGAAGAAGAGAATAGATGCTTTTGAAATTTGGTACAACAGAAGAATCCTAAAAAGTAGATGGGTAGATCAAGTAACCAATGAAGAGGTACTAAATGGAATGAGGAGAAGGACATTTGTGACCCAACCTTAGAAGGGATCGGCTGGTAGGACACATTCTGATCACGAGTTTAGTACTGGAGGGAAGTGTGAGCCGTAAAAGTCGTAGTGGGAGGCCAAGAAATGAATACATTGAGCAGGTTTAGAAGCATGTAGGTTGTAATAGATACTCTCGGAGATGAAGAGGTCTGCGCAGGATACAGTATCACGGAGAGCTGCATCAGATAAGTCTTCGGACTGAAGACCACCACCAGCATCAGAACAAAAACGACAACAACATGAACATTTTGTTTCCGTACAGCAGTTCTGCGAACGATGAAAGCCAAAGTCAATATGATTACCACCAGTCTTTGGAAATTCTGTTGGCAGATTTACTACACGGGCGAAAAGATGACTGACTAAAGCTGAAATTGGTCGCAGGTTGTATTTTTCGAGCGATCTGCACTATGCATACAACAATTTTTTTCCTAATATCTGTGACAAGCTTTGGTGAAATCATTTGGAAAAGGAAATTATTTTCCTTGATTATGTATGAAAATGTTGCCCAGGAGACAGACTTGGTGAAGCTTTACAGGCTAGTCTATCCAGTGCACGGTTCATCTTATGTAAATATGTATGGTAACCTACCTCCACCAGAACCTACCTACTGGAGCCAAAATTTAGTGTCCCTCTCCAGTTTTTAGCCTTCGCACTTCCCTGCGCAGCCAAACTAACTAGCCCTTGATGACGCAGAAGGTACCCTATTAACCGGTCCTTATTTTACTCAAGTTCTGCCATAAATTCCTTTTCTCTCCGATTCGATTTGTTACCTCCTCATTTAATCTTCAGCTTTCTCAGGAAGCGAGACATTTCCAAATCTTTTCTTCTAATCTCGTCTGTAGCATTTATTGTTCGCGTTCACTTACCTGCTTGAGAACGATCCAGACAGGTATCTCCTGAAACTACTTGCGAGCCCTTAAATTTATATTAGATGTTGCAAAATTAGTTTCTGAGAAACTTTTTTCTCGCTGTAACAAGAGTGCATTTTAATCCTCTTCACTTCTGACCAAAATAAAATACACGTATTAGAAAACTCCAAGAAATTTTAGTTAAATATTTGAAAGCTTAACTGTAAGGGAGAGAACCGCAGGAAGTCAAGCCACCATGTTTTCTGCTTCAAAAACTTAGTACTATACTGGTCTCACTCAGAAGGCTTCGAATCCCAGAATATGTTGGAGCGGTATATTAATCGTAAACGAGTCGTATGCTTCACAAACTTGTTCGATGCATATTAAAACTGCTACGCAGGAGGTGAGTAGAGTGTTTCTCAACAAGTGAGTAGTTTCTTCCGTTGGTAGGACTTAGTGTACTAAATGGCCGTGAGACAGCAGCACGGGACAGATGTGCTACAGTGGCAACAGAAATAACTGTCACGTCTGAATCGAAGGCGTAAGAAGTGTGAACGGCGTGGTGCGTAGCGAGTATTGGCGAGGGTCGCTCTCCACAGATTCTTACGAAACCATGTAAAAATTTTTCATCTTGCGTGGAGTCAATAAGTGGATCAAGGTCATCTATTCAATCACTCAGTGATCATATCTTTTTAGAAAAGATTTTTACCTCACAAATGATTGCTCATGGCGCCCTTATTTATCGTTTCCATATCCAAATCTACCAATATACTGCTGGTAAATTCACTTTTATCTCTACCGCTGTGGTACGATCAGGGAATTCGTGACACAAGTCTATTTCTTCCAAAGAATTTCAGCCACAATTAAGCTTGATGCAGAGGGCCGAAGAGCGCATGTTTCAGACATGATTTGTTATAATAAAATGACAGGAAACTACGAATCGGTATCTAGAGGTTTTGATACTTCTCGCGTTACAACTTGCGTTCTGTAAATTATACCGTTTCAGTGTTACAGCGCAATGATGACTTATCAAAAGCGGGTCTTTTCTGGTACAATTTATATAGTTAAATTTCAAATAATGGTATTTTTAGTTACAGCCTTTAGACGTTGTATACCGTGTAACTTAGGTGCTGTTGTCAAGTTCAAGCTGTAGTGTAACTGATAGCATCGTGAACTATTATGAATAAAGGAGCAGGTTCACATTAGCTGTTCCAAAACCGTTTTTATTCCATTTTCTTATCAATTAGATAGAAGTATTATCTCTAATCATTTATGCAATTTATTATAAGTAATGCATCTGCTGCAATTATTATTGAATAGGCCAAAGAGTGAAATGTTTCCTCAGTGGACAGAAATCTGAACGTAACTGTCAGTCTAAATCAGAAACGAAACACAAGTTATACTCCGAAAGTTATTGCATTTACGAGACTTTGTGTATGCCTATCTATTGGTTTTGTGGACAGCCTCATACTTGTGTCTGCCGTTAAATTATTTTCAGTGATGGTGGGTAGATTCCAACAAATCTCTTACATTCTGTAACATTATGGAGATCGTATCGGTAGATTCAGTATAACTATCTAGTCCATTTTTACAATCTGTTCAAACTGTTCACAAAATGTTTCGACAGATTACATTTGTAAACACCCTATAAGTTCTATAGACAAGAAATACAGGATGGATTTTACAGCTTATCGAAAATTATCTTCAGTGTAGACTTACAACCAAGTTTGCAACCACATAATTGTCAAGAAAACATACCTTTTTGGAACAGACAAAATGCATATTACATGTAAAGAAACCTCTGAACACTAACATCACAGAAATAGCCATTTTAATTTCAATAACTTACCAAAAGACTCCAGCAAACACTTAGCCCTATGCAAAGACTATAGGCGAATCCACTTGTAGAATAAGTCTCGCAGGCTAATCTCCACTACGAAATGTAGCTACGAACAGCAACCCTGGAACTCCCTACTATAACCGTCGTGCGCCGATGCCGAACACGGCCCGTCTGTTGCTGCCTGTGGCCGCCGCTTATCACCAAGCGGATGTCCATCTCATTGGCGGAGATTGCTGATTGGACCGCAGTTGTGGTTGGCGGCGAACTTCAAGGCGCCGCCTGTGGCGCCAGTCGGAAACTGTCCCAGTGCGCCAGCTCCAGCTGCGTCCACTGGTAAGGACGCAACAGATCGGGGCAAAGAGGTCACAGTGGAAAAATGTAGTATCTGGCTACCACAAGGATCAGTATTGGGCCCATTATTTTTCTCATATATGTTAATTATGTGTCGACCATTATCTCCCACTGCAAATATCATTTATACGCTGGGGACTCCCAGTTATATCTAAGTGCAAGCCAAACAAATCTGCTCACAGCCATCCAGAACGTAAATGCTGACTTATCTGTGTTGTCAGAATGGGCGCAGAATATAAGTTTGAAATTTAAGCCGTCCAAAACGCAAGCAGTCTTGGTTGTTATTACTTCTCAGTTCAGAGAATCTCTTCTACCCTTAATCCTAAACAGCACAAAAATCACATTTCTTCTTCTGTGAATAATTTGGGGATAATTCAGAACCACCAGATAGGCTGGACCCAACACACTGCAGTCTGTAGGAAGGTGTGAATATCATTTCATTTGTTACGGAAATCTAAAAAAAGTATTTCCTCTCGAGCTTAAAAAGAAAATCTTTGAGTCAGTAATACTCCCTAAGTTTGATTATGGTGATCCTTTTCTCCATGGCTCACATCGGCTGGAACTGGCAATGAATGCTTGCGTGTGATACATTTGTGATGTACGCTATTTCGACTGTATCATTCCTGTCTATGAACAATTCACGTGGCTATGTGCTGGAAAACTAGAGATTATCATGCCCTGTGTTTGCTGTCTCGTTTTCGCAATTACTGCACTCCTTTCTATTCACTTTCAACCCTTACACTACTGCCTGAACAACACAGCAGAAATACTCGTTCCCAACCAAGTAAAATCCTTTCTGTACCACTACACAACAAGCCATGTTCTCTAAATCATTTTCTGTATCACGAACCTGACTTTTGAACAATCTTAGAGCAATTGAAATCCTTTCACACTTCAAAAGACAGCTAATGAACCAGCTTCTATGACGATAGAATCTCTTCTTGCAGCTCACTCTCGTCAACCCTCCCCCCCCCCCCCCCCCAGTTGTCCCCTCTCTCTATCTACAGAGTTCTCTGTTAAAATTCTCTTCTTTCCTAGCTTTCCTAGCAACTGTAGTCACCTTCATTCCAATCCTCTCCTCTTTCATTATCCTTTCCACTTATACTAATACCAAACAAAGCTTCAAAAGAGCCAATCTAATCAATATCATTCTCAATGCCTTATTATTTTATTATTGTTATTATTATTTTTATTGTTACTATTACTGCAAGTTATACTTTTGTTAATAATTCAAATTATTATTACTGAATTCGTTACATAGTAATTCTTAATTTCTCCACTATTTATCGTAGTCATTAGTGTTACTATTATTATTACTAGCAAATATTATTTTTATTAATATTGCAAACTATTATTGTTGTGGTTGTTATGTAATATTTTTTTGTATGTATTGTTCCTGATCAGATGTAAGCGAGGGCCTTAAGGACGTAATTTGGTCGGTTTAAATAAACTTCACAGACGCTCTCCTGCGAAAATTGCAGAAGGTACGAGACGAGGTACTGGAGGAATTAGGGCTGTGAAGACTGGTCGTAAGTCGTGCTTGGGTAGCTCAGATAGTAGAGCACTTGCCCGCGAAAGGCAAAGGTCCCGAACTCGAGTCTCGGTTCGGCACACAGTTTTAATCTGTCAGGAATTTTAATATGTGCTTCTACTGTTGACTGGTTTTGGACAACGAATGAGGTGTTTGGCGAAATCTCGTTTCCAGTGAGCCACAGAGGCGATTACTGTCTACTCTCACTTGTCAGTAACATCACCGGCGATTTGAATGAAGGTCGTTAGGAGAACATTTCTAGCGGAACTGTACAAACACAAACACACCTCGTAGGCCTCAGCAGCCCACGACAGAAACGTCTACCATGAGTTTTGACACCTATGCAGGGTGTCTTACAATTACTATTTCAGGCTTGTGGGCGGTATTAGAAGGGATTTTGTAGAGAAAATTTTCATAAGAAATACACGTTCGGGAGCGTAGCTTCTAGACACAAAAGGAGTTTGAAGATCGGATCAATTTTTCAAACCTCCCGCTTATCAGTGCGCACGCAAACTGAGGAGCGGGCGCCACCGTCACACCCTTGATGTAACGTGCAGTCTGTTTATTGTCATCGATTCAGCATTCTGGTTCAAATGGCTCTGAGCACTATGGGACTTAACATCTGAGGTCACCAGTCCCCTAGAACTTAGAACTACTTAATCTTAACCAACCTAAGGACATCACACACATCCATGCCCGAGGCAGGATTCGAACCTCCGACCGTTGCGGTCGCGCGGCTCCAGACTGAAGCGCCTAGAACCGCTCGGCAGCATTCTGGTCGCTTGCCATTCCAACATTGAGCGGTAAGGAGCGGTACTGAATGGCAGTATATGCCATAGAAGGATACACACAGAGATATTGATAGTATACTGCAAGACTGTGAAATAAGTGTCCAAGGAATAGAAAAGCAACTGGAATCACTCAACAGAGGAAAGTCCACTGGACCTGACGGGATACCAATACGATTCTACACAGAGTACGCGAAAGAACTTGCCCCCCTTCTAACAGCCGTGTACCTCAAGTCTCTAGAGGAACGGAAGGTTCCAAATGATTGGAAAAGAGCGCAGGTAGCCCCAGTCTTCAAGAAGGGTCGTCGAGCAGATGCGCAAAACTATAGACCTATATCTCTGACGTCGATCTGTTGTAGAATTTTAGAACATGTTTTTTGCTCGAGTATCATGTCGTTTTTCGAAACCCAGAATCTACTATGTAGGAATCAACATGGATTCCGGACACAGCGATCCTGTGAGACCCAACTCGCTTTATTTGTTCATGAGACCCAGAAAATATTAGATACGGGTTCCCGGGTAGATGCTATTTTCCTTGACTTCCGGAAGGCGTTCGATACAGTTCCGAACTGTCGCCTGATATACAAAGTAAGAGCCTACGGAATATCAGACCAGCTGTGTGGCTGGATTGAAGAGTTTTTAGCAAACAGAACACAGCATGTTGTTATCAATGGAGAGACGTCTACAGACGTTAAAGTAACCTCTGGCGTGCCACAGGGGAGTGTTATGGGACCATTGCTTTTCACAATATATATAAATGACCTAGTAGATAGTGTCGGATGTTCCATGCGGCTTTACGCGGATGATGCTGTAATATACAGAGAAGTTGCAGGATTAGAAAATTGTAGCGAAATGCAGGAAGATCCGCAGCGGATAGGCACTTGGTGCAGGGAGTGGAGTGGCAACTGACCCTTAACATAGACAAATGTAATGTATTGCGAATACATAGAAAGAAGGATCCTTTATTGTATGATTATATGATAGCAGAACAAACACTGGTAGCAGTTACTTCTGTAAAATATCTGGGAGTATGCGTGCGGAACGATTTGAAGTGGAATGATCATATAAAATTAATTGTTGGTAAGGCGGGTACCAGGTTGAGATTCATTGGGAGAGTCCTTAGAAAATGTAGTCCATCAACAAAGGAGGTGGCTTACAAAACACTCGTTCGACCTATACTTGAGTATTGCTCATCAGTGTGGGATCCGTACCTGATCGGGTTGACGGAGGAGATAGAGAAGATCCAAAGAAGAGCGGCGCGTTTCGTCACAGGGTTATTTGGTAACCGTGATAGCGTTACGGAGATGTTTAACAAACTCAAGTGGCAGACTCTGCAAGAGAGGCGCTCTGCATCGCGGTGTAGCTTGCTCGCCAGGTTTCGAGAGGGTGCGTTTCTGGATGAGGTATCGAATATATTGCTTCCCCCTACTTATACCTCCCGAGGAGATCACGAATGTAAAATTAGAGAGATTAGAGCGCGCACGGAGGCTTTCAGACAGTCGTTCTTCCCGCGAACCATACGCGACTGGAACAGGAAAGGGAGGTAATGACAGTGGCATGTAAAGTGCCCTCATCCACACTCCGTTGGGTGGCTTGCGGAGTATATGTGTAGATGTAGATGTAGATGTAGATGTAGACTCGACGTAATGGCAGAGCTGCACATCACACGTATCGAGAACGTTTTACGGATCATCTTAATCCGTCAAAAAAGCTGTAAAAATGTTCAGTCAGACCTTGTTAAGGTTTAAAAGTGGCGCAAGTCTGGCGACGTTCTTTATATGTTCAAAATTCTATAACTGTGCCCTTCACAAATCAAAAAAAGTGGTCTTAGAATGTAGGCTGGTATTTCTGTTGTTGCTCATATTTGTTTTACAGGCACTGGGCCGTGCTATAAGGCATAATTATCTTCTCAACGTTCCGTATTTCTAAAGTTGGTGACACAAACACAGACTTTACTGACTGGGAAAGCAGTTCCAGTCTCAAACAAACTCAGCAGGCCGAACTCTTAATACGACGGCGAGTCAAATGAAAACCTTAAATATTTTTTTAAAATATTATTTATTGTGCAGAAGTGGTACAAAGCTGTATCACTTTTCAACATCGCCTCCCCCACGCTCAGTGCAAGGCCTCCAACGCTTACAGAGTGCATAAATTCCTTTACAAAAAAAATTCTTTTTGTAGCCCGCGCAACCATTCATGCACCGCATGAGGTACCTCTTCATCAGAACGGAACATCTTTCCTCCCAATGCGTCTTTGAGTGGTCCAAACATATAGAAATCACTTGAGGAAAGGTCTGGTGAGTATGGTGGATGAGGAAGACACTCAAAATGCAGGTCTGTGATTGTTGCAACTGTTGTACGGGAAAAAAAATGGCTCTGAGCACTATGGGGCTTAACATCTATGGTCATCAGTCCCCTAGAACTACTTAAACCTAACTTACCTAAGGACATGACACAACACCCAGTCATCACGAGGCAGAGAAAATCCCTGACCCCGCCGGGAATCGAACCCGGGAACCCGGGCGTAGGAAGCGAGAACGCTACCGCACGACCACGAGCTGCCGACGTTGTACGGGCAGTGTGGGGCCTTGCATTGTTATCTTGCAAAAGGACACCTGCTGACAGCAATCTAGGTCACTTTGATTTGATTTCAGGCCGCAGATGATTTTTTATGAGATCTGTGTATGATTCACTGGTCATAGTGGTCCCTCTACGCATGTAATGCTCCAAAATGACACCTTTTTCGTCTGACATCTTTTTCGTCCCAAAAGAGGATCAGCATAACCTTCTCTCCTGATGGCTCTGTTCGAAACTTCTTTGAGGAAGGGCGCCATTCCTTGCTCGCTCTCTTCGTTTCCGGTTGGTGGAAGTGAACCCAGGTTTCGTCCCCAGATTCTTGCAAGGAAGCCATCACCTTCTCGTTCAAAGCGTCGAAGAAGTTCTTCACGAGCATCAACATGTCGTTCTCTCGTTTCAGGAGTCAGTTGCCCTGGCGCCCATCTTGCAGACACTCTGTGAAACTGGAGCACATCATGAATGCATTGTGGTGTGCTGACCCATGACTAATCTGTAAAGATGCTGCAATGTCATTCAGTGTCACTCGGCGGTTTTCCTTCACTATGGCTTCAACTGCTGCAATGTTCTGTGGAGTCACAACTCGTTGTGCCTGACATGGACGAGGAGCATCTTCCACTGAAGTCACAACATTTGCGAACTTCCTACTCCATTCGTAGACTTGCTGCTGTGACAAACATGCATCACCGTACTGAACCTTCATTCATCGATGAATTTCAATAGGTTTCACGCCTTCACTACGCGAAAACCGAATAACAGAACGCTGTTCTTCCTGGTGCAAGTCGCAAGTGGAGCGGACATTTTATACTGATACTGCGACGATATGTTTGCATCTGCACTATGCAGCCACCTACAGGCCATTCCGCACGCTGTTTGTAGCACGCGTACCAGCTTACAGGGTAACGGCGCCAAATTTCGATTTGTTATTACAAATTTAAGGTTTTCATTTGACTCACCCTCGTAGGTAAGTAGGCAACGATCGGTTTCTTGACGTCATTAGACAGCTGTCTAAGATCTCGAAGTCGCGCGGACGTACACTGTCGTGAAACAGTCACTTGTTAGCGATATGCACAAATACAGGTGGCGGCAGTATCGCTTACACTTGGTATGAAAGAGCAGTGCGTTGGCGGAGTTGTCATTTGCACTCAGGAGATTCATGTGCAACCATTTCCCACGTCATTATGGCCACATCACGGGAATTAACAGACTCTGAAGCGGGGACGTTCCATTTCAGAAATCGAGGTCTATAGTGTCAATAATCTGTCGAGAATAGCATACAGGGTGATTAAAAAAGAATACCACAACTTTAGGAATTTAAAACTCTGCAACGACAAAAGGCAGAGCTAAGCACTATCTGTCGGCGAATTAAGGGAGCTACAAAGTTTCATTTAGTTGTACATTTGTTCGCTTGAGGCGCTGTTGACTAGGCGTCAGCGTCAGTTGATGCTAAGATGGCGACCGCTCAACAGAAAGCTTTTTGTGTTATTCAGTACGGCAGAAGTGAATCGACGACAGTTGTTCAGCGTGCATTTCGAACGAAGTATGGTGTTAAACCTCCTGATACGTGGTGTATTAAACGTTGGTATAAACAGTTTACAGAGAATGGGTGTTTGTGCAAAGGGAAAAGTTCTGGACGGCCGAGAACGAGTGATGAAAATGTAGCACGCATCCAGCAAGCATTTGTTCGCAGCCCAGGAAAATCGACTCGCAGAGCTAGCAGAGAGCTGCAAATTCCACAATCAACTGTATGGAGAGTCCTACGAAAAAGGTTAGTTATGAAAACTTATCGTCTGAAATTGGTTCAAGCACTGTCTGCAGCTGATAAGATTAAAAGAATCGATTTCTGTGATTTTATCCTTGCTCAAATGGAAACAGATGAATCTTTCGTTTCAAAGATTGTGTTTAGTGATGAAGCAACTTTACACACTAACGGGAAAGTCAACCGTCACAATGTCTGTATAGGGGGCACTGAGAATCCGCGGGAAACAACTCAGTATGAGCGTGACTCGCCTAAGGTGAACGTTTTCTGTGCCATTTCAGCCAATAAAGTTTTTGGTCCCTTTTTCTTCGAAGGTGCTACTGTAACTGGACTACAGTATCTGGAGATGTTAGAGAATTGGCTGTTCCCTCAGCTCGAACAATTCATATTTCAGCAGGATGGAGCGCCACCACATTGGCACTTATCTGTCCGTAACTACCTGAACGTCAACTACCCGAGGCGATGGATCGGCCGCCAGGCAGCCCGTGACAGAGCACTTCATCACTGGCCTCCAAGAAGCCCTGATCTTACCCCCTGCGATTTTTTCTTATGGGGGTATGTTAAGGATATGGTGTTTCGGCCACCTCTCCCAGCCACCATTGATGATTTGAAACGAGAAATAACAGCAGCTATCCAAACTGTTACGCCTGATATGCTACAGAGAGTATGGAACGAGTTGGAGTATCGGGTTGATATTGCTCGAGTGTCTGGAGGGGGCCATATTGAACATCTCTGAATTTGTTTTTGAGTGAAAAAAGACCTTTTTAAATACTCTTTGTAATGATGTATAACAAAAGGTTATATTATATTTCTTTCATTAAATACACATTTTTAAAGTTGTGGTATTCTTTTGAATCACCCTGTATTTCAGGCATTTCCTCGCATACTACAGGCTACGCAGCGGCCGGCGGCCTTCACTTAACGAGCGAGAGAAACACCGTTTGCGTAGAGTTGTCAGTGCTAACAGACAAGCGGAACTCCGTGAAATAACCGCGGAAATCAAAGTGAGACGTACGACGAACATAGCCATTAGGACATGGCGGTGTTACGGCAGCAGAGGAACGAAATGTGACTGCAACGCCTCTCCTGCACTCGTGACTACATCGGTTGTACTCTAGACGACTGTAAAATGGTGGCCTGGTCAGATGAGTCCAGATTCACTGGTAAGAGCTGATGAAAGGGTATGAGTGTAGCCTAGACCCCTCGAAGCCACTGACCCAAGTTGTCAACAAGGCAGTGTTCCATGAAAACATGTTGTTGTTGTCGTGGTCTTCAGTCCTGAGACTGCTTTGATGCAGCTCTCCATGCTACTCTATCCTGTGCAAGCTTCTTCATCTCCCAGTACCTACTGCAGTCTACATATTTCTGAATCTGCTTAGTGTATTCAACTCTTGGTCTCCCTCTACGATTTTTACCCTCCACGCTGCCCTCCAGTACTAAATTGGTGATTCCTTCATACCTCAGAACATGTCCCACCAACCGATCCCTTCTTCTAGTCAAGTTGTGCAACAAACTCCTCTTCTCCCCAATTCAATTCAATACCGCCTCATTTATTTATTTATTTATTGTTCCGTGGAACCAAATTAAGGAGAAGTCTCCATGCTCATGGAACGAGTCAATACATGAAATTATAACAGGATATTAGAACAAATAAATGAAATATAAAAAAACATATTCTGGTGACAAGTCGTAAGTTTAAATAAATAAAATCAACAATGTAACACTGGAATTTGCTTAATTTTTTAGCTCTTCCAGGAGCTCCTCGACAGAATAAAAGGAGTGAGCCATAAGGAAACTCTTCAGTTTAGACTTAAGAGAGTTTGGGCTACTGCTAAGATTTTTGAGTTCTTGTGGTAGCTTATTGAAAATGGATGCAGCAGAACACTGCACTCCTTTGTGCACAAGAGTCAAGGAAGTGCATTCCACATGCAGATTGGATTTCTGCCTAGTATTGACAGAGTGAAAGCTGCTAACTCTTGGGAATAGGCTAATATTGCTAACAACAAACGACATTAAAGAAAATATATACTGTGAGAGCAATGTCAGAATTCCCAGACTATTGAATAGGGGTTGACAAGAGGTTCTCGAACTTACACCACATATAGCTCGAACAGCCCGTTTTTGAGCCAAAAATACCCTTTTTGAATCAGAAAAATTACCCCAAAAAATAATACCGTGCGACAAGCGTATGAAAATATGCGAAGTAGACTACTTTTCGTGTTGAAGTGTCACTTATTTCAGATACTATTCTAAAGGTAAATAAAGCAGCATTTAGTTTCTGAGCAAGATCCTGGACATGGGCTCTCCACAACAGGTTACTATCTATTCGAACGCCTAGGAACTTGAATTGTTCCCTCTCGCTTGTAATATGCCCATTCTCTCTGATCAAAATATCGGTTCTTGTTGAATTGTGAGCTATAAACTGTAAAAACTGAGTCTTACTGTGATTTAGCATGAAATTATTTTCCACAAGCCACGAACTTATTTCATGAACTACATTATTTGATACTGTTTCAGTATTACACACAAGATCCTTCATTATCAGGCTGGTGTCATCAGCAAACAGAAATATTTTTGAATCACCTGTAATACTAGAAGGCATATCATTTATCTAAAAATGAAACAGCAGTGGCCCCAGCACCGACCCTTGGGGTACGCCCCACTTAACAGTGCCCCATTGGGACTGAACATCACTGCCACTCTCAATATTGCGGAGAATTACCTTCTGCTTTCTGTTCTTAAAGTAAGAGGCGAACAAATTGTAAGCTACTCCTCTTACTCCATAATGGTCCAACTTCTGCAGTAGTATCTTGTGGTCAACACAATCAAAAGCCTTCGTTAAATCAAAGAAAACACCTAGCGTTCGCAACCTTTTATTTAATCCGTCCAAAACTTCACAGAGAAAAGAGAATATAGCATTTTCAGTTGTTAAACTATTTCTAAAACCAAACTGAACATTTGACAGCAAATTATGTGAATTTAAATGCTCCAGTAACCTTGTATATACAACCTTCTCAATAACTTTAGCAAACACCGATGGCATAGAAATAGGTCTAAAACTGTCAGCATTATCAATGTCTCCCTTTTTATAATGTGGCTTCACTACAGAGTACTTTAATCGGTTAGGAAACCGACCACTCCTAAAGGAAAGTTACAGATATGGCTAAGTACTGGGCTAACATACATAGAACAATACATACTTCAGTATTCTGCTAGATACCCCGTCATATCCATGAGAGTTCTTCGTCTTTAGTGATTTAATTATTAACTCAATCTCCCTCTTGTCAGCATCATGGAGGAGCATTTGAGGTAACAGTCTCGGAACACTTTTTTCTAAGAGCGCTATATGATTCCCTGTTGGGACTAGGTTTCTATTTAGTTCATCTGCTATATTCAGAAAGTGATTATTAAATACTGTACATATATGCGACTTATCAGTAACACGGACATTCCCACTACGCACTGATTCTATATCCTCGACCTGTCTCTGCAGACCAGAAACTTCCTTTACGACTGACCATATGGTTTTAATTTTATCCTGAGACTTAGTTAGCAATTCTATCTGCATACCACATACTTTTTGCCTTCCTAATAACATTTTTAAGCACCTTACAATACTGTTTGTAATGGGCTGCTGTTTCTATCGTTTTGATATAACTGCCACACTTTGTTCTACAGGCTGCCTGTTTGTGCTAGTACCCTGTTTTGAACGTTCTAACGGAAGCAACTTTCAGAGAGCATGAGAAAAGTCTTGAGAAAAGCATTATATTTATCGTCTACTGTATCAGCGCAATAAACATCTTGCCACTCTTGTTCCTTGATGAGGTTTACAAAGGTCTCTACAGCAACTGGATCAGCTTTCCTAAACAGCTGATTACTATATTTAACACGTGATGCAGCACAAAAATCTTTTAGAGTTAAAATTTGTGCATCATGATCTGAAAGTCCATTCACGTTTTTGCTAACAGAATGCCCTACTAGTAACGAGGAATGAACAAAAATGTTGTCTATGGTTGTTCAACTGTTCCCTTGCACTCTCGTAGGAAAGAATACGGTTTGCATAAGATTATATGAATTAAGGAGGTCTACCAGCATCCTCTTCCTTGCACAATCACTTATACGATTAATATTGAAGTCACCACATGTAACTAACTTTTGTATTTCGTATAAAGTGAACCAAGAACCTCCTCTAGCTTTAGCAAAAATGTTGTGAAATCGGAGTCTGGGGATCTATAAGTAACAACAGTTAGAAGTTTAGCTCCGTTAAATTTAACCACACCTGCACAACATTCACACACCTTTTCAGTGCAGTACTTTGAAACATCAATTGACTCAAGTGAGATGCCGTTTTTCACATACATGGCTACTCCCCCACACCGCAAAGAGCTCCTAGAGAAGCTGCCAGTCAACCTGTATCCTGGTAAAGGAAGCCTCTGAATTATCTCCTTATTTAAGAAGTGTTCAGATATACCAATAATTTCAGAGTCAACATCTATAAGCAGTTCACTAACTTTATCTCTAATACCTTGTATATTTCGATGAAATATACTAATTCCCTCATTACTCGGATACCTAAGCTTTGTCAAAAGTGGTTTCTTTGTTAGAGACACTTCCCTTAAGCAGGAATACCTATCAGCTGATTTCAATCTAAAAAAGGTGCAGCTCTAACACCCACTACTGCAGGAATTTTCCCATGAGTGATCCCACCAACCCCACCTATGCTGTCACCTATAAGCTTTGCCAACCTCCCCTTCCCATACCTGTTGAGGTGCAGGCCATGTCTAGTGAAACCCGTCCTGCTGATAGACTCCACCGACACCACTGAAATGTGACCCATGCTTTCTGTCATCAGCGCACCCCCAAATCTCATGTTATTACGCCTGACGGCTGTATTAAGATGAGGCCGATCGTGACGCTGAAACAGTTCCACGAAATGCACATTCGTGTTGCCTGTCTGAGTGGCTATTTTTTCCAGGTCACCATCTATGTTATACTCCCCATCCCTATCAATACTATTACCAGCCCCACCCACAATCACCACCTGATCCTCTTTAGTAAAATCCCTACATAGCCCCCCTATGTTAACAGTCACCTGAGCCAATCCTGCATTAGGCTTCACAACGATGGTGACCTGGTACTAACTCCCCAGCACTTCCTGCAACTGCTGGCCTACACCTCTGCCATGAGAACTACCTAACAGCAGAACCTTCTTCTTCCTCTTCGACTTTGCAACTGTTCTAGCCACCGTAACTACTGAGGTCTGCTGCATACTTCCTACATCTACAGCTACTAGAGATTCCTCTCCACTAGACTCTGACAGTTGGTCATATCTATTGTAAACACCAGTAGTAAAACTATCTGAAAATCTTCTTCTCCTAGCAGATCTCTTGCCAACAGCCAGCTCCCATTTCCTAACCCCCTTCTCCCTCCTCATCCTATCTAGCTCCTCCTGTGTGTTTTTCAACTGCACCTGAAGGGCACAGATCTTACGCTCCTGCTCCTCTATCAACTTACTGTTGCTACATAACCTACAGTTCCAGGAGAGGATCTCACCAGAATGCCCACTGGCTTCCCCACTGCATTCCCACCAGTGAAAATACTTCGAACAAGTCTCACACCGCAATCCACTACTCACGAACCTACGGCAAAGCCCACACTTCTCACTCGTGGTAAAAGTTTAATTTTTCTAAGGTCCGCTACTACAATAAGAAGATGTTAAAAACCTGACTACAATAATCACAAACTTACTCTATAAGGGAAGTAACTACTATTATTAACAGTATTAATAAACAACAAATATGAATATAACAAAACACTAATAAAGAAAGAGAATCAAACGTCTAATGACACAGTAACGAAGCTGAAAACAGTTCCCAAAAGGTTCTTCTGAAATTATTTCACCAGAAAACACCAAGAACACCGGTTGAAGACTACTAAAGTTCCTAAATAAACCACTATACACAAACAATTAATTAGTACATAGCTTTTGATGCGCCGCTGCAGCTGTAACTGGTCAGCGCGGAATGTAAACACAGGTAAGAGATTACGTTGCTCGATACGAAACACAAATATCAGGTCACAAGAAAGGCAGAGGTGACTGAAGAAACCACTAATAAGTCACTTGTATAGTAAATATTATCACAAAAACCGTTAAAATATGTATCTGAAACCTAAAAATATGTAAAAACTTAGAGAGCGATTTCACACGGAGTCACTCACTTATGACGTCACCTGTGATCCACCCATCTAATCTTCAGCTTTCTTCTGTAGCACCACATTTCGAAAGCTACTATTCTCTTCTTGTCCAAACTATTTATTGACCATGTTTCATTTCCATACATGGCTACACTCCAAACAAATACTTTCAGATGCTACTTCCTTACACTTAAATCAATACTCGATGTTAACAAATTTCTCTTCTTCGGAAACGCTTTCCTTGCCATTGTCAGTCTACATTTTATATCCTCTCTACTACGACCATCATGTTATTTTGCTCCCCAAATAGCAAAACTCCTTTACTACTTTAAGTGTCTCATTTCCTAATCTAATTCCCGCAGCATCACCCGACTTAATTCGACTACATTCCATTATCCTCGTTTTGCTTTTGTTGATGTTCATCTTATACCCTCCTTTCAAGACACTGTCCATTCCGTTCAACTGCTCTTCCAAGTCCTTTGCTGTCTCTGACAGAATTACAATGTCATCGGCGAACTTCTAAGTTTTTATTTCTTCTCCAAGGATTTTAATACCTACTCCGAACTTTTCTTTCGTTTCCTTTACTGCTTGCTCAATATACAGATTGAATAACATCGGGGAGAGGCTACAACCCTGTCTTACTCCCTTCCCAACCACTGCTTCCCTTTCATGTCCCTCGACTCTTATATCTGCCATCTGCTTTCTGTACAAATTGTAAGTAGCCTTTCGCTCCCTGTATTTTACCCCTGTAACCTTTATAATTTGAAAGAGAGTATTCCAGTCAACATTGTCAAAAGCTTTCTTTAAGTCTACAAATGCTGGAAACTTAGGTTTGCCTTTCCTTAATCTTTCTTCTAAGATAAGTCGTAGGGTCAGTATTGCCTCACGTGTTGCAACATTTCTAAGGAATCCAAACTGATCTTCCCCGAGGTCGGCTTCTACCAGTTTTCCATTCGTCTGTAAAGAATTCACTTTAGTATTTTGCAGCTGTGACTTATTAAACTGATAGTTCGGTAATTTTCACATCTGTCAACACCTGCTTTCTTTGGGATTGGAATTATTATATTCTTCTTGAAGTCTGAGGGAATTTCGCGGGTCTCATTCATCTTGCTCACCAGATGGTAGAGGTTTGTCAGGACTGGCTCTCCCAAGGCCGTCAGTAGTTCCAATGGAATGTTGTTCTACTCCGGGGGCCTTGTTTCGACTCAGGCCTTTCAGTGCTCTGTCAAACCCTTCACACAGTATAATATCTCCCATTTCAACTTCATCTACCTCCTCTTCCACATAATATTGTCCTCAAGAACATCGCCCCTGTATAGACCCTCTATTTACTCCTTCCACCTTTCTGCTTTCCCTTCTTTGCTTAGAACTGGATTTCCATCTGAGCTCTTGATATTCATGCAAGTGGTTCTCTTTTCTCCACATGTCTCTTTAATTTTCCTGTTGGCAGTATCTGTCTTACACCTCATGAGATAAGCTTCTACATCCTTACATTTGTCCTCTAGCCATCCCTGCTTAGCCATTTTGCACTTCCTGTCGATCACATTTTTGAGACGTTTTTATTCCTTTTTGCCTGCTTCACTTGCTGCATTTTTGTATTTTCTCCATTCATTAATTAAATTCAGTATCTCTTCTGTTACCCAAGGATTTCTACTAGACCTTGTCTTTTTACCTACTTGATCCTCTGCTGTCTTCATTATTTCATCCCTCAGAGCTACCCATTCTTATTCTACTGTATTTCTTTCCCCCATTCCTGTCAATTGTTCCCTTATGCTCTCCCTGAAACTCTGTACAACCTCTGGTTCTTTCAGTTTATCCAGGTCCCAGCTCCTTAAATTCCCACCTTTTTGCAGTTTCTTCAGTTTTAATCTACAGATCATAACCAATAGATTGTTGCCAGAGTCCACATCTGCCCCTGGAAATGTCTTATAGTTTAAAACCTGGTTCCTAAATCTCTGTCTTACCATTATATAATCTATCTGAAACCTGTCATTATCTCCAGGTTTCTTCCATGTATACAGTCTTCTTTTGTGATTCTTGAACCAAGTGTTAGCAATGATTAAGTTAAGCTCTGTGCAAAATTCTACCAGGCGGCTTCCTCTTTCATTTCTTAGCCCCAATTCGTATTCACCTACTAAGTTTCCTTCTCTTCCTTTTCCTGCTGTCGAATTACAGGCACCCATGACTATTAAATTTTCGTCTCCCTTCACTATCTGAATAATTTCTTCTATCTCATCATACATTTCATCAATTTCTTCATCATCTACAGAGCTAGTTGGCATATAAACTTGTACTACTGTAGTAGGCGTGGGCTTCGTGTCTATCTTGGCACTGCAGTCTGGAGCCGAGCGACCGCTACGGTCGCAGGTTCGAATCCTGCCTCGGGCGTGGATGTGTGTGATGTCCTTAGGTTAGTTAGGTTTAATTAGTTCTACGTTCGAGGCGACTGATGACCTCAGAAGTTTAGTCGCATAGTGCTCAGAGCCATTTGAACCATTTTTTCTATCTTGGCCACAATAATGCGTTCACTATGCTGATTGTAGTAGCTTACCCGCACTCCTATTTTTTTTATTCATTATTAAACCTACTCCTACATTACCCCTACTTGATTTTGTATTTATAACCCTGTATTCACCTGACCAAAAGTCTTGTTCCTCCTGCCACCGAACTTCACTAATTCCCACTATATTTAACTTTAACCTATCCATTTTCCTTTTTAAATTTTCTAACCTACCTGCCCAATTAAGGGATCTGACATTCCTCGCTCCGATCCGTAGAACGCCAGTTTTCTTTGTCCTGATAACGATGTCCTCTTAAGTAGTCCCCGCCCGGAGATCCGAATGGGGGACTATTTTACGTCCGGAATATTTTACCCAAGAGGGCGCCATCATCATTTAATCATACAGTAAAGCTTCATGCCCTCGGGAAAAATTACGGCTGTGGTTTCCCTTCGCTTTCAGCTGTTCGCAGTACAAAAACAGCAAGGCCGTTTTGGTTAGTGTTACAGGGCCAGATCAGTCAATCATCCAGACTCCTGCCCCTGCAACTACTGAAAACGCTGCTGCCCCTCTTCAGGAAACACACGTTTGTCTGGCCTCTCAACAGATACCCCTCCGTTGTGGTTGTACCTACGGTACGGCTATCTGTATCGTTGAGGCACGCAAGCCTCCCCACCAACGGCAAGGTCCATGGTTCACAGCAATATGGAGCCTGATGGCTGTCTTGGAGACCTTTTCAGCCATTCATGGACTTCTTGTTCCCAAACAGCGATGTCATGTCACCGGATCACCGTTGTTCGCGTAAATAATGGGCAGTTCGAGCTGATGGTTTGGTCACCCAGATTGTCTGACATGAATCCCGTTGAACATATATGTGACAAAATCGACAGGTCAGTTCGTGCACAGAATCCTACACCGGTAACACTTTCGCTATTATGGGCGGCTATAGAGGCAGCAATGTTCAATATTCCTGCGGGGGACTTCCAACGACTTGTTGAGTGCATGCCACGTCGAGGCGCCGAACTAGGCAGAGCAAAAGGAGGCCCTACACGTAAAACGTCCCCTTATAACAATTGTACATGACTGTGCTTAAACTGACATACAATATTTCTAGCGCAACGCAATCTGACTTTCAAAAATCCCTACAAAAGAATGGGCCTGATTAACATTAACGTATACGTTTCACAAATCACGTACCTCACAAAAATCTTCATTACTCGAACTACTGCAATACAGCGAGCGCCACTACTGCCAGCTAAATAAAAGATTCAAACTACTGAAGGCACTAACTACTGATAGGCATAGTTAGCAAATGAAAGATTTTAATAGAGAACAAACAATGTATTTACCTTAATATCATCAAAAGTCATAATATATGTAATTTCAAAACTCCGCCATTTCCTTCCACACATCCACCACTGCTGGCGGCTCATCTCTAACTGCGCAACGCTACGCGCTGTTCACATCCAGCTGCCGCTGCCCAACACTACAATGGCAGACAACAATGCAAACTAGCCACAGACTGCACACAGCACAGCCAGTGATTTTCATACAGAGCGCTACGTAACGTTGCCAATAAGAAAACATAAACAGCCTACTTACATACCATAAGAAAAGTCCCCTTATAACAATTGTAAATGACTGTGCTTAAACTGACACACAATATTTCTAGCGCAACGCAATCTGACTTTCAAAAATCCCTACAAAAGAATGGCCCTGATTAACATTAACCTATACGTTTCACAAATCACTTACCTCACAAAAATCTTCGTTACTCGAACTACTGCAATACAGCGAGCGCCACTACTGCCAGCTAAATAAAAGATTCAAACTACTGAAGGCACTAACTACTGATAGGCATAGTTAGCAAATGAAAGATTTTAATAGAGAACAAACAATGTATTTACATTAATATCATGAAAAGTCATAATATATGTAATTTCAAAACTCCGCCATTTCCTTCCACACATCCACCACTGCTGGCGGCTCACCTCTAACTGCGCAACGCTACGCGCTGTTCACATCCAGCTGCCGCTGCCCAACACTACAATGACAGACAACAATGCAAACTAGCCACAGACTGCACACAGCACAGCCAGTGATTTTCATACAGAGCGCTACGTAACGTTGCCAATAAGAAAACATAAACAGCCTACTTACACACGTTGTTCTGAGGTATCCGATGACTTTTGTCACCTCAGTACGTCGTGGAGCTAGCAGTGGGGAGGCGTTGCGCCGTTTGCTTATTTAGCTCTAGGGCTCACAAGTTGTCTGATTTCAGCCCACCTTCTTTGCTGTTAGAATTATTTCTTTGGCCTCTGTATACAGGCTAGTTTAGTGCTGATTAGATGTTGATAAAACCACAGTATCAGAGAAAAACGAATTTGATGGTTCCCAGGTGTGAAAATTTTGTACACCGATAAGGACCTGCGGCTGCCACTTGCCACGGGGTCCACCTGCGATCAAGCGTGCATAGGAAATACAAAGAGGGGCATTAACTGCCGCCTTAAATCAGCAGTATCAGATCACGTTCTGGGATCGGGCAACCACTATGGTTTTTTCAAGATCTAGTCATTTATAAGTTGTAATGTACAGAGCGGCCACAGAAATTCAGAGAACAGAAACAACTTCAATAGAGAAGAAGATGGACCGAAGTTAGACAAGTTGTGGGCATTAGTGGTGAACAGCACAAACTGTGTCAGCACGTGCCCACTCCATTCTCTCAAACACGGCGTCACTCCGCGACCTTAAGCAAGAGGTGAGATGACGTCACGAACCAACCGTTAGGTGGATACGTATTAAAAGTTCGGCTTGCTGAGCTTGTTTGAGACTGTAACAGTTCACTATGTCGTTACACCCTCTGATGTTATCTCCATCAATGGAAGACAAAATGCTAGGCGGAGAATTGTGCCTTGGACAAGGAATATGCCGGCATCAGTGGCCGAGCGGTTCTAGGCGCTTGAGTCTCGAACCGCGCGACCGCTACGGTCGCCGGTTCGAATCCTGCCTCGGGCATGTATGTGTGTGATGTCCTTAGGTTAGTTAGGTTAAAGTCGTTCTAAGCTTTAGGGGATTGATGACCTCAGATGTTAAGTCCTATAGTGCTCAGAGCCATTTGAACCTTTTTGAACAAGGAATATCAAATGGTTCAAATAGCTCTGAGCACGATGGGACTTAACGTCTGAGTTCGTGAGTCCCCTAAAGCTTAGAACGACGTAAACCTAACTAACCTAAGGACATCACACACATACATGCCCGAGGCAGGATTCGAACCGGTGAGCGTAGCGGTCAAGCGGTTCCAGACTCAAGCGCCTAGAACCGCTCGGCCGCAGCGGCCGGCAAGGAACATCACAATTAACGCAAAAGACATAGTGTTCTACCACTACAGTATCTACGAATCACAGTTTGAGTAGGTCAACTCAAACAAATGTTTGGGTGTAACACATTCTATGGATATGAGATGGAACGATCACATCCTAGAATATTGCTCAAGTCTATGCAGGAAAGGGCAGCACGCATGGGAACAGGTTTCGACACGAGAGACAGCGTCACAGAGATATTGAAGAATCTGATTTGCAGGCGCTGGAAGTTAGACACAAACTAACCCGAGAAAGCCCTTTTACAAAATTTCAAGAACTGGATAGAAATGATGACTCTAGGAACATACTACAACCGTCTACACATCACTATCGTAAGGATCCTGAGGACAAGATTAGATTACTTTAGAACACACGGGTGCGTTTAAACAGTCATTCATAGTAGAAGCCCGCGATCATTATCGCTATTCAATATAATTGGACGTTTACGACGGAGTTTCTAGCGAACGTGGTATTTCGGGCACCACAATCATTAGAAATACATCACCAGAAATACAGTAACTCATTGTACAGAGAAAACCAAAGCCATAGCACATTTAAAATCTTGATACATTGTACTGCATCAGTTCGCATGTACACTTGTACCATCGCTAGTGTTGTTCAGTGAGGCAGCCTACGTTATAAAATCTTTATTCACAGCAGAAAATAACCACAGCGCCAGCTTAAAGGCGTAGTACTCTTTGCACGCATGAAATATGGATGGTTTTCGTGAGTTCTTTTTCAAATAAAATAAAAAGTAATCCTGAATCTAATGGTACAGTTTTATTCCTTACCCTTTGGTCTTCAATAAATCATTTTTGTGTCCACATCGGACTCTCGCTTTAACCGCTGCCCTAACTGGAAGGACCCGTTGCATCCGGAACATTGGTCATCAGAGTGGATTCCTGAAACGCTCTTATTGGCCCTGCAACAAAATAATTTCATATAAGTTATTTTCAATACAGTTTCTATCAGCTTACATAGGATAATTGAAAAATATTAAGCAATAATAAAATGGGGACGTGTTGAACAATTTGTCATTTTCTTTGCCGACGAAATAGAGACTAAAGCGTGCACAGAAAACTGTCTTTTGAAGATATCGCAAAACGGCTACGTATGCTGATAGAGAATTCTGTTTATAATACCGGCATCAATTCCGATCGCATTCGTATGTACCGTTCTCATATTACGTTTCCCACCAACATGAAAAATACGGTTTCGAGTAAAACGAGTTTAAATTTCTGGGTTACATTTTTTGTACTTACTTTAACTGTACCTCCAGCCAGCGACCCCTGGAGCATACAGCAATCCTTTCAGATCGAAAACAATGTCCTCCTCCCTCTTTTCCTTTGTCACGGCGTCCTGTGGGCCTATTTGGTAGCTTCTGCTATCCGTTTCTGTGCTCGCTCGATACGATTTTTGCCCGACCTTGTGCAGAAGTTGTGACAGGCTGGTCCGATCTTAAGTTCGAGCACTGTCATAATTTCCTTAATACCTGTTAAAACTTTGTTGAAATTACATGCTGACTCATTGGCCGCCATGTCCACTACTTTTTTCTCTCTGTATTCGGGAGGACGACGGTTCAATCCCGTCTCCGGCCATCCTGATTTAGGTTTTCCGTGATTTCCCTAAATCGTTTCAGGCAAATGCCGGGATGGTTCCTTTGAAAGGGCACGGCCGATTTCCTTCCCCGTCCTTCCCTAACCCGAGCTTGCGCTCAGTCTCTAATGACCTCGTTGTCGACGGGACGTTAAGCATCACTAACCTAACCTTTTTCTCTCTGTGAGTGGTTTTGGTGACACTTTCTCACGGATCGCCTTGTAACTCGACGACGGATTTTCTGGCGGACGTGGGATGGACACTACGATAAAGTAGACTTCCAAGAGAACATTTTAAGCCAAAAAATCGATTTTTTGACATGTTGAGAGAGTTCTACTCCCTTAAGGAACAAAATGATTTCCGATTAAAGTGGTACCTTGATATATTCCAACACGTATTAGCATAGCAGTGCGCCGAGTGGAGCGGCTGGGCCGGAGGTAACAGCTTTCCTTTCGTCCATCGGATGTGCATCGGTTGCGGGGAGCGGCAGAGAACACCACTTTTTGCCGCGTCAACACCACAGGTAGACAGAACAGCCGCGAGCTGCCGACGAAACCAAAGTTGACAGATCTTTCTGGCTTAACATGTTAACTCCCTGCTATATATTTTAATTACAAAGTCATTATGTCTTACATCCATTACTTACAAAAAGAAATCAGAAGTTGCAATATAGTTTTTCATAATTTACAGTGGAGATAAGTTACAGCAAGCTCTCTCACATAATTTTGAAGCAATACTTTAAACTGTTTTTAACATCACAATGGTCATTCTATTTTTATAGATTACATTTATTAAATGATTGTACACTCCTGGAAATTGAAATAAGAACACCGTGAATTCATTGTCCCAGGAAGGGGAAACTTTATTGACACATTCCTGGGGGCAGATACATCACATGATCACACTGACAGAACCACAGGCACATAGACACAGGCAACAGAGCATGCACAATGTCGGCACTAGTACAGTGTATATCCATCTTTCGCAGCAATGCAGGCTGCTATTCTCCCATGGAGACGATCGTAGAGATGCTGGATGTAGTCCTGTGGAACGGCTTGCCATGCCATTTCCACCTGGCGCCTCAGTTGGACCAGCGTTCGTGCTGGACGTGCAGACCGCGTGAGACGACGCTTCATCCAGTCCCAAACATGCTCAATGCGGGACAGATCCGGAGATCTTGCTGGCCAGGGTAGTTGACTTACACCTTCTAGAGCACGTTGGGTGGCACGGGATACATGCGGACGTGCATTGTCCTGTTGGAACAGCAAGTTCCCTTGCCGGTCTAGGAATGGTAGAACGATGGGTTCGATGACGGTTTGGATGTACCGTGCACTATTCAGTGTCCCCTCGACGATCACCAGTGGTGTACGGCCAGTGTAGGAGATCGCTCACCACACCATGATGCCGGGTGTTGGCCCTGTGTGCCTCGGTCGTATGCAGTCCTGATTGTGGCGCTCACCTGCACGGCGCCAAACACGCATACGACCATCATTGGCACTAAGGCAGAAACGATTCTCATCGCTGAAGACGACACGTCTCCATTCGTCCCTCCATTCACGCCTGTCGCGACACCACTGGAGGCGGGCTGCACGATGTTGGGGCGTGAGCGGAAGACGGCCTAACGGTGTGCGAGACCGTAGCCCAGCTTCATGGAGACGGTTGCGAATGGTCCTCGCCGATACCCCAGGAGCAACAGTGTCCCTAATTTGCTGGGAAGTGGCGGTGCGGTCCCCTACGGCACTGCGTAGGATCCTACGGTCTTGGCGTGCATCCGTGCGTCGCTGCGGTCCGGTCCTAGGTCGACGGGCACGTGCACCTTCCGCCGACCACTGGCGACAACATCGATGTACTGTGGAGACCTCACGCCCCACGTGTTGAGCAATTCGGCGGTACGTCCACCCGGCCTCCCGCATGCCCACTATACGCCCTCGCTCAAAGTCCGTCAACTGCACATACGGTTCACACCCACGCTGTCGCGGCATGCTACCAGTGTTAAAGACTGCGATGGAGCTCCGTATGCCACGGCAAACTGGCTGACACTGACGGCGGCGGTGCACAAATGCTGCGCAGCTAGCGCCATTCGACGGCCAACACCGCGGTTCCTGGTGTGTCCGCTGTGCCGTGCGTGTGATCATTGCTTGTACAGCCCTCTCGCAGTGTCCGGAGCAAGTATGGTGGGTCTGACACACCGGTGTCAATGTGTTCTTTTTTCCATTTGCAGGAGTGTATGTTATGTTATGCGAAATGGCTTGTGGCTGGTTCTGCTTCTGGAGATGGCGTGAAGTGACGTGTTGAACTGACTGTCAGCTTACCTCTTTCCTCCTGATGAACTGGTGATGTTAAACGCTATCTGATGTTCCCGCAAGACGTCGGAGGTATCTGTGCACCCTCACTGTACAAGGTGGAGCCATTGCCCATGAGGGCCAATCAGTTATATGAACGTGTGGTGTCCGTCCGAAATCACAGATATGATCTTTTAGATGCAGAAAAAAACCTACCAACTTTCGTTGATGTTGCACAATTCCTTGGTGTTGCGATTTCTTTCCCCCAGTGTAATCTTAAAGAACAAGAGAAACCACGCTTTGTGGATGTGTCGTTTTTTTATGTAAGAGGAATGCTTTCGAAAATCTGACTGGCGAACTGATGCTGTGAACCGGTGAACGGATTCTGTTCCAGAATCAGTGTGTCGAAATCCGATTTCGAATAACCGTTACAAGAAACCGGGTGGGAGCTTGCTGAACCTGATACAAATAAGAAAGTGTGTACTAGTTACAACGCGACTGGCAATAACCCTCCACGTTTTAGCTTCTGGTGATTGGTACCGCTTTAAAATTCACTATTCATGAAGAAGCCTCATGGTACCAGATGCACGCATTACTTTGTTAGAGGAACTCCAGGATGTTATTAAAGAAAACTTGAAATAAGAATACAGCTTATATTTTTATTTACCATCACACTCCACAGGCTACACTATCAATTCCTGCTTCTGAGTCAACTCGAAATAGCATGGAACTCATGGCAACAAACGTAAACTATGTGGATGAAGAGACACCTGTGTTTCCACTTTCCCAAACAACGTTTTTGTCTCACATTTGGCAAAGTTTTGAAGACTTTGTAATTTTTTATGCTTCATCAAGCTCCATTCCCAGCTCGTCAGCAAGAGCTCGTTGTGTTTTCAGATTTCGACCTTTATATACGAGGGCAGTTCAATAAGTAATGCAACACACTTTTTTTCTGAAACAGGGGTTGTTTTATTCAGCATTGAAATACACCAGGTTATTCCCCAATCTTTTAGCTACACAACACTATTTTTCAACGTAATCTCCATTCAATGCTACGGCCTTACGCCACCTTGAAATGAGGGCCTGTATGCCTGCACGGTACCATTCCACTGGTCGATGTCGGAGTCAACGTCGTACTGCATCAATACCTTCTTCATCATCCGCGTAGTGCCTCCCACGGATTGCGTCCTTCATTGGGCCAAACATATGGAAATCCGACGGTGCGAGATCGGGGCTGTAGGGTGCATGAGGAAGAACAGTCCACTGAAGTTTTGTGAGCTCCTCTCGGGTGCGAAGACTTGTGTGAAGTCTTGCGTTGTCATGAAGAAGGAGAAGTTCGTTCAGATTTTTGTGCCTACGAACACGCTGAAGTCGTTTCTTCAATTTCTGAAGAGTAGTACAATACACTTCAGAGTTGATCGTTTGACCATGGGGAAGGACATCGAACAGAATAACCCCTTCAGCGTCCCAGAAGACTGTAACCATGACTTTACCGGCTGAGGGTATGGCTTTAAACTTTTTCTTGGTAGGCGAGTGGGTGTGGCGCCACTCCATTGATTGCCGTTTTGTTTCAGGTTCGAAGTGATGAACCCATGTTTCATCGCCTGTAACAATCTTTGACAAGAAATTGTCACCCTCAGCCACATGACGAGCAAGCAATTCCGCACAGATGGTTCTCCTTTGCTCTTTATGGTGTTTGGTTAGACAACGAGGGACCCAGCGGGAACAAACCTTTGAATATCCCAACTGGTGAACAATTGTGACAGCACTACCAACAGAGATGTCAAGTTGAGCACTGAGTTGTTTGATGGTGATCCGTCGATCATCTCGAACGAGTGTGTTCGCACGCTCCGCCATTGCAGGAGTCACAGCTGTGCACGGCCGGCCCGCACGCGGGAGATCAGACAGTCTTGCTTGACCTTGCGGCGATGATGACACACGCTTTGCCCAACGACTCACCGTGCTTTTGTCCACTGCCAGATCACCGTAGACATTCTGCAAGCGCCTATGAATATCTGAGATGCCCTGGTTTTCCGCCAAAAGAAACTCGATCACTGCCCGTTGTTTGCAACGCACATCCGTTACAGACGCCATTTTAACAGCTCCGTACAGCGCTGCCACCTGTCGGAAGTCAATGAAACTATACGAGACGAAGCGGGAATGTTTGAAAATATTCCACAAGAAATTTCCGGTTTTTTCAACCAAAATTGGCCGAGAAAAAAGATGTGTTGCATTACTTATTGAACTGCCCTCGTACATTACTTTCCATTTACTAAATTCATAGTTCGCTCATTTGCCTACTTCTCCTTTGCTGAACACAACAACACTCACGACATCAAACAACTACAATACATGTCGCTTCATGTACGCGCACAAACTTTCGAACAAAAACGAAACGATACTCTTTTCGCACCAACATGACTGCAGCGCCGTTGGTGAGAGAAGTAGCTGTAAAGTTTTCATAAGTTTCATGCTAGTGTCAACAATTCACCTTTAGTGCACATCGACAAGAATGAACGAGCACACTGCATGTGTACCGAGTAAGAGGTGCTTGACTCTGTGTTTAATTTTATCTGTGGATAACTTGCAGGTCAGCTGTGCAGCGCTAGGGCATTCTTACGTGAGACACAGCAGCGAGCAGTTGAGCCTCTCTGAGAATGAGATTTGTTTCTGCGAATCTGGGAGAAACTGTCTGGAATATTGTATTATGGAGATATAAGTTCATTTATAAAACTTACTTGTTCTTTACAGTAACAGAGAAGACTTCGGAGGAGTTTTGAAGGTATGTTTCAAGTTTCTTTGTAATGAGAGAATTTTGCAATTGTTAGAATCTTCTTCTGTTGTGCAGCCTTTTTGTCAATTATCAGACTATGATGTCTCAAAAATTATTTGTTAAATTAAAAACTCACATCCGTCATTCATAGTAAAGTTTTAAATACACAAAACAGCATGCTGAGCAAGTCGCAGTCACTTTTATTTCAAGGGAGTTCTCAATTTGAATTCTTGAGCAAACAGTGTGTAATCAGGATAGTCAGTTGTGCTAGCAAGAATATTAATTTTCAGCGGATAGTGCTGGTAACTTCAGCTATTTCCTTACGAGTAGATCTATAATTTATTGTTGTGGGTATTCGACGTCAAACATATAACGTCGTATCACGCAATGCTCATAATGTGCTTCGCTATTGAGTTACAGTTACATAGTTTTCAATGACTTACTTTCTTTTGGCATTTAATTAGCTGCATTTTCTTTGTTTCAAATTTTGGATTTCATTAACTTTAAAGCTTTATTTCACGAAACTGTTGACATGCGGAACACAGGGCCATCCACCATTCAGTATTGTTTAGCAGTTGAACACGATATCTGAAGTACACGTAACTTGTGGAGCAAATTTTTGAAGTCAATGTATTTCAGTTCTCTCACATACAGACAATTTCTTTTCTTGTAGAAAGCGTACATAGGAGAGAAAAGTGAGAGAGGAAGGAAAGCATTTACATACAAGGTCAGAGAGAGATATTGCCCTGAATACGAAATATTCATTAACTTTGGTGGATAATACCGGAAACCTCTTGACAATACGTCGGCAACTACTTGTAGCAGCCTGAAAAATCAGAAATATTGCGTTTACTATACTCTATTAGCTGCTGGTGGGCTGTCATAATAAGTGACTGTATTTATTACCAAAGCTGACGTTATTCTTTAATAGCAAAGCTGACATTATCCTTTAATGAATTTGACTGAAGTTACGTAATTCATAGTTAATCTTTTTCTTGACAACGATAAAATTTTGCAAAGTTTTACGTTGATTGTTTTTGGGATGGATTATAATCAGTAATGCAATATTGCTGGCAAAAATTAATTATATTCTGAATGAAATGTTTTTATAAACGTTCAAATGGGACTTACTTCTTTTACAATAATCTTACAACTAGCATTGCGCAAACATACCTTCAGTAGTCTTGAGTTTCTCGAAAAAAAAATTGAATAATATTAGTTCCTCTTATGATAATAGTTAGCTGATGTCTCTGTACATCCGTTTATAATCTCTTGTAAATCATAGCTAGTGGCTGGCAGGCACACCGCTCCTCTCAACCTCTAGTTTCAGAACTGCTACCGACTCGCTTCACATCTCGCTTGCTACTGACTTCCTACGAACGCTAAAGTGCGGTCTCTCCCGCCAGCAATGCTTTCTGGTGCAGGCAATCCCTGCTACCATTACAAAATGTACCATTGCGCGGTCTTTCCCGCTCTTTTTAAAATTATGTCAATGTGCGGCCTCTCTTGCCAACAATACTTTGGTGCAGACACAATTACTTCCAACATGACAAATATTAATTATTCTTACTTAATCCTATTAATAAAATATAAACATCTTTCATAAATTGTGGTTTGACAATAGACAATAGAAGTATACACGTCTTACAATACAAGAAGGTGATTCATAGAATAGCGATATGCACATACAGGGTGTTTCAAAAATGACCGGTATATTTGAAACGGCAATAAAAACTAAACGAGCAGCGATAGAAATACACCGTTTGTTGCAATATGCTTGGGACAACAGTACATTTTCAGGCAGACAAACTTTCGAAATTACAGTAGTTACAATTTTCAACAACAGATGGCGCTGCAGTCTGGGAAACTCTATAGTACGATATTTTCCACATATCCACCATGCGTAGCAATAATATGGTGTAGTCTCTGAATGAAATTACCCGAAACCTTTGACAACGTGTCTGGCGGAATGGCTTCACATGCAAATGAGATTTACTGCTTCAGCTGTTCAATTGTTTCTGGATTCTGGCGGTACACATGGTCTTTCAAGTGTCCCCACAGAAAGAAGTCACAGGGGTTCATGTCTGGCGAATAGGGAGGCCAATCCACGCCGCCTCCTGTATGTTTCGGATAGCGCAAAGCAATCACACGATCATCGAAATATTCATTCAGGAAATTAAAGACGTCGGCCGTGCGATGTGGCCGGGCACCATCTTGCATAAACCACGAGGTGTTCGCAGTGTCGTCTAAGGCAGTTTGTACCGCCACAAATTCACAAAGAATGTCCAGATAGCGTGATGCAGTAATCGTTTCGGATCTGAAAAATGGGCCAATGATTCCTTTGGAAGAAATGGTGGCCCAGACCAGTACTTTTTGAGGATGCAGGGACGATGGGACTGCAACATGGGGCTTTTCGGTGCCCCATATGCGCCAGTTCTGTTTATTGACGAAGCCGTCCAGGTAAAAATAAGCTTCGTCATTAAACCAAATGCTGCCCACATGCATATCGCCGTCATCAATCCTGTGCACTATATCGTTAGCGAATGTCTCTCGTGCAGCAATGGTAGCGGCGCTGAGGGGTTGCCGCGTTTGAATTTTGTACGGATAGAGGTGTAAACTCTGGCGCACGAGACGATACGTGGACGTTGGCGTCATTTGGACCGCAGCTGCAACACGGCGAACGGAAACCCGAGGTCGCTGGTGGATCACCTGCTGCACTAGCTGCGCGTTGCCCTCTGTGGTTGCCGTACGCGGTCGCCCTACCTTTCCAGCACGTTCATCCGTTACGTTCCCAGTCCGTTGAAATTTTTCAAACAGATCCTTTATTGTATCGCTTTTCGGTCCTTTGGTTACATTAAACCTCCGTTGAAAACTTCGTCTTGTTGCAGCAACACTGTGTTCTAGGCGGTGGAATTCCAACACCAGAAAAATCCTCTGTTCTAAGGAATAAACCATGTTGTCTACAGCACACTTGCACGTTGTGAACAGCACACGCTTACAGCAGAAAGACGACGTACAGAATGGCGCACCCACAGACTGCGTTGTCTTCTATATCTTTCACATCACTTGCAGCGCCGTCTGTTGTTGAAAATTGTAACTACTGTAATTTCGAAAGTTTGTCTGCCTGAAAATGTACTGTTGTCCCAAGCATATTGCAACAAACGGTGTATTTCTATCGCTGCTCGTTTAGTTTTTATTGCCGTTTCAAATATACCGGTCATTTTTGAAACACCCTGTATGACGAACGTATCCGTCTGGACATTACGGCGAAATTAGGCCACCGACGCTATTGCCTTTGCTAACAACACCACATCGCCCGCAGCACTTCTGCTGGGCTCCTGGCCGTTTCGGCTGGACCATAGACGACCGGAAAGCTGTAGACTGGTCAGATAAGTCCCGATTTCAGCTGCTAAGCGCCAAGTGTGGCGAAGAGCCCACGGGCTCCAGGTTTTCAACAAGGCGCTGTGCAAGCTGGTGGTGGTTCCACAGTGCTGTGGGCTGTGTTTACGTGGACTGGACAAGGTCCTCCGGTCCAGCTGAACCGATCGTTGACTCAAAACGGTTGTGTTCGGCTGCTTGTGGAACATTTGCAGCCATTCAAGGACTTCGTGTTCCGAAACAACTACGCGCCATCTCACCAGGCCACATTTGTTCGCGATTAGTTTGAACAACATTCTGGACAATTCGGGAGAATGATTTGGACGCCCAGTTTGCTAGACAGGAATCCCATCGAAAATTTATCGAACACAATCGAGAAGTTAGTCCGTGCACAACATTTTCCTGCACAGGCAACACTTTCGCAAATGTTGACGAACATAGAAGCAGCCTGGCTCCATATTTCTGTAGGGGATTCCAAGACGCTACTCCAGGCGGGTGTAAAATGAATGTGCGCAACGGAGACTAATAAACGCTACAATGAAGATTTGACCCTGTCTTACTACCTCCTGAAGCAGATGTTAGGATCTCTTAATTCTATAAATTACAATCTAAACATAAATGAATGATGAAGGTAACTAATCCTGCAAAATGATAAACATTGTTCCTGCTTATATATTTATTATAGATTTAAAAAATCTATAGGTTGGTTGGTTGGTTGGTTTGAGGAAGGAGACCAGACAGCGTGGTCATCGGTCTCATCGGATTAGGGAAGGATTGGGAAGGAAGTCGGCCGTGCCCTTTCAGAGGAACCATCCCGGCATTTGCCTGGAGTGATTTAGGGAAATCACGGAAAACCTAAATCAGGATGGCCGGACGCGGGATTGAACCGTCGTCCTCCCGAATGCGAGTCCAGTGTCTAACCACTGCGCCACCCCGCTCCGTAAAAAAAATCTATAATCCTAGGTAAAATTACTTATCAATTGCCCAACTCAGCCCCTTATTATGACGGCGCGGTCCAATATCAATAACGCGAAATGACTGACATCATCTACGTACCAAACACTAGAAGACACTACTTTCTAAGATGAGCTACGGTGGTGTGGAACCTCAATGGAAATAAACGAACGTGATCACAGCTGTTTAGCTTTTATACCCCTAATAAGCCGAAGCAATTTCCGATATCACCGTATGTACTGCGTCGAAGTGATGATTCTCGTACTCGTCTGCGACGATGGAAGAACTCCAGCCACAGATAAACTCTTTCGAACACTAGGACGGCAAAAGGCGGTCCTCTGACTAATATACTCTAATACTGTCTTCTCCTCTCTGTGTTCTACAGACAAGAAACGCGAACTCCCAGCTACAAGGACGGAGTTCAAATAACGTCTCAACGTAACTATAGGCAGAGGAAGTGCTCTCAATTACTGAACGCTGCGTACTCAACGACGACTTCCAACCCGGAGGTGAAGTCTAGAATCGTGTAGGTTCGCAACAGTACAGTGCCTAATTGTTCTAACTACAAACTCTCCTGAGAGCGAAGACAGAAAGTCCGTTCGTACCAACAAAAGCTGATGTCTAACGACCGTCACACACGGGCGCTCACAACGGAAGACCCCGTCTCTCCAGTGCTGGCTTCCCAGCAAGGTTAGGCTCCCCACCATCGTAATTCCGAAAACGAATCATTTTCCTGAAACCACGGAATATTCTCCCTCTCTACAGATTCTTCCGAACGCCGACCAACCATATTTTAGTCTTCTGTCGGCCAGAGCGGAAAGTTTGCGAGGAAAAACCTACACTCCGTCAATGGTATGCTTCTGAGTAAAAATCCTTGCAAATAACCCGGCGTGCGTGGTTTCCGAGGTGCCGCTTCTTCGTTCCTCTCACCTGCGTCCAATATTTTCAGCATTCGGAAGTATTATCCGGTTATCCTTCCGCACCTACTACGAGGGCAGTTCAATAAGTAATGCAACACATCTTTTTTCTCGGCCAATTTTGGTTGAAAATACCGGAAATTTCTTGTGGAATATTTTCAAACATTCCCGCTTCGTCTCGTATAGTTTCATTGACTTCCGACAGGTGGCAGCGCTGTACGGAGCTGTTAAAATGGCGTCTGTAACGGATGTGCGTTGCAAACAACGGGCAGTGATCGAGTTTCTTTTGGCGGAAAACCAGGGCATCTCAGATATTCATAGGCGCTTGCAGAATGCCTACGGTGATCTGGCAGTGGACAAAAGCACGGTGAGTCGTTGGGCAAAGCGTGTGTCATCATCGCCGCAAGGTCAAGCAAGACTGTCTGATCTCCCGCGTGCGGGCCGGCCGTGCACAGCTGTGACTCCTGCAATGGCGGAGCGTGCGAACACACTCGTTCGAGATGATCGACGGATCACCATCAAACAACTCAGTGCTCAACTTGACATCTCTGTTGGTAGTGCTGTCACAATTGTTCACCAGTTGGGATATTCAAAGGTTTGTTCCCGCTGGGTCCCTCGTTGTCTAACCGAACACCATAAAGAGCAAAGGAGAACCATCTGTGCGGAATTGCTTGCTCGTCATGTGGCTGAGGGTGACAATTTCTTGTCAAAGATTGTTACAGGCGATGAAACACGGGTTCATCACTTCGAACCTGAAACAAAACGGCAATCAATGGAGTGGCGCCACACCCACTCCCCTACCAAGAAAAAGTTTAAAGCCATACCCTCAGCTGGTAAAGTCATGGTTACAGTCTTCTGGGACGCTGAAGGGGTTATTCTGTTCGATGTCCTTCCCCGTGGTCAAACGATCAACTCTGAAGTGTACTGTGGTACTCTTCAGAAATTGAAGAAACGACTTCAGCGTGTTCGTAGGCACAAAAATCTGAACGAACTTCTCCTTCTTCATGACAACGCAAGACTTCACACAAGTCTTCGCACCCGAGAGGAGCTCACAAAACTTCAGTGGACTGTTCTTCCTCATGCACCCTACAGCCCCGATCTCGCACCGTCGGATTTCCATATGTTTGGCCCAATGAAGGACGCAATCCGTGGGAGGCACTACGCGGATGATGAAGAAGGTATTGATGCAGTACGACGTTGACTCCGACATCGACCAGTGGAATGGTACCGTGCAGGCATACAGGCCCTCATTTCAAGGTGGCGTAAGGCCGTAGCATTGAATGGAGATTACGTTGAAAAATAGTGTTGTGTAGCTAAAAGATTGGGGAATAACCTGGTGTATTTCAATGCTGAATAAAACAACCCCTGCTTCAGAAAAAAAATGTGTTGCATTACTTATTGAACTGCCCTCGTACAATAGAGCCCTGGCTCACCATATTGTGCTCCAGAGCTCAGGTGGGACGACGTCTGTCTAGCTACTTCCTGTGCTTAAGCAGGACCAACACCTGTGCGAACCTTCCACCCAGAGCTTGAGTTCTGCCAGCCGTTTCATCTCCACTGGCGTTGCAACCTCTACTAGTATAGGCAATCATTCATCACTCCGTTTTTATAATAAAGACACTCTGTCACCTTTCATGCAATAACCGTTAACAATTATTTACAAGACGTCTGTGACAATGTCAGTCTCCTTTAAATATTCATATATACGATGTACAACTTTTCAAATGATATCTAATTGTGGTTGTAGTTCATGGCAAAGTATGTGGATGAGTGCTTCTAAGGTGCGAAATTACAGCCACCTTACAGGATTTTCAACGACTTCGTGAACCTATGCCACGTCGAGTTGCTCCAGTGTGCCGGGCGAAACAAGGTTCAGCACGATATTAGGAGCGGTCCCATGACTTTTGTCGCCTCATTGCTTAACTCTTGTCGTGGAAAGTTAAGATTAACACAGTCGAACGTGCATTTTTAACTTTTCGCAGCGTAATAATTAGCCCATTCAATTTCGGGCATACATCCGCTGAAACAAAATTTCTGCCACTGATATCTCGGCTGCGTATCGTCCATCCACATTTCGAGAGGAATCGCAAGACTGACGACAACATACCAAGCGCGGCCTTAATACGCTCCACCGGGGCGGTACGCGCCTGCGAATCACAGACGCTGGTTGCCAGCAAAGAAACACGCATACACACGCGCCGCCTGTAGCAAAGGTGTACAGACATTCGATTCGCTTATCGATGTATGCTCGGCGGCGATGACGCTACGACTTCTCTGCTTTGTCCAAATTAAAACCGTTATCTCTATTTATTAAATTACTAGTTAATGTAATCTCTATAGTTTCCTTGAAGACAGAACCTCCAAAAGGAAGAGGTGGATGTTAGACTCTTCACATCTCGGCAGTTCATGGAATGCCCTGTATCAATACAATGTTCGACCACATCTGACTTGTCTGGCTGTGATAAGCGTGTGTGTCTTCTATATTTCTACATCTATCATGTACAGTGCGTTTGGCCTATGTATGACTTCTCACAATTTCCGCAAGGCATCTGATATACACTACTGGAAATGGAAAAAAGAACACATTGACACCGGTGTGTCAGACCCACAATACTTGCTCCGGACACTGCGAGAGGGCTGTACAAGCAATGATCACACGCACGGCACAGCGGACACACCAGGAACCGCGGTGTTGGCCGTCGAATGACGCTAGCTGCGCAGCATTTGTGCACCGCCGCCGTCAGTGTCAGCCAGTTTGCCGAGGCATACGGAGCTCCATCGCAGTCTTTAACACTGGTAGCATGCCGCGACAGCGTGGACGTGAACCGTATGTGCAGTTGACGGACTTTGAGCGAGGGCGTATAGTGGGCATGCGGGACGCCGGGTGGACGTACCGCCGAATTGCTCAACACGTGGGGCGTGAGGTCTCCACAGTACATCGATGTTGTCGCCAGTGGTCGGCGGAAGGTGCACGTGCCCGTCCACCTGGGACCGGACCGCAGCGACGCACGGATGCACGCCAAGACCGTAGGATCCTACGCAGTGCCGTAGGGGACCGCACCGCCACTTCCCAGCAAATTAGGGACACTGTTGCTCCTGGGGTATCGGCGAGGACCATTCGCAACCGTCTCCATGAAGCTGGGCTACGGTCCCGCACACCGTTAGGCCGTCTTCCGTTCACGCCCCAACATCGTGCAGCCCGCCTCCAGTGGTGTCGCGACAGGCGTGAATGGAGGGACGAATGGAGACGTGTCGTCTTCAGCGATGAGAGTCGCTTCTGCCTTGGTGCCAATGATGGTCGTATGCGTGTTTGGCGCCGTGCAGGTGAGCGCCACAATCAGGACTGCATACGATCGAGGCACACAGGGCCAACACCCGGCATCATGGTGTGGGGAGCGATCTCCTACACTGGCCGTACACCACTGGTGATCGTCGAGGGGACACTGAATAGTGCACGGTACATCCAAACCGTCATCGAACCCATCGTTCTACCATTCCTAGACCGGAAAGGGAACTTGCTGTTACAACAGGACAATGCACGTCCGCGTGTACCCCGTGCCACCCAACGTGCTCTAGAAGGTGTAAGTCAACTACCCTGGCCAGCAGGATCTCCGGATCTGTCCCCCATTGAGCATGTTTGGGACTGGATGAAGCGTCGTCTCACGCGGTCTGCACGTCCAGCACGAACGCTGGTCCAACTGAGGCGCCAGGTGGAAATGGCATGGCAAGCCGTTCCACAGGACTACATCCAGCATCTCTACGATCGTCTCCATGGGAGAATAGCAGCCTGCATTGCTGCGAAAAGGGGATATACACTGTACTAGTGCCGACATTGTGCATGCTCTGTTGCCTGTGTCTATGTGCCTGTGGTTCTGTCAGTGTGATCATGTGATGTATCTGACCCCAGGAATGTGTCAATAAAGTTTCCCCTTCCTGGGACAATGAATTCACGGTGTTCTTATTTCAATTTCCAGGAGTGTATATATACCCGCCTTACGAAGCAATAAATCGTCCTTTAAAGATCCGAGCAAAGCTACAATCTTCGTGGGAGGCCGGAAGATCGCATTAACAAATTGTTTCTCGATAATACGGCCTATCTTCGAGGAAAGAGCACACACATAGCGCAAAAACGCACTTTATCTGAAGGAATTACTATCTTGTTCCCCATCATATACCTGCATTTTAAGTTTTACATTGAATACTCTACGACTTTGTTGCAGAGAAAATCCATTCGCTTTAAAAATGCCCTTGAGGTATGTGAGCTCTTCTTTGAAATTATATTTATCGGATACACAGTGCGCCATATGCAGTAAGGGTGATGGCAGCTACTGGCATATACATAGATATAGATTTTTATCTGTGGGTTTACGATATACGACTTGTCTTAATGCGCCACCAACATTACGACGAACGAGAACATCCAAAAAGGGATAGTAAATTTGAAGCTAGCGTGGACAGAATTCAAATGCTCAAGAAATCGATGAATTCATCCACCTCGTGCCGCCATACCACATATGTATCGCTCACGTACCTCCAGAGGACCGATGGTTTAAAGCTTGGTGAGTCCATTGCCATCTCCTTGAAGTCTTCCATGAATAAATTAGCTACCAGACGGGAAAGGGGGCTTCCCATAGCAACTCCATCGATCTGCTCACAAAATTCAACATCAAACCGAAAATAAGATGACAAAAGCACATGTTCTAATAACGCCGTGATGTTATCCGTGACTCGCAGGCTCGTACCGCGCCTAGCATCTTGTCGGCAGTCATAGAACTCACTTTGAGGATGGCTGGGCGATAAGCGGCCGAAATAACATCATCATCATCATCATCATAATCATCATCATTCAAGACTGATTATGCCTTTCAGCGTTCAGTCTGGAGCATAGCCCCCCTTATACAGTTCCTCCATGATCCCCTATTCAGTGCTAACATTGGTGCCTCTTCTGATGTTAAACCTATTACTTCAAAATCATTCTTAACCGAATCCTGGTACCTTCTCCTCGGTCTGCCCCGACTCCTCCTACCCTCTACTGCTGAATCCATGAGTCTCTTGGGTAACCTTGCTTCTCCCATGCGTGTAACATGACCCCACCATCTAAGCCTGTTCGCCCTGACTGCTACATCTATAGAGTTCATTCCCGGTTTTTCTTTGATTTCCTCATTGTGGACACCCTCCTGCCATTGTTCCCATCTACTAGTACCTGCAATCATCCTAGCTACTTTCATATCCGCAACCTCAACCTTGTTGATAAGGTAACCTGAATCCACCCAGCTTTCGCTCCCATACAACAAAGTTGGTCGAAAGGTTGGACGGTGCACAGATAACTTAGTCTTGGTACTGACTTCCTTTTGCAGAAGAGAGTAGATCGTAGCTGAGCGCACCACAATAACAGTGGAAGAAATTGTATTTGTGTGGCTGCCTGCCCGAAATGTACAGTGGAATGCTTTATTTATGTCACAGGTGTATATTTCACCATTTAAAGACGGCGTGAGCAAGTGTGTGTACATCACAACACTCAGTCACAGGCGAGAAGAGAATTGCGCAACGTGTTAAGGCAGCGGGTGTAACGCGCGTGCTATTTTCATTGTCGCGGCGGAAGGAATGCCAAGCACTGTTTGTCACTGGCAGCCGGCACAGGGGACAGGGGACAGGCTAGCAACACGCTGGCCCGTCCGTGGAGGCGACACAGACGGAGATAAATGGTCAGGTCCCCGAGGGACAACACAGCGGAATGCTGTCTCCGGACAGTGACCATCACTCGTCAGCATGTGCGCCACGCACCCACTTGGCGTTGTGTGCGTATGCGCGTGTTTGTATGGAAGGGGGCAGGGGATAGGAGGGCGGGTATAGGAGTCTTATTGTGCCGTAAACAACACCTGCTGCTTGACGAGTCAGCCCTCAGCTACTACAGGGTGTCCCAGGAGGTGAGGTCAATACTCAGAGATATGACAGGAATGATCATTCAAGCAAAAATGTCTAGCAAACATGGGATCGTCACTATGAGGATGCAAAACAGGTTTACTTTAAATAAAGCTGTAACTGTCGTGCATGATATACAATAGGCTCTAGATAGCGGCTCCCACGTTGATGCCATATTTCTCGACTTTCGAAAGGCGTTCGTCTCAGTTCCGCACAGTCGCTTGCTCCAAAAAGTGTGCGCTTACGGTCTATCCGATGACATATGCGGTTGGACAGAAAGTTTTCTAACGCACAGAGAGCAGTATGTCGTCCTGAAAGGGGTGACTTCAACAGAAACAAGCGAAACTTCAGGTGTGCCCCAGGGCAACGTAATAGGTCCACTGCTTTTTACAATTTACATAAACGATCTGGTTGATGGTATTGAGAGGTGGCATGAGCCCCCTCTCATATTTCTATCTTACTCTGAGTAATTCGATTTTCCTCTCTAATTGCATGCGGTGAAAAGTCGCCATTACTTCACACGCGGACTTCCCACACAGCGTCTCTCGTCACCCGGGTGGTCTGGTGACAGGCGGGTCTGCTGATCTTGAAAGAGTTAAGCCGACGGGTGTGAGGGAGTCGAGTGGATGCTTTCCAGAAGCCGACATTGTCATAAGAGCGGCGGCGACAGGCCCACAGGGGCCTGAAGGAGCGGCTGGGTTAGAGATTCCGTTACTTCGCAGAAACTTAGTGAAAACACTTTCTGGCGGGCTACCAGCTAGGCGTGGGAATGACTTGTGTTCCCAGGCAGTCTTGGCGGGCAAATTCCCGCGTTTTCTGCAAAACCATAGCTGTGATTGGCTTGCTCAGGGAATAGCTCCGTGACGCAGCAAAATCGGCGCAGAAATTGGCGCCAAGTATCTCCATTGGTGGAACAGTACTGCGTCGGCAATAGGGGGGAATTTTCCCCATTTTTCGAGTTGCTGATTGGAACGTTTAACCACGACCACTGTCGTGGAGGCGGGAGTGTTCTGTGTTCGTCATGTACGGGTGCTCTTGAGAGAGTCGGCTCTCGCCTTTCGGTCGGAGTAGGTTACAAGACTGAGCTCTCGCTCCTCTGGACAGCCTGTCTTTCGTTGGCTGCCTAGTATACTTTCATTTAATTGTAACTGTTTGACAAAGTTGCTGAAGTTTCGACTTCAACGTAACTTTCGGAGTACAGTTGGCAATTGAGCGTTCTGCGTACAAGTGGCCTATGTTGTCCATCATGAGCAGTTTTGGCTAAAGTTGACTGTATCGGAGTTACTGTGTGGCTTCTCTTGTTAAAATCACTCACTGTACCGTCCATGATTGTGTAGGGAGCCTTCTTCGTCTCCCTCAGAGGCGTATTCGTGTTGCCAGGAAGTCTTTAGTCTGGAACAACCAGACCAGGAGAATTTGTTTCGGGCTGTACTCACGACATTACCATCACCACGACGGGACGTCGAAGCAACCAGCCATCGCCTCCGGTATGCCAGATCGTGTCCTTGCAGTTAAGAAGACAGCTTGGTAATGTACATCCGCAGCACCGGCAAATCAGGGAATTTTGCTGGGTGATAATCAGAGCACAGCAGAGCGCGCCTGTTCGTCTTTTCTAACTTTGTTCTGTCTTGGGTGTTCATTGTCTGAGTTCTCACTACTGCAGCAGCAATTAATGTTGGGTTGGCTGGGTGTTTCTCTTATGATTTGAGTTGCAAGGAATTGGCTCCACATACGACTTGGTCATAAATGTCACAATCTAGTTTATGGACAACTTCACCTTTACAGCATTTATTTCGTATCCAGCTTGATGTATTGTAAATGTTTCATGTGTTTTGTTTATTATTCTGAGTTTAGTCATAATAAATCAAATTGTTATTTTGGACAGAACTTTCATTCTGTTAATCGGTAGAGCAACCCTTTCATTTCCCACTACGTTAATGAAACTTTCCTTAATTTCTATCCAATTAAATTATTGCAGGTGCCAAACTCTTTTCTACTCCACTTGCCGGGTCGATTACAGTCAGTTCGCGTTTCTTCTTAATCCATGTGCAACAGCAAAAGTAGGAGTTAGAAAAGGGGGGGGGGGTTTAGAGTATCATTTCCATATGAAGATTCGAGAAGAATTTAGTGTTAAATACACTGCTAGCCCCGGCACCTCACAGTATTGACAGCCGCATTAGACTGTTCGCCGATGATGCTGTAGTCTACAGGAATGTAGTATCACGTGAAAATTGTGAGCAAATCAATCAGGATTTGCGGAAAATAAATGTTTGGTGTAATGACTGACAGTTATCTCTCAATATTTGTAAGTGTAACCTACTGCGTATAACAACGCGAAAATCCCCGTTAATGTAATGGTTCAAATGGCTCTGAGCACTATGGGACTCAACTTCTGAGGTCATCAGTCCCCTAGAACTTAGAACTACTTAAACCTAACTAACCTAAGAACATCAAACACATCCATTCCCGAGGCAGGATTCGAACCTGCGACCGTAGCGGTCGAGCGGTTCCAGACTGAAGCGCCTAGAACCGCCCGGCCACTCCGGCCGGCCCCATTAATGTACGAGTACAAAATAAATGCCCAGTCTTTGGAAGCGGTAACATCCGTCAAGTATCTGGGTGTGACTATTGGAAATGATCTCAAATGGAATGATCAGAATACACAAGTAACGGGCAAGGCGAACTCTACATTGCGGTTTATAGGTAGAATCCTGAAGCGATGCAGTCCTTCGACAAAGGAGATTGCTTACAATACGTTAGTTCGTCCAGTCATAGAGTACTGTTCGTCTCTATGGGACCCTTACCAGTTGGGTCTGATTCAAGAGATTGAGGAGGTACAAAGAATAGCGGCAAGTTTCGCGACTGGTAGATTTAGCCATCGCGAGAGCGTTACAAAGTGGGACACATTTGCATGTAGATGACGCGCTAAACGGAAGGGGGTGTTCACTAAATTCCGAAATCTCATCTTCGCCGAGGACGTAGAGCATATATTATTACCACCAACTTTCAAATCGTGCAATGATCACCATTCAAAGATAAGGGAAATTAGAGCTCGTACAGAAGTGTTCAGACAGTCTTTTTTTCCTTCTCATGATCCGCGAGTGGAACAGAGAGAGGGGTGGGGAATAAGACTTTGGTGCGTATTGTGCACTCCGCCACACACCGCTTGGTGGCTAGCGGATTAGATATGTAGAGTGTTGTTACCTTTGAGGTTGGACTTGGTGAGTTGATGTTAAGTAAAGAATGCCTTTAAGGCTTCAAACACGCTATTATGCATTATCACCATCTCGCTGAGTGTAATAGGGCTACGAGAAGCCGGACGTTTCTTCTGCGACGCTGGAGAAAGATTTGAGAGGGATGTTGCCACTATACATGACTACATGACTGCTGGCAGCGGTGGTCACGAGAATGTACGGTCACAAGAAGAACGGGTTCCGGGCAGCAACGTGGCACTACCGAGTGGGAGAACCATCGTGTTCGACGAATTGCTCTCTAGCAACATACAGTATTAGCAGCAGGAATTTGAGCAGCAGTTTGTAATGTACCCCTCCCTTCTTTGTCGTTGCTACTGTCCACTATGGTAAAGCCATCAAAGGGGGGGGGGGGGCTCTGAGCACTATGCGACTTATCTTCTGAGGTCATCAGTCGCCTAGAACTTAGAACTAATTAAACCTAACTAACCTAAGGACATCACACACATCCATGCCCGAGGGAGAATTCGAACCTGCGACCCTAGCGGTCGCTCGGCTCCAGACTGTAGCGCCCAGAACCGCACGGCCACTCTGGCCGGCGGTAAAGCCATCTGAGAAGATTATGGGGCAGTAAGATCTACAATAAACTTTTTACTTATCTTTTCTCCCACAGTTGTCTCCAGTTCTTCATGTCTTTGGGTCTGATTCTTGAAGTTGAAATTCTCACATTTTAGGTTCTCATGGTTGAACTGATCTAAATAATTTTTAGGAATGTCCTTGCAGAATTTTTGATTTTACGATAATAAATTGTCTCACATTTTACTTTATCACACTGTTTTTTTGAATTTTCATATTAACAAAGCCGAAATTACATTGTTCATTCATAATACAAAAATACGTCCGATCACATCAGAGGCACTACTCCCTCACTTCGCCGTTATAACAGTACTCCGAAGGGTTCACAATTTTTCTTGACGAATGAATTTCTATTACTTCGATTATTATTTCATAAATGAATCTAGAAATAAACATAATCCACAATACTAGACTGCGTAATTAATAATAGAAAGCTTAAGCGTGCCAAATTATCGTAATTTCAAATGTTTCTAAAAAAAATTTTAAGTGTTCATTATCGATTGTAATAACGAAAATAAAGCAATTCCTTTTCATAAATTTTAGCTTGAAATATAACATATTGTGTACAAAAATGTGTGAAATTTTTCAAAAAAAAAAAAAAGGCAGCTGAGATAATATTGACCTGTACAAAATTCGAAAAATCGAAAAATACTACTGGTATCGGTTACTACTGTTCAGGAAAAGTAGTGCTAGAGGAGGATGTCCCTTTGCAAGTTGACACCACACCGACACAACAAACTGTTACAAATCCGTTACCTCGAGGTAGACGCCCTGTAATGTTCATTCCGATGCCAAACCACTGCCGTCTTCGACTTTAGTGGTCTCACGCGAGGGCCTGTTGAAGGGCAGGCTGGAAGTCTGTTGTGTTTTCTAATGAAAGCTGGTTCTGCCTCGGTGCCAGTGATGGCCGCGTGTCGGTTAGAAGGAGGCCATTTGGGGACCAACAACCAACCTGCCTGCGTGCTCTAGACGCTGGACGTACACATGGAGTTATGGTGGTCTAGGGTGCGATTTCTTATGACAGCAGGAGCGCTCCCGTGGTTAACCCACGCATTCTGACTGCAAATTTGTACGTCAGTCTGGTGATTCGACCTATTGTGCTGTCATTCAGTGGCAGCAACTGTTTTCCAACGATGGTCCGCATACTGCTGATGTAGGCCGACGTGCTCTGCAGAGTGTCGACATGTTGCCTTGACGTCCCCAGTCGAGCACATACAGGACACCATCGTGCGACAACTCAAGCGTCATCCTGTAACGCCGGAAATGCATATTCTCCTATTTCCATCTATTGTACTATAAATTTGTTTTCCTTATTTTTGTTACCTGAATATATGACGTTTCTGTGTCTTTACATATTGTAATTGTTTTACTATTTGTATATATATATATATATATATATATATATATATATATATATATATATATTGCATTTATGTCGATGTATAATTGGTTTGTTTCGAAAATATTATTTGTATTTTTACGCTGGGTCTTGCCTAGGGAAAACTGCTATCGAACGATTACATCGACAGGTCGTGTGAAGAATCAAAGTGTGTAGGATCTTTGGTAGTGTTAACTCTGCCGCGTGGAGCGCGGGCAGAGGGAGTCTGGCTGGAGTAGCGAGTGGAGCAGGTGTGTTGTGTGAAGCTCCCGCGAGTTGCCGCGCTTTCGGGGTTTTGCAGCATGTAATTGTGCTCGACTTGCGATGATAGTTTCTGACATGGTGTCGCGGACGGTAAGCATTAGCTGGCGCACATCAAGAGCCCGTCTCGTCTGGTGACCGTGTCGAGAAGAAGGCGCGCCAACATCCAGCTTCTGCAACAGCGATGGCCGACAATGAGTGACCGTCGCCACCTCCTCGATCGACGGCTTCAAACCTTCAATCAACCAACAACGAAGACTGGAAGCACGTAAAGTTTTAGAACTGTATGGCAGACCCCAGCTTTTCAAACTTTTAAAACTGTTGCATCACAAAATTACAGCAACTTAGCATGAACCTTTGTTGCTCATTGTCCCAATTGCATTACCAAGCAGAGTCCCATCCTTTTCCGGAATGAACCCGAGTGTCGTTGAAATTCAAACGCCAGCATTAAAGAAATATCATTCCATTTCGCTGCTTTAATTTCAAAATTCGGTTAAAGTATTCATAGCTGGCTACAGTATTTAGATTACACAAGCACAAATTAAGAGTGCGAGTTTTGTTACCGTATTTTAGCTTACCTGTGACTGCAGCTCAGCTTGGTACGTACTAAATTTTACTATTGTTAATTGTTCAGAATCATTTAATTCAAGTTCAAAGTTAAATCCCTTATTTCTAAACTGCGTAGATTCAAGTAGCTTTTGAAATGATTGTTGAGGTAGTCCAAGACTAACCGTATTTTACTGAATTTCGATGTGCTTCAGAAAGAAAGCTCACTATTAACTTCAGTCACTAAATTAACTTTCGATTTTCCTGTTTTATTAATTCTTTTGCTAAATTAAGTCAGAGTGTAGCGAAATTTATTACTTCTGACAAACTTTCAGTTTTCACACTGCACGTGTCAACCTTCAGTTGCCACGCTTCTAGTGCTAATTATATGTGTAATAACCTTTCTTTTTCAGTTACTATAGTAATTGTCCTTAGGACTGGCGACCGTAATTTCCCCCAAATCTCAAATATCTAATTACCGGTAGTTAATTGTTAACGTAACGGCCGCACATTTACTTTCTTTATTAACTTTACCCCTTTTCAAAATTAATTTCCACCTGTTTCATTAGCATTTTTCCTTTCATTTAGATGTTACCCTTTCCTCCCTCTTTACCGACAGATTAACTTCGGTGACGATTGCTTTTCCAAAATTCCCATTAGGTACACGCGGTTTCATTCTTCACGGTCATTAAGGTCGATAAGTGAGGGGGAGGTTACAAACTGACGAGGCAACACTACCGAACTGTGCGTCTACAGCTTGGCTGTCCAATAGGGAGGGTTGGAGGCTGTCTCGTGGAGGTAGAGCCGCGGCCAGCCGCCGGCAGCGGACACGCCGTCCGCTCTCTTCTGCTGGCAGCTTCCGACCCGACCAGGCACCCTCCTCTCGTGCTCTCTTGGGCGGCAGCTCGCAGAAACGGCAAAGTTGTTTTAATGATCTTAGTAGCTCTGGCAGATCTGAAGTACCACCCGGTATTGACAAGTTGATTGTTATCTCTGCGCAGCACGTCCTTTGTCCTGTATAATGCCGCGATTGCTCGGCTGGAGTTAGTCCGTTCGTAGCCTCGTCGGTCACGGGCTGCCAAGTCTGTGCGTGTGCGATTGTATGTGTGGCTTTCCGGGCCACGTGAAAACAACGACCGAATTGTTGTTCTTGTTGTTGTGGTCTTCAGTCCTGAGACTGGTTTGATGCAGCTCTCCATGCTGCTCTATGCTGTGCAAGCTTCTTTATCTCCCAGTACCTACTGCAACCTACATCCTTCTGAATCTGCTTAGTGTATTCATCTCTTGGTCTCCCCCTACGATTTTTACCCTCCACGCTGCCCTCCAATATTAAATTGCTCTTCCCTTGATGCCTCAGAACATGCCCTACCAACCGATCCCTTCTTCTGGTCAAGTTGTGCCACAAACTTCTCTTCTCCCCAATCCTATTCAATACATACTCATTAGTTATGTGATCTACCCATCTAATCTTCAGCATTCTTCTGTAGCACCACATTTAGAAAGCTTCTATTCTTCTCTTCTTGTCCAAACTATTTACCGTCCATGTTTCACTTCCATACATGGCTACACTCCATACAAATACTTTCAGAAATGACTTCCTGACACTTAAATCTATACTCGAAGTTAACCAATTTCTCTTCTTCAGAAACGCTTTCCTTGCCATTGCCAGTCTACATTTTATATCCTCTCTACTTCGACCATCATCAGTTATTTTGCTCCCCAAATAGCAAAACTCCTTTACTACTTTAAGTGTCTCATTTCCTAATCTAATTCCCTCAGCATCACCCGAGTTAACTCGACTACATTCCATTATCCTCGTTTAGCGATTCATTAGCTGTATTTACCTGGCAGAAACACGCAGTACACACTTCGAAACCGCCTTTTTGTTGTGAAAACATACTGTAAGACTGACTCATTGGTTACAATACAATGAGCATTCCACCACAAAGAATTCAATGTGTCCAGTGTTCCAAGAAAGGCAACAATTTTATCTATTGGAAGCAAACTGGAGACAATTGGTGTACTAAACAGTGACAGTGGTAAACATACATCATCACTGGGTGCAGGCGTTAAGAATAATGTTCGAAGACCCGTGGAGAGCTCTAGTTTAGGTTTATATGGATCGCCCTGTATTTAGCCTCTATTTCAATGGAACACTGAATGGTGCTCACGATGAAACAGCGATTGTTCGTTGTAGAGTGTCATGCACAGCACAATTCGCATAAAAATTTGCTCAGGAGTTTAAGACAGGAACTGTTTTGTGCAAGAACTCCAGCAAAGTCTGCAATGCAGAAGTTTGTAGCAAAATGACGCAAAACGGCTATGTAGCGAGTAAAAACCATAACTACCCGAAAAGAATTCGAAGTAAAAAAAACTGCTCGAGTGAAAGAAAGCTTGGATCAAAATCTGAGGAAATCTCAACGCCGTTTATTTGTGCAAGTGAGAATTAAGAGATCGTCATGTCTTAACAGCGTCAACGAGAACTTGCATCTGTACCGTTACACATTTACTGTGTGCCCTTAGTAACTTTCGCATGTGGAGTTCTTCCAGTGGCTTTTGAGTGAAGTGGAATCAGGACTTTAAGATCCACAGTTTTTCATTTCCTTAGATGAGGCTTGGTGTGTACTCACAGCGTATGTGAACATGCGCCATTTACATTAGAAAATCGCAATCAGCACTTTGAAGAGCCATTGCCTATTCTCAAGAGTGATGTTTAATGCGCAATGTCTGGTGACTGTATGGTGGAGTCCGCGCAGAGTACCGTTGCAGGTATATGCGCAATCGGTAGGATACATGTGGGAGAGCGATTGTGGTTAATGTAACGGGCAGGCATTGTAAGAGAAATGCAGGGTACTGGAGAGCATGTAGCGTTCTAAACTTTTTTCCGAATATTAAGTGGGGCCCACCATGCCCACACTTGCATGGTAACCGTTCGAAAAGATCTGCTCAAAATGGTTCAAATGGCTCTGAGCACTATGGGACTTAACATCTATGGTCATCAGTCCCCTATAACTTAGAACTACTTAAACCTAACTAACCTCAGGACGTCACACAACACCCAGTCATCACGAGGCAGAGAAAATCCCTGACCCCGCCGGGAATCGAACCCGGGAACCCGGGCGTGGGAAGCGAGAACGCTACCGCACAAAAGATCTGTCACCTCTGCTTTGGTTAGTATCTAAAAAGAATTCCGCCGAAAATTCAGCGATTTATTTTCGCCTGGCACCGTTCACAGTTTGAACCAGTTAACGGCGCGAGCAGCTTAGCTTTCCTCACCTGATGATGGTGGCCAAGTGGACCGCAGAAACACTGTTTGCAAATGACAGTCTGATCCAGCTAAAGACCCGACAAGAATTTGACCTGCCTACATGCTGGTAAAGTCTACATAGTCGTTTCGTCTGGGTTGTTAATCATTTGCAACTTTCAGGGAAGGGTCACGAGTGGCGAATTTTGAGTAAAACCAACACTTTTCTCTGGTTACCATATTAAAATTTACTTATTTTATCAAAACACAGCGGAAATTACAGTCTCACCTCACGTCGTGCAGACACAATTGCGAGGGAATTCTAAAGCAGTGGTATATTAAGTTTATTAAGTGAAGAAGTCGTTGAGAACAGGAAAGAATGGTAAATCACCGGGACCAGGCAATATCAATCTGGAGTGTCTGAAATATGGTGGTGACAAAATTGTGAAACTGATAACACAGCTCTTCAACAAAATGATCATGGAGATTCAATACCCAACGAGATGAAGCTAGGTTACATTAATACAATATTTAAGAAAGGGGATCGCAAAATTTGTTCAAATTATCGAGGAATTTGTGTTACAAATACATTAATGAGAATTTTTGCGAAAGTAATTAAAAACAAACTGGAAAAAGTGAAAGTTGGTAATAAACTTTCACAGAAATTTAGAACAAGCAAAGGCCTTTTACAGGGCTGTCCCATGTCACCATCATTATTTAAAATCTATATAGATATTAGCCTTAGAACATGGTCTCGTAAATGTAATAGTATGGGATTAGAAATAAGAGATGGAGTCTACCTACATCATTTATTATTTGCTGATGATCAAGTAGTCGTAGCACAAGATGGGGAGGATGCTAACTATATGTGCAATCAACTAGCATTAGCATACAAAACTTGGGGTTTGAAGATTAATTACCAAAAAACAGAATACTTGACTAATGATTCAGATGAGCTATACATTGAAGGAAAGAAAATTAAAAAGATAAACACTTTCTGTTATTTGGGATCCATTTTAGAAATCGAGGGAAAATCAGAGTCAGAAATCAATAAAAGAATTAGTAGCGGACGGAGGGTCATTGGGATGCTTAACTCAGTCTTATGGAGCAGGAATGTAATGAGCAGAACTAAAAAATTAATATACAAATCCATATTAGAGAGTGTAGTTCTGTATGGAACGGAGACCTGGACAATTAACATGAAGCACATTAAAAAATTACAAGCTCTAGAGATGGACTTTTGGAGAAGATCGGCAAGAATCTCCTGGAAAGAAAAGATAAGGAACACCGAAGTAATAAGGAGAATGGAAATAAAAGAAAGAATATATGACGTAATGGATAGGAAGAAATTACAGTGGTACGGGCATGTACGACGAATGGAGGAAGCCAGAATACCAAAATTGATACTGGGGTGGGAACCGGAGGGGAGAAGAAGAAGAGGACGACCTGTGACCACCTGGCTCCAGAATGTACAGCACACAGTGAGGAGAATGGGCGCAGAGGAAGAGGACACGCAAGATCGAAACATCTGGAGAAATATTTTGAGAATATAGTTTAAGAACGTTTATTGTTTGTATTGTAATTTCCAAGTAAATTATTATATTGGAGATAAGCCTCTGTACTGTTTTGAAAAGCTCAAAATAATAAAAAGTGAAGAACTACGAATAAGTAAGGTCACTAGCAGATCTTTGATACAAAAAACGTGTAATGTCTTCCTTAATGCTGTAAAACCAGTAGTATTTCTCTTTGCACCAGTTATCGATGGCCCTTAAAAATTACATTTTTTCATCGAAAAAGTCTGTAGTAAGTGACAAAAAAACATATTAGATAATGAAGTTTTGCATAACAGCGATATGGTAAATTATTGTCCTCTTTGTGTGCTGTCATTTGCCAAAATCTCATTTCGATATCTGAAACAGTTTATGGAATATGAGGAATATTGTGGGTATTTCACTCTGGCTTTATCGATGGCGCAGCTTGACGCAAAGGAGTGTGCTACGTCAGATCAGTTTTCTCGAGACCGATGACAGATAGACACCTCTCCCCAAGTCTAACGTAAAAGTCAATATGTTAGCTAAATTTTATTCGCAGCGATATATTATGTAATATGCACCAAACGCAAAACCGTAGAGACCTCTATTTTTCACTGCAAAGTTTACCGAATTTCGCTCGGTGTCTTACTTCCACGTAAACATCACCATTAACGAAATGATGGGCAGATCATCATGAACCTGACATATAAAGCTATAAGTAAAGCAAAAAAGAAATTTTATTTGCCGAATAGTTTCTGTTCGTTTGAAAAATATTGCAGAGCGTGCGCCTCGTTTCTGTCATCAACGACCGACCGAAAGGTGGCAAACACTTGTCGACCTCTCTTTCTGAACAAACTAAAAAACTCGCCCAGTGCTTTAGACGGAAACTGGTCACTGTGAAACATGCCCTTAGAAAAATTAAGAATGACAGCGCTGGTAAACCTCTTACGTTGTTTGATTTTCAAACAGCTGAGCAAAACTGATCGTACTCAGACATTTCTCTCTTTACTTACCCTGATAAACAGTAAACTGACACACAATTTTTTTATTTTATTAATTTTAGCGCAACGCAATCTGACTTTCAATAATCCCTACAAAAGAATGGTCCTAATTAACAATAACCTACACCTTTCATGAATCACTTACCTCACAAAAATCTTCGTTACTCAAACTACTGCAATACAGCGTGCGCCAATACTGCCAGCTAAATAAAAGATTCTAGCTACTGATAGACACAGTTAGCAAATGAAAGATTTTGATGGAGAACATACAATGTATTTACCTTAATAGTGTTCAAAAGTCATAATATATAATCAGTTCATAACGTCCCGTCTTACAAATTTCCTTTTTCTGACGGACACACGTCCAGATCGTCCGCTCTCAAAACTCTGCCATCTCTCTCCTCACATCCACAACTGCTGGCGGCTCACCTCCAACTGCGCAACGCTACGCGCTGTTCACATCCAGCTGCCGCTGCCCAACACTACAATAGCGAATATTCCAACAATTCCCAATCAGCCACAGACTGCACACAGCACAGCCAGTGATTTTCATACTGAGCGCTACCTGGCGTTACCAACATAAAAACCTGTACAGTCCACTTACAACTGCCTATCGGCCACGTACCCTGCGCAGACTAACACGATTCTTTCACCAAACTGTTAATGTCAACCAGTACGTCCTTCTCGGATCATCCTTCCCGGATCAACTTGCAGGAGATAAGGTAGATACTTCCAGCAATACGGAGTAACAGTACACACAAGCTTGTCACGAGTGCATGAGGTGATCCGTGAGGAGGGCACAGTCAGCAGAGTCAGTGCAGTCTCCTGTCCAGCTCGATGGCCTGATTTTTACCTTTTGGGGCAAATTGAACGGCCAGTTGTACTCAAATAACGGACGAGCTACAGTTTGACATTGAAAACGCTGTTACAGTTATCCCCCAGGCGAAGTTTTTACACGTGTCTCACAGTCGAGCACAGCGATACATTGAAGTCATGGGTTTATTGAAAGGGTCAGACGCTCGTCAGTTTTACTGTAAATATTTTCCGAGCCCCGCGCGACCGCTTCGGTGGCAGGTTCGAATCCTGCCTCGGGCATGGATGTGTGTGATGTCCTTGGGTTAGTTAGGGTTAAGTAGTTCTAAGTTCTAGGGGACTGATGACCTGAGATGTTAAGTCCCATAGTGCTCAGAGCCATTTGAACCATTTTTTCCGAGCTAATTTTTATTTGGCACACCATGGAAGTCAGCATGGTCCCTACCGGCCTCAAGTGATCGTTCCAGCTTTCGTGGGGACAGTAGGCGGTAGGAATTTTAAATACATTTTCATTAGGTTTTGATAAAATTTTGGCATTAAATCATTGCTAAGTAGTTGTTATTATATGAAACTTCCTGGCAGATTAAAACTGTGTGCCCGACCGAGACTCGAACTCGGGACCTTTGCCTTTCGCGGGCAAGTGCTCTACCAACTGAGCTACCGAAGCACGACTCACGGCTGGTACCCACAGCTTTACTTCTGCCCGTACCTCGTCTCCTACCTTCCAAACTTTACAGAAGCTCTCCTGCGAACCTTGCAGTTTCATATCAGCGCACACTCCGCTGCAGAGTGAAAATCTCATTCTGGAAACATCCCCCAGGCTGTGGCTAAGCCATGTCTCCGCAATATCCTTTCTTTCAGGAGTGCTAGTTCTGCAAGGTTCGCAGGAGAGCTTGTGTAAAGTTTGGAAGGTAGGAGACGAGGCACTGGCAGAAGTAAAGCTGTGGGTACCGGGCGTGAGTCGTGCTTCGGTTGCTCAGTTGGTAGAGCACTTGCCCGCGAAAGGCAAAGGTCCCGAGTTCGAGTCGCGGTCATGCACACAGTTTTAATCTGCCAGGAAGTTTCATATCAGCGTACACTCCGCTGCAGAGTGAAAATCTCATTCTGTTATTATATGCTTCAATCTGTTATAACCCTGCTCTATAAAGTTTATAAACTCACTTTTCTAGTTTGTAAATCACCATTACTGTGGAAATTGAGCCGCTCGCCCGAGTTTAATTTCGCGTAATTCCCGCCGATTTGGAATCCGTCTGGCACAAGAGCGCATGGAGCGTCACTGTCGCCGGTAGAGTGCAGGTCGGAGGAAAAGGGAGTTAAGGGCTGCGACAACATAGGGAGAGGGGAGTCTGACATGGACGGCGAGGAGGGCAAGTCAAGCGGCGTGTTGTTGTGGCCAAGCGTCTGCAGTGGTCCGTTGGCAAGAGTCGTGCCTTCGCTCACTGCGGGTTTGGCTGGACCGAGTGTTGGTCGCAGCCGTGAGCGTGGCTCGTCAAAAGGTACACTACTGGCCATTAAAATTGCTACACCACGAAGATGACGTGCTACAGACGCGAAATTTAACCGACAGGAAGGAGATGCTGCGATGTGCGAATGATTAGCTTTTCATAGCATTCACACAAGGTTGGCGCAGGTGGTGACACCTACAACTTGCTGCCATGAGGAACGTTTCCAACCGATTTCTCGGACACAAACAGCAGTTGACCGGCGTTGCCTGGTGCAACGTTGTTGTGATGCCTCGTGTAAGGTGGAGAAATGCGTACCATCACGTTTCCGACTTTGATAAAGGTTGGATTGTAGCCTATCGCGATTGCGGCTTATCGTATCGCGACATTGCTGCTCGTGTTGCTCGAGATCCAATGACTTTTAGCAGAATATCGAATCGGTGGGTTCAGGAGAGTAATAGGGAACGCCGTGCTGGATCCCAACGGCCTCGTCTCACTAGCAGTCGAGATGACAGGCATCTTATCCGTTTGGCTGTAACCGATCGTCCAGCCATTCTCGATCCCTGAGTCAACAAATGGGGACGTTTGCAAGACAACAACCATCTGCACGAACAGTTGGACGACGTTTGCAGCAGCATGGACTATCAGCTCGGAGACCATAGCCGCAGTTACTCTTGACGCTGCATCACAGACAGGAGCTCCTGCGATGGTGTACTCAACGACGAACCTGGGTGCACGAATGGCAAAACGTCATTTTTTCGGGTGAATCTAGGTTCTGTTTACAGCATCATGATGGTCGCATCCGTGTTTGGCGACATCGCGGTGAACGCACATTGGAAGCGTGTATTCGTCATCGCCATACTGGCGTATCACCCGGCGTGATGGTATGGGGTGCCATTGGTTACACGTCTCCGTCACCTCTTGTTCGTACTGACGGCACTTTGAACAGTGGACGTTACACTTCAGATGTGTTACTACCCGTCGCTCTACCCTTCAAAAATGGTTCAAATGGCTCTGATCACTATGGGACATAACATCTGTGGTCATCAGTCCCCTAGAACTTAGAACTACTTAAACGTAACTAACCTAAGGACATCACACACATCCATGCCCGAGGCAGGATTCGAACCTGCGAGCGTAGCATTCGCGGCTCCACCCTTCATTCGATTCCAGCGAAACCCTACATTTCCGGAGGATAATGCACGATCGCATGTTGCAGGTCCTGTACGGGCCTTTCTGGATACAGAAAATGTTCGACTGCTGCCCTGGCCAGCACATTCTCCAGATCTCTCACCAATTGAAAACGTCTGGTCAAGGTGGCCGAGCAACTGGCTCGTCACAATACGCCAGTCACTACTCTTGATGAACTGTGGTATCGTGTTGAAGCTGCATGGGCAGCTGTACCTGTACACGCCATCCAAGCTATGTTTGACTCAATGCCCAGGCGTATCAATGGCGTTATTACGGCCAAAGGTGGTCGTTCTGGGTACTGATTTCTCAGGATCTATGCACCCAAACTGAGTGAAAATGTAATCACTTGTCAGTTCTAGTATAATGTATTTGTCCAATGAATAACCATTTATCATATGCCTTTCTTCTTGGTGTAGCAATTTTACTGGCCAGTAGTGTACTTCGGCAGGACGTACAGTATTCGGCGTGTCCTGTGCTATTAAAGTTGCAAACAGTTTGTGTCCATTGTGGTGCCGGGTTGGAGTCCGGTCTGACCTTTGCAAGTACTGGACGCGGTGGCTGCTACTGACTGACACCCGTGGGTTTCCGACTGCGAGTTATCTTAGTAACATCCTTCTCTCGGCGCTCTCTAAGGAAGCGTTTGTCAACGGGCGCTGGATTCTACTAGAAATCATGGTGAGCATCCGATTAGTGTGCACGTCACTTGGTGTCGTGTGGAGGCTAAATTTGACTCCGTATCCTGGTTGCCCGTTGTTATGTATATAAATGTCTTACTTATGAAGGTTTTGCCTAGTACTACCTGAGTCCAGTTCTGTCAATGTGTGTGGGCTTGTGACTGTCACTATTCCAAACTGATTTTAGAATCTAAGGGTATAGAATGAAGATGTAATTCTTCTCATTTACGAATTGTACTTTATAGTCAGTGAAAATGGTTGAATCTAGCTACCTTATTTGTGAGGCATGTCACTTGTTGGCTGGTATCACGAGCTCGAGCTGTTTACTAAATTGTTAGCGTCTACAAAAAAAACTAACGAAGAATTTCAGCAGTACGTAAATTTTTACTAGATGATTGACGAGTCGTCCCTGTGTTAAAGGATAAGTGATTGTATCCCTTGTTAACTGCGATCTAGTTAAAGATGCCGGAGTACCATGACTGAAATTTTTAATGAAGGCTTCTAGCGCCGTGGTAGTGGCAGCCGCCGACTTATATTACTACAGGAGGAGGAATTATTGCTACTGGCGTCGTCTATGCCACCGCCTCTGTCATCATTAATTTGAACCAATTTTGTCAATCATTTCGGCTGCTTCGAAGGCAATGGCGGTTTGATTATTACTAGCAATAGCCGATGGTTGATGTTTGTGACATCATCATTTGATCACATGTTTTGCTGTTTGTAATGCAAATGTTTTTTTTACTTAATTTAATATTCTTTACAAAAAAGGAAGTGATTTTATAGTGTTGCCCTTTTGATGTCTTTGCCATCAGTTGGTTATTGAAATTTAATCTTTTCACTTAATGTTATTCTTGGATGTTTGCTTTTAAAAATAAATTCATTAGTGCTCTTACAAACGTTAATACATTCATCCTAACGCGAATTCTTCACAGACGAATGGAAAAACTAGTAGAAGCTGACCTCAGGGAAGATCAGTTTGGATTCCGTAGAAATACTGGAGCACGTGAGGCGATACTGACCCTACGACTTATCTTAGAAGATAGGTTAAGGGAAGGAAAACCTACGTATCTGGCATTTGTTGACTTAGAGAAAGATTTTGACAATGTTTACTGGAATACTCTCTTTCAAACTCTGAAGGTGGCAAGGGTAAAATACAGGGAACGAAAGGCTATTTACAATTTGTACAGAAACCAGATGGCAGTTATAAGAGTCAAGGGGCATGAAAGGGAAGCAGTGGTTGGGAAGGGAGTGAGACAGGATTGTAGCCTATCCCAGACGTTATTAAATCTGTATATTGAGCAAACAGTAATGAAATTAAATCCAAGGAGAAGAAATAAAAACTTTGAGGTTCGCCAATGACATTGTAATTCCGTCAGAGATAGCAAAGGACTTGGAAGAGCAGTTGAACAGAATGGACAATGTTTTGAAAGGAGGATATAAGATGAAAATCAACAAAAGCAAAACGAGGATAATAGAATGTAGTCGAATTAAATCAGATGATGCTGAGGGTATCAGATTAGGAAATGAGACACTTAAGGTACTAAATGAGTTTTGCTATTTGGGGAGCAAAATAAATGATGGTGGTCGACGTAGAGAGGATATAAAATGTAGACTGGCAATGGAAAGCGTTTCTGAAGAAGAGAAATTTGTTAACATCGAGTATAAATTTAAGTGTCAGGAAGTCTTTTTTCAAAGTATTTATATGGATGTATCCTTGTATGGAAGTGAAACATGGACGATAAATAGTTTGGATAAGAATAAAATAGAAGCTTTCGAAATATGGTCTTACAGAAGAATGCTGAAGATTAGATGGGTAGATCACATAACTAATGAAGAGGTATTGAATAGAATTGGGGAGAAGAGAAATTTCTGGTACAACTTGACTAGAAGGAGAATGATCTGAGGCAACAAGGGATGACCAATTCAGTACTGGAGGGCAGTGTGGAGGGTAAATATCGTAGAGAGAGACCAAGAGATGAATACACTAAGCAGATTCAGAAGGATGTAGGTTGCAGTAGGTACTGGGAGATAAAGAAGCTTGCACAGGATAGAGTATGATGGAGAGCTGCATCAAACCACTCTCTGGACTGAAGACCACAACAACAACAATACATTCATTATGGCTCAGTATCTTTCCACTCAGTACCAGCTTCCTACTGCATTTCAGAAATGGTGGGTGGTTAGAAAATATTACTACTAACAGAGATACAAAAATGGATGGTAAGTAAAAAAGAGTGAGTACCCCTGACGTATATTATACAGCACACTAAAAAATTTAAAGGTAACTGCTAGAGAGAAAAGTATATGCACATCTGGATGAAATTTTGAAACCGGCAATGAGTCTATAGAGAGTGAACAGGGTAGGTTACAATTTACGGTAACTTATCCCTGTACAGATGCGAAACACATCTTTGTTTCTGTCACAATCAATCTCTATATGGCTCGGATGTCTTTGAGACCTGAGACTCCTGACACGCTTTGCCTTGTCTGTAAGCCAGAAATGTTGTGACTTTAGATTCCGCGACCGTTTCGCAGATCTTTTTCAGGTGAGCAAGCGTTCCTCTTGTGGCGTCTGCAGACTGAGGAGTTATCTCGTGATTGTTAGATGGGCTATAGTACACAGACTACAGTTGGTGACGAAAGGCTTATTCCTCATTTCTCTTACTACTAGAGGTCTTCACCCTACCCTCGTTTGACAGTAGAGCGCACTTGTATTTGCTTACAGTACGCACTTGCAACGACTATGTTTCGGAATTACACTCCTGGAAATGGAAAAAAGAACACATTGACACCGGTGTGTCAGACCCACCATACTTGCTCCGGACACTGCGAGAGGGCTGTACAAGCAATGATCACACGCACGGCACAGCGGACACACGAGGAACCGCGGTGTTGGCCGTCGAATGGCGCTAGCTGCGCAGCATTTGTGCACCGCCGCCGTCAGTGTCAGCCAGTTTGCCGTGGCATACGGAGCTCCATCGCAGTCTTTAACACTGGTAGCACGCCGCGACAGCGTGGACGTGAACCGTATGTGCAGTTGACGGACTTTGAGCGAGGGCGTATAGTGGGCATGCGGGAGGCCGCGTGGACGTACCGCCGAATTGCTCAACGCGTGGGGCGTGAGGTCTCCACAGTACATCGATGTTGTCGCCAGTGGTCGGCGGAAGGTGCACGTGCCCGTCGACCTGGGACCGGACCGCAGCGACGCACGGATGCACGCCAAGACCGTAGGATCCTACGCAGTGCCGTAGGGGACCGCACCGCCACTTCCCAGCAAATTAGGGACACTGTTGCTCCTGGGGTATCGGCGAGGACCATTCGCAACCGTCTCCATGAAGCTGGGCTACGGTCCCGCACACCGTTAGGCCGTCTTCCACTCACGCCCCAACATCGTGCAGCCCGCCTCCAGTGGTGTCGCGACAGGCGTGAATGGAGGGACGAATGGAGACGTGTCGTCTTCAGCGATGAGAGTCGCTTCTGCCTTGGTGCCAATGATGGTCGTATGCGTGTTTGGCGCCGTGCAGGTGAGCGCCACAATCAGGACTGCATACGACCGAGGCACACAGGGCCAACACCCGGCATCATGGTGTGGGGAGCGATCTCCTACACTGGCCGTACACCACTGGTGATCATCGAGGGGACACTGAATAGTGCACGGTACATCCAAACCGTCATCGAACCCATCGTTCTACCATTCCTAGACCGGCAAGGGAACTTGCTGTTCCAACAGGACAATGCACGTCCGCATGTATCCCATGCCACCCAACGTGCTCTAGAAGGTGTAAGTCAACTACCCTGGCCAGCAAGATCTCCGGATCTGTCCCCCATTGAGCATGTTTGGGACTGGATGAAGCGTCGTCTCACGCGGTCTGCACGTCCAGCACGAACGCTGGTCCAACTGAGGCGCCAGGTGGAAATGGCATGGCAAGCCGTTCCACAGGACTACATCCAGCATCTGTACGATCGTCTCCATGGGAGAATAGCAGCCTGCATTGCTGCGAAAGGTGGATATACACTGTACTAGTGCCGACATTGTGCATGCTCTGTTGCCTGTGTCTATGTGCCTGTGGTTCTGTCAGTGTGATCATGTGATGTATCTGACCCCAGAAATGTGTCAATAAAGTTTCCCCTTCCTGGGACAATGAATTCACGGTGTTCTTATTTCAATTTCCAAGAGTGTAGTATCCTCCGTAAGCATTCCTGTCCCTTGTGTTACTTATTCAGAGAAACTGAGGTCATAATTTGGCCCAATTATGGTTGCGGGGTTGAAACTACATCTACATCTACATCCATACTCCGCAGACCACCTGACGGTGTGTGGCGGAGGGTACCTTGAGTACCTCTATCGGTTCTGCCTTCTATTCCAGTCTCGTATTGTTCGTGGAAAGAAGGATTGTCGGTATGCCTCTGTGTGGGCTCTAATCTCTCTGATTTTATCCTCGTGGTCTCTTCGCGAGATATACGTAGGAGGGAGCAATATACTGCTTGACTCCTCGGTGAAGGTATGTTCTCGAAACTTCAACCGAGCTACTGAGCGTCTCTCCTGCAGGGTCTTCCACTGGAGTTTATCTATCATCTTCGTAACGCTTTCGCGATTACTAAATGATCCTGTAACAAAGCGCGCTGCTCTCCGTTGGATCTTCTCTATCAACCCTATCTGGTACGGATCCCACACTGGTGAGCAGTATTCAAACAGTGGGCGAACAAGCGTACTGTAACCTACTTCCTTTGTTTTCGGATTGCATTTCCTTAGGATTCTTCCAATGTATCTCAGTCTGGCATCTGCTTTAGCGACGATCAACTTTATATGATCATTCCATTTTAAATCACTCCTAATGCGTACTCCCATATAATTCATGGAATTAACCGCTTCCAGTTGCTGACCTGCTGTATTGTAACTAAATGATAAGGGATCTTTCTTCCTATGTATTCGCAGCACATGACACTTGCCTACATTGAGATTCAATTGCCGTTCCCTGCACCATGCGTCAATTCGCTGTAGATCCTCCTGCATTTCAGTACTAGATGGCGTCGGTGAGTCCAGCCATTGAACTGTAATTTATATAACGGCCTACTGTTCGGGCCCACAAGTAGATCCTGGTTTCTCGTGTTCTTCTTTCCCATAATGTGATTTTGTAATCATCACTAATGTATAACTTGGTGTAAATCGTATCTCAGTGACACTTGCCCAACGTTGCGTTCTTTCTTTTGCTGGCCATGTGTAGTTGGATTTAGGTTGTAAGTAGAAAAATTATTGTTTTTGTCCCATCTCTCCCGAGTTCTCGTCTTTGTGCAACACCTGAAGCTGCGTACATTGCACCAACTGATACACTGCGGTATTCTTCTTCAGCGTGTACCATACATGGACATGAGATTCAGGACAGGTGAACGGAGATCCATTGCTCATGACATCACAGGTAAAATACACAGTTCGTATCAGTTTCAGGGCGTGATTGAACGTCAGTGACTTTCTGTTACAGTTAAGATTCCTTTTCAAGGAACAAGCTCATTGTATTTAGATAGCTTCAAGAGCAAGAGAGTATAGAGCTTAACTTACCTGCATTGGTTTAAATTCTTGATTAAAGGTCATAGAGATTTCACTAGATTAAATTATATAACATTACATTCAGCAGCTTTTCTTCCAAGATTCAGTTGCTACAAGCAATCAAGTGGGTAAAGACAGAAGAGAATATAAAGAAAAAACTAAAAAGTTTCGTGTTGCCACCCCGAAAACGGATCGTAGACTGGCTTCATTAATACAGCATCGCACAAGTACATCATCCGAGGCAGTTTTCCAATGAACGGTTTCGTCTTTACAGGAGATCAGATTTTATACACATATTCAAGTATTACCTCCTAGGAAACCGACCGTAGACTAGGAGTGAGCTGTATTAGCAGTTTGGCACCTGCGCTCTAAGGGCGGACTTCGGATTGGTCCATCCTTTCCATCAATAAAAGCACTGCCAGTAACTGAAATTTGTAATTAGCATTTTCTGATGAAGTGAGTGATACTGAAATTATTAGTAACAATTCTCAATGCAAGTAACATCAGCATGTTTAGAGCTGTATATTCAGAAGGTAAATATACATAATAAAAGATTCGCTTCTTGGCTCCCAGGTTTTTAGTATAATCCCCACTGCCTCTCTCTCTGCTCCAGTACATACGGCAGTTACTCGCCCTATAACACTTCCACCCGCTACTGTTATACCATAACCTCAAAACTGGAGGCAATTTGCAAAACAGGATTATTTTGTTGGATTAATAATGGTATAAAGCAACAGAACAATGTTGCCCTCTGAGAGGAATTTTGCTAGGTTGTGCTGTACCTAACGGAGGTGGCTTATCGGAAGTGAAAGTCAGAATTACGTGAATATTTGAACAGTAACAAACAAAATTTTGCCTATCTGCGCTGTTCAACTGATAAAAAAAAAATGGTCGCCAGCCTAATTAGGCAAGAGAAAGATTACCGTTCTCGTTTAAGAAAGTAGGTATAAGTAACTGTAACGGACAAACACAACCTAGACTTAGCCACACGCGAGTGCAATGAACTCTGACACACATATGTTTTAAGATTGAAGCTAACAACTGGAGCAGCACAAACTATTTGCTAAATTGTAAGAGATACCGAAACACCCTATTACTTTCAGGCTTACATAAAGTGAATGGTCTTTATAACATTACTATTAACATGCACTTCTAATACACAAGATACACAAACACTTAGCGAACATGTATATATAATGTTTCACAACTGCAGCTTTCTCACTTTTACTACAGCGAAACACAATACTGACCAAATTGCAAGAAACTGACTCACCTTTTAGAATTTACTACAGACAATAATGTGATCATTTGCCTTATAAGCCTCAGTCTTAAGAACTGTTAATATTGAAGTTAGCAACAGCACTTTAAATAGCAGTTTTAATAGGAAAATTATTTTTAGCAAACAACATTTACTTTAACTCACTCCCTTGCCACATTAATTTTAACTTACTTTTTACTAAGTTCAAGAGGCATTAATCAGCATAACATTGGTCATAAATGTTCTTTCAGTAGGGACACTCGGTAATCACTTTAGTTCAAACGGAGAGGAACCTGAGAGGTGTTATGATAAGGAAAAAATCAAGGAAGGTACATAAATTCAGATATAAATTACCTTATATTTGAGCACTCTAACACATCCATTAAGCTGATCCTTCACTGTACAACATTGTATTATTCCGATGTAATGATTGCGCAATGTGGTGGTAACTGCATGTTGTTAGGTGGAATTGCAGGTAGAATTGCTGGACTCTGTCATTTCTTGGTGGCGACGACAGATACCAATTCCAGAATAGTTCCAGCTATTTATCCATCCATCCGAGGCATTGGAAAGTAGCAGAAAAAGCCTCTTTCGGAACCAGCACAATATGCATCTTTTACATGGCAGTGCACAGACTCGTAGCTCGTCTCCGACTCGTAGCTCGTCCCCGACTCGTAGCTCGTCTCCGACTGACTATCAGTTCCACCTTTTCTACCTAGGCCAACCACAATTTGCGCGCGCTACACAGTTCCGTTCCCGAGGGGAACCACTACACCTTTTACATACAAATTAACTAAGAACCCTAAGTGAAGGTCAGCAGTTTACATAACAGCAACCAAATACATTAAATAAAATAGAACATTTGCACATATTGACATTTCTAAAAAAAATTACTCACACAGAATTACAGTTATATACAGTAAGTTTTGTTCCCTCCAAATGGGACAAAGAATTTTAAATTACAGATACACTACTTTGCATAGAATCAAATCACCACATCAAAGGTTTGACAAAGAAAAGAGTACACAATTTTATGTTATCGATTCAAACACATTTACAGAATATCAACAATGTAACATTAAATAAAGCAAAAGCAAAATAAATCCATACAGCATAAGAGCTGTGGTGTTACAGCCCGACCTTTCTAAACGCTATGCGACCATCTGGCGCGTCGTTCGATGAGTCTTGGCTTGTGATCCTACTCCTTCGCTAGCCTCCCGCAACACAAAATCTCCCTACACTGTGCATAAAACATAGCAACAGAGACGTGATAAAACTTGGGCATGGATGTGCCATAAACGCCACAGGTTCTTGAGAGAAGTTGACGGCTACGTGTCATATTTTGTATAAATGTATACAGATTCCGTGTTGCATTCGCTTTTAAGACTTAAAACACTTTTTTTCAGTTTGTCAAGGGGTTGCCGACGATACGCACTATTCAGCATGTTGGTGAGAAATCAAGGCGCACCGGGTACGGGGCTACAGCAGAGATGGAGGGATGTAATTGGCTAACGCGCGGGGCGCACAGTCGCTGTCCAATCAGCGGCCACGTCCGGTCTAATTCTGCAAATCCATGTGTGCGCCCCGTAATTATAGTGACGTGGCTGCCAGGCAACACATTAGCGCATTATCAGGTAGCAGGTACCGCCGCATTCCTGCTGAAAGCGCGTCGCATTTATGTGGCGAGCCCGACAGACGTTTAAACGAGATCTCGTTGGATTTCGGCTTAAGAGGAGAGCACGCGGAGCTGAAACGGAAAAAAATTCAGAGTAGTTCCCTGTTTCATATTGTGATATTCGCTATTTTTGACTTCATTAAAACAGCAAATACGAGTAGTTAATACTTTCAGCCAGAAGGCAAATACTTGTTTATAAATAATGGTTAATGTATAATGAGGCGTTGCATGGCGACGGTGGAATTTTCTAAATAATTAAATTCGTCGTCTTTGGGCGGCAATATATATATATCTATGCGATCCTTCACTATTTTGTTCGCGGGAGAACAAATGAAGCCTTGAGCGCTAAAAAGACTTGTACTGTTTTTCTCGAGTAAGACGGACGCAGATTTGTGGTAGTCTGATCTAATTTTTACTAAATGTATATAAACGTGTTATGTCTAAGTTTGAGTGAAGTGTAAAGAACTGTTATAACTTACCGTGACGACGCACGAGCGACTCAAAGAAGACAATGGCTATATAAAAGAGCGCTCAATGGACATGATACGGACATAAAAATGTACCGTCATTGTAGTATTAAGCTTAAGGTACGATATATGTTTTAGTTATAATAAATATTTGTTCTGGGAATACTGAATCATTTAGCAGTGCTCTTTTCTATTATCTCCTCAGTATTATTTTCATTTTAATTATGAATGTTGCTAATATTACAGACACCAAGATCAGCAGTCCAATGTGCGTGTTACATTGATAAAAAGGAAACTGTTTTATCGTCTTCTTGCATCAGCTTTAATATTGAATTTCCCTTTTGTGTGATGTTACAGTTGTTTTTGCGCCCTTAAGAACTTTCTGGTCCCTTAGGAAATTGTTTTGTCATAACAATAACTTCACAACCGGGTATGATCGTATCTACGATCATGAAGTAATTAGAAGGGCGATAACGCAATTTCTTAATCAATAGCACGCTAGTTGTGACTGCCTCAAGCCACGCGAAACTGCAAGTAAAAACTATTCACATCTCATAATGCAATATTTTATGACAATGGTCAATCCATGATTCTTACGCCAATTGTGATTGATAAAACAGTAAGCTAAATCTCAATTTCCAACTTTCCATTGAATAACAACATCACTTTTATTTTGTAACATCACAATATCCTGGGTACTGCAATCTCGACATGTTCAGCTTCAAAATAATACTGAATACTTTAGGTAGAAACCACGTGCCTAGTCAATTAAAAGCTTTCTAGCCACTCAGCTGTCGTTAAACATCGAAACAAAGAAATAAAACCGCAGGATGTCCAGTTCAGAACTCGCTGTATACGAGGGTTGGAACTTAAATAGTGGCAACTATTTATTCGCAACCGATACAAAAGAGTTACATGTTTGCACCTGTTACTGTCCTTCAAGGTAGTCACCACCGTTGTGTACAAACCCTTGCCAGCGATGTGGAAGGCGTAGTATACCGTTAAGCAGAGCCGGTTCTGTTGTTGGTGCGAATGGAGCCGTCTACCGCCTGTCGAATCTCTGGAACAGTTCTGAAGCGAATGCCACGAACTGGTTCCTTCATCTTCGGAATCAAATCAAAGTCACAAGGACTTAAGTCCGGGGAGTATGGTGGATGGTGCAGTACTTCCCAGTCCCATAGACCGAACAGAGCAGCCACAGCTTGCCGACCTTCGTTGAAGGCTTTTACCCAACGTGCCACTGTTCTGTACGGTAATGCCGATTCCCCGCACGCCTGTTCAAGACTTTGACACTGTCGTGCTGTACGATCTCTGGCACATTCAATCTTGATCTTCGACCATAAATATAATAGACTGGCCCTGACGTCATTTTCGTGGCTCCAACATCTCTGGGCTAAAGTCACGTGAATGTTGGCAAAACATGGTTGTTTCGTGTTGCGCTTATGGCTGTACTCAGCGTTTTGTCGGGGAATATGGCATTACATTTCACGAGTGTTTCTATGACAGTGCAGATGCGTTTATTGAAATCTGCTGAATTGACTTTTATATGTTTTTTACACTTGAAATAGAGTATCACGTAAATTAAAGTGTTGAAAGTGATGCCTGTAAAGTCAGACTCATATTAAATTTTGGAAACTATCTGTGATAATTCGGTTACAGAAGTAAATATAACTGTTTGTCGTTCCTACTCATGGGTTCCCTAAGGATGAAAACCGAAGGCAGCTTTGGATACAGGCCCTGAAACGGAAAAACTTTAAGCCATCGGCACATACGCGCATTTTTGTATATACAAGTGAGATTATAATGAGGTAAGAGCACCTATAGTCGACACTTGAAGAGAATTTTTTTTCTACCTTCTAATACTATTAAATAAATGTAGGCTCCAAAATTATTTTCTGAAACTTCAAAGTCTCACCTTTCATCTAAAATATCATTTTTTTAAAACTGATAGTTTAAACTTTTGTAAAAATAGTAGGAACTGAACCTTTGAAGTGCACCTAAAATTGATACTCTAAAATGGACCTGCTCCAAAAGTCGACAATTTTGGCACCTATAGTTTACATAATTCCCATATCCCATTTTCTTTTATAAAGTGACTAGAGCTCAAAACGTGGCTAATCCAATATTTAAAGTTTAGACACGAGCCCACTCTTAGTGTTTAAAAGAATTCTTACGACATGTTACTTTAATTGATAGTTTATAGTAATTTCGTCCCGCTGCCCACGAGAGGGGCGTTCGATGTATTTGTTAGATTCTATAAATGATACTGTGGGCAAATCCATGTCAAATGTAGTTCTGCCATAATTTTTCGCAAATAAAAAAGAAAGCGTTTGACAGTCAGTTGAGAAATGTGGGTAAAATACGATACAAACATAGGATGGCAGACCGCTGATTTGAAATCCCGCCACGTTTTGCCAACAGTCACGTGGTTTATGTTGGAGCCACACCAGCCCTATAGCTTCTGCTCAGCAAGGCCAGTCTACTAGTATCTATGGTCGAAGATCTTGATCCAACTCTGTTGTTCCTGTTTCGAAAACATAGTGACACCGTTACGTTAGACCGCTCGCTCACAAGTGACCGTTTTTTTTTTTTTATGGGACTTAACTGCTAAAGTCATCAGTCCCTCCAAGTGACTGATTTTCCCTCGATTGTGCGCACGCCGGTGACGTGGGACGGGCGATTACATTTGCTCGGAGGTAAGGTAGGTATGTCAACCACGTGTGGTATCAGCGACAATAGTAGATTCCATTGCATAGTGTCTCCAAATCAGTGTTGCCACTATTTAAGTTCCAACCTACGTGTTTGTAACATTGCAGGATATACAGATAAAAGAGACTGGACCTGTTAAATTCTTGAGATTAAAATTCAATAATAAATCCAGTTTAGGGTGCGTACGACAGAACTGCTGAAATGTCTAAACAAATCTTTATTTGCAATGAAAACGCTGTCAGAAAAACGTGGCATGAATTTTAAAAAAAAGGTGATGCACATGGTTTCTTTTATTCCAGAACGTCATACGGTGCCATATTTTAGGATAACACATCAAGCCGACGCAAATTTTTCCGGATCCAAATCATGTATTACGAATTGTCTAAGATATAAACTCTTTTTTCAGAAACCTGTCCAGTGAACTGTGTACGTCAGCTACTGCTTCTCTAGTTTGTTTATTCCTAGACCTAATATGTCATAAACAATACGCTTTTTCAACCAGTAGACCTTCTCACGGAATCAGAAACTACAATACAACAAAAGCCCATAAAGACTTAAAACCACTCGATTTGCTCCAGAAAAGTGCTTCTTATTCAAAACACACATTTTTCGCAATCTTCCCGGAAATCCCAAGAAGCTTAACTACTGACATAATCAATTTTAAGGGTAGTCTAACGGATTTATTGTTGCCGAAGTAAGCATACGTCGATAAATTTCTCAGCAAAACCAGTTAACTGCGTCACATAACAAGAATGCTACTCGTACGTAGGACCTGTTCTCGAAATGATTTAGTGCAGTAATGCGACGTCAAGCCTTTTTAAAATGGTTTTGTACTGTAGCCTTGATATTATCTACCTCATTTTCGTATGTATCCTTTTGAAAGTTCGCGTTAAGTTTTTAAATGAAATGAAATTTTTGACTTTCGGGATTTGCTTGAGAGCCACTGCAGATTCTGCAGAAATAACAAAGCATGTCAGTCATTTTGTACATATGGCACGTACCACACCCACATCAACGTGGACCTATGGACAATGTATCTAATCTCATACAAAACAGTCCCAAGAAGAAACAAGTACAAAAGTGGAAGAAGAATAAGACTAGTGGAAGAGAGCAAATAATGGATCAGTTGCACTGTTCTTAAGGTTGTACGGAAGGTCAGAAGAGGAAGTGAGCAGCCAGTTCCCAGAAGAATGCCTCAGTTAGAGGCTCAAAACTTCCTGGAAAGCACAAAAAACTTTTAATTTCACATATCACTGTTCGTCTAGTAGAGACATTCTTCACATGTGATATACATTTGTAGGGTGTTGAAAAATGAATAACAACAGCTTGTTGAGCTTTGTATTATATTCGTCTTATTTTTGCTATATAACGGAGTTGGGCGAGCCGTTTGTCAGTAATGATTACCGATTTTCGTCTACTGATTCTTTATACTCGGTTTTTCACCTAAAAACATAACGTTTTCACTCACGCACAGAAAACATCAGTAAATACGAGAGGTGTTCAATAAGTAATGTAACATTTTTTTCCTCGGCCAATTTCTTTTGGAAAAAAGGGGGGAATTTTTTGTGGGACTGTGGTAAATTCCCGCTTGAACCGCTATAGTTTTATGAAGTTCCGATAGGCTGTGGCGCTATACGTAACCTTCAAAATGGCGTCTATAACGGAGGTGAATTCCAAGCAGAGAACTGTCGTTGGGTTTCTTTTGGCAGGAGACGAGAGCATCGCAGATATACACAGGCGCTTTCAGAATGTCAACGGAGACCTCACAGTGAACAAAAGCACGGTGAGTCGTTGGGCGCGGCGTCTGACACCATCGAAACAAGTGTGAGCAGACCTGTCCGGTGTCCCGCATGCCAGCAGGCCGCACGCAGCTGTTATTCCTGCAATGTTGGAAGTTGCCAACACTCTGATTCGAGGGTGATCGACTGATAATAATGAAACACCTCTCTGCTCAACTGGACGTCTGGGACTCTGAAGGGGCTGTTTTGTTTGATGTTCTCCTCTCACGGTGCAACGATCAACTCTGAAATTTATTGTGTTACCCTCAGAAAATTGAAGAAACGACTTCAGCGCATTCGTTGCCACAAAAATGCAAACGAACTTCTCCTTCTCCATGAGAACGCCAGTCCTCACACAAGTCTACGCGCACGAGAGGAGCTCACAAAACGTCACTGGACTCTTTCTTCCTCATCCACGCTGCAGCCCAGGTCTCGCGCCTTCAGACTTCCACCTGTTTGGCCCAATGAAGGACACACTCCGAGGGAAGCAATACGTGGATGGTGGGGAGGTTACTGTTGCAGCAAGATTTTGGATTCGACGTCGACCAGTAGAGTGGTACCGCACTAACATACAGGACCTGCGTAGGGCTGTCACACTGAACGGAAATTACGTTGAAAAATTGGGTTTTCTGGCCGAAAGAGAGGGGAATAATATGGAGTACTGCAATCCTGAATAAAACCAAAACGTGTTGCGTTACTTACTGGAAGTCTTTCATAGCTATTTCTTCAAGTGTATACTGATTACTGGATATTTGTTTTCGAATGTTACTCATGTTGTCATAGAAACAGATCTTTGAAATTATACGCAGCTTGAGTATATGTAGAAGAAAGGCGCCTTTTTTTAGAACGTGTTCTGTTTCTGCAAGAATAAATTGTTCGCAAGCAGAAGGAAACCACGCTTACAACAATTTAAGTAAAGGTAATATATTTTCTTGGTTGCATATTTGAAAGATAGACAACTGAGTCGATACTTTTTGAGGAGGCCGAAGAGGCAGCAGTCTTTTGACTGATCTCTTACGACGACCAACCGCTGTCTCCTCCCTTGCGCCTAGGTCTTCAACTCAGAGTAACACGTAACACCTAACGTCCGCTATTGTTTGCTGAAATATTGCATTCTCTGTCTTCCCCTCTTTTTTACTCTCTATTGCTCAGTCTTGAATTTATTCCTGATGTCGTAATACATCTCCAGCCATCCTGTACTAACTTCTTACTATTTATTCCTCTCCCAACCCTCTGGAGCATTACATCTCAAACTCTTTGATTTCCTTCTTTTCATATTTCTCTACAGTCTATGATACACTTCCACGCACTACTACTATGCACCATACATACATTCGTAGAAATTTGTTGTTCGAATTAAGGAGGCTCTGAGCACTTCAAATGGCTCTGAGCACTATGGGACTCAACTGCTGAGGTCATTAGTCCCCTAGAACTTAGAACTACTTAAACCTAACTAACCTAAGGACATCACAAACATCCATGCCCGAGGCAGGATTCGAACCTGCGACCGTAGCGGTCTTGCGGTTCCAGACTGCAGCGCCTTTAACCGCACGGCCACTTCGGCTGGCACTCTGAGCACTATGGGACTTAACATCTGAGGTCATCAGTCCCCTAGAACTTAGAACTACTTAAACCTAACTAACCTAAGGACAGCACACAACACCCAGCCATCACGAGGCAGAGAAAATCCCTGACCCCGCCGGGAATCGAACCCGGGAACCAGGGCGTGGGAAGCGAGAACGCTACCGCACGACCACGAGATGCTGGCGTTCGAATTAAGGCCTACATTTAATACAACTACACTTCTTTGTGCTCAGCTGCTCCTCGATAGCTGAGTACTTCTTTAGTTTACTCTCAATCCATACTGCGGGCTCACTAAACTGTCCATTCGTTTCCCTCAGTGATATCGCAATGACATCAGCGAATCCTGTGCAGCGAATTTTTATTTTTCCGAGGATTTCAAACCTCTTGAACCACATCGTTGAACTTTCCTGTGAAGACGTCTTGATGTTTTCTGAATAGACGTCAGAATTGCCTCTCCGATTATCTTTCCTGAGGCTGCTCTTATAAGATAGCAAATGGTTCAAATGGCTCTGAGCACTATGGGACTTAACATCTGAGGTCATCAGTCCCCTAGAACTTAGAACTACATAAATCTAACTAAACTAAGAACATCACACACATCCATGCCCGAGGCAGGATTCGAACCTGCGACCGTAGTATTCACGCGGTTCCGGACTGAAGGGCCCAGAACTGCTCGGCCACCGCGTACGGCAGATAGCAAATAAGCCAATAAAAGCTAATTGATTTCTTCCGTTTGTGTTTCCCTTTTATGTAGAAGCAAGGTACAAAATAAAATAAAACTATTATAACTAAATAAGATCTAGTAAGTACCTTGCCAGCTATTGATGTGGAGGCCCCAAGTTCGATTCCCAGTGATCACCTCAGATTTTTCTATGATGGGAAAGTCTGAAGAGAGGTCCACTCAGCCTCGTGAAGCCAGATGAGAAACTGCCGCAACAAACGCAGCGAAACCGACTCTTAAGAAGCTGAAGTGGCCTGAAAGTGAAAGACCTGCACTCGCCATTTATTTATTGTCTTTCCAAAAGCCACGTTGGGCCGTCTAACACAGGTGTAATCAACCGGTCTTTTTTACCTGCCGCATACTTTTGTATCTCTGTTTTCAGTAAAATTTTCTGGCCTTCCACCAGTTCCACAGTTATGGTGATGTATAAAGTAGGGAAGTAACTTTACTTCAAAAAATTTATAAAGCTAATTTACAGCAAGTTAAGGCATATCACAGTAATGACTTCCCATATACTTTATCTCAAAAATTTGTGAAAAACCAACGAAAATGTTTTCAGAACCCCTTCCGCCTGCCGCTCACCATGAAAGTGGGACGCCTGTAACCTCCCCACTATGTGTTTATCTATGAAACGTAGCACAGTTTTATCTTTCCACTCTATAAAAAATCTAAATATTACCAAAATTATGTACCCACAGACTGTTATGCAACTATGCTAACCTTTTACTAAACAGAACCTAACTTTAACTGAACTGTAGATGATTTGAATACAACTTGTCTTTATATTAAAAGAGCAGCTGAAGTAAAACGATTATCTACGATTTGGTTACACTCGTCTGGTATGAGGCGTTCCTGGGGGGAGGGGGAGGGGGTGTCTACTAGGTACCGAACCGCACAATAACACTGGGTTCGGTGTGGGGCGGCGGTGGGGTGGGTGGACTGCTGTGCGGCTGTGAACCACTGAGAGCTATGGCTGGACGTAGCCTCTCTGTCGATTTTAGGTCCCCAGTTCAATACACACACACACACACACACACACACACACACACACACACACACACACACACAAGGTGACATCACTATGGAGTGATATGGGGCAAGAGTTTGACCAACGTGTCGCCCTCAGCACTGGCATGCTTATCAAAACGAGAAAATAACTCTTTGATTTTGTAATTATCTACGCATGTGATGCCTGACGAACGTTAATCCTATTCGAATGAATGTATAGGTATTTTAATTCGTAATTTAAGGTTCCTTTATTGTAAATAACATGTTAAGCTTTGCTTTGCTATTTGATGCTGATGGTGCCACCTGGGGCAGACCCTTGCCCAGTATCCGTAGTTTTTGCTTCGTTGTGATGTCACCATATTAGTTCTACCAGCCTGTCTTTGACAGTTATGTATTCAACACGTACTTTAAGTTCATCTTATAAGTAGGCTGTTTAGGTTTTTATGTTCGTAACGCCACATAGCGCTCTGTATGAAAATCACTGACTGTGCTGTGTGCAGTCTGTGGCTGGTTTGCATTGTTGGAATATTTGCTATTGCAGTGGTGGGCAGTTGGATGTGGACAGCGAGGTGAGCCGCCAGCAGTGGTGGATGTGGGAAGAGAGATGGCAGAGTTTTGACAGCGGACGATCTGGACGTGTGTCCATCAGAAAAACGAAATTTGTAAGACTGGATGTCATGAACTGATTATATATAATGACTTTTACACACTATTAAGGTAAATACATTGTTTGTTCTCTATCAAAATCTTTCATTTGCTAAGAATGCCTATCAGTAGTTAGTGCCTTCAGTACTTATGATCCTTTATTTAGCTGGCAGTATTGGCGTTCGCTGTATTGCGGTAGTTCGAGTAACGAAGATTTTTGTGAGGTAAGTTCAAATGCTTCAAATGGCTCTGAGCACTATGGGACTCAACATCTTAGGTCATAAGTCCCCTAGAACTTAGAACGATTTAAACCTAACTAACCTAAGGACATCACACACACCCATGCCCGAGGCAGGATTCGAACCTGCGACCGTAGCAGTCCCGCGGTTCCGGACTGCAGCGCCAGAACCGCTAGACCACCGCGGCCGGCTGTGAGGTAAGTGATTCATGAAATGTATAGGTTATTGTTAGTCACGGCCGTTCTTTTGTAGGCATTATTGAAAGTCAGATTGCGTTGCGCTAAAAATATTGTGTGTCAGTTTAGTTATGATCAGAATAAGTAAAGAGAGAAATGTTTGAGTACGTTCAGTTTTGCTCAGTTGTTTGAAAATCAAATAACGTAAGGGGTTTACCAGCACAGTAATTCATAAATTTTTCTAAGGAGGGGTTTCAATCTCAACAACGTGACGTATTTGATATGAGCCCATTTTCTTTAACCAATGACTGTTTCTTATTCATACTGCATGTCACTATTGTTAAAATGTTTTACTTGATATCAATGTATGCCAAAGGCCTTGCCGCTGTAGTAACACCGGTTCGCGTCAGATAACCGAAGTTAAGCGCTGTCGGGCTTGGCTAGCACTTGGATGGGTGACCGCCCGAGTCTTCCGAGCGCTGTTGGCAAGCGGGCTGCAATCAGCTTCTGTGAGGCCAATTAAGGAGCTACTTGATTGAGGAGTCTCGGCTCAGGTCACGAAAAGTGGCAACGGCTGGGAGAGTGGTGTGCTGACACATGCCACGCCGTGTCCGCATCCAGTGTCGTACGAGGTGCATTCAAGTTCTAAGGCCTCCGATTTTTTTTTCTAATTAACTACTCACCCGAAATCGATGAAACTGGCGTTACTTCTCGAAGTAATCGCCCTGCAGACGTACACATTTTTCACAACGCTGACGCCATGATTCCATGGCAGCGGCGAAGGCTTCTTTAGGAGTCTGTTTTGACCACTGGAAAATCGCTGACGCAATAGCAGCACGGCTGGTGAATGTGCGGCCACGGGGAGTGTCTTTCATTGTTGGAAAAAGCCAATAGTCACCAGGGGCCAGGTCAGGTGAGTAGGGAGCATGGGGAATCACTTCAAAGTTGTTATCACGAAGAAACTGTTGCGTAACGTTAGCTCGATGTGCGGGTGCGTTGTCTTGGTGAAACAGCACACGCGCAGCCCTTCCCGGACGTTTTTGTTGCAGTGCAGGAAGGAATTTGTTCTTCAAAACATTTTCGTTGGATGCACCTGTTACCGTAGTGCCCTTTGGAACACAATGGGTAAGGATTACGCCCTCGCTGTCCCAGAACATGGACACCATCATTTTTTCAGCACTGGCGGTTACCCGAAATTTTTTTGGTGGCGGTGAATCTGTGTGCTTCCATTGAGCTGACTGGCGCTTTGTTTCTGGATTGAAAAATGGCATCCACGCCTCATCCATTGTCACAACCGACGAAAAGAAAGTCCCATTCATGCTGTGGTTGCGCGTCAACATTGCTTGGCAACATGTCACACGGGCAGCCGTGTGGTCGTCCGTCAGCATTCGTGGCACCCACCTGGATGACACTTTTCGCATTTTCAGGTCGTCGTGCAGGATTGTGTGCACAGAACCCACAGAAATGCCAACTCTGGAGGCGATCTGTTCAACAGTCATTCGGCGATCCCCCAAAACAATTCTCTCCACTTTCTCGATCGTGTCGTCAGACCGGCTTGTGCGAGCCCGAGGTTGTTTCGGTTTGTGTCACACGATGTTCTGCCCTCATTAAATTATCGCACCCACGAACGCACTTTCGACACATCCATAACTCCATCACCACATGTCTCCTTCAGCTGTCGATGAATTTCAATTGGTTTCACACCACGCAAATTCAGAAAACGAATGATTGCACGCTGTTCAAGTAAGGAAAACGTCGCCATTTTAAGTATTTAAAACAGTTCTCATTCCCGCCGCTGGCGGTAAAATTCCATCTGCCGTACGGTGCTGCTATCTCTGGGACGTATTGATAATGAACGCGGCCTCATTTTAAGACAATGCGCATGTTTCTATCTCTTTCCAGTCCGGAGAAAAAAAAAATCGGAGGCCTTAGAACTTGAATGCACCTCGTACATCGGCTGAAGATGACACGGCGTCCGGTCGGGGCCTCTTCGGACGGAGTTTCATTTACTTTCGCTCATCTCAATGCATCGTTTATTTTCAGACAGCCTTATAGAGGGTAAATCCGAAGCGCGTTATAATAAGATCATTTCTTCAAAATCTGTCATTTCACTGAGTGACCTATCCAGTATTTGTGCAGTAGTGTTCACTTATGCTTTATAGCCGCATGCTTCCTACACGACTTTCTGTTGCAACTTGTAACGTCACCAGTTTTTCTAGTTGGTAGTTCATAGATTAGTATTGATCGGCCCTGTCTAAAACTCGGCGATAGTCGGTAGAGCGATGATACCGTTATTAGGTAAAGACGACGTTACAAAAAACAGTGCTGAACTGAACTCTCGACGTGTGCATGATATTTACTTCACGATTTGTGACCAATATTACGCTACTCGTCGTAATTAACTCGTTTATATTCGATGGTTTAACAGTTGCTATAAAAATATTAATAAGTTCAATTTAGTTCCACCGACACAAACCTCCTCACAGTTTGCTTGTAATTTCAAATCTCTAATAAGTCGTAACATTGCGATTGCTTCCTAACGTCAAAGAGTTTCTATATATGCGCCGAGCGCTTCAGTCAAATATTATCGCAAGACGCAAAAGATCTCAGTTATGACTCTAAACAATTTTGTAATTTGGATTCACAAATGCGTAAATCGGCACGAAAGGGTGGTTTATTTCACAATAAAAATCACTTCCTAACAAGGCCGTGAGGAAGAAGCCTTCCCAGTTGGTGGGGGGAGGGGCGGAATTAATAAATTATCTGCTTTAAAACTATTGCCAAGTTCCAGGGTCCATTTGCAATTACGAATGAAGTCAACTGTCTATCACTGTTCAATGCCTAACTAGAGTTGAGTTGGAGTTATCTAATTAAAAAGTTCACTTCAGTCCTCTATCTGAATTCTAAACGATGTATAGTTGAAGTCAGTGCTTCGTTTCACTGCGACATAGTAGATCGCAATTATCATTCCCCAAATACAACCTAGCCGTGCCTACATATACGAGTATTCAAACAAGTCTCACCAGCTTCGACTAACTCTCGAAACGTAGTGACAATGGATCAAATTTTCCTTAGCCATTACTCACGATTCTCAAAGACTACTCACACGAAGTATTCTTTGAGATCGTTGGTTCTACTTTGCTAATTTTAATTATAATGTTTTTGCGATTTACTATAATTTTGAGTTTGAGTTTACTGAGATTCTGTCTTTCTTTTGCGAGTTGATAAATTACTAAATATAAGGTTCTTTTTTCAATTACTGGTTATTATCCAAATAATTGTGTTAAATGGAACTTTGGTTACTTGTTCACTTTTCATGGTATTTGGAACTTGTTTTGGGGAAATTTTTGGGGTACTGGCTGCTTTTTTTTTTCTTCTTTCATATTTTGGTCCGAGGAAGTGGCATTACAACCTTCAGTTCGTTTGGCTTTGGGGACTGATAATCGCTGAAGCTGTGGGCATTCGATGATAAAATATAAGTAGAAAATAATGTTATGAGACGAGGAGATCAGACTGTCTCAAGCATAAAGTGAGAATCGGTAGCTGTAGTGAACGGATTAGTGGCACCTTCCATGTATGTTGCCTATTTAAAGATGCGTTTTATTTGGAATCAAGTGACGAATTCCCACAGGAATGTATTCTGGGGAGGTCCTCACACACACGGCGACGCTGCGGGAGGCGGGTTGGTAAGAACTTTTTTACGGTCTAGGCTAAAAGCGTACCTTCAGGCCTGTCCGCCTAAACTGTGCGTACAATGCGGTGCGGTACCTATTCTGGGCTGGCGTGTCGGCCCGCCTGGTTTGTTTACGGCGACTTTTAACACTGCTGGAGGCATGTCGCACAGTGCGTGGACGGCGCTCCCGACGAGGTCCCTACTGTGGGGACGAAACTCTTGTCCACTTGTAGTGGCACGAAAAATTCAGTCGTATCATTACTGATATTTCCAGCAGGAACGATGTATGAAGACACAATCTAAAAATGCTAATTACCGTTTTTTTCTACACTGATTTTGTTGTTGTTGTTGTTGTGGTCTTAAGTCTTGAGACTGGTTTGATGCAGCTCTCCATGCTACCCTATCCTGTGCAAGCTTCTTCATCTCCAAGTACCTACTGCAGCCTACATCCTTCTGAATCTGCTTAGTGTATTCATCTCTTGGTCTCCCTCTACGATTTTTACCCTCCACGCTGCCCTCCAGTACTAAATTGGTGATCCCTTGATGCCTCAGAACATGTCCTACCAACCGATCCCTTCTTCTAGTCAAGTTGTGCCAGAAACTCCTCCCCAATTCTTTTCCATACCTCCTCATTAGTTATGTGATCTACCCATCTAATCTTCAGCATTCTTCTGTAGCACCACATTTCGAAAGCTTCTATTCTCTTCTTGTCTAAACTATTTATCGTCCATGTTTCACTTCCATACATGGCTACACTCCATACAAATACTTTCAGGAAAGACTTCGTGACAATTAAATCAATACTCGATGTTAACAAATTTCTCTTCTTCAGAAACGCTTTCCTTGCCATTGCCAGTCTACATTTTATATCCTCTCTGCTTCGACCATCATCAGTTATTTTACTCCCCAAATAGCAAAACTCCTTTAATGCTTTAAGTGTCTCACTTGCTAATCTAATTCCCTCAGCATCACCCGAGTTAACTCGACTACATTCCATTATACTCGTTTTGCTTTTGTTTATGTTCATCTTATACCCTCCTTTAAGACACTCTCCATTCCGTTCAACTGCTCTTCCAAGTCCTTTGCTGTCTCTGACAGAACTACAATCTCATCGTCGTACCTCAAAGTTTTTATTTCTTCTCCATGGATTTTAATACCTACTCCGAACTTTTCTTTTGTTTCCTTTACTGCTTGCTCAATATACAGATTGAATAGCATCGGGGATAGTCTATAACCCTATCTCACTCCCTTCCCAACCACTGCTTCCCTTTCATGTCCCTCGACTCTTGTAACTGCCATCTGGTTTCTGTACAAATTGTAACTAGCCTTTCGCTCACTGATTTTATTCGCTCTAAAAAAAAAAAATGTCTCTGAGCACTATGGGACTTAACATCTGAGGTCATCAGTCCCCTAGACTTGTTGTTGTTGTTGTTGTGGTCTTCAGTCCTGAGACTGGTTTGATGCAGCTCTCCATGCTACTCTATCCTGTGCAAGCTTCTTCATCTCCCAGTATCTACTGCAACCTACATCTTTCTGAATCTGCTTAGTGTATTCCTCTCTTGGTCTCCCCCTACAATTTTTACCCTCCACGCTGCCCTCCAATACTAAATTGGTGATCCCTTGATGCCTCAGAACATGTCCTACCAACCGATCCCTTCTTCTGGTCAAGTTGTGCCACAAACTTCTCTTCTCCCCAATCCTATTCAATACTTCCTCATTAGTTATGTGATCTACCCATCTAACCTTCAGCATTCTTCTGTAGCACCACATTTCGAAAGCTTCTATTCTCTTCTCGTCCAAACTATTTACCGTCCATGTTTCACTTCCATACATGGCTACACTCCATACAAATACTTTCAGAAATGACTTCCTGACACTTAAATCTATACTCGATGTTAACAAATTTCTCTTCTTCAGAAACGCTTTCCTTGCCATTGCCAGTCTACATTTTATATCCTCTCTGCTTCGACCATCATCAGTTATTTTACTCCCCAAATAGCAAAACTCCTTTACTGCTTTAAGTGTCTCACTTGCTAATCTAATTCCCTCAGCATCACCCGAGTTAACTCGACTACATTCCATTATACTCGTTTTGCTTTTGTTTATGTTCATTTTATACCCTCCTTTAAGACACTCTCCATTCCGTTCAACTGCTCTTCCAAGTCCTTTGCTGTCTCTGACAGAATTACAATGTCATCGGCGAACCTCAACGTTTTTATTTCTTCTCCATGGATTTTAATACCTACTCCGAATTTTTCTTTTGTTTCCTTTACTGCTTGCTCAATATACAGATTGAATAGCATCGGGGAGAGGCTACAACCCTGTCTTACTCCCTTCCCAACCACTGCTTCTCTATCATGCCCCTCGACTCTTATAACTGCCATCTGGTTTCTGTACAAATTGTAAATAGCCTTTCGTCCCTGTATTTTACCCCTGCCACCTTTAGAATTTGAAAGAGAGTATTCCAGTCAACATTGTCAAAAGCTTTCTCTAAGTCTACAAATGCTAGAAACGTAGGTTTGCCTTTCCTTAATCTTTCTTCTAAGATAAGTCGTAAGGTCAGTATTGCCTCACGTGTTCCAGTATTTCTACGGAATCTAAACTGATCTTCCCCGAGGTCGGCTTCTACCAGTTTTTTCATTCGTCTGTAAAGAATTCGTGTTAGTATTTTGCAGCTGTGGCTTATTAAACTGATTGTTCGGTAATTTTCACATCTGTCCACACCTGCTTTCTTTGGGATTGGAATTATTATATTCTTCTTGAAGTCTCAGGTATTTCGCCTGTTTCATACATCTTGCTCACCAGATGGTAGAGTTTTGTCAGGCCTGGCTCTCCCAAGGCCGTCAGTAGTTCCAATGGAATGTTGTCTACTCCGGGGTCCTTGTTTCGACTCAGGTCTTTCAGTGCTCTGTCAAACTCTTCACGCAGTATCGTATCTCCCATTTCATCTTCATCTACATCCTCTTCCATTTCCATAATATTGTCCTCAAGTGCATCGCCCTTGTATAGACCCTCCATATACTCCTTCCACCTTTCTGCTTTCCCTTCTTTGCTTAAAACTGGGTTACCATCTGAGCTCTTGATGTTCATACAAGTGGTTCTCTTATCTTCAAAGGTCTCTTTAATTTTCCTGTAGGCAGTATCTATCTTACCCCTAGTGAGATAAGCCTCCACATCCTTACATTTGTCCTCTAGCCATGCCTGCTTAGCCATTTTGCACTTCCTGTCGATCTCATTTTTGAGACGTTTGTATTCCTTTTTGCCTGCTTCACTTACTGCATTTTTATATTTTCTCCTTTCATCAATTAAATTCAATATTTCTTCTGTTACCCAAGGATTTCTACTAGCCCTCTTCTTTTTACCTACTTGATCCTTTGCTGCCTTCACTACTTCATCCGTCAAAGCTACCCATTCTTCTTCTACTGTATTTCTTTCCCCCATTCCTGTCAATTGTTCCCTTATGCTCTCCCTGAAACTCTCTACAACCTCTGGTTCTTTCAGTTTATCCAGGTCCCATCTCCTTAAATTCCCACCTTTTTGCAGTTTCTTCAGTTTTAATCTACAGGTCATAACCAATAAATTGTGGTCAGAGTCCACATCTGCCCCTGGAAATGTTACAATTTAAAACCTGGTTCCTAAATCTCTGTCTTACCATTATATAATCTATCTGATACCTTTTAGTATCTCCAGGGTTCTTCCATGTATACAACCTTCTATCATGATTCTTAAACCAAGTATTAGCTATGTTTAAGTTGTGCTCTGTGCAAAATTCTACTAGACGGCTTCCTCTTTCATTTCTTAGCCCCAATCCATATTCACCTACTACGTTTCCTTCTCTCCCTTTTCCTACACTCGAATTCCAGTCACCCATGACTATTAAATTTTCGTCTCCCTTCACTGTCTCAATAATTTCTTTTATTTCATCATTCATTTCTTCAATTTCTTCGTCATCTGCAGAGCTAGTTGGCATATAAACTTGTACTACTGTAGTAGGTGTGGGCTTCGTATCTATCTTGGCCACAATAATGCGTTCACTATGCTGTTTGTAGTAGCTTACCCGCATTCCTATTTTCCTATTCATTATTAAACCTACTCCTGCATTACCCCTATTTGACTTTGTATTTATAACCCTGTAGTCACCTGACCAGAAGTCTTGTTCCTCCTGCGACCGAACTTCACTAATTCCCACTATATCTAACTTTAACCTATCCATTTCCCTTTTTAAATTTTCTAACCTACCTGCCCGATTAAGGGATCTGACATTCCACGCTCCGATCCGTAGAACGCCAATTTTCTTTCTCCTGATAACGACATCCTCTTGAGTAGTCCCCGCCCGGAGATCCGAATGGGGGACTATTTTACCTCCGGAATATTTTACCCAAGAGGACGCCATCATCATTTAATCATACAGTAAAGCTGCGTGCCCTCGGGAAAAATTACGGCCGTAGTTTCCCCTTGCTTTCAGCCGTTTGCAGTACCAGCACAGCAAGGCCGTTTTGGTTATTGTTACAAGTCCAGATCAGTCAATCATCCAGACTGTTGCCCTTGCAACTACTGAAAAGGCTGCTGCCCCTCTTCAGGAACCACACGTTTGTCTGGCCTCTCAACAGATACCCCTCCGTTGTGGTTGTACCTACGGTACGGCTATCTGTATCGCTGAGGCACACAAGCCTCCCCACTAACGACAAGGTCCATGGTTCAGGGGGGGGGGGGGGGCCCTAGACTTAGAACTACTTAAACCTAACTATTCTAAGGACATCACACACATCCATGCCCGAGGGAGGATTCGAGCCTGCTACCGTAGCAGCAGCGTGGTTCCTGACTGAAGCGCCTAGAACCGCTCGGCCACAACGGCTGGCTATTCGCTCTAAAGCCGAGTGTATTGTACTGAAAGCGCTTCATCGTATGATCTGGGTAAAGAATCGTAACAGTGACGAACATAAGGCGCTGGTGCTAGCTCGACGGCCTTCTTCACTTTAAATGTGCTTGGCAATCAGCGGTGAATTACTCCAGTTCAACTCGCGAACGTAATAGTTACCAAGTTGTCTGTCGCGTTCTGGAAGTAACGCTTGTGCATTAGCAATGGCTCAGCAACAATTATTATTTGTTCCAAGTCTTACACACTTTGATACCTTCTGCTTACGCCAGATTTCATATTACCACATTTGTGTCCATGCTCATGACAGCATACAGACATTAATGTAAATATGGCACGAGGGTGAATTGTCTCGTGGAGTTAACAAAATGGCATAATGTTATTTCCACGTTCTGAATTGCACTAAAAATGCCGTCAACGTAACTGGTAACAAATGGAAACTTGCCATTTAGAGTGACAGAGGCCTTGGACAAAACAAAAACCGTGAACTTATATCTGTAAATGTTCGTAGTGTCTTGTGACTACTTGATTGCATATCTGGTTTTAGACCACAGTTTCCTGTCTTGTCGTTGAATTTTTGTCTCAACAGAAAATCGCAAGAAGGTAGTTAAAGTATTACGTACCTGGTGATTTACAGGAAGTAATTACTTCATCACGCTCTTCTTTACCATTCATCACATACAAATCGGAGGAAAAGGACGTTATTGCCTTTCAGACTGCTGCTGAAAAAGTCTTCAACACAGCAAAAAGGTACACGTCAGTTGTGATGCACAAATTAAAATCACCTCATCTGAAACAGTGCACACCCAAACAACATTCACTGGCATTGAACAGTTGGAAATGTAAACGTCGTAAAGAGAGGCAAAACAGTTGGCTATATCATTCATGTACGACTTTCGTAGTGCAAAGTATTTCACGTTTGTCTGCTGAAACAAAGGGCATCTTTGCTATGGCATCTCCTTTATGCCACATCACCACTGCTAGTTTTTTACTGATTTGATGAGGGTGCAAACTGATGATTTTTGTTTCCTATCGCTTATACACTCCTGGAAATGGAAAACAGAACACATTGACACCGGTGTGTCAGACCCACCATACTTGCTCTGGACACTGCGAGAGGGCTGTACAAGCAATGATCACACGCACGGCACAGCGGACACACCAGGAACCGCGGTGTTGGCCGTCGAATGGCGCTAGCTGCGCAGCATTTGTGCACCGCCGCCGTCAGTGTCAGCCAGTTTGCCGTGGCATACGGAGCTCCATCGCAGTCTTTAACACTGGTAGCATGCCGCGACAGCGTGGACGAGAACCGTACGTGCAGTTGACGGACTTTGAGCGAGGGCGTATAGTGGGCATGCGGGAGGCCGGGTGGACGTACCGCCGAATTGCTCAACACGTGGGGCGTGAGGTCTCCACAGTACATCGATGTTGTCGCCAGTGGTCGGCGGAAGGTGCACGTGCCCGTCGACCTGGGACCGGACCGCAGCGACGCACCGATGCACACCAAGACCGTAGGATCCTACGCAGTGCCGTAGGGGACCGCACCGCCACTTCCCAGCAAATTAGGGACACTGTTGCTCCTGGGGTATCGGCGAGGACCATTCGCAACCGTCTCCATGAAGCCGGGCTACGGTCCCGCACACCGTTAGGCCGTCTTCCGCTCACGCCCCAACATCGTGCAGCCCGCCTCCAGTGGTGTCGCGACAGGCGTGAATGGAGGGACGAATGGAGACGTGTCGTCTTCAGCGATGAGAGTCGCTTCTGCCTTGGTGCCAATGATGGTCGTATGCGTGTTTGGCGCCGTGCAGGTGAGCGCCACAATCAGGACTGCATACGACCGAGGCACACAGGGCCAACACCCGGCATCATGGGGTGGGGAGCGATCTCCTACACTGGCCGTACACCACTGGTGATCGTCGAGGGGACACTGAATAGTGCACGGTACATCCAAACCGGCATCGAACCCATCGTTCTACCATTCCTAGACCGGCAAGGGAACTTGCTGTTCCAACAGGACAATGCACGTCCGCATGTATCCCGTGCCACCCAACGTGCTCTAGAAGGTGTAAGTCAACTACCCTGGCCAGCAAGATCTCCGGATCTGTCCCCCATTGAGCATGTTTGGGACTGGATGAAGCGTCGTCTCACGCGGTCTGCACGTCCAGCACGAACGCTGGTCCAACTGAGGCGCCAGGTGGAAATGGCATGGCAAGCCGTTCCACAGGACTACATCCAGCATCTCTACGATCGTCTCCATGGGAGAATAGCAGCCTGCATTGCTGCGAAAGGTGGATATACACTGTACTACTGCCGACATTGTGCATGCTCTGTTGCCTGTGTCTATGTGCCTGTGGTTTTGTCAGTGTGATCATGTGATGTATCTGACCCCAGGAATGTGTCAATAAAGTTTCCCCTTCCTGGGACAATGAATTCACGGTGTTCTTATTTCAATTTCCAGGAGTGTATATGAAAATATTCTTTATTCTGAACGCTGTAAGGTTAGTGCTGAAATTTAAAGCCAGTTTGCATTCAAATTTAAAAGTGGGATATCTCGTATCGTCGAACTGAGCGGAAATACTTATAATCTCTGCTGGAAACAGATTACGCGGATTTTAAACCAAAAGTCCAAGTATGACCGTCACTCCATAAGAAATGCACACTATTTTTGTAAAAATACAGTTTTCATACTGCATGCGGGAAAGTTTCACAGCGTGTAGATACATCCTTCCCGCTTATTTTCAAACTTAGTTCAACCTGCTCCCGTGAGTGGCGCCGTCACAGCATGTCTTCAAGATGGCTGCTACACTTGACGTTCGTCAGAAGCAACGTGCTGTCGTAGAAGTCCTGTGCTGTGAAAACATCCAGAAGAGGTTGAAAAAGGTGTATGGAGATGCTGCTGTCGATCGCAGTACAGGTAGTCGGTGGGCAAGCAGGTTACGTGATGAAAGCGGGCACGGCAATATTGAGGATTGTCCTCGCAGCGGCAGGCCTCGTACTGCACACACTCCACACAATGTGCAGAGAGTTAACGAACTGGTGACTGCTGACAGACGCATCACAGTGAACGAATTGTCACGCTACGTTGGGATAGGAGAAGGAAGTGTTTGCAGAATACTGAAAGTGTTGGCATTATAAAAGGTTTGTGCCAGATGGGTTCTCAGGATGTTGACAGTGGCTCACAAAGAAACAAGAAAAACGGTATGCAGCGAACTTTTGGAACAGTACGAGAATGGTGGAGATGAATTTCTTGGAAGAATTGTGACATGTGATGAAACATGGCTCCATCATTTTTCACCAGAGACGAAGAAGCAATCAATGGAGTGGCATTATGCAAATTCAACCAAGAACAAAAATTCAAAACCACACCTTCTGCTGGGAAAGTTATGGCTACGGTGATTTTCGATTCCGAAGGACTCTTGCTTGTGGACATCACGCCAAGTGGAACCACCATAAATTCTGCTGCATATGTGACGACACTAAGAAACTTCAAGCTCGACTGAGTCGTGTTCGACCACATCGGCAAAAGCAGGATGTTTTGCTGTTGCACGACATTGCACGACCACATGTCAGTCAAAAAACACTGAAACACCCGCCTTACAGTCCCGACCTGGCTCCATGTGACTATCATCTCTTCGTGGAACAAGGTTTGAAGATGATGACTCCCTTGTGCACGCTGCCAAATGGCGGCTCCAACAGGTTGGTCCAGAATTTTACCATGCAGGTGTACAGGCGCTGGTTCCAAGGTGACGTAAGGATGATGAGAGATATGGAAATTATGTGGAGAAATGAAAATATTGTTCCTAAAGGATGTATCTACACACTGTAAAACTTTCAAACATGTAGAATAAAAGGTGGATTAAAAAATAGTGTGCATTTCTTTTGGAGTGACCCTGGTATTTGAAATATTGCAGTATTATAGCCCCATATCCCACCGAAAAGTGAAGAATATTTTAAATTAAAGAGTCAGTGATTATAAATAAACTGACTACGAGCTGTTCTTTAGAGAACAAATCCGAGTTGATGGATCGCGACAATAAAGAAGTGTGATAAATTGTTATCAATCTACACTCTTGGGCACTATTATACAGGGTGAGCACGAAAGAACTTAACCTTTTCAGAAATTTATGCAAACGAACGCTACAGCTTACTCGCTTCAGACCTTATCCCGTTAACAGCTTGTCACTCGATGGTGTTTTTACAAGGACATGAGATCCTCCAGTCTTGTGGCAAACGACGAGACGATATTCAGGTTCGAGTGCTGGTTCGGCACAGAGTTTTAATCTGCCAGTAAGGAGACCACATCCAAACCACGGAAACCACCCCCATACCGTAACTCATTGATTCCCAATCTGAGGATAATTACCTCCTAAGGGTTAAAATGAAATTTTCTGAGGGATGAAAACCAAAAGGACTGAAGTGACTTTTAGGCATGAATCTTAATTATTTTTCAAACATCGGTACTATTATCACAGTTTTATAAGACTAAATTGATCACATATATTATCAGTTCATTACTTTTTCTACATTACCACTATTAATGCAGGACACTATGTGGGGGGAGTTACAGGTACCTCACATAGTATATACACAACACACAAACTTTGTGCTTTGTTCCATATGCAGATGAGGCGAAAGGTGAGGCACAGACGTAACAAACATTAGATATTTCATGAAAATCTCTTCTCCAATGTGTATGTAATCCCTATAATAGATCATAAATTACTTCGTTACTCACTTCTACACAGATAAATGAACTAATTGACAGCAAGACACAGCTGTAACTACACAAGGGCTATTGTAGAGTTGTACAGAGTATTATTATTATTAGAGTTGTGAAATACAAAGCATTAACAGTCTTCCAATTTCTTTCAGTTCAGAAGTGAGGAGTCTAGCAATCTACGGACAATAAGTAATGTAAAATGTAGACTAAGGAAAGCGTTTCTGAAGAAGAGAAATCTGTTAACTTCAATTATAGATTTAAGTGTCAGAAAATCTTTTCTCAACGTATCTCTATGGAGCGTAGCCATGTATGGAAGCGAAACAAGGACGATAAATAGTTAGACAAGAAGAGAATAGAAGCTTCCGAAATGTGGTACTACAGAAGAATGTTGAAAATTAGATGGGTAGCTCATGTAACTAATAAGGAGGTACTGAAGAGAATTGGGGAGAAGAGGAAATTGTGGCACAACCCGACTAAAAGAAGGGATATGTTGGTAAGACACGTTCCGAGGCATCAAGGGATCACCTATATAGTATTGGAAGGAAGCGTGGAGAGTAAAAATAGTAGCCGGCCACTGTGGCCGAGCGTTTCTACGCGCTTCAGTCCGGAGCCGCGCTACGGCTACGGTCGCAGGTTCGAATCCTGCCTCGAGCATGGATGTGTGTGATGTCCTTAGGTTAGTTAGGTTTCAGTAGTTCGAAGTCTAGGCGACGGGTGACCTCAGCTGTCAAGTCCCATAGTGCTTAGAGCCATTTGAACCCTTTTAAAAAATTGTAGAGGGAAACGAAGAGATGAATACAGTAAGCAGATTCAGGAGGATGTGCGTTGCAGTAGTTACTCGGAGATGAAGAAACTTGCACAGGATATAGTAACATGGAGAGCTGCATCAAACCAGTCTCTGGAGTGCAGACCACAACACCAAGTATTGTGCACACATTCCAACTTGATTCATTTGTAATGGGGGTGCAGGGTGCAGGTGAAGTAGGTGCCGCTAAGGGGAAGAGTAGCGCAGGGAAAGCGTGTTCTGCAACAAGTGTCTACCCTCACTGTCGATAGTTAGCTTTCGTAACTGAGAAGAATCTGCCGCTAGCACTCGCGATGCAGCGGGAAATGTTTAATCACTCATTATAACACACACACACACACAGAGAAAGAGAGAGAGAAAGAGAGAGAGAGAGAGAGAGAGAGAGAGACTACTGGAGCACACCACATGGAAAAGAAATGTGGATGTGACAGTGTAACGCCGGAAATGCATATCCTCCTATTTCCATCTATTGCACTATAATTTTTTTTCCTTATTTTTGTTTTCTGAATATATGACATTTCTGTCTCTTTATATATTGTAATTGTTTTACTGTTTGTATATATATATTTATGCACTTATGCCGATGTATAATTGGTTGTTTTGTAAATATTATTTGTATTTTTACGCTGGGTCTTGCCTAGGGAAAACTATGTTATCGAACGAATACGTCGATAGGTCGTGTGGAGAACCAGAGTGTTTAGGATCTTTGGTAGTGTTAACTCTGTCGCGTGGAGCGCGGGCAGAGACAGAGAGAGTCTGGCTGGGGTAGTGCAGTGGAGCAGGTGTGTTGTGTGACGCTCCCGCGAGTTGCCGCGCTTTCGGGGTTTGGCAGCATGTAATTGCGCTCGACTCGCGATGATAGTTTCTGACATGGTGTCGCGGACGGGAAGCATTAGCTGGCGCACATCAAGAGCCGTTTCGCCTGGTGACCGTGTCGAGAAGAAGGCGCGCCAACATCCAGCTTCTGCAACAGCGACGGCCGACAATGAGTGACTGTCGCCACCTCCTCGATCGACGGCTTCAAACCTTCAATCAACCAACAAGGAAGACTGGAAGCACGTAAAGTTTTAGAACTGTATGGCAGACCTCAGCTTTTCAAACTTTTAAAACTGTTGCATCACAAAATTACAGCAACTTAGCATGAACGTTTGTTGCTCATTGTCCCAATTGCATTACCAAGCAGGGTCCCTTCCTTTTCCGGAATGAACCCGAGTGTCGTTGAAATTCAAACGCCAGCATCTTTAGATTTCACTGCTTTCATTTCAAAGTTCAGTTAAGGTATTCATAGCTGGCTACAATATTCAGATTACACAAGCAAAAATTAAGAGTGCGAGTTTTGTTACCGTATTTTAGCTTACCTGTGACTGCAGCTCAGCTTGGTACGTACTAAATTTTACTACTGTTAATTTTTCAGAATCATTTAATTCAAGTTCAAAGTTAAATCCCTTGTTTCTAAATTGCGTAGATTCAAGTAGCTTTTGAAATGATTGTTGAGGTAGTCCAAGATTAACCGTACTTTACTGAATTTCGATGGGCTTCAGAAAGAAAGTTCACTATTAACTTCAGTCACTAAATTAACTTTCGATTTTCCGGTTTTATTAATTCTTTTGCTAAATTAAGTCAGAGTGTAGCGAGATTTATTACTTCTTACAAACTTTCAGTTTTCACACTACACGTGTCAACCTTCAGTTGCCACACTTCTAGTGCTAATTATATGTGTAATAATCTTTCTTTTTCAGTTACTATAGTAATTGTCCTTAGGACTGGCGACCGTAATTTCCCGCAAATCTCAAATATCTAATTACCGCTAGTTGATTGTTAACGTAACAGCTCCACATTTACTTTCTTTATTAAGTTTACCCATATTTCAAAATTAATTTCCACCAGTTTCATTTGCATTTTTCCTTTCATTTAGATGTAACCCTTTCCTCCCTCTTTACCGCCAGATTAACTTCGGTGACAATTGCTTTTCCCAAATTTCCATTAGGTACACGCGGTTTAATTTCTCACTGTCATTAAGGTCGATAAGTGAGGGGGAGGTTACAACAGTAGATTTTTTTTTTACTGTGTTAGCAATGAAAGTATAAAATGGAGCATGGTTTGTAATGTGCACTGACTCAGAACAACTCAAATGTACAAAAGACAGTTAGACATAGCAGTATCAATTGCCTCGGTGACTCATTAGTTTAATAAAACACCCAAAACAACTAAATATCATTCATCTTTCATCATTTTGAAAAGAAAAGTGTTTAAACAAAATTATTTTTCATTCTAAATCTTAGTAAGGCGTTAAAGTTTTTGATGGTAGTTGGTGGGCGGATGGGGGATGGTACTAATTAACATCTAATTGCATTCAGGGTAATGGTCTAAGACCGATTGGGAACCATAGTCGTAACACGACCTCCTGCGAACTTCACTGTTGGCAACATGCATGATGACAGGTAACATTCTCCAGACATTTAGCAAACATAAGCCGTTCAACCGGATTGCCACGGGCTGTATCATTATTCATAACTCCAAATCACTCGCCTTCAGTCGTCCACTGTCCAGTGGAGTCGCTCTTCACAGCACCTCAAGCATCGCTTAGCAGTGACTGCAGAAGTGTGTGGCTAATGAGCAGATGCTCCATCACTGCACCCCATTCCTTGTAGCTCCCTAAGCACATTCATTGTGCTAGCTGGAGTGGGCAACTTGCGAATGATCCCTTCCGCTGATTCCATGCGATTTTTTACAACCATCAAATGGTTCAAATGGCTCTGAGCACTACGCGACTTAACTTCTGAGATCATCAGTCGCCTAGAACTTAGAACTACTTAAACCTAACTAACCTAAGGACATCACACACATCCATGCCCGAGGCAGGATTCGAACCTGCGACCGTAGCGGTCGCTCGGCTCCAGACCGCAGTGCCTAGAACCGCACGGCCACTCCGGCCGGCTACAAGGATCTTCCAACTACATACATACTCCGCAAGCCACCCTGTGATTCGTGGCGGAGGGCACCTTCTACCACAACTAGTCATTTCTTTTCCTGTTCCACTTGCAAATAGAGCGAAGAGATAATGACTCACTATATGCGTCCATACAAGCCCTAATTTCTCTTATCTTCGTTGTCCTTAGGCGAAGTGTACGTTGCCGGTAGTAGAATCGTTCTGCAGTCAGTTTCAAATGCCGTTTACCTAAATTTTTTCAATACGGTTTGCGGAAAATGTCTGCCTTGTCTTCGTGGCTCTGAGTACTATGGGACTTAACATCTATGGTCATCAGTCCCCTAGAACTTAGAACTACTTAAACCTAACTAACCTAAGGACAGCACACAACACCCAGCCATCACGAGGCAGAGAAAATCCCTGACCCCGCCGGGAATCGAACCCGGGAACCCGGGCGTGGGAAGCGAGAACGCTAGCCCTTCGCGTTTTCACTTGACAATCACCAAAAGACGAGCTGAGCAGCTTTAGATGGATTCAAACGTCCCTATTTTATTCTGTTTACCTCAGGTGACATCTAACGACCAGACCACTTTCGGAGTCACTGATCTCTCCTGACGAACTCATTCTGCGTTCACTGCTCCTCACCTCCTTTTATACTGGCAAGTGCCCTCTAGTGACATCTAGCGGCATTACATCTACGTCTACGTGATTGTTCTACATTTTCACAATAAAGGCAACACTTCAGGACTGAGAGAAGCATGCTTGTGACATTGTTGAAGACAGGCCACGGAGTGCAAGGGTGAAGACATTAGAAGAAATAAGCGCCGGAGTCTCTCCTTCGATTGAACAATCTCCTATGAAGTCGACAAGTAAACGTGTTTCGTAACTCTATAGACCGAGGACAATAATGCGAGATTACATGGAAAAAGACCTTAACGTCAGACCTTTTCGACCGACGTTCGTAAACGAGTTATCGGATACAGCGCGTTTCAGCATGCCGTGCTTTGTTAACTCAACTTCCAAATGCGGTGAATCGTTTCAGTGTCGTGTTTTCGCATCTACACCTACATCTACATTGTTACTCTGCAATTCACACTTAAGTACTTCGCAGAGGGTTCAACGAACCATTGTCATACTGTTTCTCTACCATTCCACTCTCCAATGGCGCGTGGGAAAAAGGAACACCTAAATCTTCCGTTCGAGTTCTGATTTCTCTTATTTTATTATGGTGATCATTTCTCCCTACGTAAGTGGGTGTCAACAAAACACAGGGTGATTCAAAAAGAATACCACAACTTTAAAAATGTGTATTTAATGAAAGAAACATAATATAACCTTATGTTATACATCATTACAAAGAGTATTTAAAAAGGTTTTTTTTTCACTCAAAAACAAGTTCAGAGATGTTCAATATGGCCCCCTCCAGACATTCGAGCAATATCAACCCGATACTCCAACTCGTTCCACACTCTCTGTAGCATATCAGGCGTAATAGTTTGGATAGCTGCTGTTATTTCTCGTTTCAAATCAGCAATGGTGGCTGGGAGAGGTGGCCGAAACACCATATCCTTAACATACCCCCATAAGAAAAAATCGCAGGGGGTAAGATCAGGGCTTCTTGGAGGCCAGTGATGAAGTGCTCTGTCACGGGCTGCCTGGCGGCCGATCCATCGCCTCGGGTAGTTGACGTTCAGGTAGTTACGGACAGATAAGTGCCAATGTGGTGGCGCTCCGTCCTGCTGAAATATGAATTGTTGTGCTTCTTGTTCGAGCTGAGGGAACAGCCAATTCTCTAACATCTCCAGATAGTGTAGTCCAGTTACAGTAGCACCTTCGAAGAAAAAGGGACCAAAAACTTTATTGGCTGAAATGGCCTAGTCAACAGCGCCTCAAGCGAACAAATGTACAACTAAATGAAACTTTATAGCTCCCTTAATTCGCCGACAGATAGTGCTTAGCTCTGCCTTTTGTCGTTGCAGAGTTTTAAATTCCTAAAGTTGTGGTATTCTTTTTGAATCACCCTGTATTTTCGCATTCGGAACAGAAAGTTGGTGATTGCAATTTCGTGAATATATCTCGCCACAAAGAAAACCGCCTTTGTTTCAGTGACTGCCACGCCAACCCGCGCCTCATACCAGTGACACCCTCACCCCTATTGTGCGATAACTCGAAACGAGCTGCCCTTCTTTGCACTTTTTCGATGTCCTCCGTCAATCCTACCTAGTAAGGACCCCATACCGCGCAGCAATATTCCAGCAGAGGATGGACAAGTGTAACGTGCTCTGCCTCTACAGTGGGTTTGTCCCATTTTCTAAGTATACTGCCAACAAAGCTCAGTCTTGGTTCGCCTTATCCACTATATTATCTGTGTGGTCTTTCCAATTTAAGTTGCTCGTAATTGTAATTCCTAGGTATTTAGTCGAATTGACAGCCCTTATATTTGTGCGATTTATCGTATACCCAAAATTTATCGGATTTCTTTTACTACCCATGTGGATGATCTCGCACTTTTCTTTGTTTAGTGCTAATTGCCACTTTTCCCGCCGTACAGAAATTCTCTCTAGATCATTTTGTAATAGCAATTGATCGTCTGATGATTTTATTAGGCGGTAAATTACAGCGTCGTCTGCAGTCAATCTAAGGGGCTGCTCTGATTATCACCTAGATCATTTATGTAAATCAGGGACAGCAGAGGGCCTATGACACTACCTTGCGGAACGCCAGATATCACTTCCGTTCTACTCGACGATTTACCGTCTATCACTATTACACTGTGACCTCTCTGAGAGGAAATCACGAATCCTGTCATACAACTGAGATGATGCTCCATATGCACGCAATTTGATTAATAGTCGCTTGTGAAGAACGGTATCAAAAGCCTTCTGGAAATCTAGGAATATGGAATTGGTGCAAATTATATACACATGCTTAGTACATCAGTTTGACGAAAGGGGCCTCACAAAACGCATACGGTTACAGCAAGACAAAACGCCTCCTGACTACGCTCCTGCAGTGCACGACTTCCTAGATAAACGTTTTCCAGGATGGTGGATGGGTCGTGGTTCATCAACAGTACCAGTTCTCTTGGAATGGCCACCAATATGTCCTGATTTTACCACATCTGACAACTCGCTACGGGGAAACATTAAGGTGCAGGTATCTGCACGTCGTTATGTTACAGACGAAGAACTACGCAATGTGTATTAAGCTATCAGGCCCAATGTAACTGAGAACCAATAACACATGATGTTTGTCAAGGTTCCGTATTAGTGCCCTTAATTTTATTGCGTATATCGTCGATGACAGTTCATCAGTAACATTACTAGATGACAAGTTTGCTTTGTTACCAATGATTCAAACTTTGCAATAACTAGTAAATCAAGCATAGACTTAGAAAGATCGGTTAGTGAAATTTTCAAGGACATGAATGAATGGTTCCCAGCCAGTCCTCTATGACTAAATCTTGAAACAACATTCTATACCCTGTTCAGAACTTATAAAAAGTTTCCTGCAAGTGTAAGCCTAAAATGTAAAGACAGGCGGATAGAAGGATTTGACAGTGTTAAATTCTTGGGATTATAGCTTGATAATGAATTTAATTTGGAGGAGCAACACAGAACTGCTGAAGAGCCCAAACAAATATTTATTGGCTACAAAAACGTTGTCAGACACAGGTGGCATAAAAATAAAAAATCTGGCGTACTAAGCTTACTTTCATTCCATAATGTCTTATTGATTATTTTCCTGGGTAATTCGTCAAGCCGAGGTAAAATTTTTCGAGCTCAAAAACCTGCAATACGAATTATTTGTATTGTGAACTCAAGAACGCCCTGCTGAGGGCTGCTTAATAAACTGGTGATATTAACCATTCCTTCCCAATATATTTATTTCTTAATGAAATTTGTCGTTAAATATATGTCTTTCTTTAAACCAACAGCTCATGTATCGGTACAGTCGGTACAGTACTAGAAATAAGAATAACTTTCACAAAGATTTAAAGTCACATACTTTGCTTCGGCAAGCCGACTACTTTCCAGCAATACACGTCTCCAACAACATACTATTAGCCACAAAAGATTTAACTAGTAATAAAGCTGAGTTGAGTCTAAAGGATTTATTGGTGGCCAGCTGCTTCTACTCCACTGATGAATTTCTTAGTAGAACCGATTGATCCGTGCATGTCATTAATAATATCACATTGCATACAGTAAGACTTCTGTATAAATTTTGTGCAGTAATGCGATCATTGTAAATTAGTGCTGTAAAATGTTTTTTATTGTTTTTTATTACATAATGCGTGGCTAAAATAGCCTAAGAGTTATCATATGCAGCTAAGTGTACTGAACATTTAATATTTGGTAACAAATGTTATACCCTTTTAAATACAAATGTGCTTAAGACCTTATCTTTAAGGATTCCGCTACCAAAGGGGCAATTTTGTTTGGCATCTGTGGAAGGTAGATTACCATATCTGTTTTTATTTCTCAAATATTTATTGTGTATTCTTGTTTTCTGACATGTTCCACATCTCAGAGGATCTCCTCACTGCAGATCAATTAGAACAGAAAGCACATCTAATCTGAGCTTTATACATATATTAAAGGGAGATCACTGCTGTCAGTTGCAAGGGGACATTAAGTGGAATAAGCGGCGATGAGCAGAAATGTGCACCTGACTGGGATTCGAACCTGGGATCTCCTGCTTACCAGGCAGGTGCAGTAACCACTGTGTCATCTGGGACACAGCAGTATCGCTACTCACGGACTATCCACACTCCCACCGAGCGGCACGTCTCCACTTTTTTTTTCTTTATTGGTATTTCACTCCCCAAAATTGGGTGGGCTGGCAGTGGCACAATATGCCACTCTTCAGCCAAGAGAGTTACAGAAACAACGCAGTCAAATGAGAAAGAACACATAACAGAGAATGGTATAAAGTGATGAAAAAAACAAGAACAAAAATAGATGAGTATAATCTGTAGATTTAAAAATAATGTAGACGAAAGCCACACACACATGCAAAGAATGAACACTGTGAGTCGACACAAAAAACAAAGAAACACCAGTGGGAACACAAACAAATGATCCTGGCGACACTGTTGCTGCTGGTGGAATGTAGCACTGCACACACTGGAGTAACACTGACACCACAACGAAAATGTTAAAAATCACTGCACCAAAGGGGACCTACCACTGGGTGAATGGAGGAGAGGGTAACAAAAGGGAGGAGGGAGAGACAATAGGGGGAAACCAGGAAGGGGATAGGAGGGGGCAGTGGGGTGGAGAAGGAAAGAAGCTGGAAGCCCGAGGGGAGGGGGGGGCAGTGAAAAGGAGAAAGGAGGTGATCGGAGGGGAAAAGAAGGAAGAAAGGAATGGGAGAAGGGATTAGTTCCGGAAGGAGGGGTAGATGCAATGCACGAGGACATCATCTGGGAGGGAGAGTTGGTGGAAGACACTTTGGGCGAGGGTATGGAGGGTGTGGAGATGGAGACTAGGCGGGACACTATGATACAGGCATGGCAGCAGGCTAGAGTGGGAGAGGATGGGGGAAACCAAAGGATGGGGGGAATCCACTTTGCCGGGTAGATATGGGATCCATATTCATTCTAGGAACAGTAGGAGATGGGGGAAGGTAATCAGATCATAAAGGATCCTCATGGGAGAAGGGACACAGATGTGATAAGTGAGGCAGAGTGCATGGAGCTCAGTGATTTGGAGGGATTTGTAGTAGGCGGAGGGGGGCAGAAATCCAAGTGGGGTGGGCATAACATAGGATGGGGTGTATCAGGGACTTATGTAGGATAGTTGACGGGTCTAATCCCCATGTTCGACCAGAGAGTAGTTTGAGGAGACAGAGACAGTTACGTGCCTTGGCTTAGACTGTGAGGAGATGGGGGGGGGTGTCCAGAAAAGGCGCAGATCAGGGTAATGCCAAGGTACTTCAGGGTGAGAGTGAGTGCAATTGGGTGGCCATAGATGGTAAGATAGAAATGGAGGTGGAAGGAAGGGGTGGTGAGGCCTACGATGATTGCCTGGGTCTTGGAGGGATTGATCATTAGGAGCCATTAGTTTCACCATGCGGTGAACAGGTCTAGGTGGGACTGGAGGAGGTGCTGAGAATGTTGGAGAGCGGGGACAAGAGCAAGGAAGGTGGTGTCATCAGCATATTGCAGGAGATGGATGGGTGGTGGGGGCTGTGGCACATCCGCAGTATATAAGAGGTATAGGAGAGGGGAAAGGACGGGGCCTTGGGGCATGCCTGAGTAGGGGTAGAAGGTGTAATAGTTGGAGTTGTGGATGGTAACATAGGAGGGGCGGTGAGAGAGGAAGGAGACTATCAGGCGAACATAGTTGATGGGGTTTGAAGAGAAGGCTGGGATGCCATATACGATTGTAGGCGCGTTCGAGGTCAAGGCACACAAAGATGGCGGAGCGATGGGAATTGAGGTGAGTGGAAAGGTGGGTCAGGTGGAGGAGGAGATCATTGGCAGAGAAGGAAGGTCAGAAGCCACATTGGTTCAAGGGAAGAAGGCAGTGCTGGTAGAGGTGGTGGTGAATGCGGAGGGTAAGGATGGACTCCAGGACCTTGCTGAAGACCGACGTGAGACAGATAGGGCGGTAGGAGGAGGTGTCGGAAGGGAGTTTGGAAGGTTTGGGAAACATAAGGATCTGGGATGTCTTCCACAGGGCGGGATAGAAGCCTTTGGAGAGGATAACAGAGGGTGGCTAGGATTGTAAGGAAAGAGAAGGGGACCTGTCCACAATTCCTGTCCATTATACCCCTGCTCGCTACTCAGAGATTTCCGCAGGAGATCGGACGCATTAGTGTATTCGTACTTGAAGAAAGGAGATCCACTGCCCAGCAAGACCTATCATTGCGAGGTGTTGTTAGGCCTGGCTGGCCGATGGATCCCCTTTCTTCAAGTACGAATGCACAAACACATTCGAGCTCCTGTGAGAGTCTATGAGTAACAAACAGGAGTTCAATGGACAGGGACTGCGGACAGGTCGCGCCGCCGGCCGGGGTGGCCGAGCGGATCTAGGCGCTACAGTCTGGAACCGCGTGACCGCTACGGTCGCAGGTTCGAATCCTGCCTCGGGCATGGATGTGTGTGATGTCCCTATGTTAGTTAGGTTTAAGTAGTTCTAAGTTCTAGGGGACTGATGACCTTAGAAGTTAGGTCCCATAGTGCTCAGAGCCATTTTGAGCAGGTCGCCCTCGTTGGGAATGTGGATCGGCCGTGGGGCGTGTCGTGATAGTCCGTCCACTGGCGATAGCGCTGTGTCCCAGATGGCGCAGTGGTTACCGCACCTGCCTAGTAAGCAGGAGATCATGCGTTCGAATCCCGGTTCGGTGCATATTTTCGCTCGTCGCCGCTGATTCCGCTTAACGTCCCGATGCAGCTGACAGCAGTGATCCCTCTTTAATTTACATACACTACTGGCCATTAAAATTGCTACACCACGAAGATGACGTGCTACAGACGCGAAATTTAACCGACAGGAAGATGCTGTGATATGCAAATGATTAGCTTTTCAGAGCATTCACTCAAGGTTGGCCCCCGTGGTGACATTTAGAACGTGCTGACATGAGAAACGTTTCCAACCGATTTCTCATGCTCAAACAGCAGTTGACCGGCGTTGCCTGGTGAAACGTTGCTGTGATGCCCCGTGTAAGGAGGAGAAATGCGTACCATCAAGTTTCCGACTTTGATAAAGGTCGGATTGTAGCCTATCGCGATTTTTTCGGATGAATCCTGGTTCTGTTTAGAGCATCATGATGGTCGCATCCGTGTTTGGCGACATCGCGTTGAACGCACATTGGAAGCGTGTATTCGTCATCGCCATACTGGGGTATCACCCGGCGTGATGGTATGGGGTGCCACTGGTTACACGCGTCGGTCACCTCTTGTTCGCATTGACGGCACTTTGAACAGTGGACGTTACATTTCAGATGTGTTACGACCCGTGGCTCTACCCTTCATTCGATCCCTGCGAAACCTTACATTTCAGCAGGATAATGCACGACCGCATGTTGTAGGTCCTGTACGGGCCTCTCTGGATACAGAAAATGTTCGACTGCTGCCCTGACCAGCACATTCTCCAGATCTCTCACCAATTGAAAACGTCTGGTCAATGGTGGCCGAGCAACTGGCTCGTCACAATACGCCAGTCACTACTCTTAATGAAATGTGGTATCGTGTTGAAGCTGCATGGGCAGCTGTACCTGTACACGCCATCCAAGCTCTGTTTGACTCAATGCCCAAGCGTATCAAGGCCATTGTTAAGGCCAGAGGTGGTTGTTCTGGGTACCGATTTCTCAGGATCTATGCACCCAAATTGCGTGAAAATGTAATCACGTGTCAGTTCTGGTATAATATGTTTGCGCAATGAACACCCGTTTATCTTCTGCATTTCTTCTTGGTGTAGCAATTTTAATGGCCAGTAGTGTATAATGTTTCTCAGCTGCGGATTCTGTGGGGTGTGTGTCCTTTCGGCATTCATCTAATATGAAGGTGTTGATGATGTATTTCGCACTACAACACCGGACATGGTCAAGAACATGGTTGCATATAGGAATGTGTTTATAGCATGATCGGTAACATACCGTTATAATGGCTACTTTATACGTACTCGTGCAAAATCAGATCAAATCAATTAGGATTCGATGCTAGGCGTTAAGGAGACTTCTCGCCCAACCTGTACATTATTAAGGGGCTCCGGAAAGGCTCAAAATCATGAGAAGTTCAATTTTTACTTTTTTGCGGTTTCTGAATCTGCAGACTATTATCTTTTAATAGATATATAATTTATTCAATTCCGAAGACTACAACTATTTTTAAAAATTTTTTTTTGAAATGTGTTCTACATGGGCGTGACCCACTGTGGCGCTGTTAAACTGCTGTCAAATGGTGTTATTATTAACGTCCTTGTTCATCAGGTACATTTTCGTGATGTGAGTTAAAGTATGTGTTGTGGCTAACCTATTTTCAGAGACTTAGCAGCACCTGAACTGTTGAAAAAGTGTATTCACGGAAAAACTCAAAACCCCAATGAAAGTGTAAATAGTGTTATATGGTCGAGAATCCCCAAGACTGTATTTGTTGGAACAGAAACACTTCACTTTGGTGTGTATGATGCTGTTGCGACTTTCAATGATGGCAACATTGTAAGGTGCAAGGTATTTAGAAATATGGGAATGAAGATAGGTTCTAACATGGTACGAGCGATGCTTGCTTTAGACAAGGAACGCCTTCGGGCTGCAGGCAGGGCTGTAAAGAGTCTAGAAATACGAGCAAGAGTAAACAGGAGGAGGAACAAGAGGAAACTGGAGGAGGAGTTTGCAGAGGATGAAGATAATCCATCCTATGGACCTGGAATGCACTAAAAAGTTAATCCAATCTTTGTCGCTCGATTCCCAAAACTTTTATTTTCTCATACTAATTACATGTTTTCTAAGGATCTTCCAAACATATTTGTTTCAAACTTTCAGTAAATGTTACACACTACCTTCTGCATACTTTAACACAGCCTTTTTCCAAAAAACTGTATATTTTTGAATATATAAATAAAAAATTGCAAAAAAATGATGTGAATTTTCATTACAATTGAAAAAAATCATCTTTAATAACTGAACTAAAATTTTGTAAAATTCCTGTGTTAAGTTGTAGCCCATATTCCAATAAATAATCTGTAAAAAGTTCAACTTCCTACCTCAAATACTTTGTGAGGAAAGATGTAATTTATAAGCGGTATTTTAACATTGCAAGTATAGGGCGTTCCGGAGCCCCTTAACAGTAATGGCCCTATCAAAAGTCCTTGTCCTCGAGGTGACAACATTTTGGCAAGATGGGAAAGGCAGGACGGCATTGGCATCGAACCTGTCGGGCGACTGGTGGCTTTCAGAAACGGCTGTCCTTTGTGTTTTCGCGAGCCTCGTGACCCTGTGTGGAGGAAGCTATCCGTGACAGCGGCCGCCTGGCCTGCCAGATCGATGCCTCGTGACCGGCGGCCGGCGCGGCGGTCTGTGCCGGGCTCTGCGCCCCTCCAGAGGAGCGCGCTCGACGGCCCGCCTAGAGGTGGCTGACCCTAATGCGTGCGTGAGGCGCGTTGCGTCACGGCGCCGGCGGGCCCGGGCATTAGCACGTCTGTCACGCGCGCTTGCATCACTCCCCGGGTCGTGCCGGTACCGGATACGGCGCGCACTCCACTCGTGCTGCAAGGATAGCACGTATCACTACAGCGTTCCGTAGTGTGTTTAGGATGGTGTAGGTAGAAATGGAATAGGGCGTCGATGGAGATGAGATGGGAAACACGATAGTGTGAGAAGAATTTGATAGAGCGCTGAAAGACCTAAGTCCAAACTAGACGCCGGGAGTATGTAACCTCCCCCTCACTTATCGAACTTAATGACAGTGAAAAATTAAACCGCGTCTACCTAATGGAAATTTGGGAAAAGCAATCGTCACCGAGGTTAATCTGTCGGTAAAGAGGGAGGAAAGGGTTACATCTAAATGAAAGGAAAAATGCAATGAAACTGGTGGATATTAATTTTGAAAAGGGTTAAAGTTAATAAAGAAAGTAAATGTGCGGCCATTACGTTAACAATTAACTAGCGGTAATTAGGTATTTGAGATTTGAGGGAAATTACGGTCGCCAGTCCTAAGGACAATTACTATAGTAACTGAAAAAGAAAGGTTATTACACATATAATTAGCACTAGAAGCGTGGAAACTGAAGGTTGACAAGTGTAGTGTGAAAACTGAAAGTTTGTCAGAAGTAATAAATTTCGCTACACTCTGACTTAATTTAGCAAAAGAATTAATAAAACAGGAAAATCGAAAGTTAATTTAGTGACTGAAGTTAATAGTGGGCTTTCTTTCTGAAGCACATCGAAATTCAGCAAAATACGGTTAGTCTTGGACTACCTCAACAATCATTTCAAAAGCTACTTGAATCTACGCAATTTAGAAAGAAGAGATTTAACTTTGAAATTGAATTAAATGATTCTGAACAATTAACAGTAGTAAAATTTAGTACGTACCAAGCTGAGCTGCAGTCACAGGTAAGCTAAAATATGGTAACAAAACTCGCACTCTTAATTTGTGCTTGTGTAATCTAAGTATTGTAGCCAGCTATGAATACCTTAACTGAACTTTGAAATTAAAGCAGTGAAATAGGATAATGTCACTTTAATGCTGGCGTTTGAATTTCAACGACACTCGGGTTCATTCCGGAAAAGGAAGGGACCCTGCTTGGTAATGCAATTGGGACAATGAGCAACAAAGGTTCATGCTAAGTTGCTGTAACAATTTTAAAAGTTTGAAAAGCTGAGGTCTGCCATACAGTTCTAAAACTTTACGTGCTTCCAGTCTTCCTTGTTCGTTGATTGAATGTTTGAAGCCGTCGATCGAGGAGGTGGCGACAGTCACTCTTTGTCGGCCGTCGCTGTTGCAGATGCTGGATGTTGGCGCGCCTTCTTCTCGACACGGTCACCAGACGAAACAAGCTCTTGATGTGCGCTAGCTAATGTTTCCCGTCCGCGACACCATGTCAGAAACTATCATCGCAAGTCGAGCGCAATTGCATGCTGCCAAACCCCGAAAGCCCGGCAACTCGCGGGAGCTTCACACAACACACCTGCTCCACTCGCTACTCCCGCAAGACTCCCTCTGCTCAGCCCGCGCTCCACGCGGCAGAGTTAACACTACCAAAGATCCTAAACTTCGATTCTTCACACGACCTATCGATGTAATCGTTCGATGGCAGTTTTCCCTAGGCAAGACCCAGCGTAAAAATACAAATAATATTTACGAAACAAACCAATTATACATCGACATAAATGCATAAATATATATATGCAAATAGTAAAAACAATTACAATATGTAAAGACACAGAAATATCATATATTCAGGTAACAAAAATAAGGAAAACAAATTTATAGTACAATAGATGGAAATAGGAGGATATGCATTTCCGGCGTTACAAGTAGACGACATTCCATCAGAACTACTGACAGCCTTAGAGGAAGCCATGACGAAACTCTTCCATTTTTGGCTTAAGATGTATGAGACTGGCGAAATATCCTCATACATCAAGAATAATGTGGTAATTTCAAGTGTTGACAAGTGTGAGTACTGCCGAACTATCAGTTTAATAAATCGTGGTTGAATAATGCTAACACGAATTACACACATCAAAAAAAGTTTTGCATCACTCTGGTTCCCAGAACTCCTGAAGATAGACATTGTCTATTGATATTGTACCACAGACAGTCTCTTTCACTGTTCAGAGAGGTCACTAAACCCGCCCAAAGATGTAAACAACCGTGCATGAGCAGCGCCTATTAGGCGGAGGGGGTCCCACAGCCGATCAGTTATCGTCATTCCACCAGGAAGGACGTACATGGCTTGTGTTGTCTGTAGTTCAACCATGCCTATACGGTCAATACCGAGTTTAGATCGTTCCCGCATTGTTACTTTGTGCCAGGAGGGATCTCAACAAGGGAAGTGTCCAGGCGTCTCGGAGTCAACCAAAGCGATGTTGTTCGGACGTGGAGCAGATACAGAGGGGCAGGAACTGTCCGATGACATGCCTCACTGAGGCCGCCAAAGGGCTACTACAAAAGTGGATGACCGTTGCCTACTGACTGCGGCTCGGAGGAGCCCTGACAGCAACGCCACCATGTTGAATAATGCTTTTCGTGCAGCCACAGGACGTCGTGGTACGTCTCAAACTGTACTCAATAGGCTGCATGATGCGCAGCTTCACTCCCGACGTCCAAGGCGAGTTACATCACGACTCCCTGCAGCACGGTACAGATGGGCCCTAAAACATGCCGAATGGATCTCTCGGGATTGGCATCACGTTCTCTTCAGCGATGAGTGTCGCATACGCCTTCAACCAGACAGTCATCGGAGGCGGGTTTGGAGGCAACCCGGTCAGGCTGAACGCCTTAGACACACTGTCCATCGAGTGCAGCAAGGTGGAGGCTCCCTGCTGTTTTTGGGTGGCATTATGTGGAGCCGACGTACGCCACTGGTGGTCATGGAAGGCGCCGTAACAGCTGTACGATACGTGAATGCCAACAGTGCAACCATATAGGTAGCATATTGGCGAGGCATTCGTCTTCATGGACGACAATTCGCGGCCCCATCTTGCACATCTTGTGAATGACTCCTTCAGGATAACGACATCGCTCGACTAGAGTGGCCAGCATGTTCTCCAGACATGAATCCTAACAAACATGCCTGGGATAGATTGAAAACTGCTGTTTACGGAAGACGTGACCCACCATCAACTAAGAGGGATCTACGCCGAATCGCCTTTGAGAAGTGGGACAATGTGGACCAACCGTGCCTTGATGAACTTGTGAAGCCGGCCGTGGAGGCCGTGCGGTTCTAGGCGATTCAGTCCGTTACCGCGCTACTGCTACGGTCGCAGGTTCGAATCCTGCCTCGGGCATGGATGTGTGTGATGTCCTTAGGTTAGTTAGGTTTAAGTAGTTCTACGTTCTAGGGGATTGATGACCTCATATGTTAGGTCCCATAGTGCTCAGAGCCATTTGAACCATTCGAGCTTGCGGTTAGTATGCCACGGCGAATGCATCAAAGCCAGAGGACGTGCTACTGGGTATTAGAGGTACCGGTGTGTACAGCAATCTGGACCACCACCTCTGAAGGCCTCACTGTATTTTGGTACAACAAGCAATGCATGTAGTACATGTCATAAATGTGCCTATTTTCCACAACAGCCGTTTTCCAGGACTTTATCGTGATGTATGACTAACGGATACGGAAATCAGACCAATAGTTCTTATGACTAAGAATTTTCTAGCTGTTAGAAAGAAACGAAGTAAAAATGGGATAACACTGAATCTAGGACCTTTCTGTAATAAATTCATTAAGTGACTTGTCTAAAGGATTTTCGGACGCCAGTAAAAAAAAAATGGTTAAGCTTCAGAAAAGCAGAAGACGTAAATTTGGCCTACATTCCTGCTGTTCCCTAACAGATCTTCACAAACAAATATAACTTTTCAGAATATTGTTCTGAGAAAGACACAGGAATCTTGTAGCTACTACACCCATACACATATACAATTTTGATCTAGAGAGGTCACGAATTTTTAATCATCACTATGTGCTAAAAATGTTTTGGCCCGGGGGGGTGGGGGGGGGGGGCTTCTGTGTTTGCATTTTGTATAACAATGAATTAAATGCTTAAATATTCTAGTAATATAATACACACATGTAAATTTATTAAGACAGTTACTATCTACTCCCTTTCACTTTACTTATTGCCACAAAGAGAGGAAGAATATTAAAATTGTTATATTTGTCTGAAAGCATCTACTTTAGTATTTAAGTAAAATTTCACTTCAGCAGGTATCTAAATCATACAGTACTTTTACTTACGCTTTAAAAGTTGGTACGTAACAATTACGTTCAGATTAAAAGATGAAAATTAGTGCTTGTAGATACTGAATAAAACACTTCAAATATTTTTATAACAGGTTTACTCGTAAAAATCAAACATCGGGAAAAGACCCTATATAGGTGAATAATTAGGAATAATTATTCAATAAAAGCTAATTTTGAATTTCTGCAATTCTAATTATACAGTTCGTAACCTGTTGGCTGCAGTCGTTGGGTATAGTGGATTGTAATGTCGGCTACACTACCTATGGAACGACGTACAAGTTTCTTGAAGTACACACTGATTAATTCTTCTTGGCATCGTTTTAACGTCCATAAGAGCCCAACAACGTGTACTAATGCCGTCATAATTCGGCAGTCGCCATCAGAGGCTAGTGTGTAACAATTTCCAGGCAATGCATCCCTGCTCCGTCCGAGTGTTGTCTTTTTCACTGCTGCCTATAGACTGTATCTTCTCCTTCTCGCTTGCTCTACAGATAGAGCGCCAAAAACCTAAGTCACCTTTTACGCTTCCCACAAGAACCCCCGTCTCTATCTCTCACCTGACACATATCCCTTATATTGTCCCTAAGCGTGTAACATTTTATAAAAATGTCATCTTGGACAAATATATAAAATTACATACACGAATATTTTCATTTTATAACTCAAAGACAAAATATTATTTAGTAACTTACACATTTCACATATTTCTTTACATAAATTACAAGCGCACATTAGCAAAGCACTGTAACACCACATATATCACACTTACCATATAGTCTTTGCATACCACAGTTATATTATCACAAATTTTAAAGACAAAAATTTTTTATAAATTATATGACTGCTTGAATAAAACTGTTATATGTTGACTGCAATACTCTCATTGAAATTCTGAAGGTAATAGGGGTAAAATACAGTGAGCGAAATGCTATTAGCAACATGTACAGAAAGCAGAGAGCAGTTTTACAGTCTGTTAAATAAGAGCGTGGTCGGCATTACAAACTGATGTTAAAAAGATATCGTCTTAGTTCTTTCATAGCTCAATAGATGGAACCTTTGTTCTTCAAGCAATGTCCATAAAGCATTAGTTTACTAAGAATTCTTGACTGAGATTCACAACAAAAGACATGAGTGCAGCGCACTGTCGAAGTCATCCACGTTTTTAACCAATTTATTGCATGTTATCCACTTTTGTACGTATTACTTTGATTTCTTCCCTATATTTATTCGCCGCGGCGTGACTCATTCACGGACCTTTGGGCTGCTACAGGGAAAAACAGCCTCAAAACGCGACACGTAGGCAGCATTTAAGTCTGTTTTTGTGTGTCTTAATAAGAATTCAAAGTAAACGAACGCTTTATTCACATTGCATGGAGGACAAAGGTTCCCTCTATTGGGCTGTGAAAGAACTAAGGCGATATCTTTTAACGTCTGTGTGTAATGTCGGCCACGTTCTTGCTTATCAGACTGTAAGAGTCGGGGGGCATGAAAGGGAAGCAGTGCTTGAGAAGGGAGTGAGACTGGGATGTAGCCTGTCGCCGGTGTTTTGATCTGGACGTTAACAAGCAGTAAAGGAAACCAAGGAAACGTATGGAGACGGAATTAAAATTCAGGGAGAAAAATAAAAACTTTGAGGTTTTTCAACAACAGTGTAATTCTGTCAGACAGCAAAGGACTTGGAAGAGCAGTTGAACGGAATGGGTAGTGTACTGAAAGGAGGATTTAAGATGAACATCAACAAAGGCAAAACAAGGATAGTGAAGTGTAGTCGAATTAAATCAGTCGATGCTGAGGGAATTAGATTATGAAACGATACGCTTAAAGAAAAGATGCCTTTTGTTATTTGGGCAGCAAAATAGCTGATGATGGCAGAAGTGGAGAGGATATAAAATGTAGACTAGCAACGGCAAGGAAAGCTTTTCTGAAGAAGAGGAATTTGTAACATCGAATATAGATTTAAGTGTTAGGAAGTCTTTTCTGAAAGTATTTTTGTGGAGTGTAGCTGTGCATGTAAGTGAAATGTGGGTGACTAACAGTTTCGATAAGAAGAGAGTAGAAGCTTTAGAAAAGTTGTGCTACAGAAGAATGCTGAAGATTAGGTGGGTAGATTAAGTAACTAACGTGGAGGTTCTGAATGGAAATGATGAGAAAAGAAATTTGTGATACAACCTAACTAGGAAAAGGGTTCAGTTGATGGGACACGTTCTGAGACATCAAGAGATCAGCGGTTTAGTATTTGACGGGTGTCTGGGGGTAGACGTTGTACAGGGAGACCGAACGATGAACACAATAAGCAAACTCAGAAGATAGTAAGATACAGTAATTATTTTTAGATGAAGAGGCTTGTACAGGTTAAACGTCCCCTTAGAAAAATTATACACGACTGTGCTTAAACTGACACACAATATTTTTTAGCGCAACGCAATCTGACTTTCAGAAATCCCTACAAAGGAATGGCCCTGACTAACATTAACCTGTACCTTTCACAAATCACTTACCTCACCAAAATCTTCGTTACTCGAACTACTGCAATACGGCGAGCGCCACTACTGCCAGCTAAATAAAAGATTCAAACTACTGAAGGCACTAACTACTGATAGGGATAGTTAGCAATTGAAAGATGATAATAGAGAACAAACTATGTATTTACCTTAATTTTTTCGCGGCATGAAAATGCATTACAGAATCACGAAACAGCCATAAAAGAACTGCAAACCATTGTTCATGAAAATCGTGAGACCCTGCAAGCTAAAATTGACTCAGTTGCATCTTCCGATTCGGTTACGCAACTTGCAAAAACTCAAGAAAACTTAAAGGATACAGTAGATACTCTGAAAATTGGTTCAGAAAGACACACTGAGGAAATGTGTTCACTATCGGAGAAAGTAGCCGAACTTTCGGATCAGGTCACTAACTTATCTACGAAGGTAGATGATAATCTGAATGACACAAAACCGGTAGTCTTTAATGACACAGAAGAGTGCGAACAAATTAGGAAACTGAAACAAAATCTGAATCAAATTAATACGCAACACCAAAGAGAAATCCGGGAAGTACAAGATCAGCTGACACAGGTAATACAAGAATTACGTATTTCAGAGGACACTCGCGCTCCAATACGGGAAGAGGGACATAGAAATACGGAACAGCCACAAAATAATAACACAGGGCACTTCGGAAATTATGAAAGAAATTGGCAAGGTACACCGAATTTTGAGATGGAACCGCCGAAACGACGTAACAATGCCCGACATGCGACTCGCCGACATGATGATTTTGATTATAAGCTGTTCATTACTACACGCAAATTCAAAACGTTTAAGAATTCTCCCCACATCCACCACTGCTGGCGGCTCACCTCCAACTGCCCAACATTACAATGGCTGACAACAATGCAAACTAGCCACAGACTGCACACAGCACAGCCAGTGATTTTCATACAGAGAGCGCTATGTAACGTTGCCAATAAGAAAACATAAACAGCCTACTTACACAGGATAGAGTGGCATGGAGATCTGCATCAAACCAGTCTTTGGACTGAAGACCACAACAACAACAACAACAGATACGGGTGGGAAACGGGGGCACGTCTATATTTATGTACACTATCTGATCAAAAGTAAATACAAGTTTATAGTAGACATTGGAATGTGTTCATCTTGCATCTGTATGACTGTTTGAACTTTGCTGTGGAGACTACCATTGAGGTGTACGAATGCCTGTCGGGGAATGGCATTCCATTCTCCCCGACAACCTAAATCAGAGAGTGTAGTGGTGTTGGACACTGTGGTGTGTAGCGAAGTCGACATTCTGACACAATCCACAAGTGTGACATTTGGTTGAGCTCGAGAGTCTGGGCAAGCCGACCCATTTCAGGAATCTTATTGTTCACAAATTATTACCTCACAGGTGCTGCTTTGTGACAGTGTGCACTCTCATGGTGATAAAATCATCGTCTACGAACTGTTCCTTTACACTACCCAGTAACACAATTCTGTAAAACGGGTCCGTAGCCCCTTCCGCATTTAGCGTTTTCTGGAGCGCTATTCTCCCACTTCCTCTTCTTTCTCACCCCTTACCGAATGTCACTAACAGCTAAAACGTCCAGTGTAGTGTAACGACGTATAGGTTTGTTTATAAATGACTTTCGTTTATCATATGACCATGTGCAGACTTCGTCACCTACGTCAGTTACAACCCACTTCAAAAATGATTTATATTCTTTTTTAAATTGTCACAGAATGGTTCTTGAACGAAACTGTAAAACATCAGTTGAGTCGTAAGCAAAGAATTTCGTCACTTGGGCCAATTGGTTTTCGTAAACTTTTCGATTTAAACTTCGTTTGTTTTCTCCTCAGAACTTATATTGATACACGTTATCTTGATTGAATTGAAATTAGAACCACACATTAAATAAACTTTTTTAGATTCGAAGTTGCGATGACCACAATAATCTTGTCCAATATACTATTAATCAATTCACATACTTCTTCATAAATAATTCCTCAGAACACGTGTTTCAACTTTAGTAGTATACACCGTTTTATTAACTTTCTATATACAGACGTTCTGAACCTCAGGCTTAACAGATTCGGACTGACTTTTCAATAAGATTAAGATCTCTATGACGTCATTGTTATACAAAAAAGAGTATAAAACATTCTTTTTAATTTTTAGAAGCACGACGCAACAACTCGGTTCCAGGATCTTCTGTTGCTCCTCGGCTGTCGACCCGCGACGTATAGCGGCCAGCAATTTCCTCTCTGGTCGCGGCAACGAAGATGCTGTCTCCGTTCGTTGCGCCGCCCTCTCCGTACATGAAACACATAAAAAAAATACAAAACTTTTAGATAATTCACATCTATTACAAATAATAAGAAAAATATATAAACAAACTAAACTTATAGTCACCTGCAAACTGGGCTGACTTTGGTGGATGGGTGACGCTTAATTTCGTCCCACTACATACCCCACCCACAAGCTCAGTTTGTCAGGTTTTAACCGAAAATAAAACTTTTCAATATACAATATTTAACTGTTAATACATTTTCCTCACATTTTACTTAACCTAGAGTCCTTGCTCTTAGATAGATTTAATCTTTTTTAATACGATATTGTTGCGACTATTTGTCATTTACTCTTAATTGTGCCATTGTGGTAATTCATAACCGAATATATGGAGATTACTCCTCTTCATTTAATAGTTGCTAGTAAATACTAATTTAGTACGTTCTTTAACGTTGTTACATTAGGACAGAGCGTTCAAATTGTGGTAAATTAGTCTCAGTTTTATTCATTTACTAGAGTTACTCTTTCCTAAACTGTACATTACTAATTAGTTTCTCACAATAACTAATAGTACTACTTACTTTACTTCGTTCTTTTCTCTAATACCTTATTTATGCCTGAGGTCAAGAAGAAATCAAACAAACTTTCTTTAGAATCTCGGCACGGCTTTCTTTACCTTCGGACACCTTGTTGGGTAATGGCAATTTATTTAGGAGAAACATGCGAGAGAGCCCCGTTTGGTGTGTTCTATATTAACACTATTACAAACCTCTATTAAAGGCACTCTGCTATGTTCTCGTGAGCCATATAGCTCTGGACGCCCATGGTCCCTAAAATTATTGACCATCCCCTTTGGTTCCTACTATCCGAGTAAATATAAAATATACAAAATTCCTCTTGACCTAATGGCAAAATTTCTTCCATATAAATCCCCCTTTTGGTTATCTTTCTCTTTTTGAAGTACCGGTAGATTATTGTAGAACACTTGTTTAAGCTTTCTGTTTAATTCTTTAAAATAATACGTAATTATCACGAAAAACTTCACATGAATAAACTATGAACGCTCTTCCGTATGTAACATATACTAAATATTAACTTATTTAGGAATGAAGGGTTTCATTTGATCAACACTATATAATCCTTTAATTACACCTGATGAAGGTTCCATAAGAAGTAACGCTTTGGGATGTACAATCTTATGTACAACATATGGACCTTGAAAGATAAAGAAGAATTTTCTACATTCCTTACTAATCTTCGAACTTTTAGGATGCGATCGTACTAGCACAAGATCTCCTACCTGAAATGAGGGTTCTATAGCATGTTGATTATAACTTTTAATTCTCCGTTCGGCATTTTTAATAATCTGTTCGCAAACTTTTTCGTCTGGGATGCATTGTTGGATCTCATTTGCTGGTGGCCAAGGTAGAGCAGCTAGTAAAGGCTCACCTATAATTCGTTTGCCTAAAATTTCTATAGGTGATAATCCCGTCGTTAGGTGAGGCAATTCATTTAATATCTTTTCGAATTCAGGCATTAGTTTGGCCCACCGAGTATGTTTATGTGCACAATAAGTTCTACATAATCGTCCTAATTCTTTCATGACTCTTTCTACTAAATTACTTTGAGGGTGATATTTCGAAATTAAGATATGTTTGATTCCATATTGTTTTATCATATCTTGAAACCTTTGACTAATAAAGGCACTACCGTTGTCAGACATAAGTCGTTTAGGAATGCCCCAGTTAACAAAGTAGTTTCGGGTGAGGCAGCGTATAACGCTTGCTGTATTCGCTCGTTTCAAAGTATATAGCTTCACATGTTTGGACCAACATTCCATTACAACAAACACATAAGTTAATCCTCCTGAACTACGAGGCAGAGGGCCGAAAAAATCTAATGACAGTAGATCCCACAAACCTCGAGGAATTACAGCATATAATTTATAACGCTTAGATTTGTTATTAACTTTAACCTTTTGACAGGTTTCACAAGCCCTGATAATACTTCTCACAATACGGGACATATTTTTGAAATAATAATACTTCATTAGATGTTTAATACATTTATGAATTCCAAAATGCCCGTAACCTTCATGAATATAAGTAATTAACTCGTACACAACAGTTTTCGGAATGCAGATTTTCCAACTCTGGTGTTCCCTCTGTGCTTTCCAATACAACAAGTCGTTAAAATATAACCACACACCCCGGGTGTTAACTGTTTCGTCCCCATTATTAAGGTTTTGTATAAGGTCCCTATATTGATCGTCATGTCTTTGATTGCACTTAACAGCAGTTACTATCCATTTAACCTTACGTTCGTTCTCCTTAGTTAAAAGGAAATAAACATGGTAATTTGTTCCTGGTTCTTCTGCAATATTAATATTCTCCATTCCTACGGGGAGTCTCGACAAAGCATCTGAAACTACATTCTGAGATCCTTTTATATACCTAATTTCGTACTGAAATTCTTGCAAGCATAATACCCAACGTAATAGTCTACGGTGAAGTAACCGACAATTGTTCAGAAAGATTAAAGCCTGATGATCAGTATATACAATTGTTTTTCTTCCCATTAATAATCCTCTAAATCGTTGAAAACCCCATACCACTGCGAGAGCTTCCTTCTCGGTTACAAAATAATTTCTTTCGTGTTTATTTAAAGTTCTACTAGCGAATCCAATAGGCCGATATAATCCCTTTTCATTGGTCAGATCACCTTGGAATATTTCACAAGACACACCATAATCAGAGGCATCTGTACACATACAAAAGTCCTGATTGAAATCTGGGTGGTATAACATTTTGGCTTCGGTTAACGCTCCTTTTATCCTATTAAAAACTTCCTCTTCCTCTTGTCCCCAGAGCCATACTGACTTCTCTTTCAATAAATCTAGTAATTTAGGATTAACAATGTCCTGCCCTGGAAGAAATCTTCTCAGGAATCCTACCATTCCTAAGAATGATTTCAATTGTTTCCGATTTCTAGGACTCGGGCATCGAGCAATAGCTTCAATACGTGCTGGGTCTGGCCTAATACCTTTACTGTCCACTATATGCCCCAAAAATCTCACTTCCTCCTTTCCGAAGTAAGACTTAGATAATTTTAAAGTAATTCCTCTGTCAATTAAACGGTCAAACAATTCCCGTAATATCGTTACGTGTTCTTCCCACGTTTTAGTGGCTACCAAAATATCATCTACATATAAAATAATCTTTTGTAACAATTGCTGACCCAAAGCAGAAACTAATGCCCTAATGAATGTTGACACTGATATATTAAGTCCAAAAGGTAAAGCTTGGAACTGATATGATCTGCCTTCAAAAAGAAAAGCCGTATATTGCCGTGAATCCGGGTGTAATATTACTTGATGGTAGCCAGCAGTTAAATCCATTGTACTCATATAACGTGAACCAGCAATCTTAAGAAGTACGTCCTCCATAGGAATAGGTCTGTCTCTTTCCATCTCTATAATTTTATTTAACTCACGGGCATCCAGAACTAGTCGTACCCCACCAGTAGCTTTCTTAACTACCCACAAAGGACTGTTAAAAGCGCTACATGATCGTTCGATAATGTTTTGTTCTAGCATCTTACTTATTTCTCTACTAGCCGGTTCTTTGAATTGTACTGGAATAGGATAAGGTTTCTTAAAGAATGGGTTTTGATCTTTAATCTTAAGTTTACAAACGTAATCTTTAATTCTCCCTGGTTCATCCGAGAAGACGGCTCTAAATTCTAACAACAAAGATTCCAACTCTTCCTTTTCTTGTTCGGATAGATAATTCGTAGAATAACATTTTCCTTTCACTTCGGTTTCGATACTGCTATTAGCCTGACCATGGTATACTTCATATTCAAGATCACTAAAATCTGTTAATAGGCTCATGGTCTGTGCGTACTTAATCTGTAAGGATTCGTAGCAATTTTCCGGTACTTGATTATCAGAAAACCTCACTTTAAAAGCACATGCCTCCTTACGGATGGTTAAGGAAGAGTCTTTAAAATCTAATATAGCTTTATATTTACACAGCCAATCTATACCTAAAATTAAGGCCACATTTAAGTTGGCTACGACAAGTACAGAGTGAGCAATTAATTGTTTAGCAATCTCAAAAGTTAAATAAACTTCCTCAGTAATATTTTGACTTCTTTTACCAGTAACTCCTATAATTTTCACCCCAGTTACAGGTAAGGTTGGGAAATTCCAATATTTTCTTTTAAGCTGGAATAACTCTTTCGATAAAATACTTACTTCGCTACCCGAATCAATTATAGTATTTATTTCGGTATCTTTAATATAACCTTTAATAACGGGTTTATAAGTTATATTCTCCCTTATCACATTGTCTTCCTGAAGCAAATCTTGTTGCCAGTCACCGTCCTTTTGGCAGCTTAATGCTAAATTGCAATTGGGTCTTGTATAATCTTGACTAACAGTTCCCTTTAGTTGACCCGTACTAAAGGACTTTACTAGTTTTCCGAACTTTCTATGATAACGTCACCTACCACTTGACCTTCATTAATTACTTGAGGATGATTTATTTCATGATCGTTATTGTATAATTTCCGCATTTTCGAGTTATTGCCACGATTTTGTTGCCTCTCTTTATCTTTAGATTGACGCTTTATATAACAAAACCGGCTATGATTGTTGTTATTAGCTTTTCGTTGTTCTGAATTATTATTTCGAGGATTGTCATTTCTACCAAATCTAAACTTCTCGTCTTCCCTTTCTCTATTAAGTATATCTAGCTGCTCTAAATATCCTAACAATTCGCACGGCTGTGACCATTCTTTTTCTATCATTCTTTCCTTTACATAATACGGTAACCTACTAATTAGGACTCGTATTAAATGACTTTCAATAATTGGTTCTTCAATTAATTTAGCACGGTTTAAATGCCATTCAAAATAATTCCTATAACCTCCCCACCGCTTAGAATATGGAGGAGGGTCTAACAACTCTAAAGTTAAGTGTTGTTGTTTTCCTCTTGACCAATAATGTTGTTTAAACTGCTTAACAAAATCATCCCAGTCCCTAAATTCAGTTCTATGCAGTACTGCCCACTCCGCAGCTTCTGCTTCTAAATGTCCTATTACAAATTGAATCCGTTTTTCGTTACTCCATTTAGGAGATAATGCAGTTTCAAAAGCTTTTATAAAGATTATAGGGTGAAGTTCGCCTCCTGGTTTGAATACAGGAAATCGACTTGCTACATTTGAATTTGTCGTTATATCATCCAGACATTCTGCGAGAGAAATAGTCGGATTTTGTTTAGATTGCGGAGACGGAGTTGCATCGGATTGGCTTGCCGTGATTTCTTTATTCATATTGTTGTCGTCCGAGCTAGCCAATTCGATGCGACTGTTGTCTCTGATTATGTTATTACCTCTGCTATTTGAAATGTTTTCGTGATTATCTAATTCCGATAACCGTTTAGTAATTTCCTGTATTCGCATTTCTGTATTGGAAACGCGATTAGCTAATATCGATTCTTCACTGTGTTCACGATGTGAACGCTCTGTACCTTCGTCAATGTTATTATCTTTGGCAGTCTCAAGGTTACTGCATATTTCAGTAATCAAAAATTTCATGTTTTCGATTTCGGTATGGTCCTTTTCTACTTGATGAGTTAATGTCTCTAATTCTACATTATCTACTGAAGAAATCTCTACAGGTTTGGTAGAGACCTCTTTAATAGATTCTAATAATTCTCTACGAACAGTTTCTGTTTGCATAGAAAATTCATCTCGTAACATATCGTTATTTTTCTGTATTTCATTTACAACTAAGATATTGACATTATCTAGTCTCTCGGTTAAGTCAGTAATATCATTTCGCATACGAGCTTTTTCCTCACGTGATTCCTGGATATGTTGTTCTAACCTTTTACAATTATCAGCAATCTTATTACTAAGTCCTACTAGTTTTTCCTGCATTTCAACTTTAGAAGCCTCTATTTATCACTTAATCTAGCAGTAGATTCTTCGTTAGACTGTTTTAATTCCTGTTTTAGTTCCTCTTTTAATCTAGCAATAGATTCTTCGTTAGACTGTCTTAATCTAGCAGTAGATTCTTCGTTAGACTGTTTTAATTCCTCTTTTAATCTAGCAGTACATTCTTCGTTAGACTGTTTTAATTTAGCAATCGCCCTAAAAAGGGATCTCATGCTCCTATCGGACATAGACTGCTCTTCGTCTGACATTTCACTTCCCGACATTATTGTAAGATCTTAACTAGTTACACACGCAGACTTGTAATCAACAATCCTGTAAAAGCACACTCCCTATGTACAACACTGCACTTCCAACTTGAAACAAACTCACCGGACACTAATATTGTAGTTTGTAGTTCTCGGTGATCAGTGTGCTGCTATGGGCTGCAGATGTAACAGCCGTCGATGCAGCCGCTGAGATGCTGCGACTCCGCTTCCGCAACCGGCAGGACGCTGAGTCGAACACCGGAGACGTCACTGGCTGCAACCAGGCCCGGCACCGCCGTAGACAGGTGAAGCCCTCAGCAACACCTCTAATACCAGCCGGAGGAACGCCCCGCAGCTGACGTACTGGGCCTATTAGTTTAGGAAAAAAAAAAAGGTTGTCGGGGTTTGCAGCGTTCAGCTGCTGCCCAACAGATGCGCCTTCTCGTGGAATAACTGCGTGACCGTACTGCTTGGCTGCGCTCCGTCAGATGCCCACACCCGCGAAGTCGCCGCTGGCTGGTGAAGGCTCCACGAGAACTCGCGTTGACTTCCGAAGGACTCTTGATGTTTCAATTTCGTACCTGTGTGCCTTAGTTGCACACAAGTCCTGTTTATAAGGTCGCCACGGTGTAGTGTAACGACGTATAGGTTTGTTTATAAATGACTTTCGTTTATCATATGACCATGTGCAGACTTCGTCACCTACGTCAGTTACAACCCATTTCAAAATGATTTATATTCTTTTTAAATTGTCACAGAATGGTTCTTGAACGAAACTGTAAAACATCAGTTGAGTCGTAAGCAAAGAATTTCGTCACTTGGCGTCGCGGGTCGACAGCCGAGGAGCAACAGAAGATCCTGGAACCGAGTTGTTGCGTCGTGCTTCTAAAAATTAAAAAGAATGTTTTATACTCTTTTTTGTATAACAATGACGTCATAGAGATCTTAATCTTATTGAAAAGTCAGTCCGAATCTGTTAAGCCTGAGGTTCAGAACGTCTGTATATAGAAAGTTAATAAAACGGTGTATACTACTAAAGTTGAAACACGTGTTCTGAGGAATTATTTATGAAGAAGTATGTGAATTGATTAATAGTATATTGGACAAGATTATTGTGGTCATCGCAACTTCGAATCTAAAAAGTTTATTTAATGTGTGGTTCTAATTTCAATTCAATCAAGATAACGTGTATCAATATAAGTTCTGAGGAGAAAACAAACGAAGTTTAAATCGAAAAGTTTACGAAAACCAATTGGCCCAAGTGACGAAATTCTTTGCTTACGACTCAACTGATGTTTTACAGTTTCGTTCAAGAACCATTCTGTGACAATTTAAAAAAGAATATAAATCATTTTTGAAGTGGGTTGTAACTGACGTAGGTGACGAAGTCTGCACATGGTCATATGATAAACGAAAGTCATTTATAAACAAACCTATACGTCGTTACACTACACCAGCCCCATATTACTTGCAGCCTCTGCCAGCTCTACCTTCTTCCCAGAGTAGCCCCCATTGATATTAATAGCTCCCCATCTCATTACCATTTGTTTGCCAAGTCGTATCTTAGGAGTCCCTGGTTTGTCAGTTAGAGGTGGGACTCCGTCACCTCCAAAGGTCCGAGGCATTTTGCTCTGATTGTTGCCAGCATCATATTTAAAGTACCAGGGAAGCAGGTTGCTAGCCTTACTTGCCTCGAGTCCCATTGGGTTTTACCCCTAACGGCTGAGGGACTAACCGGTGGATTTGGTAGTCTTTGCCGTATGAGCACAAAGGTGACCACGACTCAGAATATGTCCGAGATGCCCAGCCTTATTCCAAAGTAACTGGTATCCCGACTGTCGGCACCACTTACTTGGCCACTCATACGTTGCCCGTGGTTCATGAACTAGGACATGACTACAGGAACCCACACCGTGAACCACAAAGAACAAAGTTAGAACAGGTGGACGGTTTCAAGTACTTAGGATGCATATTCTCACAGGATGGCAACATAGTGAAAGAACTGGAAGCGAGGTGTAGCAAAGCTAATGTAGTGAGCGCTCAGCTACGATCTACTCTCTTCTGCAAGAAGGAAGTCAGTACCAAGACTAAGTTATCTGTGCACCGTTCAATCTTTCGACCAACGTTGTTGTATGGGAGCGAAAGCTGGGTGAATTCAGGTTACCTTATCAACAAGGTTGAGGTTACGGATATGAAAGTAGCTAGGATGATTGCAGGTACTAGTAGATGGGAACAATGGCAGGAGGGTGTCCACAATGAGGAAATCAAAGAAAAACTGCGAATGAACTCTATAGATGTAGCAGTCAGGGCGAACAGGCTTAGATGGTGGGGTCATGTTACACGCATGGGAGAAGCAAGGTTACCCAAGAGACTCATGGATTCAGCAGTAGAGGGTAGGAGGAGTCGGGGCAGACCGAGGAGAAGGTACCTGGATTAGGTTAAGAATGATTTTGAAGTAATAGGTTTAACATCAGAAGAGGCATCAGTGTTAGCACTGAATAGGGGATCATGGAGGAACTGTATAAGGGGGGATATGCTCCAGACTGAACGCTGAAAGGCATAACCAGTCTTAAATGATGATGATGATGATGATGATGGAGCGCTATTACGGGACCACACTCGTAACAACGAAAAACACAGCCATACCGTTTCCGATCACCGCCCTCGTACTCCGCTGTTGGCGCTGCGCTATGTTCTCCAGGCAATTTCCAAAGCCCAAACCCTTCCGTGTCATCATGACTCCAAATCACTCTTTCACAGTCAGTGGTGGCGCTCTCTTTGTTTCACCTCAAGCGTCGTTTAGCACCGACTACACAAATGTGTGGGTTACTTTAGCTCCTACTTACGAGCTGCTCTTCCACTGTTCCCCATACTTTTTAAGTTCTTACACATAGTCATTTTGTCACCTGAGCCGATGGTAGCACCTTGTAACTCACAAGTGATTCGTTCTGGTGATTCCATACGGTTTTTCTGTATTCACTCTCCACAATGCTCGACGTTCCCTGTTCGTCGGCACATGAGGTCCGCCCTATCTTGCTTCATCTGTGGTCCTACCTCCGCGTTTCCACTTAACAACCGCATCGTCAACAGTTGGCTTGGGCAGCTTTAGAAAGTTTGAAATTTCGCTGCTCGATTTGTCATTCGGGTGACGTATAGTGACTAGGCCACGTCCAAAATCTCTGTGCTCTCCTGACCGCCTCATTCTGCTATCACTATGTAAGGTGACTATAATTTCGCAAATGGTTCAAATGGCTCTGAGCACTATGGGACTCAACTTCTGAGGTCATTAGTCCCCTAGAACTTAGAACTAGTTAAACCTAACTAACCTAGGGACATCACACACATCCATGCCCGAGGCAGGATTCGAACCTGCGACCGTAGCGGTCTCGCGGTTCCAGACTGCAGCGCCAGAACCGCACGGCCACTTCGGCCGACTATAATTTCGCATCTTACAAGCACTCATCCACTTACTTTGCCATGAACTACAACCATAATTAGGTATTATTTGATAGGTTGTACATCGTATATATGAATATTTAAAGGAGAAAGACATTGTCACGTACACCTTGCAAATAATAATAACGCTCCAGAATGAGATTTTCACTCTGCAGCGGAGTGTGCGCTGATATGAAATTTCCTGGCAGATTAAAACTGTGGACCGGACCGAGACACGAACTCGGGACTGTGGCTAAGCCATGTCTCCGCAATATCCTTCCTTTCAGGAGTGCTAGTTCTGCAAGGTTCGCAGGAGAGCTTCTGTAAAGTTTGGAAGGTAGGAGACGAGGTACTGGCAGAAGTAAAGCTGTGAGGACGGGGCGTGAGTCGTGCTTGGGTAGCTCTGTTGGTAGAGCACTTGCCCGCGAAAGGCAAAGGTCCCGAGTTCGAGTCTCGGTCCGGCACACAGTTTTAATCTGCCAGGAAATTTCAATAATAACGCTTATTGCATGAAAGGTGACGGAGTGTCTTTATTATAACCACGGCGTAATGAATGATTGCCTTTTCTAGTAGAGGTTGGAACGCCAGTGGAGATGAAATGGCACGCAGAATCCAAGCTCTGGGTGGAAGGCCCGCACAGGTGTTGGTCCTACTTAAAAACAGGAAGTAGCTAGACGGACGTCGAGGCACCTGAGCTCTGGAGCACGATAGGGTGTTCCCGGGTTCGATTCCCGGCGGGGTCAGGGATTTTCTCTGCCTCGTGATGACTGGGTGTTGTGTGATGTTCTTAGGTTAGTTAGGTTTAAGTAGTTCTAAGTTCTAGGGGACTGATGACCATAGATCTTAAGTCCCAAAGTGCTCAGAGCCATTTGAACCATTTTTGAACATTAGGGTGACGGCTGGCCGCTATTGTAGCAGGACGGGGAGGATAACCGGGAACTCTGCAAATCTTGGACTTAGGTGAGAGGAACGAAGAAGCGGCACCTCGGAAACCTTGCAGGCTGAGTTATTTCCAAGGATTTTTACTCAGAAGCGTACCATTGTACAAGAATAAGTTTTACCTCGCAAACTTTCCGCGTTGGACGACAGAGGACTAAAATATGGCTGGTCGGCGTTCGTAAAAATCTGTAGAGAGGGAGAATATGATTCGTTTTCGGAATTACGAGGGTGGGGAGCTGAGCCTTGCTGGGAATACAGCAGTGCAGAGACGAAGTCTTTTGTTGTGATGGCCCGTGTGTGAGGGTCGCTCGGTATCAGCTTTGTTGGTACAGACGGACTTGCTGCCTGTGCTCTCAGGAGAGTTTATAGTTAGAACAATTAGGCACGGTACTGTTGCGAACCTATACGATTCTGGACTTCACCTCCGGGTTGGAAGTCGTCGTTGAGTACGCAGCGTTCAGTAATTGTTTAATGAACAAAGTAAGAGCATATGGACTATCAGACCAATTGTGTGATTGGATTGAGGAGTTCCTAGATAACAGGACGCAGCATGTCATTCTCAATGGAGAGAAGTCCTCCGAAGTAAGAGTGATTTCGGGTGTGCCGCAGGGGAGTGTCATAGGACCGTTGCTATTCACAATATACATAAATGATCTGGTGGATGACATCGGAAGTTCACTGAGGCTTTTTGCAGATGATGCTGTGGTGTATCGAGAGGTTTTAACAATGGAAAATTGTACTGAAATGCAGGAGGATCTGCAGCGAATTGACGCATGGTGCAGGGAATGGCAATTGAATCTCAATGTAGACAAGTGTAATGTGCTGCGAATACACAGAAAGATAGATCCCTTATCATTTAGCTACAAAATAGCAGGTCAGCAACTGGAAGCAGTTAATACCATAAATTATCTGGGGGTACGCATTAGGAGTGATTTAAAATGGAATGATCATATAATGTTGGTCGTTGGTAAAGTAGATGCCAGACTGAGATTCATTGGAAGAATCCTAAGGAAATGCAATCCGAAAACAAAGGAAGTAGGTTACAGTACGCCTGTACGCCCACTGCTTGAATACTGCTCAGCAGTGTGGGATCCGTACCAGATAGGGTTGGTAGAAGATATAGAGAAGATCCAACGGAGAGCAGCGCACTTCGTTACAGGATCATTTAGTAATCGCAAAAGCGTTACGGAGATGATAGATAAACTCCAGTGGAAGACTCTGCAGGAGAGACGCTCAGTAGCTCGGTACGGGCTTTTGTCAAAGTTTCGAGAACATACCTTCACCGAAGAGTCAAGCAGTATATTGCTCCCTCCTACGTATATCTCGCGAAGAGACCATGAGGATAAAATCAGAGAGATTAGAGCCCACACAGAGGCATACCGACAATCCTTCTTTCCACGAACAATACGAGACTGGAATAGAAGGGAGAACCGATAGAGGTACTCAAGGTACCCTTCGCCACACACTGTCAGGTGGCTTGCGGAGTATGGATGTAGATGTAGATGTAGATGCCTATACTTACGTTGAGACGTTATCTGAACTCCGTCCTTGTGGTTGGGAGTTCGCGTTTCTCGTCTGTAGAACACAGAGAGGAGAAACAGTATTAGAGTATATTAGCCAGAGGACCGCCTTCTGCCGTCCTACTGTTCGAAAGAGTTTATTTGTGGCTGGAGTTCTTCCATCGTCGCAGACTAGTACGAGAACCATCACTTCGACGCAGCGGACGCAGCACATACGGTGATATCGCAAATTGCTTCGGCTTCTTAGGCCTATAAAGCTAAACAGCTGTGGTCACGTTAGTTTATTTCCACTGAGGTTCCACACCACCATAGATCATCTTTGAAAGTAGTGTCTTCTAGTGTTTGGTACGCAGATGATGTCAGTCATTTCGCGTTACTGATATTAGATCGCGCAGTCATAATAAAGGGCAGAGTTGGGCAATTGATTAATAATTTTCGTTAGAAAATATAGACAATTGTACTTAAAGGGTTGATTTTAATCTATAATAAATATATGTTGAAGAACAACGTTTATCATTTAATAGTATTAGTTGCCTTCATCATTCATTTATGCTTAGATTGTAATTTATGTGTAAAAATAAGGAGCATTAAGAGACACTAAGATCTGCTTCAGGGGGTAGTCACACAGGGCCGAATCATCATTTTAGCGTTTATTATTTTCCGTTGCGCACATTCGCTTTTACACCCGCCTGGAGTAGCAACTATTTCTCTACTAACAACACAGCACTCTCCACCTCCTTTTATGCTGGCGCGTCCGCCTCTGGCGACATCTAGTAGTCAATTCCGCATTACATTCTGGTGTCCGATTCCTTTTGATCAGACAGTGTACATACTCTGCAAAGCATTGCGTTGCACAAGGTAGAGGGTAAACAGCGTGGTACAATTATGTTTAATCCAGCCTAGTCGTCAATTGTGGGGGTCTAGGAAGCCTGATTTCTTTCAAACAAATCGTATTAATGAGTTTTATTACAAAATGAGACAATACATTACTTAACTTTGTATTACATAGATGTGTCGCAAGCAAACGGCGACAGACAAAATAGAAAATCTCTTCAGTATAACAATTCCCAAGTCCGTGTTACACAGACGGTGCAGGCAAGAGATTAGAGTTTAGAGTTGATGCTTCTGTCCATGTTGCTAGTTCTGAAACTACCGTTGAACTGGCAGCGACCTGTCGGGCTCGGCGCTTATGTCCTCTTCGCATAGAGGCCGCTGTTGTTGCGTTGTCGTCCTGGAGAGGGGTCTGTCAGCGTGCGATTGGCTTACGTCTTCTCACAGCCGTCTTTTCTCTTTCGTTCCAGACCGGCGTGCCGGCGCTTAACTTTACTCCATAACAAATGAACTTATGGTTTCTTCCTGTTCCACTTGCAAATGAAGCGAAGGAAAAGTGCCCCTGTTCCTTCTTCAGTCGGTCTAATTGCCTTCACTGTCTCTACGGCAGCGGTAACTAGAGAGGTGAATAATATCTCTAGATTCTTCACTTATAGTGCTTTTTGAAATTTTGTCACTGTGTTTTCACGGGATAAATTGCGTCCTTTTTCAAAAGTCTCCCAGTTCACGTTCTAACATTCCCGTAACGCTCTTCCGCAAGCCAAACAAACATGTCACCTTTCATACCACCCTCCTTTGTAGATGTTCAATATTCCATGTTAGTCCTATCCGGTGCAAGTCTCACACACTTTGTCTACAGTGGAAACTGGCTGTAACAACATTGGAAGGACCTTGAAAATTATGTTGTTACAAGCGAGTGTCGTTGTAACTGAGATTCGTATTTTCAGTTTATTGTGGTGGCAAGTGGACAACAAATTTATTTAGCCTTATTTTATTTTACACACAGCATTCACTCTGAATACAGTATACAAATGAAAATGTTGAGTACTCACCAAACTTCTTTACTTAGCAGCGAAGTTATCAGACATTTCGCTCTGCTGTCAATACACACTTTCTGAATTACGTTCTATGTTCATTATTTCATTTGCAATTTCACTGCTCCATCCCCTAGCTTCATTAAAAAAGTTCACAATTCTTATGGCTTCTAAAGCGTCACTCACACTAAGGATAGGCAATTTTTTTTTGTTTTTCTTTATCTTCTTCATATGCCTCGCTCGCTTCATGGTCACTGTAAAACTGATTCTTTACTTCATTTGCAGCTTCGTCTTCAGTTTGTCCTTCGGTTGTTACGATGTCATAATCTATTGTTGCATACATTTGATGGTCGTACTGATTGAAAATATCACAGGTAATTTCTGGTAGCAAAGCAGATAGCACCAGGTCATCAGTGTCACTGAACATGCCTGCCCTTTCGGCGGGGTTTATTCCATCAGTTCTGATTCCCGCATGACGGAAACAGTCCTTTATGGTTTGGGCCGTGACCAGGTTCCAAGCTTCGGTGTTGCATGTGATGGCGTCCATCAGCGTAACAGAATAATCAAACACTTTCTAAGTGCATTGCATCATTTTCAGTAATATGAGCTTACGTCAGTGGCACTTCAGACTCCTAATTACTGCTTGCCCCGTGGGCTGCAATAAGCTTGTCGCATTTGCAAGAAGGAGAAACAAGCTTAATAAATATTCTCCAGTCCAGTGACTGCAGGATGTGCTGGACAGTTGCCAACAAGGAGCAGAATCTAAGTTCCAGAACCCAACTCTTTATTTCAGCTTCAAAGGGTTCGGAGGTCATCCAGGACTTTTTATTAGCACTGTAGTCCACTGGTAGCTTTTCTTACATGCTTAGAAAACCTTATATTTTTTGATCAACCTGTCACGAACAATTTTTTCTTTTCAGTTCCATCGGCGCTAGCACAAACCAGAATTGTTAATCGTTCTTTATATAACTTGTCACCGACACATTTTCCCCCCCTTCAATTTCAGAGTTTTTCAGGTGTCAGTTTAAAGAAAATGCCAGTCTCGTCTGCGTTAAAGATGTCAGTCTGGGTATCCATCACGAACTGAAGGCCACACGGCAGTGAGCCACGTTTGGATTGTTTCAGTATTCACACTGTTGCTTGAATCTGTCAATCCAACCACTGCTGCAAACAAATTCCTCACCTTTTAATTTCTTGGCAAAGTCCTATTCACACTGTTGGTTTAACTGCTCACTTTACCAAAAGTAATGACGTGACCTTGCTTGAATCTGTCAATCCAGCCACTGCTGCAAACAAATTCCTCACCTTTTAATTTCTTGGCAAAGTCCTCTTCTTTCATCGTAATGAGAGCTCCACTAATCGGTACGCTGACGCTTCTCTGTTGCTTAAATTACTTAAGCAGTGCTTTATGCACGTCGCTCCGTTCAGTTTTTCGTAGCCGCTTAATTTTAGATAAATTTTTTCAAACGCAGTAACAATTTTATCCTTGTTCTTCCAGGTCGTTTGGAAATTACGAGGCTGAACTGATGATACACGTCATCCTTTTAAGCTTCATTCTCGATTCCATAAATCACTTCCATTTTTCATCCTCTGTTAAAACTTTTCTTCTACTGGCCACGCAGTTGAAAAATGCGCGTACTTCGTAGCAGATTGTTAGGGAAACAGACATTGCGTATAATTGTGATGAGTTCTGCGATTGTCACCACTACTGTAGTATGAATGCTCTAGGGTGACAATGAGATGAAGTATCCATGCTATACTTATTGTTGAGGGAAGGCAGAGAGAAGGGTATGCCAGGTTGCCATATTCCAACAACAGATTTCCTTCTATAGTACTTTGATTCTGACTGAGGCTGAAAATGACGTTATATACGAAGTACACACATATACACTTGTCATATTAAGCAAGGATGAGAAGTACGTTCCTTACGAAGAAACTCACACACCACACAAATCACGAAGTCCAATTAGTATCTGATGTAAACAATTAACAATAGTCAAGACGGTAAAACTATCCACCTTAGTTGACTTCATCACGTCCTTTAACAGAGCTGGGAAAATCAGTTGTTTGGACATTCAGATAGTTAAATGTCATCCGTAGTTTTTAATTCGTTCTTTGATCCTCAGTAACTCCCCGTAGGTGAGAAGCGGTATTGACGTTGTGTTTTATAATGGAAGTAAACATACAAAAAACTCAAGACGACCATCGGATATGTTGATTTGGAAAAAGCATTCGACTGTTTAAAATGCTACAAGTTGTTCGAAATTCTGAGAAAAATTGGAGTAATCTGTAGGAAAAGGCACGTAATATACAATAAAATTGTGACCAAGAACGAAATGCTGGGATTAAAAAGGATGTGATAGTGTCTTTCGCCCCTACTGTTCAATCTATACATCGAAGAAGTAATGTCGGAAATAAAAGAAAGGTTCAAAAGTGGGATTCGAATTCAGGGTGAAAGGATATCGAAGATAAGACTCGCTGATGACATGCTATCCTCAGTGAAGATATATAAGACTTACAGTCACCGATGAATGCAATGCATGGTCTGGTGAGTGCAGAGTATGGAATGAGAGAAAATCGAATAAAGACGGAAGTAATGCGGAGTAGCTGAAATGAGAATAACGAGAAGTTTGACATCAAAACTGATGATCACGAAATAGTCAAAGTTAAGCAATATTGCTACCTTCGAGGCACAATAACCGATGACTATTGATTATGACCTGTAGATTAAAACTGAAGAAACTGCAAAAAGGTGGGAATTTAAGGAGATGGGACCTGGATAAACTGAAAGAACCAGAGGTTGTACAGAGTTTCAGGGAGAGCATAAGGGAACAATTGACAGGAATGGGGGAAAGAAATACAGTAGAAGAAGAATGGGTTGCTTTGAGGGATGAAGTAGTGAAGGCAGCAGAGGATCAAGTAGGTAAAAAGACGAGGGCTAGTAGGAATCCTTGGGTAACAGAAGAAATATTGATTTTAATTGATGAAAGGAGAAACTATAAAAATGCAGTAAATGAAGCAGGCAGAAAGGAATACAAACGTCTCAAAAATGAGATCGACAGGAAGTGCAAAATGGCTAAGCAGGGATGGCGAGAGGACAAATGTAAGGATGTAGAGGCTTATCTCACTAGGGGTAAGATAGATACTGCCTACAGGAAAATTAAAGAGACCTTTGGAGATAAGAGAACCACTTGTATGAACATCAAGAGCTCAGATGGTAACCCAGTTCTAAGCAAAGAAGGGAAAGCAGGAAGGTGGAAGGAGTATATAGAGGGTCTATACAAGGGCCATGCACTTGAGGACAATATTATGGAAATGGAAGAGGATGTAGATGAAGATGAAATGGGAGATACGATACTGCGTGAAGAGTTTGACAGAGCACTGAAAGACCTGAGTCGAAACAAGGCCCCCGGAGTAGACAACATTCCATTGGAACTACTGACGGCCTTGGGAGAGCCAGTCCTGACAAAACTCTACCATCTGGTGAGCAAGATGTATGAAACAGGCGAAATACCCTCAGACTTCAAGAAGAATATAATAATTCCAATCCCAAAGAAAGCAGGTGTTGACAGATGTGAAAATTACCGAACAACCAGTTTAATAAGCCACAGCTGCAAAGTACTAACACGAATTCTTTACAGGCGAATGGAAAAACTAGTAGAAGCCGACCTCAGGGAAGATCAGTTTGGATTCCGTAGAAATAATGGAACACGTGAGGCAATACTGACCTTACTACTTATCTTAGAAGAAAGATTAAGGAAAGGCAAACCTACGTTTCTAGCATTTTTTAGACTTAGAGAAAGCTTTTGACAATGTTGACTGGTATACTCTCTTTCAAATTCTAAAGGTGGCAGGGGTAAAATACAGGGAGCGAAAGGCTATTTACAATTTGTACAGAAACCAGATGGCAGTTATAAGAGTCGAGGGACATGAAAGGGAAGCAGTGGTTCGGAAGGGAGTAAGACAGGGTTGTAGCCTTTCCCCGATGTTATTCAGTCTCTATATTGAGCAAGCAGTAAAGGAAACAAAAGAAAAATTTGGAGTAGGTATTAAAATCCATGGAGAAGAAATAAAAACTTTGAGGTTCGCCGATGACATTGTAATTCTGTCAGAGACAGCAAAGGACTTGGATGAGCAGTTGAACGGAATGGATGGTGTCTTGAAGGGAGGATATAAGATGAACATCAACAAAAGCAAAACGAGGATAATGGAATGTAGTCGAATTAAGTCGGGTGATGTTGAGGGTATTAGATTAGGAAATGAGACACTTAAAGTAGTAAAGGAGTTTTGCTATTTGAGAAGCAAAATAACTGATGATGGTCGAAGTAGAGAGGATATAAAATGTAGACTGGCAATGGCAAGGAAAGCATTTCTGAAGAAGAGAAATTTGTTAACATCAAGTATAGATTTAAGTGTCAGGAAGTCATTTCTGAAAGTATTTGTATGGAGTGTAGCCATGTATGGAAGTGAAACATGGACGGTAAATAGTTTGGACAAGAAGAGAATAGAAGCTTTTGAAATGTGGTGCTACAGAAGAATGCTGAAGATTAGATGGGTAGATCACATAACTAATGAGCAAGTATTGAATAGGATTGGGGAGATGAGAAGTTTGTGGCACAACTTGACCAGAAGAAGGGATCGGTTGGTAGGACATGTTCTGAGGCATCAAGGGATCACCAATTTAGTATTGGAGGGCAGCGTGGAGGGTGAAAATCGTAGGGGGAGACCAAGAGATGAATACACTAAGCAGATTCAGAAGGATGTAGGTTGCAGTAGGTACTGGGAGATGAAAAAGCTTGCACAGGATAGAGTAGCATGGAGAGCTGCATGAAACCAGTCTCAGTACTGAAGACCACAACAACAACAATAACCGATGACAGGCGAAGCAAGGAGGACTAAATCAGGCAAGAAGGGCAATCTTGGCCAAAAAAATTTATTACTATCAGTGTGACTTGAGCAGACGCGCAGTAGGCATCGCAAAGTACATGCGAACAGTACCGTCAAATCAGTGGGTTTAAAAGAGGGAGCATTACTGGTATGACAGAATGTGATGCATCCAACTGGAAAATTACTGCTCGTACCGGAAGAAGTGTTTCGGTAGCGCAACGAGTGCGTGCCGAATATTAATGGAAGGCCGTAGAACACGACGAGATGGGTCAGGTCGAAGCAGCGGAGAAGATCGACGCCTCATCCGAATGGCGCTGCATGACGGATCTGCGTCCTCCTCGTCTCTGGCGGAACAGTGGGGTAGTGTAACACACAGTACACTATCAGGGGTGACAGTCCGTCGCTGTTTACTACGGCATGGGTTACATCGCCCACTGCTCTGCCTACCTTTGACGAACGTGCAGAAGCATGCTAAACGCAATGGCGTATGGGACGATGTCAGTGTGGGCAGGAACGATCTCAGATAGTGTTTTCGAAGGAATCCAGTTTCTGTTTGTTTGAAAATGATGGCCGCATTTTGGTTCAGCTGCCGACAATGCTTCCGCGTTGTATGGCCGTGGTCCATGGAACTCTTCTATCCCTGACGTCTCGTCCCATCCTCGGAGGTGCTCTTGGTTGTGCTGAGCCTTGCCGACTGACGAGTCGGATGTCGAAGATCGGCCTAAATACCGTGGAAGGTGGTCTGGATTTCGCATCATAGCAACGATAAACCTCGTCAAGGATAAAATACAACTATCGATCATAGTACGTCAAAAATAAAAAATTGTCATTGATGCTGTAGCGCCATTGTCCATATATCGCTGAGCTTCATAGCTTCTTCTTTACTTGTATACACCACTTGCAGACAGAGGGGGCCGTTTATCCTCAACGCAACGAAGTGCTTGGCCTATTTTCTTAGTTGGTATGAAAATCGGTCGAACGTTATGTTCCCTTAAAATCGTACCGATTTGATCCGTTACTTTTTTGATGAAGGCCTTAGGCCTCCTGTTATTCGGTCGCAAAATTCTATTTCCTTATTAGAGTACCCATTCTTCTCAAAAGCCTGCTTTAGATGTTTTAACTCGGCGTCCAGGTATTCCGGCGCACAAATCCTTTTAGCTCTGTCCACTAGACTTTTAATTACACCTCTTTTCTTTTGTGGATGATGATTGCAATCCTTATGCAAGTATCTGTCGGTATGTGTGACCTACCGAAAGACTTTATGTTTCAAGCTGCCATCAGTCTGTCTCATGACGAAGACATGCAAGAAGGATATTGCATTGTCTTTCTCCATTTCCACGGTAAACTGGCTTTTAGGATTTATACTACGTAAATAACAAGAGAATTCCTCTAAAGCTGTTTTGCCATGTGACCAAACCACAAATGTATCATCCACGTATTGATACTGTCGACACGGTTTCTTATTCGCTTTTTCCAGAGCTAATTGTTCGAATTTTTCCATGTAAAAATTGGCGATCGTAGGACTCAGTGAGTTACCCATGGCCACACCATGAACCTGCTCATAACACTCGTCTTCCCACTGGAACTGACTAGAGGTGAGACAGCTTCTGAAAAGGGCGGTCAAATCTGCTGGGAAAACATCCGCTATGTAAACCATAACTTCGTTTAGCGGAATTATCGTAAATAAAGACACTATGTCAAAACTGACAAGAATATCCTCAGCAGCCAAAGCTAGTCCCTTCAGTTTCTCCATGAAATGACATGAATCTTTTACATAAGAATCAGTTCGTCCAATATGTGGTTGGATACATTTTACAAGACGAGAGATGGATTCTGTTGACCGTACGTTACTGCAATTACATTTACTCATTGCCAGCTAGGTATCGGTAGATCTGTGGAATAATATATATTACCTGATTTTTAGGTCGATGGAATCTATAATGGAAGTAACTACTAGTAGGCACAAGAAGAAGTTTGACAAATTACAACCTAATGTGCTAAGTACTAGTAATGTTGTCATGTCAGATACTGCTATTAATACTGTTATTAATAGATAGTCTCAAGATGGAATTTCAGTCCTTGCAAAAGGAGGATACTTTTATTACACCTACGAAAGTACTAGTTGAGGAGATAATTGCGAACGTAGAAGGAGGGATAGGAACCCTCCCCAAAGAAAATGCAAATGCAATTCGAATCGAAACCACCAGGGTCTTGTGCCGCAACAAACCTTTGGAAAATAACCTAACGAAAGGTGAGGGAAGGGCTCTCAGAGATTTAAGTGCAGACGAAGGGATAGTGGTTCTTCCTTCTGACAAAGGCAATGCAACTGATAAAGTCATCTACTTCAATTCAAAAGGAGGACAAGAAAGGTTTGTTAAGGACTGAGGCTATGTGTCCCAGACTTTATGGCCTACCTAAAGTTCATAAGATTAACCTTCCTCTGAGACCCATTGTCAGTGCCAATTATTCCCCAAAGTACCAAACAGCAAGATATCTGGCATGCAGCTTACAAGAAAAGTTCAATGGACCACGGCCATACAACCCGGAAGAATTCTCGGCCGCATTTTGGTTCGCCGCAGACAAGTGGACCAGGATCACAGCGACTGCATTGGCACAAGACGTACAGCTCCAACTCAAGGTCTTATGGTGTGGGGTGCTACTGGGTACAGCCACAAAACGCAGTTACTGCGTGTCCAGAGCACTGTGACCAGCGTGACGTACGTGAGTGACATCCTGCGACCCTTAGCCATACCCTTTCTGCACAACACCCCAGACGCCATTTTTTAGCAAGACAAATTTGCTATCTAGACTTTTTCTGAGGTACTTCTAGAATTACTGAACGTACCTTAAATCCTTGTTATGCAACTATAACAAAATGCACATTTGTGTCACAAATACATTTCGTTTTATTGAAATAAAACATCATCAGTGAATGTAACATATTTATGTCTGGCTTGCTTTCTGTATGTAAATTAGTTCGTTACAAAACAGGTTGATGTTACTTTCGATACACTATGTACAATTTTTGCTCACATCAGGGAAAGCTGTCTACTTGCACGTTTTTGAGGTATTCCCTCGTTTGGCACTGTTGTAAGCTTTTATAAACATTTTACCCACAGTTGGAATACTGCCTATAAATGTTTCAGCTGCCTGTTTGCGCTCTATTTTGTACACTCTTGTCTGTGTAATGTTCATGTGTAAATTTTCACAGACTACGTATTTCCTGGTAGAATTGTATAATCTTTTCGATATGGTCATTAGTCGAATCCTTTTACTATACTAATAGTAACTAAAACTTGCTGTCACCTGGAAACCACCTATTCACCACTAGCGAATTTCGAGTATAGCTACATTTACCCGGTGGCCATGTTAAAATTTGCTTCTTTTGGCAGAACAAAGCGGAGTTGACACAATGCTGTCCTAATACAGTTGCAGTTTCGATAGAATGCTGAAACAGTGGTTTATTAAATGAGGAACCGAGGACAAATCAGGTCAAAAGCTTATGAAAAAGCATATTCTCGGTATAAATATAAAACTGTAAATTTCGTCGTTATCTTGTTTCAAAGTCACACTAATCCCCATTTCACCAGCTATTGATGGCTCAAAAAATTACATCATTCCATTAGAAAAGTTTGCAGTTACTCGTAAGTTGTCGTAGATAAGAAAGTTCAGCTTGTTTACTATAAGACAAAGTACTTTCCTCTTTGCTTGCAACCATTTCCCAAAATCTTGTTTCGATACATCAAACAGTTTGTGAGATGTGAGGGATGTTATGAGTATTTCATTCTGGCTTTTCTACTGGCGCGTGCGATCGCAAGTGAATGCGCTGGATAATATCAATTTTCTTGAGATTAGTGATACATAGAAACCTCCTCCTAAGTCTAAAGAAAAATTCTTTGTGTTAGCTAAATGTCATCCTCAGCAATATATGATCTAATATGCACCAAACACAAATTCATAGCGATCCGTACTTTTAATTGCAAAGTATTCGAATTTCAGGGAGTGTGTTACTTATATGCAAAATTTCACAATTCCTATAACCATTAGCGAAATGATGGGCACGTTATCATGAAGCTGATATATGAAGCTATAGCTAACGTAGAAACCATTTTTTTTTTTGCCAAAAAGGTAGTTTCTGTGGTGTCACCGCCAGACACCACACTTGCTAGGTGGTAGCTTTAAATCGGCCGCGGTCCATTAGTACATGTCGGACCCGCGTGTCGCCACTGTCAGTAATTCTAGACCGAGCGCCACCACACGGCAGGTCTAGAGAGACGTACTAGGACTCGTCCCAGTGGTACGACGACTTTGCTAGCGACTACACTGACGAAACCTTTCTCTCATTTGCCGAGAGATAGTTAGAATAGCCTTCAGCTAAGTCCATGGCTACGACCTAGAAAGGCGCCATTAACCATTTCTAGAGAGAGTCTCACTTGTATCATCAAGAATGCTGTATACAAATGATGGATTAAAGTTAATTATTCCAGCAGCTACGTACTTTTCTTTATAGCATTCATTACGTATCCTGTTTCAGACTTAACGCAAGCCGGCGTGAGTTGACGCGTGCCCTTTCGGCTTCCTCGCCTTGTGTCTAGACTGTCTTGTCTAGACACAACACTTTCAAATCGTGTGAGAAAGATTGTGGTAGCCGACATGAGTGTGCTGGAGTAGTGTGTCCCCCACCGGCTCGCCGATTTGGTTGAACGACGCCTACGTAGAAATCCGCCCATGTGTGTACCTGATGCAAGGCTGGAACGGCAGTTCCCACAACTATGGGTAATGGTCTCAAGCTTGTGCCTCCACTAACGCAAAGGCGGGGGTCTGAAGGTCTGCATGAATCCACCAGAAATTTACGTGGCCAGTCTTTCTCATAATTGGATTTATCGTCAGTATGCATGACACTGATCCAAGGCTGTTTTGGGTACTAACAATGTCTGGCAAAATTCACCTGGCCGTTGTACAAGGCCTGCAGGAGTATAGTTGGATAATGGGACTGCCACTCTGGTACCTACCAATCTGACCGATTTTCTTCTAAGGATTTTCTCGCCTAGGGAGGCTGGCTTGCCTACACCCACGAGTCCTCCCTACCCTTTAACTAGAGATAGGGAAAGGGATATGATAAGGACAAGTCTAGGATATGAGGTAAGGACCAATATTTCGTTGTGGGACACACCTCGTCTAGCTCCTCTCCTTTGTCTTGTCCGGCTTGGATGACCCTCCTGGTAGCTGAATTACCACCAACATAGCACTCTTGATCCAAAGCACTCATTCCTCCTTATGCGAATGGACAGTGCTACTTTAAGGTGGTTTTCCCCTGTGGAGGACAGTGATGCGTCTTAAAATACACTCCTGGAAATGGAACAAAGAACACATTGACACCGGTGTGTCAGACCCACCATACTTGCTCCGGACACTGCGAGAGGGCTGTACAAGCAATGATCACACGCACGGCACAGCGGACACACCAGGAACCGCGGTGTTGGCCGTCGAATGGCGCTAGCTGCGCAGCATTTGTGCACCGCCGCCGTCAGTGTCAGCCAGTTTGCCGTGGCATACGGAGCTCCATCGCAGTCTTTAACACTGGTAGCATGCCGCGACAGCGTGGACGTGAACCGTATGTGCAGTTGACGGACTTTGAGCGAGGGCGTATAGTGGGCATGCGGGAGGCCGGGTGGACGTACCGCCGAATTGCTCAACACGTGGGGCGTGAGGTCTCCACAGTACATCGATGTTGTCGCCAGTGGTCGGCGGAAGGTGCACGTGCCCGTCGACCTGGGACCGGACCGCAGCGACGCACGGATGCACGCCAAGACCGTAGGATCCTACGCAGTGCCGTAGGGGACCGCACCGCCACTTCCCAGCAAATTAGGGACACTGTTGCTCCTGGGGTATCGGCGAGGACCATTCGCAACCGTCTCCATGAAGCTGGGCTACGGTCCCGCTCACGCCCCAACATCGTGCAGCCCGCCTCCAGTGGTGTCGCGACAGGCGTGAATGGAGGGACGAATGGAGACGTGTCGTCTTCAGCGATGAGAGTCGCTTCTGCCTTGGTGCCAATGATGGTCATATGCGTGTTTGGCGCCGTGCAGGTGAGCGCCACAATCAGGACTGCATACGACCGAGGCACACAGGGCCAACACCCGGCATCATGGTGTGGGGAGCGATCTCCTACACTGGCCGTACACCACTGGTGATCGTCGAGGGGACACTGAATAGTGCACGGTACATCCAAACCGGCATCGAACCCATCGTTCTACCATTCCTAGACCGGCAAGGGAACTTGCTGTTCCAACAGGAGAATGCACGTCCGCATGTATCCCGTGCCACCCAACGTGCTCTAGAAGGTGTAAGTCAACTACCCTGGCCAGCAAGATCTCCGGATCTATCCCCCATTGAGCATGTTTGGGACTGGATGAAGCGTCGTCTCACGCGGTCTGCACGTCCAGCACGAACGCTGGTCCAACTGAGGCGCCAGGTGGAAATGGCATGGCAAGCCGTTCCACAGGACTACATCCAGCATCTCTACGATCGTCTCCATGGGAGAAAAGCAGCCTGCATTGCTGCGAAAGGTGGATATACACTGTACTAGTGCCGACATTGTGCATGCTCTGTTGCCTGTGTCTATGTGCCTGTGGTTCTGTCAGTGTGATCATGTGATGTATCTGACCCCAGGAATGTGTCAATAAAGTTTCCCCTTCCTGGGACAATGAATTCACGGTGTTCTTATTTCAATTTCCAGGAGTGTAGTATTTCAAGCTACTTCTCAGGAACTGCTCCGTCGCATTCTTATTTGATTGCTGAAAGTTAGCTGGTGTGTTTAATGCGAGGTGAATAGGAGCTTTACTTGCAAAATAAACCACATAGGAATATGGCGCTAGTTTCCATGAGCCCATTTCGTACCCGCACGAATGAACAAAACCACGTGGTGATGTGTGTGGACAAAGAAAATTCTCTACTGCAATCATTATGCGTACGAAATATATGGGAAACATGCATGCATGATGAGTTAAGCTGATTGTAAAATAATTCTCACACCTGTCGGCTCTCGTACCTTCGGAAGTGAATGGATGATGTTTTTCCGAAAGTCAGACGGTATATCGCTAGTCTCAAGCATTCTACACGCCAATATGAACAACCGTCTTCCTGCCGTAGTCCAAAGTTCTTTCAAATTGTGATTCTAATACTGGATACCCTGTTTCTTCCCTGTTGACTCCTGTTTATAATTCTCGAAAGAAGAGTACAAAAATAGTACTCCTATAAGGACAACAGAAATCATAAGTCATTCATGGTCTAGGCGGCAGTTGTAGTGGGACGCGAAATTGAAGCGTCACCCATCCACCAGTGTCAGCCCAGTTTGCAGGTGAATATAAGTTAATTTAGTGTTTTTTCTATGTATTTTTGTAATATTTGTAATAGTTGTGAATTGTCTAAAGTTTGTATTTAATTTTTTATGTTTCCTGTACGGAGAGGGCGGCGCAACGAACGGAGACAGCATCTTCGTTGCCGGGACCATAGAGAAAATTGCTGGCCACTATACGTCGCGGGTCGACAGCCAAGGAGCAACAGAAGATTCTGAAACCGAGTTGATGCGTCGTGCTTCTAAAAATTGATAATGAATAATTTGTAATGTTTTGTACAACAATGATATCATAGGAAGTTTAATCTTATTGAAAATGTTAGTCCTATCTTGTCAAGGCTCAGGTTCACGTCTGTATGTAGGAAGATAATAAACTAGTGGATGCTACTAAAGTTGAAATACGTGTTCCGAGGATTTATTTATGAGGAATTATATGAATGAATTAATAATATATTTGACAAGATTATTGAATTATGACTCCGTTCATCGCGACTTTGAATCTCAAAGTTTATTCAATGTGTTTCTAATATCGATTAAATCAGATAACGTGTATCAATATAATTTCTGAGGAGAAACAAACGACATCTAAAATTGAAAAAGTTTACGCAAACCAATTGGCCCGAGTGACGTAATTCTGCGCATACGACTCAAATGATGTTTTACAGCTTCGTTCAAGAACCATTCTGAGACAATTTAAGAAGAATATAAATAATTTTGAAGTGGGTTGTAACTGACGTAGGTGACGAAGTCTACACATGGTCATATGTAGAAAGAAAATCATTTATAAGAAACTTACGTCGTTACACTACACAGTCTGCCTTCGGCAGCGTAGCAATGCAGCAGACCTGCTTGTGTTCTGCCAGCTCATTGTTGGCTTGGTGATGTTTACTTGTGAGCTGCACCACACACTAGTATACTGATCTACGCGAACCACAATGGCTCTTTTCTACCGAAAAGAAATGCTTAAGTTCACTTTTGAAGCACAATATACACGGCCTAAAGCATACGAAATTGAGAATTTTTGATGCGATGTGGTGAAACGCTACCTAAGAGAGCTGACAGTGATTCAGTTGTCCATTGCTTCCAGTATAGTTCACCTTAAGCTCGTGGATGGAGCAGTTTGTGACAGACTTCGTCTTCGATCTGAGAATGGGAACATGGGTGCAGTTCCAGTTGATCACGACAGCATGGGAGTTTGTGTATTCCAACTTCCATTTGAAATTCCAGTGGACATGGTTATTGACGCTTTCTGACCACATGTAACTGTCCTCAATCATATTGCAGAGAAATGAGCAAGTTTCGACACTTACCAGTACTCAATGGCGTATCAACTGCTGAAAGCACATACCACCTCATGTGCGCATCAGAGGGTGTCGTTCCATCGTTGTATATCATGAACAACATAGGATCTGCTTCAGCTGCGTACAGGAAGGTCACATTCGATCTGAGTGTCTCCATGGATGACGTCTAGTTCATCTCCCCCATGGTGACCAGGAACTTCCACTTTAGATGCCATCATTACCTCTTACATACGTGGAGCGACATGGGTTACAAGCCACTGCATAAATGGCGTCTGTGTCCAGAAACCTGACCACCCGCCGGCCGCGGTGGTCTAGCGGTTCTGGCGCTGCAGTCCGAAACCGCGGGACTGCTACGGTCGCAGGTTCGAATCCTGCCTCGGGCATGGGTGTGTGTGATGTCCTTAGGTTAGTTAGGTTTAAGTAGTTCTAAGTTCTCGGGGACTTATGACCTAAGATGTTGAGTCCCATAGTGCTCAGAGCCATTCGAACCATTCTGACCACCGTTGACATCAACGACGAGGGACAAGCCACAACAACACCACGATGACACAAAACAGTTCAACAGTTATGGCATCCCCTACTTTGATGTTGGCTCAATGATTGGACTTAAAAAGCTGGTCTGCAGGAGGACCATCCAGAATGGCAGTACTCACCAGACATGGAGATGCGGCAAAGAAAACAGCAGTCGCTGAGGAAGTGGAAGAAGAGATGATAGATGAAGAGCGAAATGGTTCAGATGACAACCAAGATAGCAGGAACAAACGAGGTCTCGATACCGCAACAGACATCGGCAAAGTCACAACCATACAGACTATATCACCTACAGCGACAGACTGACAACTTCATGGCGATGGGACGGAGGAAGCGATGCAGTAGAATACTGATCTCTCTGTCTGTAGTGGCAACCTCACGCCCCTAAATCGCTCCAGGCAGATGCTGGGATCGTTCCCTTGAAAGGGCACGGCCAGCTCCCTTCCCCATCCTTCCCTAATACCGTGAGACCGATGACCTCACTGTTTGGCCTCTTGCCCCAGACAACCCAACCCAATCCTCCCACCCTCATTAGAGAGTGGCCCCACCGACAAATCCATAAACAAGTCTGTGTTAATGTAGGCAGACCCGGGCGGCATTTGGATAACTGTCCCTGGAGGTGACACCCTTTGTAATTCTGGAGTGCTGTGTACTTCCTCGTTATGCAGTAAGGGGGTAAAAAGGGGCCTTCTGCATTACAGCAAGTCAAAACAGTAGCTGTCTCGCCTTTCCCTGACCACGTTGTAACCTACCCTTATAAGCAGTCACTTGTCCAACAACGTTGTTGATCTGGAGTTTAATTGCGTCCGCATTCCATATGAATACAGGTTTATCAAGAAGATTATTTTCTGTCAGTATTTAGGTCAAAGTTCAGACTAATCAGATACTTCTTTCCTGTTCACAACTTCTGATCTTGGTGAAGAACAACCTTCACGTTTCGTTGTACAGAACTCAGAATTTCTTGTTAGAAAGGAACTTATGCTTACTTTCCCCCGCCATTTTCTTATCTTTATTAAATATGGCTTTTCAACCTTCTATGTCCGCTATATTGCAGTCTCTCTCTCTCTGACATCTCTTCTTGATGGAGAAAATCCTTCAACCTGCAGGTCAAGAACACGTTTTACTACTTTTTTTGGCATTAAGTCCTAGTCGTGGTAGAGGTCCGAGACTTATTTTAGTGAAATTATTGTTTTTCATTCTAGTCCTTAATTTTCTCAGGTATACTGAAATAGCTTTCTCTCTGCCCAGAAAGGAGAGTTTCATTGATTACAGCATTGGCGACATTTCTCAAAGCATTCTCAGTCCAATAAGCTCGGTTCGTTATCCGATTACAGGTAGACCGCAAGATGTATTTAGCCTGCAAGCACAATACAGGTCTTTTAGACGAGCTATACTACGCTGTCGGCGATAGTTTACAGCATAATGAATTTATTGTTGTGTCTAGACAAGACAGCCTAGACACAATGAGAGGAAGCCGAAAGGCACGCGCTTAAACTCACGCAGGCTGGCGTGAGGTCTGAAACAGGATACGTAATGAATGCTATAAAGAAAAGTACGTAGCTTCTGGAATACTTAACTTTAATCGACATTTGTAGAACATCGCTCTTGATGATACATTAATAGAATCTCAATATCAATGGAATACGGCGCCTTGCTAGGTCGTAGCAAAAGTAGCTGAAGGTTATGCTAACTATCGTCTCGGCAAATGAGAGCGTAGTTGTCAGTGAACCATGGCCAACAACGTCGGCTGAACAACTGGGGCTGAGTGCTAGGATCTGTCTCTAGACCTGCCGTGTGGCGGAGCTCGGTCTGCAATTACTGACAGTGGCGACACGCGGGTCCGACTTATACTAGCGGACCGCGGCCGATTTAAAAGCTACCACCTAGCAAGTGTGGTGTCTGGCGGTGACACCACATTTATATCCTACTGTCTTCATACGTCACCTGCTCTAAAGTGGTGTAAAAATCTCTGGCTAGCATTAAACACTCCACACTCCATTACCACTCACGTATCTACAGTTTGTATCAACCGGTGTCTTATTACTTCCTTTGCATAACCATTGTACAACAATACTGAACTATGTTCGTGAAATTTTACACACTTAGCCAGTCGGTGAGAAAATTACGTCCTAAAACTTGCGAATGTGCTAACAATTTCTATAGAATTAGCAGCACACCTGTCTTCTGCAGTTACTAACGGCCTACTAACCGATTGGTGCTGCTACATAACGGTTAGTTAGTATGAAGAAAAAAGAAAGTGCTTCTCTCCTAGCCGTCAACTCTTCTAGCCCTACTCCAGTTAAATTCAGTAGTACATCTCTCAAAACAAAGTCGGCCACTGGGAAAGCAAGAGAAACGGTCGCTCTGTGTCCCCGTGGCCCGTATCCGGCGGAGCTCTGCCCCTCTTCCAGCCGTCGGCTGCGCCGGGCGTGACTCGGTCATTCTGGAAACGTGCGGTGACGTTGCAGCTCCCTGGCTGCGAAACGCCCTCGCAATGCGGACGCAGTTCAGGTGGGCCAGAGCGTGCTGCAGCGACCGCTTCAGGACACCGTGACTCAGCGGCTTGATTCCGACCACGCATGCTGCTGCTGCTGCTGCTGCTGCTGCTAGACTAACTCTAAAACAGACATTTCACGACATAGTGTGTAGAAAATGTAATACGAGGGCCGCCTTTTAATTTTCTAGATACAGCAGCCACATTGTTTTAATTTTTGTTGTTTGTTATTGTTAAAGTCCTTTTCGAACACAGCGAAAGTAAGAATCAACAACGCTTTTTCAGACATCTTTCCTGCTATTGCCGGGATGAGACATGGTTATATTCTTTATCAAAACTGGACATGGTTGTCTCACTGGGAATTCCGCGATCGTTCACTAAATAAAATATGGCGTTTCAGTCTTCGATCGCTATTCTTTATTTTCAATTACCGGTTTCGGGCTAGCTGCCCATCTTCAGATCATGTGTTGTAGTTACAGAGTAACTTGTCCGTACAGAACACACAGTTCACTGTCATAAGTAAAGTAGGATATTGCACAGAGCACAACTTAATCATAGCTAACACTTGGTTTAAGAATCATGATAGAAGGTTGTATACATGGAAGAACCCTGGAGATACTAAAAGGTATATGGTTATATTCTCTCTTCACTGCTCTTCAGTGAATATAGTGAGCACATTACAAGGGAGTTCCTTCAAGTCTGGTCTTTGTAGGTGGCATTCTCCGGAACGCAGATGACATTCTGAAAATAGCAGCAAACCGACATCAATTGGAAACCGGCATGCGAAGATTGGCCCAACAAAGCACAGAATATGATCTTGAAATCAACAAGACAAAGACGAAAGTGATGACTGTACACTGATCAACCAGAACATAGTGACTACAGACCTAGTGTCGATATAAGCTCGTCCAGGCGATAGCAGCGTCAGCTGGCGAGGAATGACCACTACGCAGACACAAGCACGATGCATCTACACGCATGCTCATAAATTAAGGATAATTCTAGAATGTGGTGGCACACAACGTGGCACTACACAAAACTGGCTTAGACATGTCTCCGCAGTATCCTTTCTTTCAGGAGTGCTAGTTCTGCAAGGTTCGCAGGAGAGCTTCTGTAAAGTTTGGAAGGTAGGAGACGAGATACTGGCAGAAGTAAAGCTGTGAGGACCGGGCGTGAGACGTGCTTCGGTAGCTCAGATGGTAGAGCACTTGCCCGCGAAAGGCAAAGGTCCCGAGTTGGAGTCTCGGTCGGGCACACAGTTTCAATCTGCCGGGAAGTTTCATATCAGCGCACACTCCGCTGCAGAGTGAAAATCTGATACTCGTAATGATGGACCTCCACAGCCGACGACTCACGCATGCGCGGAAGATATGGGCACATGACCATTTATTTTTTATTTATTTATTGTTCCGTGGGACCAAATTAAGGAGAAGTCTCCATGGTCATGGAACGAGTCAATACATGAAATTATAACACGATGTTAGAAACAGATAAAATGAAATATTAAAAAAAACATATTCAGGTGACAAGTCGTAAGTTTAAATGAAGAGAATCAACAATGTAACACTGGAATTTGCTTAATTTTTTTAGCTCTTCCAGGAGCTCCTCGACAGAATAGAAGGATTGAGCCATGAGGAAACTCTTCAGTTTAGACTTAAAAGAGTTTGGGCTACTGCTAAGATTTTTGAGTCCTTGTGGTGGCTTATTGAAAATGGATGCAGCAGAATACTGCACTCCTTTCTGCACAAGAGTCAAGGAAGTGCATTCTACATGCAGATTTGATTTCTGCCTAGTATTAACTGAGTGAAAGCTGCTAACTCTTGGGAATAGGCTAATATTGCTAACAACAAACGACATTAAAGAAAATAAATACTGTGAGGGCAATGTCAGAATTCCCAGATTTTTGAATAGCGGTCGACAAGAGGTTCTCGAACTTACACCACATATAGCTCGAACAGCCCGTTTTTGAGCCAAAAATACCCTTTTTGTGTCAGAAGAATTACCCCAAAAAATAATACCATACGACATAAGCGTATGAAAATTGGCGAAGTAGACTACTTTTCGTGTTGAAGTGTCACTTATTTCAGATACTGTTCTAATGGTAAATAAAGCAGCATTTAGCTTCTGAACAAGATCCTGGACATGGGCTTTCCACAACAGCTTACTATCTATCCGAACGCCTAGGAATTTGAACTGTTCCGTCTCGCTTATAATATGCCCATTCTGTCTGATCAAAATATCGGTTCTTGTTGAATTGTGAGTTAGAAACTGTAAAAACTGAGTATTACTGTGATTTAGCATCAAATTATTTTCCACAAGCCCCGAACTTATTTCATGAACTACATTATTTGTTACTGTTTCAATATTACACACAAGATCCTTCACTATCAAGCTGGTGTCCTCAGCAAACAGAAATATTTTTGAATCACCTGTAATACTAGAAGGCATATCATTTATATAAATAAGAAACAGCAGTGGCCCCAGCACCGACCCTTGGGGAACGCCCCACTTAACAGTGCCCCATTGGGACTGAACATCACTACCACTCTCAATATTGCGGATAATTACCCTCTGCTTTCTGTTCTTAAAGTAAGAGGCGAACCAATTGTAAGCTACTCCCCTTACTCCATAATGGTCCAACTTCTGCAGTAATATTTTGTGGTCAACACAGTCAAAAGCCTTCGTTAAATCAAAGAAAACACCTAGCGTTCGCAACCTTTTATTTAATCCGTCCAAAACCTCACAGAGAAAAGAGAATATAGCATTTTCAGTTGTTAAACCATTTCTAAAACCAAACTGAACATTTGACAGCAAATCATCGGCACTGAACGTTGGCGCAGAGGCAGGACGTTGGATGATCTGATGAATCCTGATACACTCTTCCCTCCTCCGATGGGAGGGTGCGAATCTGATGCCTTCCACGAGAACACCTCTTTGACACATGTACTAAGGGACGCAGGCAAGCTGGTGGCGGCTCCCTGGTGCTCTAAGGAACATTCACGTGGACACCCATGGGTCCAAGGCATCGTGACGGTCAAGGAGTTTCGCACGCTGGTTGCAGACCACGTGCACCCCTTCATGACGATCATGTTTCCCGACGGTAGTGACATTTTTCAACAAGATTATGCGCCATGTCACAAGCCCAGAAGCGTGATGGAGTGATTCGAGGAACACAATGGCGAGTTCCAGTTGATGTACTGGCCCCACAGCTTGTCAGATCTGAATCCGATCGAACACATGTGGGATGTGATTGAACGTGGCGTCAGAACTCCTCGTTCACCTCTCCGGAATTTGCAGGAATTACACTATGTGATCGAAAGTATCCGGACAGCCCTAAAACATACGTTTCTCGTGTTAGGTGCATTTTTCTGCCACCTACTGCCAGGTACTCCATATCAGCGAACTCAATAGTCATTAGACATCGTGAGAGAGCAGAATGGGTAGCTCCACGGAACTCACGGACTTCGAACGTGGTCAGGTGATTGGGTGTCACTTGCATCATACGTCTGTATACGAGATTTTCACACACCTAAACATCCCTAGGTCCACTGTTTCGATGTGATAGTGAAGTGGAAACGTGAAGGGACTCGTACAGTACAAAAACGTACAGGCCGACCTCGTCTGTTGATGACAGAGACCGCCGACAGTTGAAGAGGGTCGTACTGTGTAATAGGAAGAGATCTATCCACACCATCACACAGTAATTTCAAACTGCATCAGGATCCCCTGCAAGTACTATGACAGTTAGGCGGGAGGTGAGAAAACTTCGATTTCATGGTCAAGTGGCTGCTCATAAGTCACACATCACGCCGGTAAATGCCAAACAACGCCTCGCTTGGTGTAAGGAGCCTAAACATTGGACGATTGAACAGTGGGAAAACGTGAGTGACAAATCACGGTACACAATATGGTGATCGGATGGCAGGGTGTGCATACGGCTTATGCCCGGTGAACGTCATCAGCCAGCGTGTGTAGTCTCATGAGTAAAGTTTGGAGGCGGTGGTGTTACGGTGTGGCCGTGTTTTTCATGGATGGGGCTTGCACCCCTTGTTGTCTTGCGTGCCACTGTCACAGCACAGGCCTACATTGATGTTTTAACCACCTTCTTGCTTCCCACTGTTGAAGAGCAATTCGGGGATGGCGATTAAATCTTTCAACACGATAGAGCACCCGTTCATAATGCACGGCCTGTGGCCCAGTGGTTACACGACAATAACATCCCTGGAATGGACTGGCCTGCACAGAGTCCTGGCCTGAATCCTATACAAGACCTTTGCGATGTTTTGGAACGCAGACCTCATGCCAGGCCTACACCGGCCAACATCGACACCTCTCCTCAGTGCAGCACTCCGTGAAGAATGGACTGGCATTCCCCAAGAGACCTTCCAGCACCTGATTGAACGTATGCCAGCGAGAGTGTAAGCTGTCGTCAAGGCTAAGCGTGGGCCAACACCATACTGAATTCCTGCATTATCGATGGAGGGTGCCACGAACTTGTAAGTCATTTCCAGCCAGGTTTCTGGATACTTTTGATCATATAATGTTGTTGACTTGTATGTGCCAACTCCGTCCAGCGACCTACCAAAGCCTCATTGCTTCCAATCCACGACGACGCCGCTGTTATCTGCGCCAAAGGTGGACGTACCACGTATTAGGTAGGTGGTCATTATGCTCACGCTGATCAGTGTAGATCGCCCTAATGACAACGGACCTGACATGGCAAGAATTATTGGATACGAGGTAGTCAGTCGCTTCCAGTATGCAGGACCTGTTGTCACTGGAGCTCAAGACAGAACTTTGTGGAGGTAGGTCGTCAAGGGCTTAACACGTGGTGCCCAGTAGTGTGAGTATTTAAAAAAGTAGTGTGGTTTCAAGTGACTCTGAGAATGGCTTGACTGTAAAGGCCGCTCAAACGGTTTTTCCTTAATTAAATACAGTGTGGAATAACAACATCCTCAAAAAAATGGTTCAAATGGCTCTGAGCACTATGAGACTTAACATCTATGGTCATCAGTCCCCTAGAATTTAGAACTACTTAAACCTAACTAATCTAAGGACATCACACAACACCCAGTCATCAGGAGGCAGAGAAAATCCCTGACCCCGCCGGGAATCGAACCCGGGAACCCGGGCGTGGGAAGCAAGAATGCTACCGCACGACCACGCGCTGCGGACTAACAACATCCTCCAAACATGGAGAAAGTGATGATTAATAAGAATGCCCATAACTGATTCGTTCAACTTTTGGTAATCCAACACCTCCAGAAAAGACTGTTCAAACTGATTTGCGGAATTCAGTCGTAGCCTTTCTAGAGTCAGTGCTTAATGTTGGTCGATGAGGATAGTCATTCGACGCAGTGAGATAGCGAAATTGCTAGCCAGGTCTAAGAATATTGTACATTCGATTCTGAAAGCACGTACGGCTGTGAAAAAGTTCCGTTTTCCGGTGGAGTCCGTGGAATTTGGCAGAAACTCAAAAATAGGCTCGTGCCAAAAAATTCATATCCGTACAGCCCAGTAACTGTTTGTTTATTCCTAGAAGAACTGGAATTAACCAGACTACCTGATCCACAGCATCTAGATACGTATTAGTGGACATCAATATGGTGAGTGTCCACCCTTCCGCCTTACCACGGCTTGAACTGTGCTGGGACCACTTTCAATGAAGTGTCCGAATGTCTGTGGAGGAATGACACCCCATTCTTCCTTAAGAGGGGAAACCAAAGAAGGTTGTGATGTTGGACGTTGATCCTAGTCCTAAAAACTTTTCCATTGGGCTTAGCTCGAGACTCTGGGCAGGCCGCGCCATTTCCAGAACCTCTGTCCACAGACCATTGCCTCACAGATGCTGCTTTATAACAGGTGATGCACTGACGTGCTCATACAAACAATCATCGTCTCTGAACTGTTCCTCTACCGCACGTACACAATAGTGTAAAATTTTTCCTATCCATCCGCATTTAGCGTTTCCTTATGTGCTGTAAGGAGCACACACTGACCACGGAAAACAGCCCCATACCGTTACACCTTTCCCCACGCTTCTCTATTGGCACTACAAATGGAGCAGCTAACGCCCTCCATGCATTTGCGAAACCCAAACACGTCCATTGGATGGCCACATGGCATAGCGTGTTTCCAATTCACTGTCCAGTGGCTTCACTCTTACATGATTCAGAAATTGCGGTTACTACAGAAATGTGCGGTTTTATGAAGACCTGCTCGACCGTTGTATACTATTCTTTTCAATTCCCTAAGCTACGACGGCCGGTGGGCGGTGACCAGTTCCAAAAGCGCTAGGCGGAAGGGGAGGCGGCCAAGTGTTTGCCGTCTTTCGACCGGTCGTTGATGACAGAATCGAGGTGCACGCCCTGCAGTCTTTCTCAAAGGATTTTACAGAAACTATTGCGCAAAAAACATTCATTTTTGTTTTACTTACAGCTTTATATATCAGGTTCTTTATGATGTGCCCATCATTTCGTTAATGGTCACGTTGCGTGGAAAAAATTCGTAACAATGAAAAATATAGGTCGCTATGATTTTGCGTTTGGTGCGTATGACATTATATGTTACTGCGTATGAAATTTAGCTAACATATTCAATTTTCCCTTAGGCTTGGGTAGAGGTATCAATCTGTTACCAATCTCGAGAAAATTAATCTGAGGCAGCACACTGACTTGCGATCGCGCCGCGCCAGCGATCAGCCCAGAGTGAAATATCTACAGCATTCCTCATATCTCATAAACGGTTTCAGATATCGAAATATGATTTTGGCAAATGATAGCATGCAAAGAGGAGAGTATTTTTCCATATCGTTATTATGCAAAACTTCATTACCTACCGTTCCATTAAGTTTAGGGTGTGCAGCCGCAAGAAATCTCCTTCTTCTTCTAATATTTGGGCTGTGTAACGTTCAGCCATCTTCAGAGTGAGCCGCAAGACTGCCGCTCCAGTTTTTTTTTCTTGTTTGTTGATTTTCAATTCCCCCCCGAAGGGGGCGGGCCGGCAGCAGCTTACTACGCTGCTCTACAGCCTACAGACTTTTTGTAAATAAAGGAAGAAGAAAGAAACAAGAAAAAACAGGCGATAAAATGGCGATTTAAAGTGAAAAATGGCGTAAAATTGCGGAAAGTTAAAACAGAAAGCAAAGGGGGTTGGCAATGTAGATAAAAGACACAGGAATCAGACAAGTAACACAGTAGATACACAATTAAAAAAACATGGCGACAGTCTGGTTTCTGTTTCACAAGTAATAAAAAGCACACCCAGCGACAGTATGATGGCTGTTCGCTATACTTCCCAAAAGACACAACACGGAGCACGCACTGGAAAAAAAAACACACTGTAAAACACTGCACGAAAAAGGCGGCACAAAGATGGCACTCCCGACCCAAGGCAGATGGGGGGGGGGGGACCTAGAGTAGGGGGAAAAACAAGGAGAGAGGAGAGGAAAAAACGAAAAGGGGGGGGGGAACCAAGGAGGGAGAGGACTAATAAAGGGGGAGAAGGGCAGACGCGAGAGGGAATGAGAGGAGGCAGAGGAGGGAAACGTAAAAGGATGCGGGGGAGAGAAGGGGGCAAAGAGAGGGGAGGTGTGGAAGAAAGAGGATGGAAGGGGGGGAGAGGGAGCCCAGGAAAAGGACAGAGGAAAGGAGGGGGAGTGAGGATCAGAGTTGATAGGAGGGATAAATGGGGGGAGAGAGGGCATCATGCGGGAGGGGGAGTTGATGGAAGCCACCTTGGGAAAGGAGATGTAGGGTGTAGAGATGGAGGGTAGGGGGGACACAACGGTGAAGACGTGGCAGGGGGCGGGGATGGGAGAGGAGAGGAGCAACCAGGGGTGACGGGGTTCAAGATGGAGGGAGGTGTAGAGGGTGCGGATATGTTCGAGGAATAGGAGCAGATGGGGGAAAGGAATGAGATCATAAAGGATCCGCGTGGGGGACGGGAGGCGTATACGGAAGGCAAGGCGGAGTGCATGACGCTCAAGGATTTGGAGGGACTTACAGAATTTGGGGGGGGGGGGGGGCAGATATCCAGGCAGGACTGGCATAATAGAGGATGGGACGGATTAAGGATTTGTAGGTGTGGAGGATGGTAGAGGGGTGCAACCCCCACGTCCGGCCAGAGAGGAGTTTGAGGAGTCGGAGGAGGTTGTGGGCTTTGGATTGGATGGAGCGGAGATGAGGAATCCAGGTGAGGTGACGGTCAATGGTGAGGCCAAGGTAGGTGAGGTGGGGGGAGGCGGACAGGACGTGCGCAGACAGTAAGGGAGAAATTCAGGAGCCGGAAGGAGCGAGTGGTACGACCTACGATGATTGCCTGGGTCTTGGAAGGATTGAGTTTCAGGAGCCACTGGTTACACCATGCAGAAAAAAGTTCAAGGTGATTCTGGAGAAGGCGTTGGGACCGTTGGAGGGTAGGAGCGAGGGCGAGGAATGCGGTGTCATCAGCATATTGCAAGAGGTGTACTGGAGGGGGGGCTGGGGCATATCTGCCGTGTACAGGAGGTAGAGGAGAGGGGAGAGGACAGAGCCCTGGGGCACACCTGCAGAGGGGTAGAAGGTGTGGGAATTGGCATTATGGATGGTAACATAGGAGGGGCGGTGGGAGAGGAAGGAGGCCATCAGACGGAGGTAGTTGATAGGAAGGGCGTAGGTTTGGAGTTTGCCGCTCCAGTGCTCGCTTCGTCCCTTTATACTGTTTTACCGCGCGACTGCGCATGCGGCCACAAATGCAAATGCGCCAGAGACGTTGGGCGGCAGAGACGTGCATAATGCGCGAGTTGTATCTGTGACTCCGCAGTTGATCTGTGTTGGCATATCGATAGATCATTGTGAGCTACACTGTGACGACGTCTTTGCGAGTTTATTACAGCAAGTGCCGGATTCCAGGATTTATCAAGATTGAAACCACTACCTCTATTAATTAAATTCGTCGTCAAGCGAATTTCAATTGCCTCCTTCACTATCGAGTCCCAAAAGGATGATGTAGTTGCCAAAATTTCGACGTTGTCATACAACATACTGCGACCATTATCTACACAGTGCTCTGCCACTGCCGACTTGTTAGGCTGTAAAAGTCGTGTGTAGCTCCGGTGTTCTGTACATCTTTCTTGGACAGTACGAGTTGTTTGTCCGATGTAAGAAATGCCACATTCACATGGAATTTTGTAAACTCCAGATTTTCGGAGCAGCATATCATCTTTGACGGAGCCCACGAGTGCGGCTGTCTTGGATGGAGGACGAAAAATCACTTTTACTTTGTGTCCGCCGAAAATGCGTCCTATTTTTGATGAGAGGCTACCCACATATGGCAGGAAGGCCATCGATTTAAAGGTTCATTCATCTTCTTCTGCTTTCTTTGTGGCCTCTTTCGGTTTCATTTTCAGCGCCCTCTGTATTTGTTGTGGAGAGTACCCATTGTCTTCAAACACTCTTTGTAAGTGGGAAAGTTCATCTTGCAGACTGCTTTCGTCAGAAATAATATGCGCTCTGTGAGTCAAAGTTCGGAGAACACTCATTGTCTGGGCAGGATGGTGGCAGCTATTTGCACGTAAATACAGATCGGTGTGCGTCGGCTTCCTATAAACTTCATGTCCCAAAGTGCCATCCTCTCTGCGCCGAACCAAAACAGCCAAGAATGGAAGGCATCCCTCCTTTTAAATTTCCATTGTGAACTTTATTTGATCGTGGAGGGAGTTCAGATGTCTTAAGAAGTCTTGCAAGTTGTCTTCACCATGGGGCCAAACTACAAAGGTGTCATCAACAAACCTCCAGAATACCATGGGTTTCAAGTCAGCAGATTCAAGCGCCTTCTCCTCGAAGTCCTCCATAAATAAATTGGCCACCAGAGGGGATAAGGGACTACCCATGGCGACTCCGTCCGTCTGTTCAAAAAATTCGTTGTTAAATAAGAAATATGTGGAGGTCAGAACATGTTTAAATAAAGCTGAAATCTCTTTGTCAAAACTTCTTTCAATAAGTTGTAGAGATTCTGGAAGGGGAACCTTTGTAAATAAAGCCACCACATCAAAACTAACTAATATATCAGACGGGTTCATTTTCAATGATTTCAGTTTACTAATGAAGTCAGCCGAGTTTCTCATGTGGTGAGTACATTTTCCCACAAGAGGCCTCAACAATGATGCCAGATGTCTGGCAACGTCATAGGTCGGAGAGCCTATGTTACTCACTATGGGGCGTAGAGGGACACCTTTCTTGTGGACGTTTGGTAGTCCATAAAGTCTAGGAGGCACCTGACCACTTGGTTTCAATCTCCGAACAACTTCTGCTGGAAAGGGAGAATCATTCAGAAGCGAAACAGTTTTCTTGGCCACTCGATTAGTGGGATCCCTGCTGATCTTCCGGTACATGCTATCACTCAATAAATTGTACATTTTATCATGATATTTGTCCCGAGACAATAAAACAGTAGCATTACCTTTATCTGCTGGGAGTACCACCGTCTGAGTATCCAGGCGAAGCTTGCGTAGAGCATCCCTCTCTGCCACAGATATATTGCTCCTTTGTGGTCAAGCCTTCATAATTGCACGGCATGTTTCACGTCTTATTTCCTCTGCTGAATCAGACGGAAGTGGTCGAACAGCTTCTTCAATGGCGCTGATAAATGAAGGCAATGGCAGAACCTGTGACGTGGGTGCAAAATTAAGTCCCTTACCCAAAACCATCATCGTAGCATCGTCCAAATCTCTACCTGTCATATTAATAACAGGGCGTCGGATAACAGTTTCTCGCTGCGATGTCGTCCTCAGTCGACTGATTTTTGCAGTCTGTCGGGATGTGGCCACCTCACGAATCCAGTCTGATTTGGCCCAAATTGTACCATCAATCCAATTCCAAGAATCATAGGGTATCTCCACAGACATCTTCAGGTACAGGCGATAAAGTTCTTCAGAAACCAGGTCTAATTTTCGACGTGTAAAGTGGATCCTCTCCTTAACAATAGCCGAGCCAGCTTTTGTTAAAATCTTATTCATAGACGTCGTTTTTATAAAATGTACTAATCTGGCAAACTTCGGAATTATACTCTGGTCACGGCACCTTAGTAAAAAACTTAAAGAGCTCAGTAATCTCGCTCTCAAGTGTGGAAGCTTATCCAATCGTCGAACACATAAAACCACCTCCTTCCCGCAGAGGTACTTGATGTGAATCTTCAGGTTTTGGCGGCGCAAAGACTGTCCCATTAAGTTTCGGGTGTGCAGCCGCAAGAAATCTCCTTCTTCTTCTAATATTTCGGAAAGGGTTACATCTAAATGAAAGGAAAAATGCAAATGAAATTGGTGGAAATTAATTTTGAGAAAAGGGTAAAATTAATAAAGAAAGTAAATGTGCGGTCGTCACGTTAACAATTAATTGGCGTTAATTAGATATTTGAGACTTGGGGAAAATTACGGTCGCCAGTCCTATGGACAACTACTACAGTAACTGAAAAAGAAAGGTTATTGCACATATAATTAGCACTAAAACAGTGGCAACTGAAGGTTGACACGTGTTGTGTGAAAACTGAAAGTTTGTCAGAAGTAATGAATTTCGCTACACTCTGACTTAATTTAGCAAAAGAATTAATAAAACCGGAAAATCGAAAGTTAATTTAGTGACTGAAATTAACAGTGAGATTTGTTTCTGAAGCACTACGAAATTCAGTAAAATAAGGTTAGTCTTGGGCTACCTCAACAATCATTTCAAAAGCTACTTGAATCTACGCAATTTAGAAATAAGAGATTTAACTTTGAACTTGAATTAAATGATTCTGGACAATTAACAATAGTAGCATTTAGTACGTACCAAGCTGAGCTGCAGCCACAGGTAAGCTAAAATATGCTAACAAAACTCGCACTCTTAATTTGTGCTTGTGTAATCTAAATATTGTAGCCAGCTATGAATACATTAACTGAACTTTGAAATTAAAGCAGTGAAATGGAATGATATTACTTTAATGCTGGCGTCTGAATTTCAACGACACTCGGGTTCATTTCGGAAAAGGAAGGGACCCTGCTTGGTAATGCAATTGGGACAATGAGCAACAAAGGTTCATGCTAAGTTGCTGTAATTTTGTGATGCGACAATTTTAAAAGCTGAGGTCTGCCACACAGTTCTAAAACTTTACGTGCTGCCAGTCTTCCTTGTTGGTTGATTGAAGGTTTGAAGTCGTCGGTCGAGAAGGTGGCGACAGTCATTCATTGTCGGCCGTCGCTGTTGCAGAAGCTGGATGTTGGCGCGCCTTCTTCTCGACACGGTCACCAGGCGAAACTGGCTCTTGTTGTGCGCCAGCTAATGCTTCCCGTCCGCGACACCGTGTCAGAAACTATCATAGCAAGTCGAGCGCAATTACATGCTGCCAAACCCCGAAAGCGCGGCAACTCGCGGGAGCGTCACACAACACACCTGCTCAACCGCACTACTCCCGCCAGACACTCTCTGCCCGCGCTCCATGCGGCACAGTTAACACTACCAAAGATCCTAAACACTTTGGTTCTTTACACGACCTATCGATATAATCGTTCGATAGCATAGTTTTACCTAGGCCAGACCCAGCGTAAAAATACACATAATATTAAAAAAAAACAGTTATACATCGACATAAATGCATAAATGTATGTATACAAATAGTAAAACAATTACAATACATAAAGACACAGAAATATCGTGTCTTGAGGTAACAAAACAAGGAAAAAAATTATAGTACAATAGATGGAAATAGGAGGATTTGCATTTCCGGCGTTACAGTACCAGTTTTCCAATACCCTCCCGAAGACTGCTGTGCTTTACGCCGATTCTTTTCGCTGGTCTGCAGCTTGTTGTCTGTGCCAAAATGTTGTCTCCGTAGCCAGCGGTTGATGTAAGCTGAGGTGAAAATCGGAGGGAGCCGAGTCTACATCTACATCTACATCTACATCTATACTCCGCGAGCCACCTTACGGTGTGTGGCGGAGGGTACTTATTGTACCACTATCTGATCCCCCCTTCCCTGTTCCATTCACGAATTGTGCGTGGGAAGAACGACTGCTTGTAAGTCTCCGTATTTGCTCTAATTTCTCGGATCTTTTCGTTGTGATCATTACGCGAGATATATGTGGGCGGTAGTAATATGTTGCCCATCTCTTCCCGGAATGTGCTCTCTCGTAATTTCGATAATAAACCTCTCCGTATTGCGTAACGCCTTTCTTGAAGTGTCCGCCACTGGAGCTTGTTCAGCATCTCCGTAACGCTCTCGCGCTGACTAAATGTCCCCATGACGAATCGCGCTGCTTTTCGCTGGATCATGTCTATCTCTTCTATTAATCCAACCTGGTAAGGGTCCCATACTGATGAGCAATACTCAAGAATCGGACGAACAAGCGTTTTGTAAGCTACTTCTTTCGTCGATGAGTCACATTTTCTTAGAATTCTTCCTATGAATCTCAACCTGGCGCCTGCTTTTCCCACTATTTGTTTTATGTGATCATTCCACTTCAGATCGCTCCGGATAGTAACTCCTAAGTATTTTACGGTCGTTACCGCTTCCAATGATTTACCACCTATGGCATAATCGTACTGGAATGGATTTCTGCCCCTATGTATGCGCATTATATTACATTTATCTACGTTTAGGGAAAGCTGCCAGCTGTCGCACCATGCATTAATCCTCTGCAGGTCTTCCTGGAGTACGTACGAGACTTCTGATGTTGCTACTTTCTTGTAGACAACCGTGTCATCTGCAAATAGCCTCACGGAGCTACCGATGTTGTCAACTAAGTCATTTATGTATATTGTAAACAATAAAGGTCCTATCACGCTTCCTTGCGGTACTCCCGAAATTACCTCTCCATCTGCAGATTTTGAACCGTTAAGAATGACATGTTGAGTTCTTTCTTCTAGGAAATCCTGAATCCAATCACAAACCTGGTCCGATATTCCGTAAGCTCGTATTTTTTTCATTAAACGTAAGTGCGGAACCGTATCAAATGCCTTCCTGAAGTCCAGGAATACGGCATCAATCTGCTCGCCAGTGTCTACGGCACTGTGAATTTCTTGGGCAAATAGGGCGAGCTGAGTTTCACATGATCTCTGTTTGCGGAATCCATGTTGGTTATGATGAAGGAGATTTGTATTATCTAAGAACGTCATAATACGAGAACACAAAACATGTTCCATTATTCTACAACAGATTGACGTAAGCGAAATAGGCCTATAATTATTCGCATCTGATTTATGACCCTTCTTGAAAATGGGAACGACCTGCGCTTTCTTCCAGTCGCTAGGTACTTTACGTTCTTCCAGCGATCTACGATAAATTGCTGATAGAAAGGGGGCAAGTTCTTTAGCATAATCACTGTAGAATCTTAAGGGTATCTCGTCTGGTCCGGATGCTTTTCCGCTACTAAGTGATAGCAGTTGTTTTTCAATTCCGATATCGTTTATTTCAATATTTTCCATTTTGGCGTCCGTGCGACGGCTGAAGTCAGGGACCGTGTTACGATTTTCCGCAGTGAAACAGTTTCGGAACACTGAATTCAGTATTTCTGCCTTTCTTCGGTCGTCCTCTGTTTCGGTGCCATCGTGGTCAACGAGTGACTGAATAGGGGATTTAGATCCGCTTACCGATTTTACATATGACCAAAACTGTGCTGTATCGCGGGTAATCAAACATTCCTCATCGAAAACGCTGCACGAGCGTCTTCGTTACCCCTGCAGAGTGCGGCTGAGACTTGTCATGAAGAAGGAAACGCATGATAGTTACGTTATGTGGGCTGCATAAAATCAGGCGAAATCTCTCGGCAGGCACTATTACTTGGCGGGAGGCACTATTTTCTAGGCACCTTTATGCGCTCACTGTGTGCTCAGAACTGGAAAGAGCGGCATGACATAATCCACATTCGTACTACAGACACCGCCTAGCACATCTGTACAAACCGCCATCGGATTTTCACTGTGGTTTCCATTTCACGACCGATCGGACCTTAATAAAGAAATAGCTGTCGTACTCATTCGGAAGGTATGATTGAAGGGAAAGAGTGCGGAAAATTGTGAGAATTCATTTTTTAAAAGATTAGTTTTTTATTTAATTCTAATTAATTACAACTACATCTATAATCTGAGCATCATTACAAGGTGGACGTGGTTGGATAGTTGGTTGATTTGGGGGAGGGGACCAAACAGTGAGGTCATACGCCCCATCGGACTAGGGAAGGATGTCGGCCGTGCCCTTTCAAAGGAACCATCCCGGCATTTGCCTGAAGCGATTTACGGAAATCACGGAAAACCTAATGCATGTAGTCGCTTATCAGCGTTTGCATTTGGTGCATTTTATATCGTACATTGCTACATAAGAGATACAGCTAAAGTATCTAAAGCGTTCTTAACGGTGGAAGCAGAGCCATACCTCTTCCCTTTTTCGACAAAATATCTGAGGTATACTGGAAGCTATCCGCGACAAGTTGGCTGCTACGTCACACACGCGAAGCTATTGCCGTCAGCTATGCCCTGCTATGCGGAGTGCGGTGTTGCCGTGTGTTTCTCCTTTTCGTATGCTATTGATAAAAGCCGAAGCTGGAAATGAAAATCTTATTGAAATGAAAAGACATTGGGAGTCACCTGCTGATAATGCTGACTGGATGTTTTTTTTCAGTCTGTGCTTTCTGATTTCACGAAACTTTGTGACAGGCGTAAATGAGATCTGAAATCTAAATTACTGTTACTTCTGAATGAACAGATGGACAAAGCCGAGAAGGATACGTCAAGATTTTATATTTCATGTGCTTTGAGCCAGTGTTATTTTGTTCATGTATCGTTGAGATCGACTCTGGTTGAGCTAAGCTATCTTTACTTCTCGCGTGTCCTATCTTCCGGGTTGGCGGGCGAAGCGCGTTGGTTGTTAGCCTTCGACGGGTAAACCTCGAGATCTCGTGACATCCGCTGGGAGACGAGTGTCAACGGCTGCCGAACGAGCGAGATGACCGTCACACACATGTTGCAGTGTGAAAATGGTTGGGCGTTTTGGCGACATGGGCAGCTTGGAGATACAAGTTCTGTGACTTCGCTAAGAACAAAATTTGAAGTGAAGCAGTGAAGCTGTGGAACCCGCTCCCTCGTATTGTGTACGTGATATGAAGTAAGTGGTCGTAATTCTGTTTTGTTGAACGACGCACTCAGATCCATTTAAACTTTATTATTGTGGTGAGACTTTCATAGCCGAACTTTAAGATTGTGTGGAAGAGTGCAGTTGGCCTAGTTAAATGGTGGCCGTTATTTGAAACTTTTCTCAGAAGTTTTATTAGTGCCTTGTGTCTCTTGTAATCAAATGATTTTATATTGGCGTTTTCCAAGCGTGCACTCTATTAATACAGTTGTCCACGTGTAAAATACTTAAGGTCAAAGTTGCGATTTTGTCAGTAGTGTAACGTGTTCTTTTACGCGCTTACCCGTATATCGAGTCAAAGGTTCTGCCGAATGTTTCTATGTTTCAGAATTATTGGAATGTCTTTGTGATTCGGGCAGAAACTTTTGATTGTGCCAGCGCCTTAGCGGGAAGTGAAACGTCGTCCGAGGTCTAGGCCTGGCAGTGTTTAAGAACTTGGCCACTACCGGGAGTTGTTCACATACCGCCTTCCAAAGTTTAATACTTCGCTTCCTTCCACCAAGGCGGGTTAAGCTGGTAGATATATGAAAATATATTGTATGTAACCTGTTCGTACATGAACCTGTTTCCTTAAATATTACGGATTGGCAACTGGCTAAACCTTAAGCTGCATAGCATCCGCTGAGTTCCTTGTGCAGCTCTTTCTAGCAATTTTTTTTATTAACACGTCTGAGCACATGAACATCTATTTTTAAAGATCAATGTTTCTGGTGTAGTTGTTTTTATTTAAGTAGTTCTATCATGTTATGTAAATGGATCTTAGCTTGGCACCAGTGTTCAAGTGTCATTAAGTCACCCTTTACTAGTAATTCTTTTCATTATATGTATTTTGAGTGAAATCTTATATGTGAGTTTGTATTTCTGAAGTTAGTCAGCAATTCTGCTTTCTTAACAAGGGACTGTTTATTTGAGTACAGAGTACTTTGGGTTTCTAATTGTATTTGAAAAGCTTTATCTAGTGGCTCGTCCACAATTTGTAATTGTCGAATTCCTTAAAAGGCATAATGTCAATATATTGTCTTAATTATAAATTATGACTACCAACCATGATTCCATACCGCTTCCTCTCTTATGGTATTTAAGATGTGGTGTGTAAGTGAGGTACGATTAAGGAAATTACGTACCGAGCTTCTTCTATTTGAAACGTCCCCTTTGAACAATTTCTGAATTACTGTGCTGATAAACCTGTTACATTATTTGCTTTTCAAACAGCTGAGCAAAACTGAACGTACTCAAACATTCACTAAAGTGACACACAATATTTTTAGCGCAACGCAATCTGACTTTCAAAAATCCCTACAAAAGAATGGCCCTGACTAACATTAACCTATACGTTTCACAAATCACTTACCTCACCAAAAATCTTCGTTACTCGAACTACTGCAATACAGCGAGCGCCACTACTGCCAGCTAAATAAAAGATTTAAACTACGGAAGGCACTAACTACTGATAGGCATAGTTAGCAAATGAAAGATTTTAATAGAGAACAAACGATGTATTTACCTTAATAGTCATAATATATATAGCAGTTCATGCCATGCAGTCTTACAAATTTCAAAACTCTGCCATCTCTCTCCCCACATCCACCACTGCTGGTGGCTCGCCTCCAACTGCGCAACGCTACGCGCTGTTCACATCCAGCTGCCCAACACTACAATGGCAGACAACAATGCAAACTAGCCACAGACTGCACACAGCACAGCCAGTAATTTTCATACAGAGCGCTACGTGGCGTTACCAATAAGAAAACATAAACAGCCTACTTACACATTTCTCCAAACACTATGTCTATCCCTATGCATAGATGACCACCCACTCTTACACCATCAATCGTGACTGACCTCACTTCAAATCTAACATCGTTTCTTTCGAATGCTCCTAAAACTGAATCGTATTCTACTTTTAGAAACTGGACATTTGTAGAAATACTGTCCCAGTTTTACTAATTTGTTACAATTATTTATCAGATGTACTACACTTGAAAAGGTACCATTCTAAGAGGTCTTACAAAAAATAAACTTTTCATTCTGGCACTGTGGCATTCACACTCTTTCACCGACTAACCTTATTGTAACGAGTAGTTTCTCAGCGGGAGAAGCAGCAAGTCAAAAATTGCGTCCAGCTGTATCAGAGTAGCTGATACTAGTTGCTTCAAAAAGTGGGAACTGTCTGGACTCATTCTGTAAAAGTCGTGGCATCTGTGTTCGTGTTCAGAATCATCACGAGAAAGCACGGTCTTCTTTTATAAAAGGTGGAGCCCGTCTGCGCCCACACCGGCGTGGTGACCATCTCAAAAGACCTACTGTCACTTCCGCATCTGTTAGTTAACAATCGTGATGTTATTCGTGCGTCTGGGTAGGGTTACCCACTAACAAGGTCGCATTGAGGAGACAGATACTCGACGAAAAGCGAAGGTTATCGATTTCAAGGACAGAGGAAAGAAAGTGGCAAGTCAATCGCCTTAGCCGTCTACGCGGATGACACAGCCATCCTCGCGCAAGACTGGAAACCGTCGAACATCAACTCACGAATACAGACAGCACTCAGAACAGCTGAGCCTTGGCTGGAGCGATGGCGTATTAAAGTAAACGTCGACAAGTGCGAAGCAGTTCTGTTCACACGCAGACCGAAACTACTGCGCAAACACCAACACTGTAAACCGATAACACTACATACACGCCCAATACGTTTCCGAGAGAAAGTCAGATACCTAGGTGTCTGGCTGGACCGGAAACTTACATGGGGGGACCACATCGAATACGTTGCCAACCGAGCGCACGCGAGGCTCAAACAGCTCTACCCAATGCTCAACAGGGAAAGGACACTGAATAGGAGGGTGCCGAGGTCCTTATACATGACACTGATTAGACCTCTGATGACGTACGCAGCTCCCGTCTGGGGATATGCAGCTCCCACACGACTGCGCCGCCTGCAGATCATACAGAACAAAGTGCTACGAATCATTAGCAATGCTCCACGCTACACACGCACCGTGGATCTTCACCATGAATACCGCCTTGATACCCTCAAGGAAGTATTCAAGAAACACGCCACACGACTATACAGGAACTCGAGACACTCGAACAATCCTTTCATCCTCACTCTGGGAAACTACGATCACAACCACAGGTGGAAACACAAGCGACCAAAGACACTGCTATCTAGGGCATAACCACCTATGGTAAACTAACATACGCAAACAGCGACAAACGTCGGTAAGCCCCTGCATATCAGCAACACTGACTGGCAACTACCAGCTGCTATTAGAGCCGACCAACAGGCCACAGCAGGGACACCGACGAGCTCGCCCACAGACGCACGAACAATCTCCCAACACTCCCTCACACTGTGCCTCCGGTATATGACCTACCGGACACAAGACCGATAACAAACATAACTGTTGCAGGTTGCAGGACGCTGAACGAGGACTCTGTACCAGCACCCAGCGCCAGCCGCCGAGCAGCACAAACGCACAACGTCAAGGTATCGACATGCATGATACCCCCTACTAACAAAGCCTATCCTTGCACAACCTATCGCAGGCAGCAAGACAACCGCTACTGCTCTTGCCGCCCGACCTAACTTTCGCAGAGGTTTTTTTCCCTTGGCTCTTGCCTTGGCACTTTTTTCCCTCTGCCCTTCAAACCGCTACCCTTCGTCAGATTTCGACCAATCTATCTCCAGATGAGCGCGTATTAATGGTTAATCCTAACCAGACGTACGCAAACATCGCAGTACCCACATCCTGCGACACCTCACTTTAGTGAATACTAACCCTTATGCAGAGATGGCAGTAGACCTTTTGTGTTGGCCATCATGCCGGTGTGGGCGTGGAGGGGCTCCACCTCTATTAAAAAAAAGCGGGTTGTAAGAGCAGCAGCGGTTTCTTGCTATCTGCGAAAAGATCGTGCAACCTATGGTTATTAGTTTCGGGTATCCTGCAATGCTCGGTACCATTGTCTTAGCTTAGGTCGTCATAAAGAGTGTCAGTCCTTTCGAGGACAGGTACTGCTGGGTTGGGCACCTGCGAAGTCTCCTGAGCCAGCTGCAGCGTTTGTACTTGTAACATGCCAAGTTTGTTGTATAAGTGGCCAATGGGCCCTAAATCGACCACTGTGTAAGGGTTTTGGTTGGGTTTGTTTGTGTATAGTGGGCAATATGGCTCCCCTGAGTTGCCAGTTGGTCGGCTAGTTTACACCTGGCGGTACCAGTTAATTTTGTTGTGCTGCAGAGGTTCTTGGGTATATGTGATGTTGAAACGTCCCCTTTGAAAATTTATACAGGACTGAGCTTAAGCTGACACACAATATTTTTTAGCGCAACGCAATCTGACTTTCAGAAATCCCTACAAATGAATGGCCCTGACTAACATTAACTTGTACCTTTCACAAATCACTTACCTCACCAAAAATCTTCGTTACTCGAACTACTGCAATACAGCGAGCGCCACTACTGCCAGCTAAATAAAAGGTTCAAACTACTGAAGGCACTAACTACTGATAGGCATACTTAGCAAATGAAAGATATTAATAGAGAACAAACAATGTATTTACCTTAATAGTCATAATATATATAGCAGTTCATGACAAATTTCAAAACTCCGCCATCTCTCTCCCCACATCCACCACTGCTGGCGGCTCACCTCCAACTGTGCAACGCTACGCGCTGTTCACATCCAGCTGCCGCTGCCCAACACTACAATGGCAGACAACAATGCAAACTAGCCACAGACTGCACACAGCACAGCCAGTGATTTTCATACAGAGAGCGCTACGTGGCGTTACCAATAAGAACCTAAACAGCCTACTTACAATGTATGTGTATTGGTGTTATCTATAGGTGGTTAATTGTCAATAAGTAGTAGCGTTTTGGGGTGTTTGTGTTTCCACCTATGGTTGTGATTGTAGTTACTCGGGTTAAGGATGAAAGGATTGTTCGAGTGTCTTGTACAGTCGCGTGGCGAGTTTTTCGAATATCTCCGTGAAAATCTCAAGGCAGTACTCTCTGCATCATCTGTAGGTGACGCAGACGTATTGTAGCTGGGTATCCCCAAACTGGAGCTGCGTACGTCATCAGTGGTCTTATAAGTGTTGTGTCCATGGACCTCGACACCCTCCTATTCAGTGTGCTTAGCCTGTTGACCATAGGGTAAAGTTGTTTCAGTCTCGTGTTTTCTCGGGTGTCGAAATACCTTTGATGTTTATAGCACTGCACAGATGCACCCAGTATTTCCCTTTTAAGCTTCTGACTTGAAGTCAAACTATGGCCGTGCGGTCTAACGCACTGCTTTCCAGGCACGAATCCGCCTGCCGGGCACGTGTCGTGGTGCGGTGTGTCGGCCAGCCTGTGGACGGTTTTTAAGGCGGTTTTCCATCTGCCTCGGCGAATGCGGACTGGTTCCCCTCATTCCGCTTCAGTTACACTATGTCGGCGATTGCTGCGCAAACACTTTCTCCATGTACGCATACACCGTAATTACTCTGCCACACAAACATTGGGGTTACGCTCGTTTGGTGTGAGACGTTCCCTGGGTGTCCACTGGGGGCCGAACCGCACAATAACCCTGGGTTTGGTGTGGGGTGGCGGTGGGGTGAGTGGACTGCTGTAGCCTGTTGTGGGGTTGTGAACCACTGAGGGCTGCGGCGGGGACGACGCCTCTCCGTCGTTTTTAGGTCCCCAGTTCAATACAATACAAACTAATGTCCTTTTCAGACGAGCACATGATTGCAACCGGAAGTGAAACATAAATATGATTCGTAGTGTCTTTTTGTGTTCTGTATCGCGTATCACATTATCTTAGCGAAAACTGTGCCGTAGAGATCGTGCAGAAAACATTAAGGAAGTAACAGTATGCTATAAGGCGAGCAAACAATTATTCTTCTCACGTTCTGCCGATGAATGGAAAGTGTACCGTCGATTGTTAATGCGATAAATATTGAATGAAGTACAGTGTAAAGTGTGGTAAAAAAAAAGGGCTTGTGACAGTGACAATAGTATCGCAGAACGTCGAAAGTAATGTCAGAGATTATATTACAAACCTTCTCTTTTATGTGTTAATAGGCTGCTGCGCTCATGAGAGAGAGAGAGAGAGAGAGAGAGAGAGAGAGAGAGCATCTCTGTACTAACGTATCTCATTAAACGATGGAATTATCGTTTTGTTGAAGTTGTATGTATCATGTAAGTGTGTTCGAATAATATATGAACTGTTAATTTCAAGTTATCATGGTTTCTTTTACCTTCACTTCCCTCCCGGTATGGAATTGAATAATAATAATTTTTCTAGCTTTGCAAAAGTCTATCATTAAAACATGGTTGGTTAGCGGCCATCAGCCGCCAAATCGCCAGAATATCTTAATTTCGAATATTACTGGCTGCACCCGATAAATAAAGAAGCATTATTTATGTTATTTAAGAGAGAAAGCTATAGCGATTTGTTCTGACAAACAGGGTGTTAACTGAAATAATTTCTTTGATGCGAATACGTAATGCTCCGATGTAGTTAGTCTTGCTACGAAATAAATTTGTAAAATATTCCCTGCACGAACCTATATTATAAACTAATGGAGTAATGATCCATTTGAAAACAGAAATGAATATTTAGTATCGAATAAAAAAGACAGTATAGCGGAGAATAAATATGAATCTAAATACCGTGGTTTACACAAAAAGGAAACGTTTTGCTGAGAAACTAAGTGGAGACAGGGATGTAGCTTTGCTTCATTTGCATGAAAACAAGTTTTTTCGAGGCACATCTGGTGACTCGGAATTTGTATCGAACGACAAAGTTGCGTGGAGCAACAGTCGCTCCTGTTGCACCGGACGATAGGATAGAGACCGGCGTCGTTGTCGTATCGCGGCCATCGCAGTGTGAACCAGTCAAATCGTTTCAACTACACTCCTACGCGCTCCACCAATGGGGCTTGTTTCTTTGTCTTATTGTGAGTCACATGGCGTATCCTGTCACCTCACAAGATGGTGTACGCAAACGATACGTTGCAGCATGAAGAATATTCTTAGTTTGTGTCCGGAAAGACGGTAGCGTTCCTAGAGCTTTCGAAGCAGTTTTTCGCGAAGTGTGTAGTAGCTTTGTCCCAGTATCGAGCAGTTTAGAATATTGAAAATTTCTGTTGCACCCTCTCTCCTCTCAAAGGAGCCTGCGGGCGTTGCGTCGCACTTCTTTGGTATACCGTCTACGTCCACTTATAGATCTAACTGATGTCGGGCCTACGAACTGGAGAAGTAACCAAGTATGGGCCACATAGTTGTTTTGTACAGCACTATTTGTGACCCACTGATGCTGCAAAAGAAAGCGAAGACGCGCTCAAACAAAAGGATGATTTAAAATGCACAGGCTTCACTAGGCAAGTTTCTGTTTGGGGTATTCCGTCCTTGTTTTCTTCGAACTACGGACTGACCTAACCGGCCAATAGTGAAATAATACAATGCTGATGCGATTCGCAAAATGCACAACTTCGAATTTTATTACAATAAGAACTAGGTTTGTAACTGGCTGACATCTATATGATTATTCTACTGTACAATCCAAACTTCAGTGCTGATCAGAGAGGTCAAAGAACCACTTCCATTCTATTACTCGACCGTTCGTCACACTGACAGCGCGCGGCAAAAGCGAGCACCTAAATCTCTCTGCGAAAACTCCGATTTCTCTTATTTTACTACGGTGGTCATTTCTCCCGATATACATGGTGGACTATTTTCATCCATAACGGGGAATAACTCGGAATGAAGATGAGATACTGCAAACTGTTGTAGATAAAAGTTCAAGGTGGCGAAGAGGGTCAGGCGTTGCTACAAATAGCCGTGACCTTGAACGTGATTTTCTGGGTGATTTGGAGGTTAAAGTGATTTTTTAAAATGGGAACCCAAATATTTAATTCAAAATTTGAAAAGAGCTGCAACTTTTAAGTATAAAATGCTACTTTAATCAAGGTCATGGCAAGCTGAATGAGGGTCAAATAAGCAAATATGTTTTTAGTTCTAGTATGGGTAACTTAGAGTAGAGGAGGGTTACAGCAAATTACAATATTAGATACATCTACATCTACATCCATAGTCCGCAAGCAACCTGACGGTGTGTGGTGGAGGGTACCTTGAAAGCGGACTGTCTAGCGTTAAAAGGTTTTTTTGCTTTTCACATTTAACCAAATATAACATTGATGATGATAATTTACGGCAATGTTTGCCGACAAGATAAAGAATGCATCCTTTAACACTAGATTGCGTACTCACGGCAGTTCTCCTTGGCTGCTTTTTGGTACGACTTGGAAAGAGAGAAAAATTAATGAATGATCGCCGATGCGTCGGTTCTCGATTGTGTTCAGGAGACGTACAGATTGATTGCGCGAAAATAGTTTCTCAAATGACCTCTTAACCCGGATTGCTTTCACGCAATCAGACTCTTCAATGAAATTACCTAAGGGACCTATTTGAATAATAAAAAAATTGGAAATGAATGCAAAACAGTGAAATTTTGTAAAAAAAGTTGTCAGATCGGAAATTGAACACATTAATGGTCTCCCAAATACAATCGAGACACCACGATAAAGAGCGAATCTGTAACAAAGTTCATTTAAACACAAACATTATTTGTGGTTAACTTAAAGAAAAAAATAAGCATAGATTTTCTGTACAGTGAAGCATCAATATATTCTCAAAGAACAAAGGCGTTAAACTATAAACATTAACAAATTTACAATGAATACAAAACTTACATTTTTATGTTTTTCTCATACATGGAGCAGTCCAACAATCGCTGCTTTTGTATGTGTGATATTTTGTAAAACTTAAATGTCCTGGCGTACGCGTAAGTGTTTTTTTATCGTCACAAGGTTTACAAAAGCGTTTTCCTTTTCTTGGTGACAGCGTGGTTTTTCACACTAAATGAAATATAACTTGTAGCGGTGCTACACAACACGTCTTAACAAGTCGGCGACCAAACATCAAGGGTAATGAAGTACATGTTAACATATCGGGAGACCAGAAGTACAACTAACTTATAGTTAGTTGTAGACTCTAGAATTTTCCTAACAAATGATAAATTGTTCTTTCTTCTGTTTCGCAGCTTCTTGCTATCAAGCGCTGCGGCAATGATTTTAAATATCTGCGCCCAGCGAGTCATAGTGTTTAGAAGTACCTTTTAAACGCTGGCCGCGCGTCTTGGTATAGGCGCAGGTTATAAACAGATTTCGTTTCTTTACTCTCGCGTTGTCATGCTTAGTATCATTACAAACTGCAGCTCGTTGGCTGTCCTTTTCTCATGTGCAAAGTGTCTGAAATCCAATAGTATCACAACTGGGCATCCCGAGGTATGAGACGTGAGGGAACGCATTGAACGACTTGTAAATCAATAACCTACGTTTCATTAATGTTTGTTCTGTCTTGCTAATGCCACAATAATATTTACATGCTGTGATGTATTTATTTTTGACAACAAAGATGTTAATTAAAAATAAAGTTCAAATATTTGTTTGCTCTTTCCAAATTCGACGTCCTAAATGGGAGTTTCCATGTAACAAAACTCAATCTTCGAATGACCTTCGATAATTATCTTTCAAATCACGGTTATTGATAATAATACGTGACTCCATATGTTCCTCCAAATCGGCATTTAACATTGCATTTTTGTGTATCCCTTCTGTATTCCGAGTTTCCAACTAGAACTGAAACATATTTGCTTATTTTACATTCATTAAAACCTATCACGAACTTTAACCTTGAAAATCACGATCGAGGTCACGCCCATTAATAGCAATGTGTGACCCTCCTTGCCAACTACAACTTTTATCTGCAACATTTTGCTGTATCTCATCTCCATCACGATTTATTCCCATTATGGCTTAAAATAGTCCAATGTATTTCCGTAAGAGAGTGCAAAATTTAACAGAGCATTGCTCCACTGAATAATCTGAAGTAGGAAACCTGGGGTCGGAGAAGCCAGCTTAAGGAGATCAGGAAGTAAACTTTTTTACCACATTCTCTAGCATTACAGTTTTCAAACTTATTTACAACTACGAGGGTGATTCAAATGAAAACTTTAAATTTTTTTTAAATATTATTTACTGTGCAGAAGTGGTACAAAACTGTATCACTTTTCAACATAATCTCCCCCATGCTCAATGCAAGTCCTCCAGCGCTTACAAAGTGCATAAATTCCTGTAGAAAAAAATTCTTTTGGTAGGCCGCACAACCACTCATGCACCGCGTGAAGTATCTTGAGAGGTGGCATGAGCCCCCTCTCATATTTCTATCTTACGATTTTCCTCTCTCATTGCATGCGGTGAAAAGATGCTATTCCTTCACACGCGTACTTCCCACGCAGCGTCTCTCGTCACCCGGGTGGTCCGGTGACAGGCGGGCATGCTGATCTTGAAAGGGTAAGCCGACGGGTGTGAGGGAATCGAGTGAATGCTTTCCAGACGCCGACATTGTAGAATAGCGGCGGAGACACGCTCGCAGCGGCCGGAAGTAGCGGCTGGGCTAGAGGATCCGTTACTTCGCAGAAACTTAGCGAAAACACTTTCTGGTGGGCTACCAGCGAGACGTGGGAATGGCTTGTGTACCCAGGCAATTTTGGCGGGCACATTCCCGCGCTTTCTGCAAAATCGTAACTGTGATTGGCTTGAACAGTGCATAGCTCCGTGACGTAGCAAAATCGGCGCAGAAATTGGCGCCAAGAATCTCCATTGGTGGAATGGTAGTTCTCCGGTAATAGAGTGGAATTTTCCGCTGGTTTTTGAGTTGCTGATTGGAACGGTTAACCACGGCCACTGTTGTGGGGGCGGGAATGTTCTGTGTTCGGTTTGTATGGGTGCTCTTGAGGGTAGTCGGCTCTCGCCTTTCGGTTGGAGTAGGTTACAACACTGAGCTCTCGCTGCTCTGGACAGCCTGCCTTCCGTTGGCTGTCTAATATACTTTTATTTGATTGTAACTGTTTAACGAAGTTGCTGAAGTTTCGACTTCAACGTAACTTTCCGAGTACAGTTGGCAATTGAGCGTTCTGCGTACAAGCGGCCTATGTTGCCTGTCTTGGGCAGTTTTGGCTAAAGTTGACTGTATCGGAGTTACTGTGTGACTTCGCTTGTGAAAATCAATCACTGTACCGTCAGTGATTGTGTGGCGAGCCTTCTTCGTCTCCCTCAGAGGCGCGTTTGTATTGATAGGAAGTCTTTAGTCTGGAACAACCAGACTAGGACAATTGTTTCGGGCTATACTCGCGACATTATCATCACCACGATGGGACGTCGAAGCAACCAGCCATCGCTTCCAGTACGCCAGATCGTGTCCTTGCAGCTGAGAAGACAGCTTGGTAATGTACGTCCGCAGCACCGGCAAAGCAGGCATTTTTGCTAGTCGATAATCAGAGCTCAGCAGAGCGCGCCTGTTCGTGTTTTCTAACTTTGCTCTATCTTGGGTGTTCACTGTCTGAGTTCTCACTAATGGAGCAGCAATTAATGTTTGGTTAGCTGTATGTCTCTCTTAAGATTTGAGTTACAAGAAATTGGCTCCACATACCACTTCGTCATAAACGTCACAATCTAGTTTAGGGACAACTTCACCTTCACAGCGTTTATTTGAGTATCCAATTTGAGCCAATTTGATTTATTGTAAATGTTTCATGTGTTTTTGTTTATTATTTTGTGTTTAGTCTTAATAAATCATATTGTTATTTTGGACAGAACTTTCATTCTGTTAATCGGTAGAGCAACCTATCATTCCTCACTATGTTAATGAAACCTTCCTTTATTTAACTTATTTATCAAATTAAATTATTGCAGGTGCCAAACTCTTTTCTACTCCACTTGCAGGATTGATTACAGTCAGTTCGCGTATCTTTTTAATCCATGTGCAACAGCAAAAGTCGGAGTTAGAATAGGGGGGGGGGGGCTTAGAGCATCATTTACATATGTAGATTCTAGAAGAATTTAGTGTTGAATACACTGCTAGCCCCGGCACCTCGCAATCTCTTCATCAGAACGGAACTTCTTTCCTCCCATTACGTCTTTGAGTGGTCCAAACATATGGGGCAAGGTCTGGTGAGTGTGGTGGATGAGGAATTGGTTGGTGGAAGTGAACCCAGGTTTCGTCCCCATTAACGATTCTTTCAGGAAGCCATCACCTTATCGTCCAAAGCGCCGAAGAAGTTCTTCACAAGAATCAACACGTCGTTCTATCATTTCAGGAGTCAGCTGCCGTGGCACCCATCTTGCAGACACTCTGTGAAACTGGAGCACATTATGCACAATGTGGTGTGCTGACCCATGACTAATATGTAAACTTGCTGCAATGTCATTCAGTCTCACTCGGCGGTTTTGCTTCACTGTGGCTTCAAGTGCTGCAATGTTCTGTGTAGTCACAACTCGTTATGACTGACCTGGACGAGGAGCATCTACCACTGAAGTCACACCATTTGCGAAGTTGCTATTCCATTCGTAGACTTGCTGCTGTGACAAACATGCATCACCGTACTGAACCTTCATTCGTCGGTGAATTTCAAAAGGTTCCACACATTCACTACGCAAAAACCGAACAACAGAACGCTGTTCTTCCCTGGTGCAAGTCGCAAGTGGGGCGGCCATCTTTATACTGATACTGCGACGGTATGTGTGCATCTGCACTGTGCTGCCACCAATAGGCCATTCTACACGCTGTTTGTAGCACGCTTACCAACTTACTGGTTAACGACGCGAAATTTCGATTTTTTATTAGAAATTTAAGGTTTGCATTTGACTCACCCTCGTAACAAGCGTAGAAGTTCACACGTACTGTGTTATTTATTTACATGTACATTCTTTATTTCGAGTCCGCAGCTCGTGGTCGTGCGGTAGCGTTCTCGCTTCCCACGCTCGGGTTCCCGGGTTCGATTCCCGGCGGGGTCAGGGATTTTCTCTGCCTCGTGATGACTGGGTGTTGTGTGATGTCCTTAGGTTAGTTAGGTTTCAGTAGTTCTAAGTTCTAGGGGATTGATACCCATAGATGTTAAGTCCCATAGTGCTCAGAGCCATTTGAACCATTTCTTTATTTCGTGCAAGGAAACCAGAAGAACGAGTCTGACTACTACGAAGTCATGATGTAGATTTGGTTTACTTTACTTGTCCACGAAGTGGCTCTGTTGTATCGTATTTACGGACAGAACGTGCTACGAATCAGCAACAGACCCATTCATTACTCAATGCTATTCGCAGACAAAAATGTACAATACGTTGGAGCAGTACCTGCACCTTGTGTACGCTCTCACTGCTGAAAGGCTGTACGGGTAACGATTTCCTAACAGGCATCGTCCGTCACGACGAGTGTTTATTGCTCTCGATCAACGAATGCGGGAGACTGGGTCATTGGAAAGAAGAGACGAGGGACCTGGCGACATGAGGACTACTCGCATACCTGATTTTGAAGAGGAGGTGCTGGAACGTGTTGTAGCGGACACCACTACAAGTACTCGTCGTATTTCACGTGAAATTGGCGATGCACATACCAGCGTGTGGCGGGTACTCCACGAACAACAATAACACCCGAATCACCCACAAAGACTCCATGCAATGTTTGTGACTCACTTTGCACCAAGGGTCGATTTGTGTCAGTGGTTGCTCCAACAAAAGACTGATCGACCAGATTTCCTGCAAATCGTGCTGTCTACTGACGAGGCCTCATTTGATCGTGAGGGTACTTCAAACAGCAGGAATAGCCATGTGTGGGACGAGGGAAACCCTCACGCTCTAGTAGAGTCCCACCATCAAGTACGTTCTGCTGTGAATATCAGAGCGGGCGTAGTAGGCGACCATCTCATTGGGTCATATCTTTTAACTGGCCGTCTGAATGCCAGCTGTACTTGAGGTTCGTGCAAAGAGTTCTACCTGAGTTTTTGGAGAACGTACCCTTGGCTGTTCCTGACAGGATCTGGATGCAACATGACGATGCACCGCCTCACATAAGTCTAGATGTCCGCAAACATCTCAATCTGCATTTCCTGGTCGCTGGATTGGGAGGACTTATTCCATGACCTGCGAGATGATCTGACCTGGATCTCAGGTGATACCTATGGGGATATGTAAGGCACCTCTGTATGAGACCGCAGTGGGTACGCAGACGGAAGTAGTTGCCAGAATTGTATCTGCCTATGATGTGACTCTAAAGGTGGCAGGGGCAAAATACAGGGAGCAAAAGGCTATTTACAATTTGTACAGAAACCAGATGGCAGTTGTAAGAGTCGAGGGGCATGAAAGGGAAGAAGTGGTTGGGAAGGGAGTGAGACAGGGTTGTAGCCTCTCCCCGTTGCTATTCAATTTGTATATTGAGGAAGCAGTAAAGGAAACAAAAGAAAAATTCGGAGTAGGTATTAAAATCCATGGAGAAGAAATAAAAACTTTGAGGTTCGCCGATGACATTGTAATTCTGTCAGAGACAGCAAGGAACTTGGAAGAGCAATTGAACGGAATGGACTGTGTCTTGAAAGGTGGACATAACATGAATATCAACAAAAGCAAAACGAGGATAATGGAATGTAGTCGAATTAAGTCGGGTGATGCTGAGTGAATTAGATTAGGAAATAAGACACTTAAAGTAGTAAAGGAGTTTTGCTATTTGGGGAACAAAATAAAATGATGGTCGAAGTACAGAGGATATAAAATGTAGACTGGCAATGGCAAGGAAAGCGTTTCTGAAGAAGAGAAATTTGTTAACATCGAATATAGATTTAAGTATCAGCAAGTTGTTTGTGAAAGCGTAGCCATGTATGGAAGTGTAACATGGACGATAAATAGTTTGGACAAGAAGAGAATAGAAGCCTTCGAAATGTGGTGCTACAGAAGAATGCTGAAGATTAGATGGGTAGATCACATAACTAATGAGGAGGTACTGAATAGGATTGGGGAGAAGAGGAGTTTGTGGCACAACTTGACTAGAAGAAGGGATCGGTTGTTAGGACATGTTCTGAGGCATCAAGGGATCACAAATTTAGCATTGGATGGCACCGTGGAGGGTAAAAATCGTAGAGGGAGACCAAGATATGAATACACTAAGCAGATTCAGAAGGATGTAGGTTGCAGTAATTACTGGGAGATGATGAAGCTTGCACAGGATAGGGTAGCATGGAGAGCTGCATCAAACCAGTCTCCGGACTGAAGACCACAACAACAACAACAATGATGTGACTCGAAACACATGACTCGAAACACACCAGGGATATTTGTCAGAGTGCGTCAGAATCTTGTTTGTCGATGTCATACTTGCAGTGAAATTGATGACAGGGAGTTTCAGCAGATTTTGTAAGATACAGTAGAATGGTGCGTGCGTTGTGTCAGTGGTGGTATTTGGAGTTAACTGTAACTAATGTAAATAAAAAAGTATACAGTAATGTGATTTTATTCCTATTATCTCCTTAAGCTGACTTCTCCGGCTCCAGGTTCCCTACCTCGAAGTGTTCAGTGAGCATCCTCTACACCCTGTTAAATTTTTACTCTCTTTTACGGGAACACAATGAGTAAGGTTTTCGCATTCAAGCAGTCTTAACATTCACGTATAGAACTCACTTGTTCTCAGGGTGACTAGTTGTTGTTTTCTTAGTTGACAGACAGGTGGGGAAAACCTCATTTTTCTTTTCAGACAATCACCGCTTTATTTTATGCCATTTCTGTATCATCATCCATTTTAATATATTGACAAGCAACATTTCTGTGTGTAGTTATTGTCAGGCAGTCTTTCAGGCCTCTAACCTCGGTAATTCGTTTGAATGATGACACTGTGGGACAATCCAAATAGGCAATAATGAAATGTAATTATATAAGTTTGTTCAACATTCAAGTGACAAATATTTTACAAGTGTTTGTCATGTAAAACTGACGTTGATAAAGCGATATTCACACATGACCTGGCAACTAAAATTCTCATCTGATCATTTGATGTAGTCTTCCACGATGTTTCTGGGTATCTATCTGCAGTTTGCTGCCTGGAGAAACCTTATGTACGAATTGCTTCTGTAAGTAATGTAGACGACGCCAGGGTTGTAATTTAGCTTTTGATGTTTATTACACTACACTTGTATGAACAAGTGGACTAATGACTGACAGATCTTTGCGAGCACGATAAGATTACTATGACTTTTACGGACATCGTCCCCATCCAAATTTTGATGCACGTACGACCGAATTTGCAGCTTTGGCTTTTCGGCTTTTATAGTTTACAACAACTGAAAAAATAGAAGTGTGTTGTTGGATTCGTTAATTAAGTTAATTTATTACAGTATATTTTGAATTTTCAATACTTCACACAAATCATTTTATTACAGATACATTTATAAATTGTTTTCTTTATCATAAATTGCAAGATTTTCACATCAAAAATAGATTTTGACAAGTAATTTAAGAATACGATAAATAAAAAGTTCACTAAAATTTTACCTACAGTATGGCTTTTGTTCCTAGAGGCCAACGGCCTTGCCGCAATGGTAACAATTAATTCCTGTCAGATCACCAAAGTTAAGCGCTGTCGGGGTTGGTTAGGAGTTGGATGGGTCACCGTCTGTGTTTGCCGAGGGCTGTTGGCAAGCAGGGTGAACTCAGCCCTTGTGAGGCCAATTGAGGAGCTACACTACTGGCCTTTAAAATTGCTACACCAAGAATAAATGCAGATAATAAACGAGGTATTCATTGGACAAATATATTATACTAGAACTGACTTGTGTTTACAATTTCACGCAATTTGGGTGCATAGATCCTGAGAAATCAGTGCCCAGAACAACCACCTCTGGCCGTAATAACGGTCTTGATACGCCTGGGCATTGAGTCAAACAGAGCTTGGCGTGTACAGGTACAGCTGCTCATGCAGCTTCAACACGATACCACAGTTCATTAAGAGTAGTTCAAAAAAATGGTTCAAATGGCTCGGAGCTCTATGGGACTTAACATCTATGGTCATCAGTCCCCTAGAACTTAGAACTACTTAAACCTAACTAACCTAAGGACAGCACACAACACCCAGCCATCACGAGGCAGAGAAAATCCCTGACCCCGCCGGGAATCGAACCCGGAAACCCGGGCGTGGGACATTAAGAGTAGTGACTGGCGTATTGTGACGAGCCAGTTGCTCGGCCACCATTGACCAGACGTTTTCAATTGGTGAGAGATCTGGAGAATGTGCTGGCCAGGGCAGCAGTCGAACATTTTCTGGATCCAGAAAGGCCCGTACAGGACCTGCAACATGCGGTAGTGCATTAACCTGGTGAAATGTAGGGTTTCGCAGGGATCGAATGAAGGGTAGAGCCACGGGTCGTAACATATCTGAAATGTAACGTTCACTGTTCAAAGTGCCGTCAATGCGAACAAGAGGTGACCGAGACGTTTAACCAATGGCACCCCATACCATCACGTCGGGTGAGAAGCCAGTATGGCGATGACGAATACACGCTTCCAATGTGCGTTCACCGCGATGTCGCCAAACACGGATGCGACCATCATGACGCTGTAAACAGTACCTGGTTTCATCCCAAAAAATGACGTTTTGCCATTCGTGCACCCAGGTTCGTCGCTGAGTACACGATCGCAGGCGCTCCTGTCTGTGGTGCATCGTCAAGGGTAACCGCAGCCATGGTCTCCGAGCTGACAGTCCATGATGCTGCCAACGTCGTCGAACTGTTCGTGCATATGGTTGTTGTCTTGCAAACGCCCCATCTGTTGACTCAGGGATCGAGACGTGGCTGCACGATCCGTTACAGCCATGCGGATAAGATGCCTGTCATCTCGACTGCTAGTGATACGAGGCCGTTGGGATCCAGCACGACGTTCCGTATTACCTTCCTGAACCCACCGATTCTATATTCTGCCAACAGTCATTGGATCTCGACCAACGCGAGCAGCAATGTAGCGATACGATAGACCACAATCGCGATAGGCTACAATCCGACCTTTATGAAAGTCGGAAACGTGATGGTACGCATTTCTCCTCCACAACAACGGTCCACCAGGCAACGCCGGTCAACTGCTGTTTGTGTATGAGAAATCGGTTGGAAACTTTCCTCATGTCAGCACGTTTACGTGTCGCCACCGGCGCCAACCTTGTGTGAATGCTCTGAAACGCTAATCATTTGCATGTCACAGCATCTTCTTCCCGTCGGTTAAAATTCGCGTCTGTAGCACGTCATCTTCGTGGTATAGCAATTTTAGTGGCTAGTAGTGTACATATTCGTTTACAAAGTATTTTTTGGATTTTGGTTCGTAATGGCTCTGAGCACTATGGGACTCAACATCTGAGGTTATCAGTCCCCTAGAACTTAGAACTCCTTGTACCTAACTATCCTAAGGACATCACACACATCCCTGCCCGAGGAGGGATTAGAAATTGCGACCGTCGCGCGGTTCCAGATTGAAGCGCCTAGAACCTCCTCGGCCACACCGGCCGGCTCGTATTTTGGTATTGCAACTGAATATGCTACTGTGGTTTCCTGCTATTGAAATTTTCGTTTTGGAAAACATTATACAGAGAAAGAAATAATGTAACATACTTTTCAAGAATGTGCAAAAGTCTAGTATCAAGTTAGTTGCTAGAACGTGGTATCGCACGTTTTCTAACGTCCAGCTTGGTCCTCGATATTACGTGGGATGTAAACCGACTTGGGGCAAGCACACTCGATCATACTGTTCTGCTTTGTAACCCCGGTGAACGGGATTTGAAGCAGCAGTGGAGGCGTGAGAAGAGACGTGTGAACGAACGAGTTTTACGTCACGGGCCACCTGCCGAGGCGGATGTGGGGCCGCTGAAGCCCTGCAGGCGGATAGCGGCCACCGGGAACGCCGACCGCCGCTTCCGGTTCTCACCGAGCAGCGGTTCTTCCTGCGGGCTGGGAAGTCGACAGCACAGAAATGGCAGGATCCGCGCAAATCTGCTGCACCGTTGGGAAGGAACAGCCAGGCTGATCCAGGGGAAGAGCCGCAAACGTGATGACCCCTTCCAAGCAACAATTTACTAAAACCTGTCGTGTTTTTACATAGAGGGTCAGCATAAAGTCTTGACCTAATTACAAAAAATTGTGTCTAAGTAATTATGTTAGATACAGCAATGCTGTTTATTGCAAATGGTAGCTTATGGACGCATTTCCGCATGTGCTCCATCTGTTTCCTATGTAATGTCTAGGCGAGAGACAGTTTCTGTTATATGTGAGGCGGAACTATGGGCCTCATGGAAAAAGGATGACCCGGCTGAGTCACGCAATTTGACTCATAGTCTGATCACGAGGTGTGAAGCGTTGATCACGTAGGCTACATCTACATCTACATCTACATACATACTCCGCAATCCACCTTACGGTGCGTGGCGGAGGGTACCTCGTACCACAACTAGCATCTTCTCTCCCTGATCCACTCCAAAACAGAACGAGGGAAAAATGACTGCCTATATGCCTCTGTACGAGCCCTAATCTCTCTTATCTTATCTTTGTGGTCTTTCCGCGAAATATATGTTGGCGGCAGTAAAATTGCACTGCAGTCAGCTTCAAATGCTGGTTCTCTAAATTTGCTCAGTAGCGATTCACGAAAAGAACTCCTCCTTCCCTCCAGAGACTCCCACCCGAGTTCCTGAAGCATTTCCATAACACTCGCGTGATGATCAAACCTACCAGTAACAAATCTGGCAGCCCGCCTCTGAATTGCTTCTATGTCCTCCCTCAATCCGACCTGATAGGGATCCCAAACGCTCGAGCAGTACTCAAGAATAGGTCGTATTAGTGTTTTATAAGCGGTCTCCTTTACAGATGAACCACATCTTCCCAAAATTCTACCAATGAACCGAAGACGACTATCCACCTTCCCCACAACTGCCATTACATGCTTATCCCACTTCATACCTCTCTGCAGTGTTACGCCCAAATATTTAATCGACGTGACTGTGTCAAACGCTACACTACTAATGGAGTATTCAAACATTACGGGATTCTTTTTCCTATTCATCTGCATTAGTTTACAAAAAAATTGTTCAAATGGCTCTGAGCACCATGGGACTCAACTGCTGTGGTCATCAGTCCCCTAGAACTTAGAACTACTTAAGCCTAACTAACCTAAGGAGGCTCACGTGAGGCTTAATGAACTATACTTGACGGGATGTATCTGCAACATCTTAGGTGATTATAAAGTTGATAGACAGGAATACAATTAAATACTTAGCTTTAATTCAGGATCAGCGGTGAACGTCGATCTTGACTTTGCACAATAATATTTGCAAGTGCAGTTATAGACTGAACTGCGAATACTGCTTTACAATTCGGATTGCTTCACACATATAGATCAATTGTCAATGCATAAACTGTATGTGGCGCCTGACTAGGTCGTAGCTACTGACTTAGCCGAAGGCTATGCTAACTAACGTCTCTGCAAATGAGATCTCCGAAGCTATAACAAGTGAACCATTCCTATTAAAGTCGGCTGTAGAACTGGCCAGTACGCTAGCTTGTCTCTGAGGACCAGCCGAGTGGCGGCGCTCGGTCTGCTAGCGTCGACAGTGGCGACTCTCAGGTCCGATGTGTACTGACGGACCGCGGCCGATTTGAAGCCTGCAACCTAGCCAGTGTGGTGCTTTGCGGTGACACCACAGTTTCACTCCAAACCTTTTGCCAACATGTCTTCTGTCACTGCTGCTGCAGTATTTCGTATTCGTGGCGTAAGAGTTTGCGCATCAGGAACTGGTACACTGAACACCTTACCCTTAACGTAACAGTACAAGAAGTCGGGTTGTGTCTGTGTCTGCTGAACGTGGTGGCCAGGATGTGGCACGCCGCCTTTACCGATCCATCCGTCCAGAAAGTTTACATACAAGAACTGGCGAACAACTAACACCCAGTATACAGGTACACCGCTGTTGAAATACCACCTACGGCTGAAATTTCTGTTACTCTAACATTCGGGTATGTCCAGGTGAGTAGTTGTGGTGAAAGGGTACAGTACCGCCCGACATTGAAAATAGGTACAACATTCTTCATTATTCTTGTCAGTACAACATATTTTTTCTAATAATAACTCAATTTCAATTAATACAGCGAATCCGGATGCCAGTGTGAGGAAGAATGAGAATTTATTTATTTAATTGAGCACACGTGCACTCCCACAAAATAAATCCGTACATCCAGTTTGGTGAGACCTGTGAAATGAATGAATGTATGGTCATCTGCTAACTGCAGATAGTGAATGTGAATATATGATCATCTTTGAGAATATCTTGTGGTCACCTTTGGTGGAACCAAAGAGATGAAACTTACCAGAGCTTTGAGCGCCTGAAATGTGGCTGACCAATACAGTAGCATGGTCTTCCCCCACCTCGACAGAGGTGCGAGATGACCTGAAGAACGGCCATGTTTCGGCGCTCTGCCGCTGGATCTTGTATTGGTAAGACCTATGTTAGGCGTGCTCCGTAAGGACAAAAGAGTGGAGACATGGTATGCATGTGAAATACTTAAGAGTAGTTTAGAATAGTAATTTCTCTATTTCAGGAACTTTTGTGGGGAGAATTAAATGTCAGGCAGGTAATATTAAGGGGATCGTAGTAATCTTCGGAAGTGACCAGCGGTCACAATGAAACCACGTGTAGCAATAAGTTGAAATACTTCCGAGTGCTTAAGTTAAGCTGAATTACTAGCGTGTGTACTATAAGTTGGAAATATTTAAGAAATGGCGTGTGCAGGACTTGAAATTAGAGACGAGTAATTCCACGTGGTGAGTACTGTGTGAGTCTCAATCTGTGTATGAGACAAAGGATAAAGAGAAGTACTCGTCCATGGTATCAGTTGAGGACTCGCGTGTGTGATGAATGTGTTCTTAATATTACTTTGCGTGTTATGTTTCCGTGTGACGCTTGATTCAAACTATAATACTCTGAGAGAGAAGCAAGGTGAGTCAGCCGTCTATCCAGCAACGCCACTTGGCTTGCATTGCACAGGAAGACGTGCATATATCCTCCAGAGTTCATAGTAGGGAAGAGAAATTACGAAGTGGGGCAGTGTCGTGTGAAACTGGGATAAATACTAATTGAAGTGGGAAAGCTGAAAGTGATGCGATTATAACGTTGTGACTATTCTTTGTATTGTATGTTGCCGGTGTGCTATATTTCATGAAATTTAAGTATGTGTGGTTGCCATGGGAGAGTAACAAGGTAGTTTCAGAGGCAGTGGGTTATGCATGTTCCTTTTTGTACCGCTCGGTCTGGAAGAAATTTTCGTAATGATGGGTGTGAGAGTCGAAGTGTGATATATAGAAAAAGATCCACCATCCTATCCAGAAAGTACACTGTAGCGTTAAATAATTACAAGACCATAAGATAGAGAATCGCCAATGTAAAGCCATGCCCACTGGGCGGAATTTCTCATGTGTTATTGTTGTAGGCTATAGAATTTGTGTGTTTAGGTTATAGAATTTATCGGAATAAATAAGAAAGTGAAAAGAAAAAGATTGGTGGCCTTTTCCTTCGAACTGTATGTTGTCACGATACCCAGAATTTATAATGTGTGCGCCATTCATATTCAGTGCGATGGCCACGTGTTGATCAAAGCCGTTAAATAAGAAAGAAAATGTGGTATTGCCAGTGCGTAGTGAACAGTCAGAGTTGTGTAAATTACTAATAGTCAGATGTGCGTTTCTGTTTCCGTTGCGTAATATCCAAACAGAGGAATAACTTTTAACTTAATTGTGAGTACTAGAGTTCATGTTACTCGAGAAATAAGAATAAATCCACTCACTTGGCAGACCACTCATCTTGCAGGCCTGACTGCTTGATGCCACAGTATGAGCAAGGCATGTGGGTGCCTCTCAGTGGTAATACTAGGCTCAGTGAAAAAGAATAGTGCAATAATTGTAATTGTATTTGAAAGCAGTGGGCTTGTTTGTAAGTCACTTTTCTGCTGCCAGTTACGATTTTCTTTTATTTATTTTTTGAACGACGTGTTTCGGGAATTCATTCCCTTTTTTTAAAAAAAAGAAGAACGCGTATTTTTCATTGTGCAAAATATAAATAAAAGAAAATCGTCACTGGTAGCAAGAAATTATTATAAACAAACCAATTGTGTGGCGCATTGAGTAAAACCAAATGTCCACTTTGAGGTAGTTCGTTATCTGCTGTACCACGATATGTGGCTACTTCGACTTCCACACCCGGAAACTGTGTCTCTTTACTTGCCCGGAGATGTGAAAAGTCGCAGTATCGGAAAAAGGAACTGCATTAACGAACTCATTGTGTGCACTGATTGGTTCCAGCATGCTCCTGACAAACTCAGCACGTCTGAGTTCAACATCTGGATGCAAAGCGTAGAGAAGTTTCATTTTGTATCCACCGAACTGCAGTCGTTTCTGTAGAATCTTCACCACACTGCTGCGGGGTACAACCGTTTCTCTGGAAGCACGACGCGTCGATTTCAGCGGACTGCGTCGAAACTGTGTACGCACAATATCAACATTATCGTCACTCACTCACGTCTACCGCTTCTTTCGTTTTCACCAACAAAACCAATTTCTTTAAACTTTCCAAAGCATACTTTCATGCTTCTCGAGTCTGGCGGGTCTCGTCCACAGGAACTTCAGAACTGTCGCTCATCTGTAATAGGCGATCGTATGTCATGAAAGAATAAAACACATTCCGCTTTCACTGCAGAGACGCCATGGTGGCAGCTGTACTCCTCAGTTAAGTACCTGTAATAACGAGAGGAAGCAAAATTAGACGCAGTCACTGCACAAGTAGAAGTGTACCTGTATCTATAAACACTTCATGAGTTAAGCTACCACCCGCAGAAAAATCATATTAATGAGTGGAAGTGCATTCATAATAAGCTTTATGAATGAAGCTACCATTTACAGCAAACCACATAGTTGCATGTAACTTAGCTTTTTGCACGGAAGCGCCAAAGAAAATGGTACAGGCATCCTTATTTAAACACAGAGATATGTAAACTAGCAGAATACGGTGCTGAGGTCGGCAACGCCTATATAAGACAACAACTGTCCGGCGCAGTTTTTAGATCGGTTACTGCTGCTACAATGGCAGTTTATCAAGATTACGGAGTTTGAACATGGTGTTATAGTCGGCGCACGAGCGATGAGACACAGCATCTCCGAGGTAGAGATGAAGTGGGGATTTTTCCCGTAATACCGTGTGCCGTGAATATCAGGAATCCGGTAAAGCATTAAATCTCCAACATCGAAGCGGCCGAAAAAATATCCTGCAAGAACGGGACCAACGACGACTGAAGAGAACCATTAAACGTGACAGTAGAGCAATCCTTCCGCAAATTGCTGCAGATTTTAGTAGTGGGACATCAACAAGTTTCAGCGTGCAAAACCATTCAACGAAAAATCATCGGTATTGGCTTTCGGAGCCGAAAGCCCACACGTGTACGTTTGATGACTGGACAACACAAGGCTTTACGCATCGCATTGGCCCATCAACACCGACATTGGACTGTTGATGACTGGAAATATGTTGCCTGATCGGATAAGTCTTGTTTCAAATTGTATCGAGCGGATGGTCGTATACGGGTATGGAGACAACCTCCCATGGACCCTGCATGTTAGCCGGGGACTGTCGAAGCTGGTGGGGGCTCTGTAACGGTGTGGTACCTGTGCAATTGGAGTGATGTGGGACCCCTGATACGTCTAGATACGACTCTGACAGGTGACACGTACATAAGAATCCTGTCTGATCACCTGTGTCCTTTCATGTCCATTGTGCATTCCGAAGAACTTGGGCAATTCTAGCAGGACAATGCGACACCTCACACGTCTAGATTTTCTACAGAGTGGCTCCAGGAACTCTCTTCTGACGCCTCAGACGTGGAATTGTTGTGCATATTTGGGATGCCTTGCAACGTGCTGATTAGAAGAGGTCTGCACATCCTCGTACTCTTACGGATTTATGGATAGCCCGGCAAGAACCATGGAATCAATTCCCTCGAGCACTACCTCAGACTTTAGTCGAGTCCATGCCACGTCGTCTTGCGGCACTTCCCCGTGCTCGCGGGGGCCCTAAACGGTATTAGGCAGGTGTACCAGTTTCTTTGGCTCTTAAACAGTGTAGAAATAATTTTTTTGTAATCAGGGTAAGACTTTATACTCACCAGCTGTAGCAATTCCAAAGTTTTTAAACAATTCTGGGAAAACAATGCAACACGGAAAAGAAGGATCTCAGTAAAGGAAAGGAATTCCACTTTCAGTTCCTTGCTACGCCACGTGGGTGGTTTTGCCCCATGACTGCTTGCAGAAAACATTCCAGCCGGCTAGTGGAGCACCTAAACAAATTGTCTATTTCTGCTGCCAATAACCAACGCGACATTTTCGTCAGCCGAAGAAAGACGAGAAGCTGAGTAAAGGCTTCCTGGTGCATTACACTGAACGTGGTCCCCAACTCAATTTGTGACACCCCTCTCCAACAGCAGTTATCGACTGTATCTAGCGCACAAATCAGACAGTTCGTTTACGAAAGTCGACACACACAAACATACAGCGTTAGGTCTATTAAACACATACACTTACTCCCTTGTTCATATGCTAACCATGTTTTTCTATTCGTAGTGCACATAAATGAAAATTTTAATATCTATCAGTGTAATACGTAACAAAAAGAAAAGTCCCATGTAAGGACATCAACATTTAATCTTCAGTTACGAGTAGTACAGTGCCAATAAATGTTATTTCATAGTTCTCACTTTGTAATAAAAGCTTAAGGACATCACTGTGTCTGTACTGTATGTATGTATGTATGTATGTATGTGTGTGTGTGTGTGTGTGTGTGTGTGTGTGTGTGTGTCTGTGTGTTTGTGTATGTGTTTTGTTGGGAGGAGGGGGAGGGGATCATATTTATAAAGGAACGATGTATCTCACAACCTGGAGAATCAGGCAATAAGGTAGACAGAAATCTCGCAATTCGTTGATCCATGTCCGCTGGCACGTTCAGGCAATCGAACAAATTCACTCCTGAATGGGGAGCGCTCTTACGTACACTACAGTGCAATAATACAGAATACTTCTATTATTGCTAAAATTCATGTTGAAACTTTGATAGCTGAGCTCGACAAAGGTCATTGACCGAAACTAGTAGCGAATTGTGCAAAATAAATGGCAGGTGAAGGTTTAATCAAGAACTTTAACAATTATTTGGCGGCTGAATATCCATACCTGCAAACATACATAGATTATACTTCTATTAGATTGATAAAGTCGCGGAATCTTTCACTAAACACACCGAGCGAGGTGGCGCAGTGGTTAGGAGACTGGACCCGCACTCGGGAGGACGACGGTTCAAATCCGCGTCCGGCCATCCTCGTTTAGACTTTCCGTGATTTCCCCAAATCGCTTCACGTAAATGCCTTTCTCATTCTTCCCTAATCCGATGGGGCCAATGACATCGCTGCTTGGTCACCTCCACCGAATCAACCAACAAACCTTTTACTAAACATCCAGGCGAAAAAAATGTGCGCCGAAAGCGGGGCGTGAACTTGCGATTTTTCACACTTCAGACCTCATCTCTGTTCACTACACTACTCCATACGAACGTCAGTTTCAGTCTGTGAATTAGATATTATTATTAATATGTGCAAAAGTTGTTTATTAGTGATAGAAACATGTTTTATACGAGTTCTATGAAGTATTGTAGCGATGTTTGATACATTTTCGTTTTACTGTTTTTCTTAATTTTTATATTTTTTTGAAGAAATTGCATTGTCTAGCGCTGTACGATTAATATTTGTTTTTCCTTTTTTACTTTTCACTGCAACATCCCTCTTTTTACAAATCAGCAACTTCCGAATAAACCTGAATTAAACATTGACAATTTCAATTTGACCATAAATAATTTTTATTTTTGAGAGTGAGGAAGGACGATAACTACGTAGTACAAGAATAACTATATATTTTTTTTTTGGTCATCAGTCTACTGACTGGTTTGATGCGGCCCGCCACGAATTCCTTTCCTGTGCTAACCTCTTCATCTCAGAGTAGCAATTGCAACCTACGTCCTCAATTATTTGCTTGACGTATTCCAATCTCTGTCTTCCTCTACAGTTTTTGCCCTCTACAGCTCCCTCTAGTACCATGGAAGTCATTCCCTCATGTCTTAGAAGATGTCCTATCATCCTGTCCCTTCTCCTTATCAGTGTTTTCCACATATTCCTTCCCTCTCCGATTCTGCGTTGAACCCCCTCATTCCTTACCTTATCAGTCCACCTAATTTTCAACATTCGTCTATAGCACCACATCTCAAATGCTTCGATTCTCTTCTTTTCTGGTTTTCCCACAGTCCATGTTTTACTACCATACAATGCTGTACTCCAGACGTACATCCTCAGAAATTTCTTCCTCAAATTAAGGCCGGTATTTGATATCAGTAGTGTAAGAAGGTTGTTTATGTTTTCTTATTGGCAACGTTACGTAGCGCTCTGTATGAAAATCACTGACTGTGCTGTGTGCAGTCTCTGACCAGTTTGCATTGTTGTCAGCCATTGTAGTGTTGGGCAGCTGTATGTTAACAGCGCGTAGCTTTGCTCAGTTAGAGGTGAGCCGCCAGCAGTGCTGGATGTGTGGAAGGAAATGGCGGAGTTTTGAACTTACATATATTATGACTTTTGATGATATTAAGGTAAATATATTGTTTGTTCTCTATTAAAATATTTCATTTGCTAACTATGCCTATCAGTAGTTAGTGCCTTCCGTAGTTTGAATCTTTTATTCAGCTGGCAGTAGTGGCGCTCGCTGTATTGCAGTAGTTCGAGTAATGAAGATTTTTGTGAGGTAAGTGATTTGTGAAAGGTATAGGTTAATGTTAGTCAGGGCCATTCTTTTGTAGGGATTATTGAAAGTCAGATTGCGTTGCGCTAAAAAATATTGTGTGTCAGTTTAAGCACAGTCATGTATAATTTTTCTAAGGGGACGTTGCATATGTCGACCCTTAGCCGAGGATACCTCACTGGAATCTTCTGATGTTTTCTTGTAGTTTGTGTAATTAGTATAGCTTTTGTTTATTGCTAGCACGTAATTGTAGAGAAAATCTCCTTTGTAGTTGCAGTCTTTCATTGTTGCACAGTAAAACAGTTGTGGCATGCATGTAGATTTGCACGAAGTATTTCGCAGCTGCAATTAACTAGATATTATTTTCAGTGCTATGTTAATGTGTTCTCTTATTTTTGCTCTTCAAATTGTGTTTTTCTGTGTTATCGTGTGAAATATTGTCACAATAATGGCGTGTGAAAAACATAACACTAGGCTCCAAAGTAAACTGAGAAATAATAGTGACGACGAGCGTAGCTTATCAGCACCACTGTGTCGTGAATTAACAGACATTCCAAGTAGTAATTTGGTAATTGTGCATAGGGAAGTGGAGCGGGCGGCAAATAATGGTGTAGACAGTGAAACAGGTTGTGAACAGGGAAGCATTATCGATCGATCGGTCGGCAACAGCTCGCCTCAGGAATCCGAAATGACAGAACACAATATTGCAAATACTGTAGACTTAGGTTTTGGGTCCTCACCGTTTCCTCAAATGAGTCAAGACACATTTTCTGCTTGTCAAAATGTGAATGTTGCCGGTGAAAATGCACTGCCAAAAAGCATAGAGAAACAGATTCCAGACACTAATACATTATTATTGCAATTAATGCAACAAATGGAACAAAATCAGAGACAAACACAGCAAAAGCTTCAAAAGTTAGACACAATGGAACAAAATCAGAGACAAACACAGCCACAGTTAGACACAATGGAACAAAATCAGAGACAAACACAGCAAAAGCTTCAAAAGTTAGACTCATTTGAACAAACTCTCGAACAAACACGTGAAGATTTAACTGCTGAGTTACATAACATTGAATCGAAATGTCAAAAAGTCTGTAATGACGTAAAAACACAAATATGTGAGCATTTCCAACCTATTTTTTCGCGTCATGAAAATGCATTACAGAATCACGAAGCAGCCATTAAAGAACTGCAAACTATTGTTCATGAAAATCATGAGACCTTGCAAAATACAATTGACTCAGTTGCATCTACCAATTCGGTTACGCAACTTGCAAAAACTCAAGAAAACTTAAATGACACAGTAGATACTCTGAAAATTGGTTCAGAAAGACACATGGAGGAAATTAGTTCATTATCAGAGAAAGTAGTTGAACTTTCAGATCAGCTAAATAATTTATCTACGAAGGTAGATGATAATCTGAATGACACAAAACCGGTAGTCTTTAATGACACAGAAGAGTGCGAACAAATTAGGAAATTCAAACAAAATCAGAATCAAATTAATAGGAACATCAAAGAGAAATCCGGGAAGTACAAGATCAGCTGACACAGGTAATACAAGAATTACGTATTTCAGAGGACACTCGCGCCCCGATACGGGAAGAGGGACTTAGAAATACGGAAAAGCCACAAAATAATAACACAGGGCATTTCGGAAATTATGAAAGAAATTGGCAAGGTGCACCGAATTTTGAGATGGAAGCGCGGACACGACGTAACAATGACCGATATGCTACTCGCTGACACGATGATTTTGACTATAAGCTGTTCATTACTACACGTAGATTTAAAACATTTAAGAATTCTGGCAACGACATTCATCCACAAGCATGGATCCATCAATTCTCTCATTATTTTCCTCCCAACTGGTCATTAGAGCACAGATTAGAATTTATGTGTGGCTATTTAGAGAATGAACCAGCTGTAAGAATGCGATCGGTCATTCACGAGTGCCACAGTGAAGGAGAATTTTATCATGCCTTCCTCTCAGCATATTGGTCTCAAGCCACACAAGACCGAGTAAAACATGGCATCATAATGATGAAACATTTCGAACAATCTGAATTTTCTAGTATTGTGAAATATTTTGAAGACATGTTGCACAAGAATCAGTACCTGTCAAACCCATACAGCCCCTCAGAACTCATCCACATTTGCTTAATCAAATTACCTGAACATTTACGACATATTATTTTGGCAGGACGTTGCAAAGACGACATTGAAGCTTTTCAGGGACTCTTACAAGAATTAGAATTGACACTGACAATCGCGGAACGCGAAAACAGGAACACAACAATATCAGGTCACATCCGTCGCAATTCCGCGATGAAAGAAACAATAACTGGACACGACAAGTCTATTCTTACAACGTAAACCGTGACCAAAACAGACACCACCCATATGACAACCACTGGCAGAGTAATAGTTACAGAGAAAGATCGCATTTCCGTAGCAATGAATATCACAGAGACAATCAGAGAAACAGACAATATGGGAACCAAAATAATTTGTATCAAGGGAGACAGAATAACTTTAGATGCTGGCAGAGTAATAGTTACAGAGAAAGATCGCATTTCCGTAATAATGAATATCACAGAGACAATCAGAGAAACAGACAATATGGGAACCAAAATAATTTGTATCAAGGGAGACAGAATAACTTTAGATGCAGCGGTCCAGCGCGCAGTTACGATTCAGGGAGAAATTCTCCACCACGTGACCGACAAGAAAGAAACGATGGAACCTACCGACATGACGACAGACAATATGATCGTAACGACAGAGCTGAATTGCATCAGAACTGGCGGGATTCAAACAGAGCAGGGCCCTCTCGACAAGACGAATTTGTAGAAGTTAGGTCTCCTAATCCCAATAACGACGCACGCCAACAAAGAGATAGCAGACAATGACTCGCACCGCAAGCAGCCGCGTGCGTCGGCTGGCTCAGAGAAAAATAACATAGACGCTAACCTCGAGAAAAATTCCAGTATTCTTTACCGACGTATACCACATGATAACTGCGTCGAAGCTGAAACTCTGCGTACTAGGAAGAGTAAAGGTTCACACCACATTTCACATGTAAAACCCTTTATTGAAAGATAATCTGCTTTTTAACTTTGTCTTTGCCATATAACTTTTCACTTTACATTGCTAGTATGCTTTGTCAGGCTTAGAATTTGTTAACATGCAACAATGTTTGAAGTTAAATATCCAGTCAAGAACCAAGAGAACTTATTCAAACAGAAATTACGAATGCATTGTTATTGCGAACAGACGACACAGTGCAATTGTGTGTGTACATTCTTGCTTGTTAGTTGCACGATTACATAACGACTATAAGGCTCACATACTTAGAACATTTACCAGTACTGCAAATGAGATTTTAATGCAACATTTTGGTTTACTTGAAAATACATTCTGGATTTAAAGTACTTTCTGTGAGATACCAGATGACACAGTGGTTAGTTTATGTGACAGCTACACGATTTTATCACAACACTACTAATGAGTGACAATTTACAATGTTGCTTTTGCGGTGTTTCTGTTTTATATCTGCACACGTTTTCTGTATTATTCTGGAAAGTAAAACATGTTTTAGTAGTAACTTTTGTGGTATAGCTACAATGAGACAGCCTTTTCCGTAACACAACAATACGTTACAGCACAGTACTTTCTTCATCATGGCAATAAGCGTAATAACTAAGATATCTATACGCAAAGCATTTCACTTTTGTTTATCATGAGGTAAGTACATTGGCTTCTGCAGAACTTTGCTTTCGGAGGACAATAACTTCCACAGAGATTATCTTACAGCAAGACGCTCATTTAGCGCTGCAGGACACGTATTTGAGTGATTAATTTTGTACTTAAATCATTTATTTTTAAAGATATTTGAAGTAAAATGATACAAAGGTTTTCCATAATACATTTCATTCCATTGTTGTAATCAGTAACACCTGAGGGTATAATTACATTAATCCTCAGGGGGGTTCATGCCTACTTTGTGTACCATGTGTTTGGCAAGCACAAGGAGCCCTAGCTAATATGGTATTTGCTTATACAACTTTACACATCAGTACCATATTTCTCTATCACACAAATTACACAGCTATCTGATCATTTAACTGAGAGATAAACATTTTTTTTCTACATCAGTGACACATGTTTACGCAATTACACAGTTGGGTAACTTCACACTTATGAAATTGTATTTTGTCTGTACTTTGTGAACTGTTCATATTTTTTCGGAACCATTGTGATACTATGAGAGCTTTGAATATTTGGTAAGGGAGCATGATTTTAAAGTACGCTTGAGGTAGATGACACTATTGAAATGACCAGAGAATTTTTTTTAGGTTTTGAATTTATTGCAGAAAGCTACAACGATTTTGAGATTTGACTGAGGTGTTTTGATGTTATTTTTACGACAACGATGTGTATTATGCTGTTGAGGTATGTTTATGATCAATAAGCTGATGCTATGAGGAATTTGATTATGCTATGTATTTATTATGATGAAATATTGAAGTGTCATCACAAGATTGACGTGTCGACGAATATATATATGTGTAATAAGGTAAGGAGTAATGAATAGTGGTTAGGGACTCTGACTTGTGAAAAAGGATGTTGGAAACCAAGAAACGTACTTTAAGAGTTATGAAATGTGTGTTTATATGCGTGAATGTATCACAATGCCGGCGAAAATTTTTTGGACACTGTTATATTTATAGGATTTTGTTTCTACACATTTGCAACGTAAATACTCGACCTGTGAAATATTTTTATATGAGACTGTCACTGTAGTGGAAACTGCTGTCGTAAATATTTCCGTAAGAAAGTTAAGTGACCACCTGCACGTAATGTGTCGTGGGCACCCAGCTGTGTCAGACGCCTGAAAAAAAAGCCATTAGTGTGTGCCTTTTCAGAGGCACAGGCAGAAAAAAAGGGAGGCCATTGTCCTCGCTATTGACATTCCTTTGTAGAAAGCATCGCAAATACGACACGCTCAAACTTGAAAACATGATTACACTGTAGAATTCTTAATTTATGATATTTACTGAAATGAAATGATGAGAAACATTTCATGTCTATTGTCTTGCTAGTTGAAAGATTATTTACTGCATTATGAAATGCCATATGGTTAGTGAATGACGTTTCACGCCTTGCTTTGCCTATTTTGTTTAATATATAGTTCCTATAGCTGCACTGCAGCATTGATTAAAATAAAATTTAATAGATGTACTCATATAGTTATTTTATGCCTACAGATCCAGTCAATTATAAATTTATGATCTACTTCCAAGAAAACGAGGGCATATAAACAGACATTTCCCTTCACAGGAATTGCATAAATAATTTTTTTATGATTTGGTAACTAATCTGCTAGTGTACGTTTTTGTGATACATCACTCTAGTGTTAAGATGTGACACAGGTATTAAACATGGCCATTTTTACTGTAATATTTTTTCTGCTTGAGCTTTCTCATGTTTAAATATAAGGTATTGCATTTGCTGCGGCTGTTTGCCAGGCATAGTGTTACTGAATTTGACTCTGTATTACTCTGTTAAGCCAGTTTTACTACAGATTTATTTTTCTTGTTTGCTGCACAGTGCCTTATATTAGTTGTAATATTGCAATTGCTTTGCCAATTTGAATTTTTTGTCATTGATGTTTGTGTTAATTGTTTTGTACTGCTGCATTGCCTCGTCCCTTAGTTTAGCATCTGAGCTCAGTAGATTTAAGTTAGCTTAAGAGGGGGTAGACTATATAAGAAACTAACTATGATGGATTGGAAGAAATGCATTGAGAAGCTATAAGAAAATGGTTTGGCCAAAACAGTATTTTGAAAGAGGATATGAACCGAAAAAGTAGGGTTTAGGGACAATAGGTTTAGGTAGGATTTTCTTGGAAATAAATGATGAAGTAAGATAATGGAAAATGAGTAATGAGGTAAGAAATATGTGAACATATAAATACAGAAAGCATGCTTTAATAGGATTTTTTTTGGTGGGAAACAAATGTTGAAATAAGACGAAAGATCTATGGAATGAAGTTTTGGGTTGGACTGCAGTACCAAATGTTGCACTGAAAACAAACCCTGGCCTTTCTTTTTGTGTTATCCCACTATGTGTTTGTGTACCCTTGTGTATTTATGTTCTTCCTGTCTTTATATGTTTATCTGATAAGACTTATGTTGTAGAATTTTTCTAATACTAAGCTACATTCACTATGATGAGGAATACTGTTATCCTCAAATATAACTGGCATTAATAACATGTTATTTACTTTGTAAAGATGTTTAGACATTATTTATTCTGTTTTGTTTTAATGCTTATGTGTAAAGTTGATCTTTCGAAAGTTATTCTGATCTTTTATGTATGTACTCATGTCACAATTCCTGTAACACTGATGTATATGTTATTTCGATTCTTTTGTAAAGCCTGTACTACAAATGTTATCTGTATTGTTATGTTCTTTAATGATGTATTTTGTACCTTTGATATTGTATTCTTATGTTATAAAATTGTAATTGACACCAGTTCATCAAATTAAGTAACTTGTAAGTTACATTTCACTGCACACGTTTCTGTTGGTCATAGTATATGGACAATATGTGAGAAAAAGGGACTGTTAGTGTTTGCACGTGTGTTAATAATTCAGCAAGGGACTGGATAACAGCATTGCTGGTTCTAAGGACAATTTCAAAATCTTCGTGAGTGCACAAGTGGTGGTTATAGACTTGCTATATTGTCCGCAAGACTCTTCGATGGTGATTGTGCACCTGCACAGTTGCAACAGATGGCTGCTGGCCGTCTCTACAAGGACTGCAGTGGGTCTGCACCTCTGGTGGCCCACCAATACCACAATCTCTACCAGGACTACAGTGGTCTGCTTTGTGATGACCTACCTACCAATATTCTTCAAAACTTCGACTGACTCTGCTGTGGGTTTGCTCTGTTGTGGCCCATTACTTGTCTGCATGTCAAGAGTCAGCACTGTCTTTCCGTTGGAAGGACAACACTACTTCTTCAAGACTGCATGGAAATCCACTACTTCTGTGTGCAATTTATTTTACTAATGAGACTTTGTGAAACAAAACTGTAATTACTATTATGATGCATGATCAGGACTATCTTTATGGGCTGTGAGAAAATTTTTGCTTTTGACCAACATTGTATCAATAAGTGTGTGCATTTGATTTCTTTGTTATTGTAATTACGATTATGAAAATTTTTTTCAAATCTGTATTGGCCAGTGCCCAAAAAAATTTGTAAAATTTTTTGTGGGGAGCATGGGGGCTATGTACGTAGGCTGTTTATGTTTTCTTATTGGCAACGTTACGTAGCGCTCTGTATGAAAATCACTGGCTGTGCTGTGTGCAGTCTGTGGCCAGTTTGCATTGTTGTCAGCCATTGTAGTGTTGGGCAGCTGGATGTTAACAGCGCATAGCGTTGCACAGTTGGAGGTGAGCCGCCAGCAGTGGTGGATGTGAGGAGAGAGATGGCGGAGTTTTGAAATTTGTAATACTGGATATCATGAACTGCTATATATATTATGATTATTAAGGTAAATACATTGTTTGTTCTCTATTAAAATCTTTCAATTGCTAACTATGCCTATCAGTAGTTAGTGCCTTCCGTAGTTTGAATCTTTTATTTAGCTGGCAGTAGTGGCGCTCGCTGTATGGCAGTAGTCCGAGTAACGAAGATTTTTGTGAGGTAAGTGATTTGTGAAAGGTATAGGTTAATGTTAGTCGGGGCCATTCTTTTGTAGGGATTATTGAAAGTCAGATTGCGTTGCGCTACAAAATATTGTGTGTCAGTTTAAGCACAGTCATGTGTAATTTTTCTAAGGGGACGTTTCAGTAGACTTATCTTGGCCAGAAATGCCTTTTTTGCCATAGCGAGTCTGCTTTTGATGTCCTCCTTGCTCCGTCCATCATTGGTTATTTTACTGCCTAGGTAGCAGAATTCCTTAACTTCATTGACTTTGTGACCATCAACCCTGATGTTAAGTTTCTCGCTGTTCTCATTTCTACTACTTCTCATTACCTTCGTCTTTCTCCGATTTACTCTCAAACCATACTGTGTACTCATTAGACTGTTCATTCCGTTCAGCAGATCATTTAATTCTTCTTCACTTTCACTCAGGATAGCAATGTCATCAGCGAATTGTATCATTGATATCCTTTCACCTTGTATTTTAATTCCACTCCTGAACCTTTCTCTTATTTCCATCATTGCTTCCCCGATGTACAGATTGAATAGTAGGGGCGAAAGGCTACAGCCTTGTCTTACACCCTTCTTAATACGAGCATTTATCAAAATTTAGGCAGTGGCGGGGATCGAACCCAGGACCGAAGACGTTTTGATTATGAATCAAAGACGCTACCCTTTTTTTGTTTTTTTAAATCTCATTTTGTTCGGTTTCGTTCGTTGCATCTGCTCAGGGCGGACGTCGTACGACATCCATTTAAGTTCGTTGTGGATCGATTAACTTTTTTTTTTATTACAGAGGGCAGCTAACCCTCTGACCGAACACGCTGAGCTACCGTGCAGGCTGCCCTTAGACCACGGCTACTACGTAGTACAACAATGTTTCTTACGTCATGCAGCCCTTTATATATCCACACTCAGTTTCTAGACAGTTCACTGCTTCAGATGTCATGTGGAATTTAGTAAGGCGCTGACCGCAAATGCAAACGAAGCGAACGAAATGAGATAACGCCTCATAAGTATGCAACACACCCAACTCACAGGTAATGCGGTTACAAACTTAAATGACCAATGCTACTAGCAAAGCTACCGTAGCCAGCGCTTAGTTAACGATAATCTGAGGTAGCCTACGGTAGTTTTACAATTTTGCTTGCAACGTATTGATGCGTTTGAACAGGTGTCGTTCGTGGTCAAATACAACAGTACAACCTGCAGTCCCGACTGGCATTTGCATTTATGTTCAGGCACGCCATTCTAGTGGTGTTCCTATTTTTTGCCCATCCGGTACATAATTTTTTTTTTGAGGTATTAGTTAAGACTTTATGATTACCCTCGTACATCTGCGCAAGATAAGGTTCGAAACTCCTTCACCAAAGAAGACGAAGTAAATATTCCTGAATTGCAATCAAGAACAACTGCCAAGATGAGGAACATAGAAGTAGATATCTTAAGTGTAGCAAAGCAGCTTAAATCACTTAATAAAGGCAAGATTGTATACCATTCAGGTTCCTTTCAGAGTATGCTGATACAATAGCTCCATATTTAGCAGTTACATACAACTTCTCGCTCACTAAATGTTCCGTAATTAAAGATTGGAAAACTGTTCAAGTCACACCAATACCCAGAAAAGGGAAGTAGGAGTAATCAGCTGAATTACAGACCCTATCACTAACGTCGATTTGCAGTAGGGTTTTAGAATATATACTGTGGTCGAACATTATAAATTATCTCGAAGAAAAAGATTTATTGACACATAGTCATCACAGATTCAGAAAACATCGTTCTTGCGAAAAAAACTAGCTCTTTGTACTCATGACGTAATGAGTGCTGTCAAACTGATTCCATATTTTTAGATTTCCAGAAGACTTTCGACACCGTTCCTCACAAGCGCCTTCTAACCAAATTGCGTGCCTATGGAATATCGCCACAGTTGTGCGACTAGATTCGTGATTTCCTGTCAGAAAGGTCACACTTCGTAGTAATAGACGGAACGTCATCGAGTAAAACAGAAGTAATATCCGGCGTTCTCCAAGCAAGAGTTATAGGGCCTCTGTTGTTCCTGATCTATATTAACAACATAGGAGACAATCTGAGTAGCCCTATTAGATTGTTTGCAGATGATGCTGTCATTTACCGTCTTGTAAAGTCATCAGATGACGAAAACGATTTGCAAACTGATGTAGATAAGATATCTGTATGGTGCGAAAAGTGGCAGTTGACCCTGAACAAAGAAAAGTGTGAAGTTATTCACATGAGTACTAAATAATTCCGCTAAATTTCGATTCCGCGATTCAGCTAAATATTTAGGGATTACAATGACAAATAAAGTAAATTGGAACGATCAAATAGATAATGTTGTGGGTAGAGTCAAGCAAAGGCTGCGATTCATTGGCGGAATACTTAGAAGGTGCAACAGGTCTACTAAAGAGACTGCTTATACCACTCTTGTCCGCCCTATTCTGTAGTATTGCTGTGCGATGTTCGTTCTGCATCAGGTGGGACTCACGGATGACATCGAAAAAGTTCAAAGAAGAGCAGCTCGTTCTGTTTTATCGCGAAATAGTGGAGATAGTGCCACAGACATGATACGTGGCAGCCGGCCGCGGTGGCCGAGCGGTTCTAGGCGCTTCAGTCCTGAACCGCGCGACTGCTACGGTCGCAGGTTCGAATCCTGCCTCGGGCATGGATGTGTGTGATGTCCTTAAGTTAGTTGCGTTTAAGTAGTTCTAAATTCTAGGGTACTGATGACCTCAGATGTTAAGTCCCATAGTGCTCAGAACCATTTGAACCATGATACGTGGCAATCATTAAAACAAAGGCGTTTCTCGTTGCAGCGAGACCTTCTCATGAAATTTCAATCAAGAGATTTCTTCTCCGATTGCCAAAACATTCTGATGGCACCCACCTACATAGGGAGAAATGATCATCACGATCAAATAAGAGAGATCAGGGGTCGTACAGAAAAATTTAAGTACTCCCGAGCTCCCGCCCGAGCTTCTAATCCTCCCTCGGGCATGGGTGCGTGTGTTGTTCATAGCATAAGTTAGTTTAAGGTAGTTCAAGTAGTGTGTAAGTCTAGGGACCGATGACCTCAGCAGTTTGGTCTCTTCGGAATTCCCACACACATTTCCCGCGTGCCGCTCGAGAGTGGAACGGTAGAGACACAGCTTGAAGGTGGTTCATTGAACCCTCTGCCAGGCACTTTATTGTGAATAGCAGAGTAATCACGTTGACGTAGACATAGAAAGCAGCGGCAGCTGCAGATGGCGGGCTGGGTGAACACCACAGCCAGTGCCTGCAAAATACCTCTTCCCCAGGTTCACCGCTGTTAGGCGCGGCGCCACTGCGGCGCCGTCTGCTTGTTTGCGTGACGTGGCGACGCCGGCGGCAGGAAGCGCCGTGTAAACAAGGCGCCCCAAACAGTTGGCGCCGCGCCGCGCCGTCGTCACAGCAGAGGGCTGCGCGTCTGTGTGGCGCACACCAAGGGGGCCGCCGTGAGTTTTGGCAGCTAACTGAACCTGACGACAAGTATGAGCTTGTGGGTCATCCTTGATGCAAAACACTTGTTTTATACAATTTTTTTTTTACAAAATAGTGTCAGCGGCAATGTCGCCAACATCAGTGGGGTTTTTTCCTTCTAAAACATGAAAATTAGCGTCATTTTTTTGGCGCAATTTCCAGCAAAATAGGAAGAGTCCTGCGTAGACGTGCTATGAGATCGATTTTTCGTCCTCCTAAGAAAATTAAGGAGATGATGCGCCCTGTTAAGGACAATCTCGGCCTCAGGGTCCCTGGAGTTTATAATATACCCTGTGAGTGTGGAAGCAATTATATAGGTCAGACTATTCGTACCGTTTCCGACCGCTGTGCAGAACACCAACGCCATATTAAAAATAGAGAGCTGGAGAAATCGGCAATTGCGGAGCACAGCCTCACGAACAAACACAAAATATTGTTCGATGATACTAAAATTCTGTCCCATGCCTCCACGTACTGGGATTCTGTTATTAAGGAGGCTGTTGAAATAAGAATGAACCAAAAGAACTTTAACCGCGATAGCGGATACCATCTGAGCTGTGCGTGGAAACGAGCGCTTGATGCAGAGAAGCAGCAGAGACGTTCCTTCCAAGCTTTACGTTCAAACGGAAGCGGTGGCGCCATCGGAGCACACAGTGACACCGTCTGAAACAGCAGCACGTAATCGCCGACCAATCAGAAGCCGACCAATCAGAAGCTGTCTTCGGGCTATATAGAGGCTACCATAGCAGCAGTGGAGACAGTCAGCTCCTGACGATGACGATGGAGGTAATCGTCGAAAGCTCGAGATTTTATCTAGAACTGACGCGACAAGAGTACCGAGAATATTATACATAAGTGCCGCCGCGAAAAACTTCGTTCTCATACGTCATTTTACATATTGCAAAACATTATTACATGTGATTGTGACTGAGGAAGTCGGGATGAGTGGTAAACTTAGCATGGGAGGACAGGGCCCCTACTATGTCACTCCTTAACACAGCTAGCAAATCAGTTATTAACGATTTATTCAAAACAAGCTTTTATAGAACAGATTAGAGGCAATCAACTCGTGGCCGTTCTTAAGACAATATCAAAATATACAACTGCAATAACTTACTTAAAAGATGAGCCACGGAGATTTCAAGACTGAAGAGACAAATAACAATCTGAAGGTGATTTTAAAGGTGGCACAGATAGTTTCCTTTTTTTTAGGGCAATAATCGACAATAAGGAAGTGATTTACAATACACACCAGTTCGTTGCGAACCCAAATAACACAAAGAGCACAACAAGTTAATTAATACAATTGATTCCCAAGCAAATTAAAAACCCATTTTTTTTACATATACATAAAATAGGTTCAATTACTACCAAACGGGCAGTGCCGCCAGGCTGCACTGGGCAAAAGGTGACTTAATTTAAGCCGGAAGCGGCAGACCATCCGTCCAAAACAACACCTAAACGCCGGGGCCCAAGCGGGAGTCACTTCCCATGAGACGACACGTCACAGCTTCTGTGCACCGAGGCAGAACGTCGCGTCGCTCCCACACACCCCAACTCGCAGAAGACTGGAACACAAACAGACCGCAGAAAAAACGGCAAACACAAAGCAAACATCAATTAATATAAGTTAAGAGATCAATAAACGATATAAATGAAGAACCCATAAATGATTTCAATAAAAGCGAGTCAAATTTTTCAGCAATATCAGTGCTGCAAAACATTTAAGGGGCTCTGGAACGCCCTATACTTGCAATGTTAAAATAACGCTTATAAATTACATCTTTCCTCACAAAGTATTTGAGGTAGGAAGTTGAACTGTTTACAGATTATTTATTGGAATATGGGCTACAACTTAACACAGGGATTTTACAAAATTTTAGTTCAGTTATTAAAGATGATTTTTTTCAATTGTAATGAAAAATCACAACATTTTTTTGCAATTTTTTATTTATATATTCACAAATATACAGTTTTTTGGAAAAAGGCTGTGTTGATGATGATGTTTGGTTTGTGGGGCGCTCAACTGCGTGGTTATCAGCGCCCGTACAATTATCCAATCTTTGCTCAATCCAATTTCGCCACTTTCCTGGATGATGACGAAATGATGAGGACAACACAAACACCCAGTCATCTCGAGGCAGGTGAAAATCCCTGACCCCGCCGGGAATCGAACCCGGGACCCCGTGCTCGGGAAGCGATAACGCTACCGCGAGACCACGAGCGGCGGACAAAAGGCTGTGTTAAATTATGCAGAAGGTACTGTGTAACATTTACTGAAAGTTTGAAACAAATATGTTTGGAAGATCCTTAGAAAACATGTAAGTAGTAGGAGAAAATAAAAGTTTTGGGAATCGAGCGACAAAGATTGGATTAACTTTTTAGTGCATTCCAGGTCCATAGGATGGATTATCTTCATCCTCTGCAAACTCCTCCTCCGGCTTCCTCTTGTTCCTCCTCCTGTTTACTCTTGCTTGTATTTCTGGACTCTTTACAGCCCTGTCTGCAGCCCGAAGGCGTTCCTTGTCTAAAGCAAGCATCGCTCGTATCATGTTAGAACCTATCTTCATTCCCATATTTCTAAATACCTTGCACCTTACAATGTTGCCATCATTGAAAGTCGCAACAGCATCATACACACCAAAGTGAAGTGTTTCTATTCCAACAAATACAGTCTTGGGGATTCTCGACCATATAACACTATTTACACTTTCATTGGGGTTTTGAGTTTTTCCGTGAATACACTTTTTCAACAGTTCAGGTGCTACTAAGTCTCTGAAAATAGGTTAGCCACAACACATACTTTATCTCACATCACTAAAATGTACCTGATGAACACGGACGTTAATAACACCATTTGACAGCAGTTTAACAGCGCCACAGTGGATCACGCCCATGTAGAACACATTTCAAAAAAAATTAAAAATAGATGTAGTCTTCGGAATTGAATAAATTATATATCTATTAAAAGGTAATAGTCTGCAGATTCATAAAACGCAAAAAAGTAAAAATTGAACTTTTCATGATTTTGAGCCTTTCCAGAGCCCCTTAAACTAAGAACTGTACGCAATACCAATGCTGAAAAAATAGTATCAGATCTTTACACTCTCATAGTTTGTCAAACAAACGTGTGGTTCCAGACTGTAGCGCCTTTAAGCGCTCGGCCACTCCGGCCGGCGAAATAATTTCGAGATAATATTCAAATGCACAACTTCACAATGATACTAGGTTTTGTGCACTTTAATTTCGTTGCATAGGTCTGCGATGTAGCTGCCAACTGTATAAGCTTGGCATGCAGGTAATAACAACTAGACTGTTAGCTACTATCTTGAATACTTTACAGTTACTGCAACGCCGGAGGTAGTGACTGCTGGTCTCCGTGTGGTCACACACCTTGCCGGCTGCTCTTACTTCAGCTACACGTACATCACAGCAACGAACAAGCAAGTGCACTCGCTGGAACGCAAATCGTTCAACGAAACGAAGGCACCAAAACTACTTACACCTTCGATGGAGAGCGTTGTTCGAGATGGTCTCGAGGATGGGTCTCTCCTAGAAAACGGGCACCAAAGCAATGCGACGAACAGCGCCCGGAGTTGACATCAGGCAGCTCCGCCACAAACTCGCGACCGTCTTGCAAGGTAGACCGGCCGCGCCGCTGGTGACCGAGCCCGCGTGTTTTCCTCCTCCACCCCCGTGAGCACGTTCCCTCCGCCTCCTAGCGAGTGCGGCCCCAACTCTCCGTCCGCGAAAACAGCCGCCAGATCACACAAAGCCAACGATCGTAGTACAGCTTGGTAATCGACAGTCACGTGCCAAAGAGCTGGTGTGCCAAAAAAGGCGCAACACGGCTCAGTGACGTTTGGTTCCAAATATTTCATTCTGTGAATAGTTTTATAATACCTAACTCACTTTAAGTCACAGCGCGGTTCATCTACATCTTCATCTACATAGATATCCCGCAAGCCACAGTACGGTGCGTGGCGGAGGGTACTCTGTACCACTACTTGTCTTTTCCTTTCCTGTTTCCCTCGCAAATAGAGCGAGAGCAAAACGACTGTCTATATGCCTCCATATGAGCCCTAACTTCTCGTATCTTATCTTCGTGGACCTTACGCGCAATGTGTGTTGGCGGCAGTAGAATCGTTGGGCAGTCAGCTTCTAATGCTGGCTCTCTAAATTGTCTCAGTAGTACATCTAGAAAGAGCGTCGCCTTCCCTCCAGAGATTCACATTTGAGTTCCCGAAGCATCTTCGTTACACTTGTGTGTTGTTCGGACCTGTTGTTGTTGTTGTGGTCTTCAGTCCTGAGACTGGTTTGATGCAGCTCTCCGTGCTACTGTATCCTGTGCAAGCTGCTACATCTCCCAGTACTTACTGCAACCTACATCCTTCTGAATCTGCTTAGTGTATTCATCTCTTGGTCTCCCTCTACGATTTTTACCCTTCACGCAGCCCTCCAATGCTAAATTTGTGATCCCTTGATGCCTCAGAACATGTCCTACCAACCGGTCCCTTCTTCTTGTCACGTTGTGCCACAAACTCCTCTTCTCCCCAACTCTATTCAATACCTCACCATTAGTTATATGATCTACCCATCTAATCTTCAGCATTCTTCTGTAGCACCTCATTTCAAAAGCTTCTATTCTCTTCTTGTCCAAACTATTTATCGTCCATGTTTCACTTCCATACATGGCTACACTCCATACAAATACTTTCAGAAACGACTTCTTGACACTTAAATCTATACTCGGTGTTAACAAATTTCTCTTCTTCAGAAATGCTTTCCTTGCCATTGCACAGTCTACATTTTGTATCCTCTCTACTTCGACCATCATCAGTTATTTTGCTCCACAAATAGCAAAACTACTTTACTACTTTAAGTGCCTCATTTCCTAATCTAATTCGAACCTATCACTAACAAATCTAGCAGCTCACCTCTCAATTGCTTCGACGCATTACTTCCATTCGATCTGGTGCGGATCCTAAACACTCGAGCAGTACTCAAGAACGGATCGCACCAGCGTCCTTTAAGCGGTCTCCTTTCCTGATGAACCAGTCTTTCCTAAAATTCTCCAAATAAACCGTCGTCGACTATTCGGCTTCTCCAGCACAATCACCACATGCTCGTTCCATATCATATCGCTTTGCAAAGTTATGCCCAGATATTTAAAGGACTTGACTGTCAAGCAGGACACTAGCAATACTGTATACGATCATAAAGCGGTTACGGCATCGATGATTTCAGCCGTAAATAGGAATATTAAAAAGGGTAGGAAGATTTTTCTGTTTAGAAAAAGTGACAAAAAGCAGATTTCAGAGTACCTGCTGGCTCAACACAAAAGTTTTGTCTCAAGTACAAATAGTGTTGAGGATCAGTGGACAAAGTTCAAAACCGTCGTACATAATGCGTTAGGTGAGTATGTGCCAAGCAAGATCGTAAGAGATGGAAAAGAGCCACCGTGGTACAACAACAGAGTTAGAAAACTGCTGCGGAAGCAAAGGGAACTTCACAGCAAACATAAACATAGCCAAAGCCTTGCAGACAAACAAAAATTACGCGAAGCGAAATGTAGTGTGAGGAGGGCTATGCGAGAGGCGTTCAATGAATTCGAAAGTAAAGTTCTATGTACTGACTTGGCAGAAAATCCTAAGAAATTTTGGTCTTATGTCAAAGCGGTAGGTGGATCAAAACAAAATGTCCAGACACTCTGTGACCAAAATGGTACTGAAACAGAGGATGACAGACTAAAGGCCGAAATACTAAATGTCTTTTTCCAAAGTTGTTTCACAGAGGAAGACTGCACTGTAGTTCCTTCTCTAGATTGTCGCACAGATGACAAAATGGTAGATATCGAAACAGACGGCAGAGGGATAGAGAAACAATTAAAATCGCTCAAAAGAGGAAAGGCCTCTGGACCTGATGGGATACCAGTTCAATTTTACACAGAGTACGCGAAGGAACTTGCCCCCCTTCCTGCAGCGGTGTACCGTAGGTCTCTAGAAGAGCGTAGCGTTCCAAAGGATTGGAAAAGGGCACAGGTCATCCCCTTTTTCAAGAAGGGACGTCGAACAGATGTGCAGAACTATAACGTCGATCAGTTGTAGAATTTTGGAACACGTATTGTGTTCGAGTATAATGACTTTTCTGGAGACTAGAAATCTAGTCTGTAGGAATCAGCATGGGTTTCGAAAAAGACGGTCATGTGAAACCCAGCTCGCGCTATTCGTCCACGGGACTCAGAGGGCCATAGACACGGGTTCACAGGTAGATGCCGTGTTTCTTGACTTCCGCAAGGCGTTCGATACAGTTCCCCACAGTCGTTTAATGAACAAAGTAAGAGCATATGGACTATCAGACCAATTGTGTGATTGGATTGAGGAGTTCCTAGATAACAGGACGCAGCATGTCATTCTCAATGGAGAGAAGTGTTCCGAAGTAAGAGTGATTTCAGGTGTGCCGCAGGGGAGTGTCGTAGGACCGTTGCTATTCACAATATACATAAATGACCTGGTGGATGACATCGGAAGTTCACTGAGGCTTTTTGCAGATGATGCTGTGGTGTATCGAAAGGTTGTAACAAAGGAAAATTGTACTGAAATGCAGGAGGATCTGCAGCGAATTGACGCATGGTGCAGGGAATGGCAATTGAATCTCAATGTAGACAAGTGTAATGTGCTGCGAATACACAGAAAGATAGATCCTTTATCATTTAGCTACAAAATAGCAGGTCAGCAACTGGAAGCAGTTAATACCATAAATTATCTGGGAGTACGCATTAGGAGTGATTTAAAATGGAATGATCATATAATGTTGATCGTCGGTAATGCAGATGCCAGACTGAGTTTCATTGGAAGAATCCTAAGGAAATGCAATCCGAAAACAAAGGAAGTAGGTTACAGTACGCTTGTTCGCCCACTGCTTGAATACTGCTCAGCAGTGTGGGATCCGTACCAGATAGGGTTGATAGAAGATATAGAGAAGATCCAACGGAGAGCAGCGCGCTTCGTTCAAGGATCATTTAGTAATCACGAAAGCGTTACGGAGATGATAGATAAACTCCAGTGGAAGACTCTGCAGGAGAGACGCTCAGTAGCTCGGTACGGGCTTTTGTCAAAGTTTCGAGAACATACCTTCACCGAAGAGTCAAGCAGTATATTGCTCCCTCCTACGTATATCTCGCGAAGAGACCATGAGGATAAAATCAGAGAGATTAGAGCCCACACAGAGGCATACCGACAATCCTTCTTTCCACGAACAATACGAGACTGGAATAGAAGGGAGAACCGATAGAGGTACTCAAGGTACCCTCCGCCACACACCGTCAGGTGGCTTCCGGAGTATGGATGTAGATGTAGATTACACGTTTGATCTACCTACTCATCCACATTGACTACAGTTTCCCACATTTACGGCTAGCTGCCATTCATCACACCAACTGGAAATTTTGTCTAAGTCGTCTTGTATCTTCCTACAGTCTCTCACTTCGGCACCTTAAAGTACACCACGCATCATCGGCAAGCAACCGCACACTGCTCTCCACCCTGTCAGCCGAATCACTTATGTATGTAGAGAACAACAGCGATCCTATCACACTTCCCTGAAGCACTGCTTACAATACCCTTGTCTCTGATGAACACTCACCATCGAAGAAAACATGCTGGGTTCTATTATCTAAGAACTCTTCGGGCCACTCAAATATCTATGAACTTATTCTATATGCTCGTACCTTCGTTAAGAGCCTGCAATGGGGCACCGTGTCAAAACCTGTCTCGAAATCTAGAAATAAGGAGCCTGCCTGTTGCCCTTCATCCATAGCTCTCACTATATCGTGTGAGAAAAGGGCAAGCTGAGTTTCGCACGAGCGATGCTTTCTAAAATCATGCTGATTCGTGAACGTAAGCTTCTCAGTCTCAAGAAAGTTTATTATATTGGAACTGAGAACATGTTCAAGGATTCTGTAGCATACAGAAGTTAGGGATATTGGTCTGTAATTCTGCGGATTCGTTGTTTTACCATCTTATATACTGCAGTTACCAGCGCTTTTTTCCAGTCGCTTGGGACTTTGCGCTGGGCGAGAGATTCGCGAGAAATGGTAGCTAAATATGGGGCCAATGCCGTAGAGTACTCTTTGTAAAATCGAACTGGGATTACTACGTTTTTTGCCGTTATTTACGGTCATTTTCTGTGTTTTGCTGTCGTTTACTCAGCATACAGAATGTCACCTGCAATTGTCTGACCGGCTGTTATTAACAAATATGAAAGAGTGAACTTACATACGTCAGAGTCGTGTTCTTAAGATTTGAGCTGGTGTTGTGCATACAGTTTCGGTGTGCACTAGATTCTTGCGCAGTTTGTCATGTACTCACGGTCGTTGGTCGTATTGAAGTTGCTTTTAAGCACTGAAAAACGTAACTTTACACCTTGGTCGTAACCTATGTTTTTCACTTCTTAAAAGTAACTGCAAATAAATCAACGGTTGTGAGTACATGGCAAATTGCGTAAGAACCTGGTGCACACTGAAACTGTATACACAACACTACAACAATTCCAGACGATATATGGCATCGAAGAAACGGCAACAAAACATAGAAAACTGCTGCATGCAACGGCAACAAATGTAGAACCATGCTGTGGTTTAAAGTAAGAAACGTATCATAAAACTATTCACAGAATATAATATTTGAAACCATACGGCAGGTACGTAATAATGTTTTCAAATGTTTATAGCATTGCTAATTTTAGATGTTTTACAATAAAGAAAAACCGCCGGCCGAAGTGGCCGTGCGGTTAAAGACGCTGCAGTCTGGCACCGCAAGACCGCTACGGTCGCAGGTTCGAATCCTGCCTCGGGCATGGATGTTTGTGATGTCCTTAGGTTAGTTAGGTTTAACTAGTTCTAAGTTCTAGGGGACTAATGACCTCAGAAGTTGAGTCCCATAGTGCTCAGAGCCAGCGAAAGAAAAACCGACAGATAATTCCGATAATGTCACAGCAACAAGTTTGGGAAAGAAGATAAATGAAACAAAAGTGTTTTGCACATTGTTGTTTTTGTGGGAACACGTACCGGTGGAATACTTTCAAGATTTGCTCAAGACAAATACCATCCACTAAACTGATGACATATTTTGAACCTTTTTTCTTTTTTTTTACTATTACCGTGTAGCACCTTCTCTCTCCACTTACGTAGACCACATTCAGAGGATGCCACAGTAAGATAATTCTATTAGTCACCCCTTGAACATTTAACGACTCATCGGTCGATTAGCAATGGTTCAAATGACACTGAGCACTATGGGACTTAACATCTGAGGTCATTCGTCCCATAGACTTAGAACTACTTAAACCTAACTAACCTAAGGACATCACACACATCCCTGCCCGAGGCAGGGTTCGAACCTGCGAGAGTAGCAGCAGCGCAGATCCGGACTGAGGCACCTAGAACCGCTCGGTCACAAAAGCCTGCACGATTAGCAATAAAAGCACTGCGATACAAATGCACTTGTTATTTTTATTAATACTTTTTACTGTACAGTCCCACACTGTGACAAAAAACAAGTGCTTAAGAGAAATATAGCATTGCAACGAATATTTACGAGGGACGAGCTACATGGGCTTTAAACTAAGAATGTTCCGCTCCTCGGTGCAAGATAATGTCACCACCGTAAAACTGCTCCCATAGGAGCACCTGTTTATTAGAAGACACTGTCTGAGAAGTGGGGTGTCAGATGCTTCAGCACCTTTAAAAATTTTACCAAATGTTTTGGCTTGGGAAAATACTGTCTCTCTTTTTAACATGCAAACCGCCTCTCACACCCACAAACTTCTGTAGCTGTAACTCGTTCACACCCACTAGCCCATCGTTCCAAGTCGCTCATATCCATCGACTCCCACTTGCCCATTCTCACTCACTCGTTCAGCTCACCTCTGTCACTATCTCTTTGTATCCCTCCCACTGCCGCTGTCTCCTACCTCACAACTGCAGTCTCTTTTCTGTCACTGTCTGCTCCCACTGTCACTAGCTCGGCCTTGCTCTCCCTTACCGCTACTACCTCATTTGTTCATTCATACTGCTGCTGTCTCATCTCACTTTCACCGTCTCTCTCTCTCTCTCTCTCTTCCTCGTTGTCATTGCCATAAATTCTGCTTATCATTCGCTCTCCGCCATCAGCACTTTATCCTTCTCTTTATTCTTCTCCCACTGGTAGTGTCTCCTTCACTTTTTAATAGCACTGTTCCGTCACTGTCAACTACGTTCCACTGCCACTGTGTCCCTCTCTCACACTGCCATCGTCTCTTTCGGTCGTTCTATACCAAAACTGCGTGAAAACTGCGTGAAGAGTTTGACAGAGCACTGAAAGACCTGAGTCGAAACAAGGCCCCGGGAGTAGACAACATTCCATTGGAACTACTGACGGCCTCGGGAGAGCCAGCCATGACAAAACTCTACCATATGGTGAGCACGATGTATGAGACAGGCGAAATACCCTCAGACTTCAAGAAGAATATAATAATTCCAATCCCAAAGAAAGCAGGTGTTGACAGATGAGAAAATTACCAAACAATCAGTTTAACAATTCACAGCTGCAAAATACTAACGCGAATTCTTTACAGACGAATGGAAAAACTGGTAGAAGCCGACCTTGGGGAAGATCAGTTTGGATTCCGTAGAAATGTTGGAACACGTGAGGCAATACTGACCTTACGACTTATCTTAGAAGAAAGATTAAGAAAAGGCAAACCTACGTTTCTAGCATTTGTAGACTTAGAGAAAGCTTTTGACAATGTTGACTGGAATACTCTCTTTCAAATTCTAAAGGTGGCAGGGGTAAAATACAGGGAGCGAAAGGCTATTTACAGTTTGTACAGAAACCAGATGGCAATTATAAGAGTCGAGGGGCAAGAAAGGGAAGCAGTGGTTGGGAAAGGAGTAAGACAGGGTTGTAGCCTCTCCCCGATGTCATTCAATCTGTATATTGAGCAAGCAGTAAAGGAAACAAAAGAAAAATTTGGAGTAGGTATTAAAATTCATGGAGAAGAAGTAAAAACTTTCAGGTTCGCCGATGACATTGTAATTCTGTCAGAGACAGCAAAGGACTTGGAAGAGCAGTTGAACGGAATGGACAGTGTCTTGAAAGGAGGATATAAGATGAACATCAACAAAAGCCAAACGAGGATAATGGAATGTAGTCAAATTAAGTCGGGTGATGCTGAGGGAATTAGATTAGGAAATGAGACACTTAAAGTAGTAAAGGAGTTTTGCTATTTAGAGAGTAAAATAACGGATGATGGTCGAAGTAGAGAGGATATAAAATGTAGACTGGCAATGGCAAGGAAAGCGTTTCTCAAGAAGAGGAATTTGTTAACATCGAGTATAGATTTAAGTGTCAGGAAGTCGTTTCTGAAAGTATTTGTATGGAGTGTAGCCATGTATGGAAGTGAAACATGGACAATAACTAGTTTGGACAAGAAGAGAATAGAAGCTTTCGAAATGTGGTGCTACAGAAGAATGCTGAAGATAAGGTGGGTAGATCACGTAACTAATGAGGAGGTATTGAATAGGATTGGGGAGAAGAGAAGTTTGTGGTACAACTTGACTAGAAGAAGGGATCGGTTGGTAGGACATGTTTTGAGGCATCAAGGGATCACAAATTTAGCATTGGAGGGCAGTGTGGAGGGTAAAAATCGTAGAGGGAGACCAAGAGATGAATACACTAAGCAGATTCAGAAGGATGTAGGTTGCAGTAGATACTGGCAGATGAAGAAGCTTGCACAGGATAGAGTAGCATGGAGAGCTGCATCAAACCAGTCTCAGGACTGAAGACCACAACAACAACAACATATCAAAACTACTGTCCACTACCTTCCAGTATTTATTATTTTTCCGTCTCATCCCTGCTGACACTATCTCCTTCTCTCCCGGCTTAAAAAATTGCGAATATGTTCCCGTGCCATATTTTTTGGGAAAATTTGTAAAGCTGATGAGGACCGTACAATGAGGCAGCTGGTACCACAGTTTTCAGTCACAGTCTTTTAAAATGGAGCATTTTTTTTCTTTTTGAGTCATCACCTTCTGCCTGGTTTAATGCTGTCCGCCACGAATTCCTCACCTGTGGCAACCTCTTCATCTCAGATTAGCACTTGCAACCTACGTCTTCAATTATTTCCTGTATGTATTCCAATCTCTGTGTTCCTCTACAAAGTTTGCCCTCTGAAACTTAGGGAATGACTTCCATGGTACTCATGGAAGTCATTCCCTAATAACAGATGTCCTGTCATCCTGTCCCTTCTCGTTGTCGTGTTTGCCACGCATTCCTTTCCTCTCCGATTCTGCGCCGAACCTCCTCATTCCTTACCTTATCAGTCCACCTAATTTTCAACATTCTGCTGTGGGACCACATTTCAAATGCTTCGATTCTCTTCTGTTCCGGTTTTCCCACAGTCCATGTTTCACTACCATACAAAGCTGTACTCCAAATGTACATTCTCAGAAATTTCTCCCTCAAATTAAGGCCTATGTTTGACACTAGTAGACTTCCTGGCACAGGAATGCCCTTTTACTCAGTGCTGTTCAGCTTTTGACGTCCTCCTTGCTCCGTTCGTCATTGGTCATTTTGCTGCCTAAGTAGCTGAATTTAACTTCATCTACTTGGTGTTCATCAGTCCCGACGCTATGTCTCTCGCTGCTCTCATTTCTGCTACTTCTCATTACTTTAGTCTTTCTTCGATTTACTCTCAATCCGTATTGTGTAATCATCAGACTGTTCGTTCCATTCAGCAGATAATGTAATTCTTCTTCACTTTCACTCAGGATAGCAATGTCATCAGCAATCGTATCGTTGATATCCTTTTACCTTGAATTTTCTTTTCCCTGCTACAGTATAGCACATCACTCATATCAGAAGACCTTTATGGTTCAGTAAAGTTTTGATAGTTTACTTTTGTGAAATTGAAGTAACTCCAATCTAATTTTACACCTAAAACCGAATTGTACGTGCACTAAAATTTTGTATTTCTATCAGTACTACAACGTGGAGTTTCCAGAACCATTCTGGTGATAACGGAGACACTTTACAGCAAATTTTTCCGTACTACGTCATTTTATAAATTACGTTTCCGCCTCACATCGAATTTTATGTGTGTATTTTATGTGTACCAGTAGGATAATTTTAAACCTGCCTCAGAAAAAGATAGAGATATCAAGAAAAATTTCACGGTTGTTCGAGACTGGGATCTTAGAAGTACACCTTAAAAATTACAGCCATTTGCGTGCATAGTCGTCTTGGAATCCACTGCTCGGTTTTCGTACCCAAAACTCATGTTCCTGGGTTGTTTCTCGAAACGAATAAAGATTCTGGGAAACGATTAGATGGAACTTCTAGATAAATGACTAGAGAGTATACCATTAAAATTTGAGCGATTTGCTGCGGTTACTTATTACATAGATTTCACCTACACCGTATTTTACATGCGTGTTTTACTTTTACAAGTAAGCTGACTTTGAACCTCCCTATGATGGAAACGGATAAAGATATTAATAAAAATTTCAAGGTTATTCGATATCGACAGCTTAAGAGTGTATTGTAAATTTTTTTTTCCATTTGCTCTGTTGTGCGTACCCATGTTGGAATCTGCGCCTCGGTTTTGGTACCGAAAAGCTTAGGGGTATTTCTCAATAAGGGAAAAGGTTTTTTGAATATGGGGAGATGGCACTTCTAGATGAATGCCTAAAGTTTATAGCATTAAGGTTCAAAAATGGCTCTGAGCACTATGGGACTCAACAGCTTAGGTCAGAATCCGCGCCTCGGTTTTGGTACCGAAAAGCTTAGGGGTATTTCTCAATAAGGGAAAAGGTTTTTTGAATATGGGGAGATGGCACTTCTAGATGAATGCCTAAAGTTTATAGCATTAAGGTTCAAAAATGGCTCTGAGCACTATGGGACTCAACAGCTTAGGTCATAAGTCCCCTAGAACTTAGAACTACTTAAACCTAACTAGCCTAAGGACATCACACACACCCATGCCCGAGGCAGGATTCGAACCTGCTACCGTAGCAGTCCCGCGGTTTCGGACTGCAGCGCCAGAACCGCTAGACCACCGCGGCCGGCTAGCATTAAGGTTTGAGCAATTTGTTGCGGATAGTTATTTAGATATCTGCTACCGACGGCGAAACAATGGTGAAAAATGCTTCTTCCGGGTGTTCACAGAAACCGACTGAAGGCCGTGGTCGACGAGCGGTCTGATGCGGTGTCTTGTCACGGTCCGCGTGGCTCCCCCGTCGGGGGTTCGAGTCCTCCCTCGGGCATGGATGTGTGTGTTGTCCTAGGCGTAAGTTAGTTAAAGTTAGATTAAACAGTGTGTAAGCTTAGAGACGACTGACCTCAGCAGTTTGGTCCCATAAGACCTTACCACAAATTTCGAAATTTCCAAGAAACCGGTTATGAACTGAATTGTGCCCCCCACAAGCCCCCTAAGACGCACCGTAGACGGCGTCGAATGCAAAAAGAACCAGACAATTTATTCCTTATTCCCAAGGTGGAAGACGTAATATTAAAACTTTGACCCTATACTGTAGGATTCAAATGGTTCAAATGGCTCTGAGCACTATGGGACTTAACATCTGAGATCATCAGTCCCCTAGAACTTAGAACTACTTAAACCTAACTAACCAAAGGACATCATACACATCCATGCCCGAGGCAGGATTCGAATCTGCGACCGTAGCGGTCGCGCGGTTCCAGACTGTAGCGCCTAGAACCGCTCGGCCACCTCGGCCGGCACTGTGGGATTGTTACACTAAAGCTACCCTTCTGCTGCTTATGCAACTGGTCCTTAGCCCAAGGTGTGTCCAACACACTTGACCCTACCTTACTGTCACCGACAGAAACCGAGGTATGAGCCCCGGAAGAATCCAGTTTTTATGCGCATCTTTTTGGAACATATTGGTAGCATATACTGTATTTTTTTGGAACATATTGGTAGCATATACTGTCACAGAGGAAGAAATTTCTGAGGATGTACGTCTGGAGTACAGCATTGTATGGTAGTGAAACATGGACTGCGGGAAAACCGGAACAGAAGAGAATCGAAGCATTTGAGATGTGGTGCTATAGACGAATGTTGAAAATTAGGTGGACTGATAAGGTAAGCAATGAGGAGGTTCTACGCAGAATCGGAGAGGGAAGGAATATGTGGAAAACACTAATAACGAGAAGGGACAGGATGATAGGACATCTGCTAAGACATGAGGGAATGACTTCCATGGTACTAGAGGGAGCTGTAGAGGGCAAAAACTGTAGAGGAAGACAGAGATTGGAATACGTCAAGCAAATAATTGAAGACGTAGGTTGCAAGTGCTACTCTGAGATGAAGAGGTTAGCACAGAAAAGGAATTCGTGGCGGGCCGCATCAAACTAGTCAGTAGACTGATGACAAAAAAAAAAAAAAAGTACTGTCACATGCATATCGATGCTGGTATGCAATGACATTCAAGCTCTGAATGACCTCTGCAGCGAATTTGAAGTGTTATTTGCACCTGGGTTAGGGAAAGTACCTTTATTTGAAGCGAACGTACAACTGCTGTCTTCCGCGTCACCACATTTTTTTTTGGGGGGGGGGGGGGGAGGGGGGAGAGGCTGCTTAGTCCCGTACGTACTTAATGTGAAAGTAGAAATGCGAACTAGAGCGACTGTTGTCGAGCTAATAGCTGCTAGTTCATGCGTCAAGTGACTGGAATTATGGTCTTGTGACGATTTAAGGCTATAGTGATTTCGCAGTCAGTTGTAGACTCGTATATGCTAGCACAGCAAAATGACTTATTTGCCAAACTTAGTTCATGTCCCATGGATCATTTACAACATAAATCTTAATTGAGTGGAGGAGTAATTTTACATTTGCATCGTAAAGTAATTTGTAAATACGGCTACATGTCAAACATTTATAAGTTTTTTTAATATAGAGATGTGAGATAGTAATTCTCACGCGACAACTGTTATACATTACAGTAATAGAAATTTCTCTACGGAATAGAAGGATTTTTCAAGGAAAAACTTTATCAGTTTGTTTTAAAATTTTACTTTGCTGTTTGTCAGACGCGGTATATCACTGAATAAATTATCAAATGTTTTTGTTGCAGCATTGTGCATCCTTTTCTGTGCTAAAGACAATCTTAATGTGGAGTAATGAATTTGATTTTTCCTTCTGTTTTCGTAATTATATACATCATTGTTCCCTTTGAAATGGAGTGGATTATTTACAAATGATTTCATAAGGGCATAAATATACTGTGAAGCCCTGGTCAGAATGCCGAACTCCTTAAGCAGATGTCTACAAGATGATCGTGGGTGAGCACCACATATTAATCTTATTGCACGTTTTCGAGCAATGAAGGCTTTCTTTCTTGAAGTGAATTACCCCATACCCCGCATGACATTATTGAATGAAAATACGAAAAATATTCCAACTTACTGGTGTATCTCTCTCCAAGATTTGTGATGATTCTAAGTGAAATGTCGCTGAACTAAGTTGTTTTAGGAGTTCAGATATGGGCTTTTTTCCAGTTTAAATTCTCATCAGAATGGACTCCATATAATTTTGAAGTTTCTAACATTTAGTATTTCCTCGCCGTATGTTACACTTAGGGTAGGTGTAGTAGCCTTATATGCGCAGAACTAAATAAGTTGTGTCTTTTCCAAACTGAGGGTGAGACCATTCGCAGAAAATCAGTCAGTGATACTTTTAGGACTATTCTTTACCATATTTTCTGTTTCTGTAAGTATATGTATGCTTGGATTGATTGTAGTACTAGTGACATCTGCACAAAGATGTAATTCTGTTTGTTGTATGTTAGACGGAAGATCGTCTACATATTTGAGGAACAGTAGTGGACGAAAGATTGAACCTTGGGGAAACCCCATGCGTGATTTCTCCCCAGTCAGTAGAACGTCCCCCTACTGTATTGCTTGAATGAATAAGTACAACGTTCTGCATTCTTTTAGTTAGATATGACGTCATCCACTGGTTGGCTGTACCATCAATCCCATTTATCAAGGAGAGTATTTTCAAATGCCTTATACAAATCTCAGAACTGCGAACCGGCGCTGTTTTATTGTATTCTGCTTCTAAAATTTGGTGAGCGTACATTAAATGACACTCTTAGTAGAACAACTCTTCTGAATTCCAAACTGTGATTTTCTAGGGATATTTTTGTTCAGTTGAGGTACTATTGTAGAATACATCACCTTCTCGTTATTTTGTACAACGATGTCAGTAGTGAAACGAGTCCTTAGTCACTGACATCTATCCTGTCACCTTTCTTATGGAGGTGTTTGACAATGGCACATTTCAGTCTTTCTGGAAAAATGACTTGAATTAGTGACGCCTTTCATATTAGAACGCTTTTCTCACATATCCTCATCGGAGGGTGTATGTACTTGCTGGTTCCGGGTCTGCAGGAACAAGCGGTTTAGGAGACGGGAATTACGAGGGAAGACTGGAGCTTGTGTTGTAGACGAAATACGAGTATGTCACTTTAAACGCCTTCATTTGTGATCTAGTAGGAAATGATTCTGAGTGAATTCCGTTCCGCAAGGTCTATCGACGAAGTAAGTAGCGAAAGCGGAGCCTACTAACACGTTTATAACGACCGAATAAATTAGCTCTCCGCTATGTATCACCAGAGCCGTATGTCTTCTTTTTTTTAACTCGACACGGTTGTGTGGGAGAAAGTGCAATTTGCCAGACACACCGTTAAGCGAGCTGATGTCGCACTGAGAACGTTCCCTGCTTTCACTCGATCTTGACCGTCAACAAGCCGCTTTCCAAATTTTCCGTTGCTCCGGAACTTTAATGTAGATCGCGAAATTTACGTGCGCGCGCACTACCTGGCTAGGCCAAGTAAGGAAGCAACACGTTCATGACCGGAAACTTTATGTCCACTGCCCACAGCGAGAATTAATTAAGCTTGTTGGCGTTGCGGCCCCGTGACGAGGTAAGAAAACACGTGAGCGGAAGTGAGACGAATGGAGAGTCCGTCTAGCAAAGATACGGGTCACAAATGGAGAAATACTCTGACATAAGCAATATGAAACTGTCGTAGATTGTTGCGGTCGCCGCAAAGGAACGAGTGTCTCCAAAACGGTAAAGTTGGTCGGGTGTTCACGTGCTACGTGGATGACGGTGAAGATACGAGTAGGTGACAAAGTGTCGGACGTCCACATCTAAACACAGGACGTGGAGTTCATAGGCTTACATCCATACAGATTACAGAAATGGATGTACGTTTATATGTGCGTATATTCCATATCTCCTACTAAAACACAGGACCGATTTCAACCTAACTTGGTACAAATGTTACTTACTGTCTGGAAATCATCGCTGTGGGGTAAGAACCACCTACCTGTCAAAGGGGTGGGGATGGTGGTGGAAAAACAGTGTTGTCTACGACGTACGAATACCCGTACTTAAATCATCCAGTATTTCAGTTTGAGAGCACTTAGAGACTTGCAATAAACTTTACATATAATTTAAAACCATCAAGAAACGTTTTACGCACGAAAACTCCCACAAAATGATAAAAGGGGAAAAGTTTTTCTGTTACTACATTTTTGATTTTATGCAATATGACAGTCGCTTCGGGCATGACGTTTTAATTTAATAGTCTTTCACTTCTCAGTGTAGGAGATATGACGTCATTAACACCGAGATGCGTGAAACACGGCCGCACCATGCATGACGTTTTAATTTATTACTTCTTTATTACTGACTCTATTCACACCACATTTCGCAGACAGCAGCCATATATACCACTGAATGTACCTGAGAAATTATGTTATTGTGCACCATATGGTTCAGGATATACGACGTCATAAATATTGAGCTGCGCGAGAATGAAACTGCAGGGCGAAATTCGCTAGACATACAGGTGACATATGTGTGCAAATTTATGTGAAATATGTTAAATATTTGTGAAATATGTTTGAGATGTGCGCAGGCGTGCAAAGCCATAGCTAAAAAGCTCATCCCAAAACCATGAAACGATTTCAGCCAAATTTGGTACACGTATTAGACTCACTCTGGAAAGCAATACTGTGAGGGTAAGAACCACCAAGCTCCTACTGGACTGAGTAACAAGGGGGGGAGGAGGGCATGACCAGACCATTAGCGGGAGGAAGGAGTTGGGCACAGATAGGGGGCACGAGAAAGTAGACAGTGACTGTGAGAGGAGAAACGGACAGAGAGAGGAGTGAGGGTGTGAGGGTGAGATGGACAGAGAAAGGAAAGCGGACTAGATGGAATGAAACAAGGTGAGAAAGAGATATGCTGAAAGGCGTGGTAGGAGGAGATGATCAGACAGAGAAGGAGAAGGAAACGGACAGAGAAAGGGAAAAGGAAATGGAGAGAGAGGGGGGAGAGGAGGAGATGGTCAGGGAGAGGGGGAAGGGGACAATGAACGTAGTGGGGGGGGAGACAAAGATGGAATTAGAGTGGGAAGGAGGGCATGGGGGAGGGGAAGGGTCAGATGGACAGAAGAGTGAGGAGCAGATAAAATAGAGAGAGGACAGGGGGAGGAGATGGATAGGGAGAGGGGAAAGAGGAGAGGGACAGAGAGTGGAGTTAAAGGAGGAGACTGACAGAGAGACAGGCGGAAGCAGGAGAGGGATGCATAGAAGACTGGAATAAATATATACCTGGGCAATGCTAAGGGCTCAGCTAGCACTCTGTAAAGCAGGAGGGACAACGATCTGTGACAACTCTAACGACAGTACAACGCTGGTGTGGGCACAAGTATTCTGGAGCACACAATTCAGCATTTTGGAAGACTTCGTGATGATCTAACAAATTTTCTCGGAATATGGAGAAGGGTAAATGTATCAATTTGAGGTAAGAGATTCTGGTCCGAGAACGACCGAGTCGAAAGTTATAAGCGGAAATTCTTCTGATATGTCTTACAGTGGACCTTTTCTACTGCAAGCTCTTTTCATTCCATATTTTGGATGAGGTAGTATGGACCTAAACAGGAGACAAATATGATCGCTAAAGTGCGTATCTTAAGAGCTGTGAGCACTTATTCATCTTTGCAACTGTGAAACACATTTAGTGCTTAGGTTATGTATTTTAGAATCCATGTTTAGTGGACATTTTTCCTTGTTTTAGTCCATACCACCGCCTCCCAAGGCATGGACAGCAAAGAGCTTGCAGTAGAATAGATCCACTTCAGAGGTATCAAAACCATTTCCGCTTATAACTTCCGACTGGGTCGGTTCTGGATTGGGGTCCCTTACGAAAGTTTGATATATTTGCTCTTCCTGATCTTCTGTGAAAGTCTGTATAAGCGTCACAGAAGCGCCCTGTATATTATTGAACACGAGTCTCAACAGCAGACGACTCCTAAGTATTCCCATGTCGACCAAACGACACCTTCAGTTTTGATTGCAGTGAGCACGGTACCATCCAGATTGGACTATGGCTCAGTGAAAACGTGCTTCGGATGGGATGAATCACGTTTCTTGTGACACCAGATCTACGGTCGTGTCAGGGTTGGCCGCTCAAAACAAACACTAGGCCATGGATGCAGTCCGTTGGGTGCAGCCATCGAGTACATTCCTCTTGGCTTTCATGGGCCCTGTGAAAGTAATCGAAGGCACCGTGACAACTGCGGATAAAAGGACGAATTGCAGGCGACCTGCAGCAGCTTCATGTGTGATATCTTCCCCGATGGCAATGGCATATTCCAGTAGAATAACTGTCTGTGTCACACGGCCAGAATAGAGCTACAGTGGTTTGAAGAGCATGAAAGCAAACTCACGTTGACGTTTTGAGAACTTACCGCTGCCAAAAAAAGTGTTTGATTTCCTTGGCGCATTTACTGTGGGGTCCTTGTTACGGGCACACGTAGACTAGCTTTCATCAGGAGTCTAGACTCCACGTGTGCTAGTAACGAAGATCCCACAATAAAAGCGCCGAGGAAACCAAGTACTGTTTGGGCAGTTGTGCGTCCTGAGGATGGCGGTAATGTGCCCTCGAAACTATCTGTGTGACAGAATAAAGACATTCTCAAGATACAGCTGTGGTGGTAGTTTTTCTCACACATATATCATCCTTCGTCCATGCAGTAAGGCGCACTTCCATAAACTGAACCTCCGTGACGCTAAGTGTCTCCAGCTCCGCACCCACAATCCACTGACCTGGAATTTGCGAGAACTGCGTGACCTGAACGAAGAGATCGTGTGCTACATGGCTACAGAGACCTACCCAGGGCTTGCTGAATCCATTCCACACAGACTCGCATGTATATTTCATTCAAATGTGAAGCAATACGCTATAAAACAAATGATAGTAGTGTTCTGCCTCATCACTGTAAATGCTAATATAACATCTACATCTACATCCACATCTACATCTACATCTACATCTACATCTACATCTATATCTACATCTACATCTACATGGATACTATGCAAATCACATTTATGTGCCTGGCAGAGGGTTCACCGAACCACCTGCATAATTCTCTATTATTCCAATCTCGTATAGCGCGCTGAATGAATGAACGCCTATATCTTTCCGTACGAGCTCTAATTTCCATTATTTTATCGTGGTGATCGTTCCTCCCTATAAAGGTCGGTGTCAAAAAAATATTTTCGCATTCGGAGGAGAAAGTTGGTGATTGGAATTTCGTGAGAAGATTCCGTCGCAACGAAAAACGCCTTTCTTTTAATGATGTCCGGCCCAAATCCTGTATCATTTCTGTGACACTCTCTCCCATATTTCGCGATAATACAAAACGTGCTGCCTTTTTTTCAACTTTTTCGATGTACTCGATCAGTCCTGTCTGGTAAGGATCCCACACCGCGCAGCAGTATTCTGAAAGAGGACGGACAAGCGTAGCTAGGCAGTCTCCTTAGTAGGCCTGTTACATTTTCTAAGTGTCCTGCTAATAAAACGCAGTCTTTGGTTAGCCTTCCCCACAACATTTTCTGTGTGTTCCTTCCAATTTAAGTCGTTCGTAATTGTAATACCTAGGTATTTAGTTGAATTTACGGCTTTTAGATTAGAATGATTTATCGTGTAACCGAAGTTTAACGAGTTTCTTTTAGTCCTCATATGGATGACCTCACACTTTTCGTTATTTAGGGCCAACTGCCAATTTTCGCACCATTCAGATATCTTTTCTAAATCGTTTTGCAGTTTGTTTCGATCTTCTGATGACTTTATTAGTCGGTAAACGACAGCGTCATCTGCAAACAACCTAAGACGGCTGCTCAGATTGTCTCCCAAGCCGTTTATATAGATAAGGAACTGCAAAGGGCCTATAACACTACCTTGGGGAACGCCAGAAATCACTTCTGTTTTACTCGATGACTTTCCGTCTGTTACTTCGACAGGAAATCACAAATCCAGTCACATAACTGAGACGATATTCCATATGCACGCAATTTCACTACGAGCCGCTTGTGTGGTACAGTGTCAAAAGCCTTCCGGAAATCCAGAAATACGGAATCGATCAGAAATCCCTTGTCAGTAGTACTCAGCACTTCACGTGAATAAAGAGCTAGTTGTGTTTCACAGGAACGATGTTTTCTAAGCCCATGTTAACTGTGTGTCAAAAGACCGTTTCCTTCGAGGTAATTCATAATGTTCGAACACAATATGTGCTCTAAAATCCTGCTGCATATCGACGTTAACGATATGGGCCTGTAATTTAGTGGATTACTCCTACTACCTTTCTTGAATATTGGTGTGACCTGTACAACTTTCCAGTCTTTGGGTACGGATCTTTCGTCGAGCGAATCGTTGTATATGATTATTAAGTATGGACCTAATGCATCAGCATACTCCGAAAGGAACCTAATTGGTATACAGTCTGGACTAGAAGACTTGCTTTTATTGAGTGATTTAAGTTGCTTCAGTACTCCGAGGATATTTACTTCTACGTTACTCATGTTGGCAGCTATTCTCGATTCGAATTCTGGAATATTTGCTTCGTCTTCTTTTGTGAAGGCATTTCGACTCGTTTCAGTCTTCTTTCTTACTGTAGGAAATGTTCAGTCACCTGGGGTACCCGGCTTCACTCAGGGACTTGATATCAGATTGTGTGGTAGTTGGAACAAAAACATTCACGTATAAGCGGTAAAAGAATTATAGAAAGCATATTCTAACTATTTACTATGCTTGTTTATGAACAACTTTTTTCGTTTTCTTATCCATGGTACGTACGTACAAATTTTTCGAATTTGCAACTCGAGAGCAATCTTCGTATTGTTTGAAGAACATGTTTTGATTATGGAATTTCCTCGGTTATATGACGTAAAAACTGCTGCGGAGGTGCTTCCGGTGGAGGTAATCGCATTTTTCTGTTCATGCAACAGAATCCTTGTGTTTCTCTACTGAATTTTTTCGCGTTGCAGAATTGGCAAAATGTTATCCATTTTTCCGATTAGGACGTGTTGGTGTTTGTTATTTATATTTTTTCCTAGTGTCGTAGGGGAAGGTTTCATTTGTTAGTTTGTGCTGTTTACTTGTCCTCGTCCGCGCTTCTCGTAGGGTGACAGTTTCACATCTGGCTTGAGTTCGCAGTGTTTTATTATAAGACTGTGTCGCCATTCTTGATTCTTCAAACCTTTCATTTCGTTTTCTTGTGTTTCTCTGCTTCTCACGGTGCTGATTGTCGTTCCTTGGGAACTTAACACGTGCATCGCACTCTTTGTCTGTTTCTTTTCTTCGCTACTCGTTTTGTTTTCGCCGTTTTGTTTCAGAACTGGCAAGGTCTCTTCGCCTTTTACGCTCGGGCATTGTCTAAAATAGAAATCAAATCAACTTTTTATTGACAAATACACTAAGTACACTTCACACATTTTGCGCACTTTATTTTCAGTCACTGTATCACTTTCACTACTCACACTTCACTGTTTGTTTTTATTCACTCACTGGAATACTTTTTGGTTCCTCCTTTGTCACTGACAAGAAACTGACGTTCAAATTCACGATGGGTCTTTACCTAGAGGCCCCACCAGTGGCGAATTCGAACATACCAAAGAGACTTCGAATGTTCCGCGATATTCCAGAACATTCCACAACACTCATGAGTGTTGCAAAATGTTCCACATGATCTCGGATGTTCCGGGATGTTCTTGAACATCCTGGAATCTTCCCGAATGTTTCAGACTATTTCAGAACTTTCCAGAACATCCCGGATCATTGAGGAATATTGTGGAACATTCTGGAATGTTATGGAATCTTCTCGAATACTATGGAATGTTCTGGAATGTTCTCTAATACTCTCGAATGTTCTGAAATGTTCTAGAAATTTCTAGAGGGCGAAACGTCCCAGCCCCTTCATCTTCAAAAGCTCGCCCTTCTGTTAAAAACGGTAACCTTCTTCATGGATGGGGAATAGAGGGCTACCAAACCATATGACTCCCTTGATCGTACCAGGATTCGTTTGTGAGTTTTGTAGGCACGTGCACTGTACACCCACTTTTATAATAAATACTGATTTCTTCATTCCGCCATAGTTATCAGCTGGCCTGCAAATGGAATGGTTGATCTGACGTTGAAGTGAATGAAGGTGAAAATTAAAATACACTCCTGGAAATGGAAAAAAGAACACATTGACACCGGTGTGTCAGACCCACCATACTTGCTCCGGACACTGCGAGAGGGCTGTACAAGCAATGATCACACGCACGGCACAGCGGACACACCAGGAACCGCGGTGTTGGCCGTCGAATGGCGCTAGCTGCGCAGCATTTGTGCACCGCCGCCGTCAGTGTCAGCCAGTTTGCCGTGGCATACGGAGCTCCATCGCAGTCTTTAACACTGGTAGCATGCCGCGACAGCGTGGACGTGAACCGTATGTGCAGTTGACGGACTTTGAGCGAGGGCGTATAGTGGGCATGCGGGAGGCCGCGTGGACGTACCGCCGAATTGCTCAACACGTGGGGCGTGAGGTCTCCACAGTACATCGATGTTGTCGCCAGTGGTCGGCGGAAGGTGCGCGTGCCCGTCGACCTGGGACCGGAACGCAGCGACGCACGGATGCACGCCAAGACCGTAGGATCCTACGCAGTGCCGTAGGGGACCGCACCGCCACTTCCCAGCAAATTAGGGACAGTGTTGCTCCTGGGGTATCGGCGAGGACCATTCGCAACCGTCTCCATGAAGCTGGGCTACGGTCCCGCACACCGTTAGGCCGTCTTCCGCTCACGCCCCAACATCGTGCAGCCCGCCTCCAGTGGTGTCGCGACAGGCGTGAATGGAGGGACGAATGGAGACGTGTCGTCTTCAGCGATGAGAGTCGCTTCTGCCTTGGTGCCAATGATGGTCGTAAGCGTGTTTGGCGCCGTGCAGGTGAGCGCCACAATCAGGACTGCATACGACCGAGGCACACAGGGCCAACACCCGGCATCATGGTGTGGGGAGCGATCTCCTACACTGGCCGTACACCACTGGTGATCGTCGAGGGGACACTGAATAGTGCACGGTACATCCAAACCGTCATCGAACCCATCGTTCTACCATTCCTAGACCGGCAAGGGAACTTGCTGTTCCAACAGGACAATGCACGTCCGCATGTATCCCGTGCCACCCAACGTGATCTAGAAGGTGTAAGTCAACTACCCTGGCCAGCAAGATCTCCGGATCTGTCCCCCATTGAGCATGTTTGGGACTGGATGAAGCGTCGTCTCACGCGGTCTGCACGTCCAGCACGAACGCTGGTCCAACTGAGGCGCCAGGTGGAAATGGCATGGCAAGCCGTTCCACAGGACTACATCCAGCATCTCTACGATCGTCTCCATGGGAGAATAGCAGCCTGCATTGCTGCGAAAGGTGGATATACACTGTACTAGTGCCGACATTGTGCATGCTCTGTTGCCTGTGTCTATGTGCCTGTGGTTCTGTCAGTGTGATCATGTGATGTATCTGACCCCAGGAATGTGTCAATAAAGTTTCCCCTTCCTGGGACAATGAATTCACGGTGTTCTTATTTCAATTTCCAGGAGTGTATGTATTAAAGGTCATGGAGAAGAAATAAATAGTTTTGTGTTTGCATTTGACATTGTAATCCTGTAAGAGATGGCAAAAGGCATGGAAGATCATTTGACCAGAATGAAAGAATGAATGTCGTCTTGAAAAGAGATTATAAGATGAACATCAAGAAAACTAAAATAACTGTAACGAGGCGTAGTAAAATGCTGTCACGTGATGCTGAGGATATTAGGGTACGAAATAAGACACTAAACACAAGTGATGAGTTTTGCTCTATCGGTAGCCAGATAACTAACGATGGCCGAAGCAGAAAGTATATAAAAGACAGACTTGTGCAGCCTTGTATGGAAGCAAAAAGTGGACGATAAAGATCCAGAAAAAAAGAGAGGAGAATCTTTCGAAATGAGATGCAGCTGAAGATTAGAAGGATGGATCTGATCATTGATGAGGAGGTACTAAATCGAATTTAGAAGAAAATAAATGTGTGGCAGAACTTAACGGAAAACAGTTTTTGCATGCCCATCCTTGTGATGGGAGGTTTGAAGGACCTGGGTAGTACAGTTGTAAGTAGGCTGTTTATGTTTTCTTATTGGCAACTTTACGTAGCGCTCTGTATGAAAATCACTGGCTGTGCTGTGTGCAGTCTGTGGCTAGTTTGCATTGTTGTCTGCCATTGTAGTGTTGGGCAGCGGCAGCTGGATGTGAACAGCGCGTAGCGTTGCGCAGTTGGAGGTGAGCCGCCAGCAGTGGTGGATGTGGGGAGAGAAATGGCGGAAGTTTGATATTTGTAAAAATGGATGTCATGAACTGCTGTATACATTATGACTGTTAAGGTAAATACATTGTTTGTTCTCTATTAAAATCTTTCATTTGCTAACTATGCCTATCAGTAGTTAGTGCCTTCCGTAGTTTGAATCTTTTATTTAGCTGGCAGTAGTGGAGCTCGCTGTATTTGTCATGAACTGCTATATATATTATGACTATTAAGGTAAATACATTGTTTGTTCTCTATTAAAATCTTTCATTTGCTAACTATGCCTATCAGTAGTTAGTGCCTTCTGTAGTTTGAATCTTTTATTTAGCTGGCAGTAGTGGCGCTCGCTGTATTGCAGTAGTTCTAGTAATGAAGATTTTTGTGAGGTAAGTGATTTCTGAAAGGTATAGTTTAATGTTACTCAGGGCCATTCTTTTGCAGGGATCTTTGATAGTCAGATTGCGTTGCGCTAAAAATATTGTGTGGCAGTTTAAGCACAGTCTTGTATAATTGTTCTAACGGGACGTTTCACAGTTATGTAATAAAATTGAACACCTACAGTCGTCCTTACGATGTTATTTATTACATGGCTACCAGTTTCGGTGCTTCAGTACACCATCTTCAGCCCTTTGTAGTGGATGGTTGGAGACATAACATCGTTGTTACAGGTAGTCTGCGAGAACCAGTTCATAGATCTTGGCCACTGACGCGCCGTGTATGTGTGAGAGGAATGGTGTTCGTGACTGAGAGCAGTCGATAAGTGGTGAGCACCTCAGCGTCTGAAGATGCCGTACTGAAGTATCGAAACTGGTAGCCATATAATAAATAACATCGTTAGGGAGGCTGCAGGTGTTCCATTTTATTACATAACTAAAACGAGCTCTAGGTCGATTGGACACATCTACAGACACCAAGGAATAGTTATTATTTTTACATTAGGAAACATGTGTGTGTGTGTGTGTGTGTGTGTGTGTGTGTGTGTGTGTGTGTAGAAGAAGCCCAAGGTTTCAGTACAGAAACAGGCATAAATGGCTGTAGAATTCTCTTGACACACATCAGTCCATTCCTGGACTGATATCTCTCGTGTGTTACACTTATTTAATTTAAAACCATTTCTATCGGCATTCTATTCCCATCAGTTAATAAAATAACGCTTGTCAGTGATTGACAAGATTAATCCATCTACGCAATATTCTCTGTAGCTGAGTGCTTGATGGTTCAAATGGTTCAAATGGCTCTGAGCACTATGGGGCTCAACTGCTGTGGTCATAAGTCCACTAGAACTTAGAACTACTTAAACCTAACTAACCTAAGGACATCACACACATCCATGCCCGAGGCAGGATTCGAACCTGCGACCGTAGCGGTCGTGCGGTTCCAGACTGTAGCGCCTAGAACTGCTCGGCTGAGTGTGCTTGATGAGCCAGGCTGAGTGCAGAGGAATGACTGAGAGTAGTCGATAAGTGGAGAGCACCCCATTCTTGGGAGGTGTTTTAAATCGTAGAGCTAACGATCCAGTGACTGTACGGTAGTGGGAAGCAGCGAGGCGACCCTTCCTGCTGAGGTGGAGACAGGAGTTCCATGGAGCAGGCAGTGCGGAAGAAAGAACTCCATGAAATCCAAGAACGCGAAACGTCAAAGAGAATAAATGTACTGTGATTGTTAATTACAAAGTTGAATATCAGATCTGTTACTTACGTAGTACAGAAAGGCAGTATACGACTTGGTAGCTGTCCTCATTTATCGTGTATTGAGTTGTAATTTTGAAGATAAATAACATTTATGTGATGGAGTGAATGAGAACTAGAAGTTAATTTTCAGCAGTTTTATGTGCGGCCTGTAAGGAGGTGAAGTCTGAGCTAGATTGGTGGAAGAAGGCAAACGGCAGAGGGCAGACTTGCTGGTCCCTGATTAATAATACTTAACGGCGACCGAATATCCAGTAAGCAACATTCATTGTATATAAAAGGAGTGTTCAGGTGGAAACTTATTTCAGTGTTTGGTAGATGAGGTGAAGTACAACAAACCACTACGCAGCTCAAGCCGACGTGAAACACTTCAAGGGTTGGTAGCGGATGGCGACTTGTGCATTGTTAAAGTGCGCGTCATTTATGTTGGCGGCCGAGTTTAGGTTCGTTCTGCGCATCTGACGTCACAAAACACAGTCAGCCAATGAACAGTGAACGATGTTGCCACATCTCGACTGCAGTGCAGAGCATGGACGAGTGTCTTCAGTTTTAGAAACGTTCAGTCATAAATAAAGTAATAGAACAAAAGCAATGTCTTGATAGCATACATTCTTTTATAGAAAGTTTGGAAAAAGCATTCTTTACACCAGTTGCTTCGTATTCTATTAATTAATTAAACCAAACAAGCAATAAGACTCCTAATTCAGGCGATAGCAAGGAAAGGTGTTTGTATCACTCTCACGAACCGCTTTTTCGCAATAAAGAACAGCGGTAATTGTTTATTTTCTATTGTACTTCACCGAAGCGTGAATAATTCATAGTCATACCAACAGTGTTTGTCAGTATTTTGCGTGAGGTGTTATAGTCCTCATGGCGTTATGTAGTCGGACGAGGTGCGTTAGCGTAACGGTTAAGGTGTTGGGCTGCTATGCGAAAGGTTATGAATTCAAACCTTGTGCGGTGCTTAATATCTTCATTATTTAAAAACAATATCGAACTGCCTTACTTCACGAATTATATTCGTTTGAATGCAATTTTTTGAAATTTCTAGTGCTTTGTCTCTTCATTAACCCTTTCGCTGCTGCAGACACGTGCTCGCCGCATTCCGCGCTGTGCGCGATTTTGTCATCACTGCACTCTCGCCTGTGCAGACACATGGTGTTCCCACTGCTTTGACAAAAACTATTTGGCCCAAAATTTTGATTTTTACGCGTCTTCTTGACTGATACCTTCCCCCCATAAATGACTTAATTTTGTTTCGATGTTCAACGCAGTTATTATGCAGCATTAAATGTAGTAAACCATTGCAAGAAATTTTGAAGAGTGCAGGCGAGCAGTGCAGTGAAAAAATCACGCACAGCGCGGAATGCAGGGAGCACGTCTTTGTAGCAGCGAAAGGGTTAATGCGGCCGTGGTGGCTTTACTTCATGAACTGCGCGCTCCCTCCTAAACGTAAGATTGCGAACTATGCTATACTATGGCGCTGCTTCTATTAGCGCGTGCGTCGTGTGCAACTGGCAACGCCGCAATCTCGCGCGTCTGGGCGGGCATGCGCGAGCCGCCAAGACAAACGAATTGAACTATAGTAGTGGCATCTGTGAGATGCGTTGCTGCAGTTTTTCGAATAACGCACCCTGTTAGATGCGGGGTCCAGAGCTACATTCGCAGAAATCATATAACATAGCAAGACGAACACTTGCGCTTATGCAGTCTCAGTTTTTACAAGCATTGCCACCTAACCAAAAACCGTTTCAAAGGAACCTTGTTTTGTGCCGATGAGTCACCTTCAGAGAACTCTTAAACACCAGAAGTCAGTGACAGACAAAGATCTCGGCGTTCCGTAAGAAGCAACAAGCCTGCGTTCTGAGAAGGGGTTCTTTTCTCTTTGCAAGGCGGTAAGCCGTTTTGCTCTGGGTGAAGAACCTCTGACATTAAAAGTTGTAAGAGGGTTTCTCATTGGTTAATATAAAATAAAATCGGAGCAGAGAATTCAGAAGGCCAGTTTCTGAAAAATGTGGACGTGGAGACGAATGTATTGACCGAAGTAGAAAACATTCCTGAGGAGTGTTAGAGTAACGCAAAATTGTTAAGAACTGCGAACATAGGTATGTAACAGTTGGTTAATGTAAAACTTTTGCTAGGAGGAGGGATAGTTCTCTTGTTCACAAAAACATCATTGGCCAGCAATCCGTTGGTGATTTGCGCAGATTTGGAGAGACAAGAAAGTACTCTGTGTCGGTGGAGAGCACTTCTTTGGGGGACTGCACTGAGAGCACTTCGACTCGGAATATGAGAGAGAACACACTTCGTCTAGAGATCAGATGGAGGGGTGATCTGTTGCAGTCTGCGGCAGATCACGGTGCTCACTACAGCCCACGCAACTGTGCCCTGAACATGGTGAGAAATCACAGCTTGGGCGAGCTGGTATGAGAATTGCGTCTGTAGGTGCGTTGTTAGGAGTAGGTACACATTGCGAATCGAATACCTTTCACAAATGACTGAAGGCTCATTGATGACTCAGTCAGCAATGTTAATTGCATGCGTACTTTTATATTCTTCTGGAACATTCGGACAGCCACTTTGCGTTCACTGCAGATTTACCTCCCCATAATTCATGTGCAGATTACAGTTTTATCACATTCGGATAACGACGAGACCGTGATGGAATCAAAAGGAGAGATTCATGGGAGAGTGAGTAACGGAGGTCTGGTGCTGTTATTTATATAGAGATGCCATTGTGAAGGGCTGTTTCCTACGAAGAGCATGTCAGAGATGGTGAGGATGACCCTTGTGGTTTTTTGTGAAGCAGTTGATTGATCAAGAGGTCAAATTAAAATTCAGAGACCAATTCGGCGAACTAAGTGGTGGGAGATTTGTGGCTTTAGGACTCTTGGTTACTAATGATGATAATGATGTTAGGTCGTGAAGACGAGCTCTGAACGCGCAACAGGGAGTTGGAAGAAGTGACTTTTGCAGTCATGGACAATGCGATTGATGAGAATTAATGACGTAGACGTACAGCAATGGCGAAGCAGAATCCGAGAAGGAAAGAGACTGTGAACTTGATCAAGTATGGGTCTGTGGAAGATATTTTAGTACCTAAGGATTCGAATTTCTATGTGAGTGACGGAGATGATGAAGAAGAGTACGAAGATGATAGTGAAGACTGGGAAGCTGTAGTCACCAGTAAGTCAGAAACTGGAGACACTGAATACATGGGGCGCCATACGGAGACAGAAGACGTGAAAACAGATGACGTCACTGAAGAGAGCGGTCCAAACTCCGACATCTTCAGTATGAGGGAATTCGTTGATGGTCTGTTGGCCACACCAGAGAAGGACGAGCGGAGTGATACTGGGACTCACGAGAGTCATGGCGGAAGACCAAAATGAGAGAGTTATGGGAGAGTAAGTAAGGGAAGTCTGGTGTTGAAATTTATCGAGATGCAGACGAGAAGGGGTATTTCCAACGAAGAGAAGGTCTGATACAATGAGGACGACCCTTGGCATAACGCGTTTGATAAAGTACTGGAATAGTTGGATACTACTGACTACAAGTGTCTGCAAAGCGTACAGATTTGTAATGTGGTAGAGAATAATGTTTTTAACGGAATATCAAATCAAACACTTTTCAGCCGTCTAAATTGTTATATTATTGGGACACCAGTTTCGGCGGAATATCACGCCATCTACAGGTCCCCTGACCGACGTGTGGGAAGATTTCCACCTTTGGTCCAATCACAATAGCGGTCAGCATTCAGTGCCTAGTATGGATAGATTTTTGAGACAGCAATCACTTCAAAATCTCACCAACAGTCGGCAAGTGATGTTTGAAGAAATCGCTGTCTCAAAAATCTGCGGATACAGCCATTCAGGCATTGAATGCTGGCTCCCTTTCCGACTGGAAACCCTGTTACACGTCGGTTAGGGGGCAGGAAGGTGGCGTAATATATCGCCGAAATTCGTGGCCTAATTACATAACGATTTAAACGGCTGAAAGGTGTTTGATTTGACATTCTGCAGCGAACATCGAGGTCCCGCAACAGTGTGTGAAAAGATGGAAGTATAGAGACTTGATGTATTTTAGGTGTGCGGATTTGAAAGAATAGTATCCCCGTGTGTAAAAGAGCTTTAAATATCTGATTACGCGTGAGCTAATATGTTAAATATTTGACATTAAGCATGTAAGCGAGAAAAGGGTTAGAAACTCTTTGAAATTATGTTCGAAATTGTGCTCGATGTCTGTTGGAAGTTGCTAAGCGCCCTCACTGTCAAATACTGGAAGACAAAACATTACATGTGTGAGCACTCGAAGATGTAAGGGTCCGGAAACGGAAAAGTCGAGAGTTATAAGCGAAAATCGTTCTGATACATCTGACAGTGGAGTACATGTACCGGTAGTGTTGTTGTTAAGACTGCAGGGTAGATAACTTTCAGAGGTGCTAGTATGGACGAAAACAACAATAAAAATGTACAGTAATCATGGACTCTAAAATGCATATTTCTGGTGCTATGAGCACTTGTTTATCTTTGCTACGGCGAAACATATCTCCTCTTTTTTTTGTTTTTTTTTTTTTTAAACCTTATGGGACTTAACTGCTAAGGTCATCAGTCCCTAAGCTTACACACCACTTAACCTCAATTATCCTAAGGACAAACACACGCACTCATGCCCGAGGGAGGACTCGAACCTCCGCCGGGACCAGCCGCACAGTCCATGACTACAGCGCCTCAGACCGCTCGGCTAATCCCTCGCGGCATATCTCCTCTATTTAAGACCTTCTCATAGCTGTTAATGTATGCATTTTAGAGCCAATGTTTACTGGAAAGTTTTTCTTGTTTTGGTCCATATAATCTCCTCCCAGCATTTGGAAAGCGAAAAACATGCCGTACAAGAGATATACAGGCGCTGGCGCCTATAAGTTCGACTCTCTGGCGCGTCACTGGATGACTTTTCTGGACACGGGTATATATCCTCATTTTGTTCCTCAACACACTCCTACAACCGTTCGCAGTTTGTCGATGTAATTTTTAAACACCCTTTCATTTCGATACATTATATTGTCAAAACAAAATAATAATTTTACTATGATCTTGGCCAAAAGACTTGTAGAAGTACTCAGCAGCGATACTACTGCTTTTTTGATAAATTAAACTAGCTGACTTCAAGTTTTCTTCTGCATACCTCCGCCGTTTTGCTGTCTGATGCCGAGTTGTGAACATGTCCGTGGCAATTACTGCTACTGGCTGGGTAAAACATTATACTGTACTCTTAATAAAGATTGTATCCATTTAAAAACTCATCTCCTTCTTCATTTCCTGTTTAACGAATATAGTATTTTATGTACAGGGCTATTACAAATGATTGAAGCTATTTCATAAATTCACCGTAGCTCCATTCATTGACATATGGTCATGACACGCTACAGATACGTAGAAAAACTCATAAAGTTTTGTTCGGCTGAAGCCACACTTCAGGTTTCTGCCGCCAGAGCACTCGAGAGCGCAGTGAGACAAAATGGCGACAGGAGCCGAGAAAGCGTATGTCGTGCTTGAAATGCACTCACATCAGTCGGTCATAACAGTGCAACGACACTTCAGGACGAAGTTCAACAAAGACCCACCAACTGCTGGCTCCATTCGGCGATGGTATGCGCAGTTTAAAGCTTCTGGATGCCTCTGTAAGGGGAAATCAACGGGTCGGCCTGCAGTGAGAGAAGAAACGGTTGAACGCGTGCGGGCAAGTATCACGCGTAGCCCGCGGAAGTCGACGAATAAAGCAAGCAGCGAGCTAAACGTACCACAGGATGGTGCTCCACCGCACTTCCATCATGATGTTTGGCATTTCTTAAACAGGAGAATGGAAAACCGATGGATCGGTGGTGGTGGAGATGCATGATCAGCAATTCATGTCATGGGCTCCACGCTCTCCCGACTTAACCCCATGCGATTTCTTTTTGTGGGGTTATGTGAAAGATTCAGTGTTTAAAACTCCTCTACCAAGAAACGTGCATGAACTACGAGCTCGCATCAACGATGCTTTCGAACACATTGATGGGGACATGCTGCGCCGAGTGTGGGAGGAACTTGATTATCGGCTTGATGTCTGCCGAATCACTAAAGGGGCACATATCGAACATTTGTGAATGCCTAAAAAAACTTTTTGAGTTTTTGTATGTGTGTGCAAAGCACTGTGAAAATATCTCAAATAATAAAGTTGTTGTAGAGCTGTGAAATCGCTTCAATCATTGTAATAACCCTGTACTTCTGGTCGTTTTTAGAGTGGTGGCATCGGAAAGAGAGAGTGCGGATTGTTCAGTGGTATAACGACTGGACACCTTACGTGTTCGCTGCTATTTATCCCGTATTACAACGCAGAATCATCATGAAATCTCTTTGCCAATTGTTTCCTCATTCCCGCGTACATTTTTAAATGGCTCTGAGCACTATGGGACTTAACTTCTAAGGTCATGAGTCTCCTAGAACTTAGAACTACTTAATTTAACCTAACTAACCTAAGGACATCACACACACCCATGCCCGAGGCAGGATTCGAATCTGCGAACGTTGCAGTCGCGCGGTTCCAGACTGTAGCGCCGAGAACCGCTCGGCCACCCCGGCCGGCGTACATTTTTACTTTAGAATTTTAAGAAACTGTTCCCTCAACTACCGTCGACCTATGACGTCATCAGTCACCTCCAAGGTCTGATGCCCACAGCCCCACAAGTTAATTATGACGATGGATGATTTCATAAATGAATACTAACTCGTAATCTGTTGTGGCGTAGTAAGACAGCCACGCCACTCGGAAGTAGCCGAAATGCACGCGTTACACACGCCGGCTGGTGTGATGTCTGAAACAGGATACGTAATGAATGCTATAAAGAAAAGTACGTAGCTTCTTTAATACTTAACTTTAATCCATCATTTGTATACAGCGTTCTTGATGATACAAGTGAGACTCTCTATAGAAATGGTTAATGGCGCCTTGCTAGGTCGTAGCCATGGACTTAGCTGAAGGCTATTCTAACTATCTCTCGGCAAATGAGAGAAAGGCTTCGTCAGTGTAGTCGCTAGCAAAGTCGTCGTACAACTGGGGTCGAGTGCTAGTACGTCTCTCTAGACCTGCCGTGTGGTGGCGCTCGGTCTGCAATTACTGACAGTGGCGACACGCGGGTCCGACATGTACTGATGGACCGCGGCCGATTTAAAGCTACCACCTAGCAAGTCTGGTGTCTGGCGGTGACACCACATAATCATACACTATTTCACAGCATTTTGTCTAAAAAGAGACTATACTTTATTTATCGTCAGTGGAGCTTCCGCTTTCTCGCCTCGAAATTCGTGTCATGCAAGTTTCTTAGTGTCTTCATATCACGACTTGCCGAGGAATAATTTTATTGAAATACCTCAGTCTTTAGAGAGAGAGAGGAGGAGGAACGCTTCAGTGCATATAGTTCTATAGTTCTGGTAATCTGCGCGGTGTGAGTTACTCTTTCTCCAGATGTATACATAGTTTCTAACTTTAACGCGTGTCTTACTGTGTCAAATCTTTAACAGAAAATTGTACGTCTTAGTAAGCAGATGATGAAACCATTTTAAATTTTGTCAACAATCTTATGAAATATTGGAAACTAAATTTTTGTTGCCCATGGAATTCGTCAAATGAGCAACCTGAAAATAGGGACCAATTGACTTGTGCCCCGGGATAGCCGTCTAAGCACTACGGATTTGTCTTCTGTACTACAGACTCCGCTGATGATGGGCTAACGTCCGAAACTAGTCCGATATAATAAACTGCAAAATAAAACCTGCTACGTCAAATTCATTGTTATTAACATGAATTATTTTCAATTACTTCAATATGCAGAACACCAAACGTGCGAGACTGTCTCCTTTCATTAAATCTGTTATTCACATGTTAGTGAGGACAGAGTTATCACTTCTTTGAGGTGATGTGTAAGTATCACAATCTGTTCAAACAGATTGCCGCACAGCACGGTAGCTTGCCTCATCCGGTTAGAATCTACGAGGTGGCTTAACGAACGGGGATCTGGTGCTCCGGCCAGCCTGAATGTCGTTTTTAGGCTATTTCCCATGCTCGTTTTGCCAAATGCTGGCATTGTCCCCAGTCCGGAAGATACGATACGCAAACTCTTAAAATCTGTGAACGCACAGACAGATGGTGTAACTAACCTGTTACTACGGGTTATTACGTTATTATTGGGAATGTAAATGCTTATTGCTTGTGAAGCTAACTTGAGAAGATTAGGGTCGCCACCGACTCTAACCATACAACCAATCGAAGGTTTGGTCGAGTCGGAAAATAAATTAATTTGATCACAGACCAAAAACTCACAAAATGCACACGTTGTGAGGTCGCTCATAGCGGATACGATGTAATTAATAGTATTCCCCGTGCACTGTTCACGACAATCAAACATTTAAAATAAAAGAGAAAATGCATGAACACTGCATAAGATCAGCTCCCAGTAACACACCTGAAAATGAGACTTAACCTAAAGAATTTGTTATGAAATACAAGGGGAGACTAATCACTGGACCTGTGCATAAGGAAACGCATTGGATGTGCTAACGGGAAAGCTATGAGGTGAGTGGCTTAGGTGCAAAAACGTAATCTCGGAACACAAGAGAAAATTGTAGATAAAATCATTTATTCCTAAGATAAGGATGTGAGGCATGTACACGATTTCTGGTAACACATGGTTTGTGGAGACACAATTTCTAGGTATAGTGCCAAATTCCAACAATATCACATTACACAATCATGTTAACATTATCTAAAACAAACATGTGATCGGGCAGTTAGTGATGCCGGTAGCCCAACAACTATAAAGTTCTACCACGTGGTTGGCTTCCCACGGACGAAAGACACATAAAGTAAGTAAAATTTACGAGAAGGCAAAGCTCTAAATATTTAGAAAGGTGAAAGCTTATGCAGGCACAGCTGAAGGCAAACAGACATTCATACAGAAGCGAGTGCTCACTTCTTATCGACACCTTTGTGTGGCGCTCTTCCGGCGGATCCAAGTCTGCTACAGAAATTTGCTAAAAGAAAAATCTGCCAAAGTTTAGCATTCCTTGCTGCGACAAGGCAACGCAATCTTCAAGATTTGAAAAGCGAGACCAAAAGCTAGCAGCTCTCCCCTCGCCAAGTAACAACGCGCCACGCGGTCAGTCTAACTCACCCTTCTTCGACTGGAGCACAGCTGTGGACGCTTCCCGTACCGGCGGCAGACTGCCCCCTTTTTCCTCTCCAGCCTCCTCCACGCTCCGCGTGGACCGGAAAGCCCAAAGATGCCATTTCCGCCACCAACCTAACGCAGGTGGATTTCTCACAAGTAGTGCAAACCTCTTTGCCTACTTGACCACTACGAGAGTTGGCTATTCTGTACCAGTGCTGCTGAATCTCTACGACTATCGCAGACTTTCTGCAGCAGACTACGCCACCGTCTAGCAACCTCACACACAACCACATTCATTCAATCACGCCACTATGAGAGTAAAGAGAAAAGAGAAACAAGGAAAAGAAAGAGAAATACTTGTGAAATTGGGCTACCGGACTAATGAAAGGTGGCTACAGGACCCTTTCAATGGTACCCGCAACTTGCCGTCCTTTACGTTCACTGGCCACTGTGGTGACAAGAAGGTCATTCGTCCACAAAGTTTAACATCGAAAATAAACTGCTTGACAAATGCTAACGATCAACGGGACCTTGGTAAGTAACAACTACCCAATTGCTACAGAACAACCAACAATTGCTAAGGAACACGCCATCCGTGATAGTAAGAGGAAATGCAGGAGGCAGGACGTCTGTACTGCAACAAAGCCTGTGTAGCATGGTGTTGACGAAACTTGTGGAACCGAGGAGTGCGGTATTCCGTGTGGTACGGCAACAAGTCGGCAATACATCGTTTGAGTGGGCGAGCTCTTGGAGGTCTCGAAGCCTGTCAAAGTGTCGCTATTGTGGTCACAGTAATGAGTGTGTCCAAAAGTGAAATTTCGCGATTAAAAAAGGACGGTGAAGGCGGGAATGCTGTGCTAAAGGATGCCAGTAATCGTAGACGGTCGCCACACCACAAGGGGGTCGATGTGTATCCGTAGCGTCGGAAAGGAACAGACATCTTACTCCTAGGCATATCGCTGCAGACCTTGACACACATGTCTCTGCCAGAATCATTTGCAGCGATTGAATTAGGCTGGCTTGTATGCTCGGAAGCCAGCTATTTTCGTGTTGGCTGCATGTTGGTTGGTTCCAGCAACAGTGATCCAGTGTGAAGTTCTCCGACGAATCCCGCTTCACTGGCCAATATCTGGTGCGGAGAGAGAGTGGGGAGGATGGGGGGGGGGGGACTTGCTACACACCACAGAATGTCAATGAACATCATCCATATGGCCTAGGCGTTATGGTATGGGCAGGCGTTATGCACAGTGACGGAACACGACTGCATATCTCTGCGCGAGGTACCGTTACAGCACAGAGATATTGCAGGGGAATTATCTGCCTACGGGTGTGGACTTAATGGACGACAATGTCCACAGACGCAGCACCGCTAAGGTGTAAGACGCTCTGAAAAGTGAAGATACTGAACGCATGTAATGGGCAGCGTACTCCCTGGACCTCAACACTATAGATCACGCCTGGGATGCTTTTGGAAGACGTGTTTTTCAATGAACTCCCCCTCCCCGGACAATGCAAAAGTGAAAACCACGTCGAGAGAGGAGTGGGACAACACACTTCAAGGATGCCCTGAACAGTTTCGCGAAATGAGAATTACTGCCCGAGGAGGGCACATTCCTTGCTGAGAGCCCGATATCGACCCTTACGTTGAGAGTCCGACCTGTGTCAGACATGAACGTTATTTGTGTCTGTTATCCTGCTTTTCATCGTGGCGAAAGTATACCATTTTCACCTCTATTAAGTATTTACTGTGTTTCGTGTCGTCCGTCCCTGTTCCTTAACTATTATGAAGCAGTGTAAGTTTGCCAAAGTTGCAAAAATAGCTAACCCCGTACAGAGGGCAAACGTTACGAGAGAGAGAGAGAGAGAGAGAGGGAGGGAGGGAGGAGGGGGTCGAAGAGAAAGAGCAGCGGGGGCGAGGTGTATACTTTTACCACTGATCAGATTGCTTAACTACGGAACCATTTGTCTATTTAAACGATTATATTTAAAAACTGTTCAAATGTGTGTGAATTCCTAAGGGACGAAACTGCTGAGGCCATCGGTTCCTAGACTTACACACTGTTTAAACTAACTTATGCTAAGAACAACACACACACCCATGGCCGAGGGAGGATTCGAACCTCCGGCGGGAGGGGCCGCGCAGTCCGTGACATGGCACCTTGGACCGCGTGGCCACTCCGCGCGGATAACTATTTTATAGCGCTTGCACACATGGCCAAGAGCATACGGCTGTTAGGACTGACGGTATTACAAGGCATATGAATAACGTGTTCTTGTGTACTAAAATGGTGAAGTCACGGGCATAAACTGTGATTACCATTTTATAAGCTAATAAACACTCTCCAGCCTCTGTGAAATAAGCCCTTGTTATCAAATAAGGAAGTGAAGCACGACGTTTTAATGACAGGTTTACGCCTCTTGCACGTAAAGATACCTCCTGCAAAAAATGCTGCAAATTCTGATTAAGACGCCGCACACAGCGGAGCTCAAGCCGTTGGCACAACTACGAAGCAATTTTCGTGAGACTGGCGGCAATAAATACTGGCGCGCAGCCACAGCAGACTACTCGTAGGCAGAGATGAGATCTGCAACACGGACAGTTATAATTGTCTCTTGCCACGCAGTGGAACCACGCTCAGCCTTCAGATTAACGGCATAAAATGCGTATAGATTAAACAGACCGGTCAATCTGAGTTTTTAACGGTCCCGAACAAGGTTATGTTCAAGGATATGTGGGACCACTTTTCGATATAACGTGTTATTTACGACCGGCGCGCTTATTTACGAGTCGCTCGTGTGAGCTGGTGCCTTTGTGGGACGGGACTGCGAAGCGCAAGCCCCCCCCCCCCTTCCCCCCTCCTACAACCCCCTCACACGATCCGGCCGTGCGCTGTTCACCACACCCGGCTATCTCTCCTCCATTACACTACCAGCCGATCTTATCTCGCCGAGTCCTTCGCGGAGAGGTAGGCTGGTCGCGCCGACGCGGCGACGGGAAGGTCAGTTCCAGACCGAGCCGTTCTTTTCGGTTAAACGCGGGCAACAGTCTCCACCTTCAACGGCTCTCACGCGTTAAATGGACCGTTTCCAGGAATACTACGATTATATTGTGGCATGCAGAACACTTCATCGATATACACTCCTGGAAATTGAAATAAGAACACCGTGAATTCATTGTCCCAGGAAGGGGAAACTTTATTGACACATTCCTGGGGTCAGATACATCACATGATCACACTGACAGAACCACAGGCACATACACACAGGCAACAGAGCATGCACAATGTCGGCACTAGTACAGTGTATATCCACTTTTCGCAGCAATGCAGGCTGCTATTCTCCCATGGAGACGATCGTAGAGATGCTGGATGTAGTCCTGTGGAACGGCTTGCCATGCCATTTCCACCTGGCGCCGCCTCAGTTGGACCAGCGTTCGTGCTGGACGTGCAGACCGCGTGAGACGACGCTTCATCCAGTCCCAAACATGCTCAATGGGGGACAGATCCGGAGATCTTGCTGGCCAGGGTAGTTGACTTACACCTTCTAGAGCACGTTGGGTGGCACGGGATACATGCGGACGTGCGTTGTCCTGTTGGAACAGCAAGTTCCCTTGCCGGTCTAGGAATGGTAGAACGATGGGTTCGATGACGGTTTGGATGTACCGTGCACTATTCAGTGTCCCCTCGACGATCACCAGTGGTGTACGGCCAGTGTAGGAGATCGCTCCCCACACCATGATGCCGGGTGTTGGCCCTGTGTGCCTCGGTCGTATGCAGTCCTGATTGTGGCGCTCACCTGCACGGCGCCAAACACGCATACGACCATCATTGGCACCAAGGCAGAAGCGACTCTCATCGCTGAAGACGACACGTCTCCATTCGTCCCTCCATTCACGCCTATCGCGACACCACTGGAGGCGGGTTGCACGATGTTGGGGCGTGAGCGGAAGACGGCCTAACGGTGTGCGGGACCGTAGGCCAGCTTCGTGGAGACGGTTGCGAATGGTCCTCGCCGATACCCCAGGAGCAACAGTGTCCCTAATTTGCTGGGAAGTGGCGGTGCGGTCCCCTACGGCACTGCGTAGGATCCTACGGTCTTGGCGTGCATCCGTGCATCGCTGTGGTCCGGTCCCAGGTCGACGGGCACGTGCAGCTTCCGCCGACCACTGGCGACAACATCGATGTACTGTGGAGACCTCACTCTCCACGTGTTGAGCTCCGTATGCCACGGCAAACTGGCTGACACTGACGGCGGCGGTGCACAAATGCTGCGCAGCTAGCGCCATTCGACGGCCAACACCGCGGTTCCTGGTGTGTCCGCTGTGCCGTGCGTGTGATCATTGCTTGTACAGCCCTCTCGCAGTGTCCGGGGCAAGTATGGTGGGTCTGACACACCGGTGTCAATGTGTTCTTTTTTCCATTTCCAGGAGTGTATATGTGCTTACTGCAATGGCGGTTCAGGTTTATTTACTGAACGCACACAACAATAACACAAAAATGCGCAATAACACATTTACATCTGGATCCACACCTACATGACTGTTCCGCATTTCACACTGCTTCGCAGAGGGTTTGTCGAACTCCTTCAAACCATTTCTCTAACATTCCAGTTGGAAAAACGAATGCCTAAATCTTTATTACGTGAGAGCGCTGTTTTCTGTTACTTTAATACGATGGTCTTTTCTCCTTATGTAGGTAGAAGTCAACAAATATTTTCGCATTCGAAGGAGGATGTTGGTGACTGAAATTTAGGGAAAAATCTCACCGCAAGCCAATTCGCGAATCATATCCGTGACACTCTCTCCCCTATTCCTTGATAACACGAAACGAACTGCCCTTTTTTGAGCTTCTCCGATGTCCTCTGTCAACCCTCTCTGGCAAGGAGACCAAACCGCGCAGCAGTACTCCAGAAGCGGACAGAGAAGCGCAGTCTTTAGCACATTTGTTGCATCTCCATCAAGTGAAACACAACCTTCAGTTCGCCTTCCTATCAGCAGTTGCTATGTGACGGTCCGAATTTACATTTATCTTAATTGTAATCACTAGGTATCTAGTTGAATCAACAATCTTTAAATTTATCTGACTTACCACGTAACTTAATTGTAAGGTATTTTTCTTAGTACTCATATGGTGGCCCTCTTACTTTTTATTGTCTAGAGTCAGTCGCCACTTTTCCCACCATACAGTTATCTTGTCTAAGTCATTTTGAAAATGGTTTTCATCTTCTGATGACTTTAGTAGACGGTAACCGACAGCATCTTCTACAAACAAGATAAGAGGGATGCTCAGATTGTTACCTAAATTGTTTATATACACTCCTGGAAATTGAAATAAGAACACCGTGAATTCATTGTCCCAGGAAGGGGAAACTTTATTGACACATTCCTGGGGTCAGATACATCACATGATCACACTGACAGAACCACAGGCACATAGACACAGGCAACAGAGCATGCACAATGTCGGCACTAGTACAGTGTATATCCACCTTTCGCAGCAATGCAGACTGCTATTCTCCCATGGAGACGATCGTAGAGATGCTGGATGTAGTCCTGTGGAACGGCTTGCCATGCCATTTCCACCTGGCGCCTCAGTTGGACCAGCGTTCGTGCTGGACGTGCAGACCGCGTGAGACGACGCTTCATCCAGTCCCAAACATGCTCAATGGGGGACAGATCCGGAGATCTTGCTGGCCAGGGTAGTTGACTTACACCTTCTAGAGCACGTTGGGTGGCACGGGATACATGCGGACGTGCGTTGTCCTGTTGGAACAGCAAGTTCCCTTGCCGGTCTAGGAATGGTAGAACGATGGGTTCGATGACGGTTTGGATGTACCGTGCACTATTCAGTGTCCCCTCGACGATCACCAGTGGTGTACGGCCAGTGTAGGAGATCGCTCCCCACACCATGATGCCGGGTGTTGGCCCTGTGTGCCTCGGTCGTATGCAGTCCTGATTGTGGCGCTCACCTGCACGGCGCCAAACACGCATACGACCATCATTGGCACCAAGGCAGAAGCGACTCTCATCGCTGAAGACGACACGTCTCCATTCGTTCCTCCATTCACGCCTGTCGCGACACCACTGGAGGCGGGCTGCACGATGTTGGGGCGTGAGCGGAAGACGGCCTAACGGTGTGCGGGACCGTAGCCCAGCTTCGTGGAGACGGTTGCGAATGGTCCTCGCCGATACCCCAGGAGCAACAGTGTCCCTAATTTGCTGGGAAGTGGCGGTGCGGTCCCCTACGGCACTGCGTAGGATCCTACGGTCTTGGCGTGCATCCGTGCATCGCTGTGGTCCGGTCCCAGGTCGACGGGCACGTGCAGCTTCCGCCGACCACTGGCGACAACATCGATGTACTGTGGAGACCTCACTCTCCACGTGTTGAGCTCCGTATGCCACGGCAAACTGGCTGACACTGACGGCGGCGGTGCACAAATGCTGCGCAGCTAGCGCCATTCGACGGCCAACACCGCGGTTCCTGGTGTGTCCGCTGTGCCGTGCGTGTGATCATTGCTTGTACAGCCCTCTCGCAGTGTCCGGGGCAAGTATGGTGGGTCTGACACACCGGTGTCAATGTGTTCTTTTTTCCATTTCCAGGAGTGTATATGTGCTTACTGCAATGGCGGTTCAGGTTTATTTACTGAACGCACACAACAATAACACAAAAATGCGCAATAACACATTTACATCTGGATCCACACCTACATGACTGTTCCGCATTTCACACTGCTTCGCAGAGGGTTTGTCGAACTCCTTCAAACCATTTCTCTAACATTCCAGTTGGAAAAACGAATGCCTAAATCTTTATTACGTGAGAGCGCTGTTTTCTGTTACTTTAATACGATGGTCTTTTCTCCTTATGTAGGTAGAAGTCAACAAATATTTTCGCATTCGAAGGAGGATGTTGGTGACTGAAATTTAGGGAAAAATCTCACCGCAAGCCAATTCGCGAATCATATCCGTGACACTCTCTCCCCTATTCCTTGATAACACGAAACGAACTGCCCTTTTTTGAGCTTCTCCGATGTCCTCTGTCAACCCTCTCTGGCAAGGAGACCAAACCGCGCAGCAGTACTCCAGAAGCGGACAGAGAAGCGCAGTCTTTAGCACATTTGTTGCATCTCCATCAAGTGAAACACAACCTTCAGTTCGCCTTCCTATCAGCAGTTGCTATGTGACGGTCCGAATTTACATTTATCTTAATTGTAATCACTAGGTATCTAGTTGAATCAACAATCTTTAAATTTATCTGACTTACCACGTAACTTAATTGTAAGGTATTTTTCTTAGTACTCATATGGTGGCCCTCTTACTTTTTATTGTCTAGAGTCAGTCGCCACTTTTCCCACCATACAGTTATCTTGTCTAAGTCATTTTGAAAATGGTTTTCATCTTCTGATGACTTTAGTAGACGGTAACCGACAGCATCTTCTACAAACAAGATAAGAGGGATGCTCAGATTGTTACCTAAATTGTTTATATACACTCCTGGAAATTGAAATAAGAACACCGTGAATTCATTGTCCCAGGAAGGGGAAACTTTATTGACACATTCCAGGGGTCAGATACATCACATGATCACACTGACAGAACCACAGGCACATAGACACAGGCAACAGAGCATGCACAATGTCGGCACTAGTACAGTGTATATCCACCTTTCGCAGCAATGCAGACTGCTATTCTCCCATGGAGACGATCGTAGAGATGCTGGATGTAGTCCTGTGGAACGGCTTGCCATGCCATTTCCACCTGGCGCCTCAGTTGGACCAGCGTTCGTGCTGGACGTGCAGACCACGTGAGACGACGCTTCATCCAGTCCCAAACATGCTCAATGGGGGACAGATCCGGAGATCTTGCTGGCCAGGGTAGTTGACTTACACCTTCTAGAGCACGTTGGGTGGCACGGGATACATGCGGACGTGCGTTGTCCTGTTGGAACAGCAAGTTCCCTTGCCGGTCTAGGAATGGTAGAACGATGGGTTCGATGACGGTTTGGATGTACCGTGCACTATTCAGTGTCCCCTCGACGATCACCAGTGGTGTACGGCCAGTGTAGGAGATCGCTCCCCACACCATGATGCCGGGTGTTGGCCCTGTGTGCCTCGGTCGTATGCAGTCCTGATTGTGGCGCTCACCTGCACGGCGCCAAACACGCATACGACCATCATTGGCACCAAGGCAGAAGCGACTCTCATCGCTGAAGACGACACGTCTCCATTCGTTCCTCCATTCACGCCTGTCGCGACACCACTGGAGGCGGGCTGCACGATGTTGGGGCGTGAGCGGAAGACGGCCTAACGGTGTGCGGGACCGTAGCCCAGCTTCGTGGAGACGGTTGCGAATGGTCCTCGCCGATACCCCAGGAGCAACAGTGTCCCTAATTTGCTGGGAAGTGGCGGTGCGGTCCCCTACGGCACTGCGTAGGATCCTACGGTCTTGGCGTGCATCCGTGCATCGCTGTGGTCCGGTCCCAGGTCGACGGGCACGTGCAGCTTCCGCCGACCACTGGCGACAACATCGATGTACTGTGGAGACCTCACTCTCCACGTGTTGAGCTCCGTATGCCACGGCAAACTGGCTGACACTGACGGCGGCGGTGCACAAATGCTGCGCAGCTAGCGCCATTCGACGGCCAACACCGCGGTTCCTGGTGTGTCCGCTGTGCCGTGCGTGTGATCATTGCTTGTACAGCCCTCTCGCAGTGTCCGGGGCAAGTATGGTGGGTCTGACACACCGGTGTCAATGTGTTCTTTTTTCCATTTCCAGGAGTGTATATGTGCTTACTGCAATGGCGGTTCAGGTTTATTTACTGAACGCACACAACAATAACACAAAAATGCGCAATAACACATTTACATCTGGATCCACACCTACATGACTGTTCCGCATTTCACACTGCTTCGCAGAGGGTTTGTCGAACTCCTTCAAACCATTTCTCTAACATTCCAGTTGGAAAAACGAATGCCTAAATCTTTATTACGTGAGAGCGCTGTTTTCTGTTACTTTAATACGATGGTCTTTTCTCCTTATGTAGGTAGAAGTCAACAAATATTTTCGCATTCGAAGGAGGATGTTGGTGACTGAAATTTAGGGAAAAATCTCACCGCAAGCCAATTCGCGAATCATATCCGTGACACTCTCTCCCCTATTCCTTGATAACACGAAACGAACTGCCCTTTTTTGAGCTTCTCCGATGTCCTCTGTCAACCCTCTCTGGCAAGGAGACCAAACCGCGCAGCAGTACTCCAGAAGCGGACAGAGAAGCGCAGTCTTTAGCACATTTGTTGCATCTCCATCAAGTGAAACACAACCTTCAGTTCGCCTTCCTATCAGCAGTTGCTATGTGACGGTCCGAATTTACATTTATCTTAATTGTAATCACTAGGTATCTAGTTGAATCAACAATCTTTAAATTTATCTGACTTACCACGTAACTTAATTGTAAGGTATTTTTCTTAGTACTCATATGGTGGCCCTCTTACTTTTTATTGTCTAGAGTCAGTCGCCACTTTTCCCACCATACAGTTATCTTGTCTAAGTCATTTTGAAAATGGTTTTCATCTTCTGATGACTTTAGTAGACGGTAACCGACAGCATCTTCTACAAACAAGATAAGAGGGATGCTCAGATTGTTACCTAAATTGTTTATATACACTCCTGGAAATTGAAATAAGAACACCGTGAATTCATTGTCCCAGGAAGGGGAAACTTTATTGACACATTCCTGGGGTCAGATACATCACATGATCACACTGACAGAACCACAGGCACATAGACACAGGCAACAGAGCATGCACAATGTCGGCACTAGTACAGTGTATATCCACCTTTCGCAGCAATGCAGACTGCTATTCTCCCATGGAGACGATCGTAGAGATGCTGGATGTAGTCCTGTGGAACGGCTTGCCATGCCATTTCCACCTGGCGCCTCAGTTGGACCAGCGTTCGTGCTGGACGTGCAGACCGCGTGAGACGACGCTTCATCCAGTCCCAAACATGCTCAATGGGGGACAGATCCGGAGATCTTGCTGGCCAGGGTAGTTGACTTACACCTTCTAGAGCACGTTGGGTGGCACGGGATACATGCGGACGTGCGTTGTCCTGTTGGAACAGCAAGTTCCCTTGCCGGTCTAGGAATGGTAGAACGATGGGTTCGATGACGGTTTGGATGTACCGTGCACTATTCAGTGTCCCCTCGACGATCACCAGTGGTGTACGGCCAGTGTAGGAGATCGCTCCCCACACCATGATGCCGGGTGTTGGCCCTGTGTGCCTCGGTCGTATGCAGTCCTGATTGTGGCGCTCACCTGCACGGCGCCAAACACGCATACGACCATCATTGGCACCAAGGCAGAAGCGACTCTCATCGCTGAAGACGACACGTCTCCATTCGTTCCTCCATTCACGCCTGTCGCGACACCACTGGAGGCGGGCTGCACGATGTTGGGGCGTGAGCGGAAGACGGCCTAACGGTGTGCGGGACCGTAGCCCAGCTTCGTGGAGACGGTTGCGAATGGTCCTCGCCGATACCCCAGGAGCAACAGTGTCCCTAATTTGCTGGGAAGTGGCGGTGCGGTCCCCTACGGCACTGCGTAGGATCCTACGGTCTTGGCGTGCATCCGTGCGTCGCTGCGGTCCGGTCCCAGGTCGACGGGCACGTGCAACTTCCGCCGACCACTGGCGACAACATCGATGTACTGTGGAGACCTCACGCCCCACGTGTTGAGCAATTCGGCGGTACGTCCACTTGGCCTCCCGCATGCCCACTATACGCCCTCGCTCAAAGTCCGTCAACTGCACATACGATTCACGTCCACGCTGTCGCGGCATGCTACCAGTGTTAAAGACTGCGATGGAGCTCCGTATGCCACGGCAAACTGGCTGCCACTGACGGCGGCGGTGCACAAATGCTGCGCAGCTAGCGCCATTCGACGGCCAACACCGCGGTTCCTGGTGTGTCCGCTGTGCCGTGCGTGTGATCATTGCTTGTACAGCCCTCTCGCAGTGTCCGGAGCAAGTATGGTGGGTCTGACACACCGGGTCAATGTGTTCTTTTTTCCATTTCCAGGAGTGTAGAAGACAACGCAGTCTGTGGGTGCGCCATTCTGTACATCGTCATTCTGCTGTAAGCCTGTGCTGTTCACAACGTGCAAGTGTGCTGTAGACAACATGGTTTATTCCTTAGAACAGAGGATTTTTCTGGTGTTGGAATTCCACCGCCTAGAACACAGTGTTGTTGCAACAAGACGAAGTTTTCAACGGAGGTTTAATGTAACCAAAGGACCAAAAAGCGATACAATAAAGCAGCTGTTTGAAAAATTTCAACGGACTGGGAACGTGACGGATGAACGTGCTGGAAAGGTAGGGCGACCTCATACGGCAACCACAGAGGGCAACGCGCAGCTAGTGCAGCAGGTGATCCGACAGCGGCCTCGGGTTTCCGTTCGCCGTGTTGCAGCTGCGGTCCAAATGACGCCAACGTCCACGTATCGTCTCATGCGCCAGAGTTTACACCTCTATCCATACAAAATTCAAACGCGGCAACCTCTCAGCGCCGCTACCATTGCTGCACGAGAGACATTCGCTAACGATATAGTGCACAGGATTGATGACGGCGATATGCATGTGGGCAGCATTTGGTTTACTGACGAAGCTTATTTTTACCTAGATGGCTTCGTCAATAAACAGAACTGGCGCATATGGGGAACCGAAAAGCCCCATGTTGCAGTCCCATCGTCCCTGCATCCTCAAAAGGTACTGGTCTGGGCCGCCATTTCTTCCAAAGGAATCATTGGCCCATTTTTCAGATCGGAAACGATTACTGCATCACGTTATCTGGACATTCTTCGTGAATTTGTGGCGGTACAAACTGCCTTAGACGACACTGCGAACACCTCGTGGTTTATGCAAGATGGTGCCCGGCCACATCGCACGGCCGACGTCTTTAATTTCCTGAATGAATATTTCGATGACCGTGTGATTGCTTTGGGCAATCCGAAACATACAGGAGGCGGCGTGGATTGGCCTCCCTATTCGCCAGACATGAACCCCTGTGACTTCTTTCTGTGGGGACACTTGAAAGACCACGTGTACCGCCAGAATCCAGAAACAATTGAATAGCTGAAGCAGTACATCTCATCTGCATGTGAAGCCATTCCGCCAGACACGTTGTCAAAGGTTTCGGGTAATTTCATTCAGAGACTACGCCATATTATTGCTACGCATGGTGGATATGTGGAAAATATCGTACTATAGAGTTTCCCAGACCGCAGCGCCATCTGTTGTTGAAAATTGTAACTACTGTAATTTCGAAAGTTTGTCTGCCTGAAAATGTACTGTTGTCCCAAGCATATTGCAACAAACGGTGTATTTCTATCGCTGCTCGTTTAGTTTTTATTGCCGTTTCAAATATACCGGTCATTTTTGAAACACCCTGTATACATCAAGTTACATTCAAACTGAGCACCGTTCGTATGCTACCACAATTCGCAACTTCCGACTTACGCATGAAAGACATTCCGGAGCGCTTGGGGAATTGTAGGTGCAGCAGCTTTCCTAATTCTGCCTCGGACCTCTAAGTTGATGCGCTGTCGGCGAAAGACACGTATCTTGATGACTCCCCAGACGAAGATGTCCGAGGGTGTGAGATCAGAAGGATGCACCGCCCAGATCATGGTTCTGAGCGCCCAGTCCATCTTCCAGAAAACATATCACTCAGAAACGTAGCACATGTACGCGATGTTGTGTTGGAAGTATACGTTGTGCACACGTTCATCCTGCACAAGCTGCGGTATACGAAATTGTTACAGCATATCCGGCTTCATTGTCCCATTGGTGTAGTTTTCGGTGAAGAGGAAGGGGCCATAGATATTGTCAATGGATATTCTCATCAACACATGAACTTGCTGGAATATCAGGCGCTCCACTGGTGGTGCGTCAGCCCAGATAATGCAGTTATGTCACTTAACCCTTCCACAAGTGTGGAAGTTTGCCTCGTCGCTGAATAGGATCTGGTCGAAGATAGTGTGATTTGCATCTGCATTCGCGCAAATCATAGCACATGTTCATATTGTAAGTAGGCTGTTTATGTTTTCTTATCGGCAACGTTACGTAGCGCTCTGTATGAAAATCACTGGCTTTGCTGTGTGCAGTCTGTGGCTAGTTTACATTGTTGTCTGCCATTGTAGTGTTGGGCAGCGGCAGCTGGATGTGAACAGCGCGTAGCGTTGCGCAGTGGGAGGTGAGCCGCCAGCAGTGGTGGATGTGGGGAGAGAGATGGCGGAGTTTTGAAATTTATAACACTGGATGTCATGAACTACTATATATATTATGACTATTAAGGTAAATACATTGTTTGTTCTCTACAAAAATCTTTCATTTGCTAACTATGCCTATCAGTAGTTAGTGCCTTCCGTAGTTTGAATCTTTTATTTAGCTGGCAGTAGTGGCGCTCGCTGTATTGCAGTAGTTCGAGTAACGAAGATTTTTGGTGAGGTAAGTGATTTGTGAAACGTACAGGTTAATGTTAGTCAGGGCCATTCCTTTGTAGGGATTTTTGAAAGTCATCTTGCGTTGCGCTAAAAATATTGTGTGTCAGATTAAGCACAGTCATGTATAAATTTTTCAAAGGGGACGTTTCAATATCCTCTGCCAGATTCCTATCATGTAATTGGTGGAGTAGCTTCAGATGGTACGGCCTTTCATTCAGCGTGTGTCATGCTGTAAGTAGGCTGTTTAGGTTTTTATGTTGGTAACGCCACGTAGTGCTCTGTATGAAAATCGCTGACTGCGCTGTGTGCAGTCTGTGGCTGGTTGGACTCATTATTGAAATATTCGCTAGTGTAGTGGTGGGCAGTTGGATGTGAACAGCCCGTAGCGTTGGGCAGTTGGAGGTGAGCCGCAGGCAGTGGTGGATGTTGGGAGAGAGATGCCAGAGTTTTGAGAGCGGACGATCTGGACGTACGTCCGTCAGAAAAAGAAAATTTGTAAGATGTCATGAACTAATACATATATTATCACTTTTGAACACTATTAAGATAAGTACATTGTTTGTTCTCTATCAAAATCTTTCATTTGCTAACTATGGCTATCAGTAGTTAGTTGCTTCCGTAGTTAGAATCTTTTATTTAGCTGGCAGTATTGGAGCTCGCTGTATTGCAGTAGGTCGAGTAACGAAGATTTTTGTAAGGTAAGTGATTCATGAAAGGTACAGGATATTGTTAGTCAGGGCCATTGTTTTCTAGGGATTATTGAAAGTCAGATTGCGTTCCGCTAATAAAAAAATATTGTGTGTCAGTTGAAAGGGTACTGTAGCCACCTTTCATTAGTCCGTTAGCCCAATTTCACAATTATTTCTCTTTCTTTTCCTTGTTTCTCTTTCCTCTTTACTCTCATAGTGGCGTGATTGAATGAATGTGGTTGTGTGTCACGTTGCTAGACGGTGGCGTAGTCTGCTGCAGAAAGTCTGCGATAGTCGTACAGATTCAGCAGCCCTGGTACAGAATAGCCAACTCTCGTAGTGGTCAAGTAGGCAAAGAGATTTGCCCTACTTGTGAGAAATCCACCTGCGTTAGGTTGGTGGCGGAAATGGCATCTTTGGGCTTTCCGGTCCACGCGGAGCGTGGAGGAGGCTGGAGAGGAAAAAGGGGGCAGTCTGTCGCCGGTACGGGAAGCGTCCACAGCTGTGCTCCAGTCGAAGAAGGGTGAGTTAGACTGACCGCGTGGCGCGTTGTTACTTGGCGAGGGGAGAGCTGTTAGCTTTTGGTCTCGCTTTTCAAATCTGGAAGATTGCTTTGCCTTGTCGCAGCAAGGAATGCTAAACTTTGGCAGATTTTTCTTTTAGCAAATTTCTGTAGCAGACTTGGATCCGCCGGAAGAGCACCACACAAAGGTGTCGATAACAAGTGAGCACTCGCTTCTGTATGAATGTCTGTTTGCCTTCAGCTGTTCCTGCATAAGCTTTCACCTTTCTAAATATTTTGAGCTTTGCCTTCTCGTAAATTTTCCTTACTTTATGTGTCTTTCGTCCGTGGGAAGCCAACCACGTGGTAGAACTTTATAGTTGTTGGGCTACCGGCATCACTAACTGTCCGATCGCATGTTTGTTTTAGATAATGTTAACATGATTGTGTGATGTGATATTGTTGGAATTTGGCACTATACCTAGAAATTGTGTCTCCACAAACCATGTGTTATCAGGAATCGTCTACATGCCTCACATCCTTATCTTAGGAATAAATGATTTTATCTACAATTTTCTCTTGTGTTCCGAGATTACGTTTTTGCACCTAAGCCACTCACCTCATAGCTTTCCCGTTAGCACATCCAATGCGTTTCCTTATGCACAGGTCCAGTGATTAGTCTCCCCTTGTATTTCATAACAAATTCTTTAGATTAAGTCTTATTTTCAGGCGTGTTGCTGGGAGCTGATCTTATGCAGTGTTCATGCATTTTCTATTTTATTTTAAATGTTTGATTGTCGTGAACAGTGCACGGGCAATACTATTAATTACATCGTATCCGCTATGAGCGACCTCATAACGTATGCATTTTTGTGAGTTTTTGATCTGTGATCAAATTAATTTATTTTCCGACTCGACCAAACCTTCGATTAGTTGTATGGTTAGAGTCGGTGGCGACCCTAATCTTCTCAAGTTAACTTCACAAGCAATAAGCATTTACATTCCCAATAATAACGTAATAACCCGTAGTAACCGGTTAGTTACACAGTTTAGTGATGATCAGAATAAGTAAAGAGAGAACTGTCTGAGTACGTTCAGTTTTGCTCAGCTGTTTGAAAATCAAATAACTTAGAAGTTTTACAGCACTGTCATTCTTTACTTCCAAAGGAGAAGTTTCAAACTTTAGCTCTTTACTTTCAAAGGAGAAGTTTCAAACTTTAGCTCGGTCTGCTGGGGACGATGGGGGGGGCCTTCTCCAGGCTCATTCTTAACGGTACAATGCGCTTAAACGTTTTCGCCAACTATTGAATTCCCTTACTAGTAGGTCCACATTCATGGAATCAGCCATCAAACCTCGTCCGAATTCCATCGTATGACAACCCCTGCAACCTCCACGTCACAATGGCTATCCTCTCTTTCTCAGTTAACATCACGGTTGTTTAGGTACGTGTGACAGTGGAACACATGTTAGCGCTGCCGTGAGGCGAATCGCTGTTTTTCAACAACTACTACTACTTTTATATCTCACTGCACCGGCAGTGTACTGGCATATACATACATCTTACCACTAGACCATCGTTTTCTACGAAATCGGTACCTAATTTCTGGACACCTTATATTAGGAAGCCACTTCTGGAAGTATTTATGTGGAATATAACGTAGCACGGAAATGACGAGAATGAAGGCTACGCTTTCCATAGATATTCATATTCTATTCTACGGATATTACCAAAAAATATTGATAGTAGCCATTGTGAAACCATATGACAAAGAAACGATAATTTTCTTTTTTGTGACCTCACTATCCTAAAGAATCATTTGTGGAATTACAAATGATATATTTATACTAGATCGAAAGTAACTGTGTGTTGTTCTCTTCGCAGTGTTAACTGAGGCGTGTGAAGTAATTACTACATAATTATGTACATTATTCAGAGGACTATTGTGTGCTAATGTCTCTGTGTAATACTTTTGTGGGTTGCGTCCCACCAGCGCCTACAGAAGTCAAGGTGAGACAACTGTTTCAGCATGTTCACGGTGTCTCGTAATTTAGTGTGGGAACGTGGGAAGTGCAACCTATTATAGAAATCCCGTGCAAACTTAAATTAAAACCGATGTGTCTGATTCAGTACTTACCATGTAAGCATTTCGGAGTGTTCGCAGGGGCCTTCTTCAGAATAAGCTTTGGTTTACCAATTCTCATTATTAATTGTTTCTCCCCTTCAGTATGCTCGAATGGCAGGTGAAAAAACACCCAACTAATGATGGACAGTGTGCTCCCAGTCGGGAAGTATCTGCTACAATTGGAAGAGCTAGATTTGGAAAATTATGCTCGATAAGGTTTCACTACAAATCTGACGTCAAAGTGTAAGGAATCGCACGGTGAAGTAGAAAACATCGTTCCTGTGAAACACAACTAGCTCTTTATTCACATGAAGTGGTGAGTGCTATTGACAAGGGATTTCAAATCGATTCCGTATTTCTGTATTTCCAGAACGCTTTTGACACTGTACCACACAAGCGGCTGGTAGTGAAATTGCGTGCTTATGGAATATCGTCTTAGTTGTGTGACTGGATTGGTGATTTCCTGTCAGAGAGGTCACAGTTCGAAGTAACTGACGGAAAGTCATCGAGTAAAACAGAAGTGATTTCTAGCGTTCGCCAAGGTAGTGTTATAGGCCCTTTGCTGTTCCTTATCTATATAAACGATTTGGGAGACAATCTGAGCAGCCTTCTTACGTTGTTTGTAGATGACGCTGTCGTTTGTCGACTAATAAAGTCATCAGAAGATAAGAAAATGGAATAACGATTTAGAAAAGATATATGTGTGGTTCGAAAACTGGCAACTGACCTCAAATAACGAAAAGTGCGATGTCATCCACATGAGTGCTAAAAGGAATCCGTTAAACTTCGGCTACACTATACGGCAGTCAAATCCAAGCGCCGTAAATTCGACTAAATACCTAGGAATTACAATTACGAATATCTTAAATTAAAAAAAAAAAAACAAAGAGATGTTGTGCGGAAGGCTAACCAAAGGCTGCGTTTTATTGGCAGGACACTTCAAAAATGTAACAGATCTACTAAAGAGACTGCCTACACTACGCTTGTCCGTCCTCTTTCAGAATACAGCTACGCGGTGTGGGATACTTACTAGATAGGATTGACGGAGTACATCGAAGAAGGGCAGCACGTTTTGTATTATCGCGAAATGTGGCAGAGAGTGTCAGAGAAATGATACAGGATTTGCGCTGGACTTCATTAAAAGAAAGGGGTTTTTCGTTGCGACGGAATCTTCTCACGAAATTCTAATCAGCATCTTTTTCCTCCGAATGCGAAAATATTTTGTTGACGCCGACCTACATACGGAGAAACGGTCATCATAATAAAATAGGGAAATCAGATCTAGAACGGAAAGATATTTTCCGCGCGCTGTACGAGATTGGAATAACAGAGAATTATTGTGAAGGTGGTTCGATGAACCCTCTGCTAGGTACTTACATGTGATTTGCAGAGTATCCATGTAGATGTAGATGTGGATGTAGATGAACTTTTGCTATTCCGGATGAAACGGCAGGTTCACCTTAGAATCTTCGATTTACTTGACAAATGTCATGGTACAGTAGAATGGGATATTTCGGAATTCTACGTTGACGCAAAATATCGCACCGCTAAGAAGCTGTTGTACGACGTGAACGAAAGTCGGGAGGCGCGTTTCTGCATGTGAAAATCGGTGCCTATTCAGATTTCGAGCCAGTCGCATAAGGGTTGCGCTAGTGGCGCCACTATGAGACGTAGATCAGGCTCGCTTTAAATACACGCTGTAACGCTGGCAGGAATGTAGCTACTGTACATGATTACTGACAGCGGTGGTCACGAGAGAATGTACGGTTGCAAGAAGGCCGTGGTACGGACGACCACATGGCACTACCGAGAGAGGAGACCAATGTGTTCGGCAGGTGGCACCACAGTGACCCAGCCAACCGTTACAAGACGGTTACTGCAAGGACGGCACAGAGTCAAATGCCCTGTAGAGTGTATTCCACTGACCCCAAACCACTGCCATTCGCGACTTCAACACTGTCAAGCGAGAGCTCGTTCGAGGACAGGGTGGAAGTCTCGCCCCGACGCCAATGATGGCCATGTGTTAGTTAGAAGGAGGCCAGTCGAGGCCCTACAGACAGCCTGTCTGCGTGATAGACACACTGGACCTACACCTCGAGCTACGGTCTGAGGTGTGACTTCCTATTACAGCATGCCTCGGGCATGGAGGTGTGTGATGTCCTTAGGTTAGTTGGGTTTAAGTAGTTCTAAGCCCAGGGGACTGAAACTTCTTAGGTCTGTATGGTGCTTTAACTTGTTGTGCTGTCATTCATGAACAGCACTCCGGGGGGCATTTTCCAAAAGGATAACACTCAGCCACATACCACTGTTACAACCCAGAATGTTCTACAGAGTGTCGACATGTTTCGTTGGTCTGCTCAATCACCAGATCCGTCTCCAATCGAGCACATATGGGACACCATCAGACGATAACTCCAGCGGCATCCACAAACAGCAATAACCGTCCTTGCACTGACTGACCAAATGCAACAGGAACGGAACTCCAACCTACAAACTGACATCCAGCATCCGTGTAACACAATGAATGCACGTTTACACGCTTGCACTCAACATTATAGCGGCTGTTAATGTACCAGCGATTCACATATGCAATGGCTTATCCCACGCGTACATTAACTTGTGATGTTTATAACGGTACAGCCTTCCCCAAAATTCATATGAATTATCTGATACCAACTTTTTTTTATATGCATCCGGATAGTTATCGGACAATTCAGTGCTTCCTAAGGCCTTGTATATGTGTCTTTATATATCTCATTCATTCCTATTTGGTACAAAACTTGATATTCATTGCGAAAGCATATGGAATGTTCTGGAAGGACGTGCGTTGTCATAATAATCGGTGGATTGTTGTCATTGATAAAATTATGTACATATACTAAATTAAGTAACTAATGAAGAAATTGAAGTAATAAGTTCTTAGAAATAATAACTAGAGACTGCAGAGATGTTAGAATGAAAAATCAATGCTTCTAATTAACAAAATGGTAATCTAAAATTCCAGTAACAGAAAACCTCACTTAAAAATTATTACCGAGCGGTGTAATTTCATTTGTTATTTATTCTTATCTCTTCCTCTGTAATTAATATTCTTTGTAATTACATTTCTAACTAACTCCCCAAATGTTTACATCTGACAGTTTTCCAATTTCCAATATTTGAGGCCTTATTTGTGCATTTTATGTATGTAATCGGATAAAGCACCAGTCTGTACTAGCACTGAATATTAGTAACCAAATGCAAACTGTAATTAATTACATAACTTAAATAATACAAGAGACATTATTGTAATTACAGTTCAGAATGATTTTCTTATGGAAAACTAAAGATTTTACTATAAAACATTTTCATTCAATATTGTATTTTATACCTTATTCGACTATAAATCAGTTTCTTTACGTTTTATAAAATTTAATTGTAACATCGAAATTGTAAAAAATTAATAATCCTTTATTTCGGAAGCTATTGTTAAAATCCTATATAAAGCGATGCAGTGATGCTGCGACAAATCAGTTTTGCAGTTACTTTTGGAAGCCAAAGAGATCAGTGAAGTCTATCCGCGTTTTGCTAACATGACAAGTGTGTAGTTCGGATGTCAATTAATGTGAATAAATTTTGTGAAGCATGAAAATTTCCCATTCATTCGTCAATGGACCAGGCAGGAGAAACTTAAGTAAAATTCAACATGAATCATTAAATATTGCAGTATTAATCACTTAAATATTTTACCTAGACAAATCTATTCCCGAAATTTCATTCATCATCATCATCATCATTTAAGACTGATTATGCCTTTCAGCGTTCAGTCTGGAGCATAGCCCCCATTATACAGTTCCTCCATGATCCCCTATTCAGTGCTAACATTGGTGCCTCTTCTGATGTTAAACCTATTACTTCAAAATCATTCTTAACCGAATCCAGGTACCTTCTCCTCGGTCTGCCCCGACTCCTCCTACCCTCTACTGCTGAATCCATGAGTCTCTCGGGTAACCTTGCTTCTCCCATGCGTGTAACATGACCCCACCATCTAAGCCTGTTCGCCCTGACTGCTACATCTATAGAGTTCATTCCCAGTTTTTGTTTGATTTCCTCATTGTGGACACCCTCCTGCCATTGTTCCCATCTACTAGTACCTGCAATCATCCTAGCTACTTTCATATACGTAACCTCAACCTTGTTGATAAGGTAACCTGAATCCACCCAGCTTTCGCTCCCATACAACAAAGTTGGTAGAAAGATTGAACGGTGCACAGATAACTTAGTCTTGGTACTGACTTCCTTCTTGCAGAAGAGAGTAGATCGTAGCTGAGCGCTCACTGCATTAGCTTTGCTACACCTCGCTTCCAGTTCTTTCACTATGTTGCCATCCTGTGAGAATATGCATCCTAAGTACTTGAAACCGTCCACCTGTTCTAACTTTGTTCCTCCTATTTGGCACTCAATCCGTTTATATTTATTTCCCACTGACATTACTTTCGTTTTGGAGATGCTAATCTTCATACCATAGTCCTTACATTTCTGATCTAGCTCTGAAATATTACTTTGCAAACTTTCAATCGAATCTGCCATCACAACTAAGTCATCCGCATATGCAAGACTGCTTATTTTGTGTTCACATATCTTAATCTCACCCAGCCAGTCTATTGTTTTCAACATATGATCCATAAATAATATGAACAACAGTGGAGACAGGTTGCAGCCTTGTCTTACCCCTGAAACTACTCTGAACCATGAACTCAATTTACCGTCAATTCTAACTGCTGCCTGACCATCCATGTAAAGACCTTTAATTGCTTGCAAAAGTTATCCCCCTATTCCATAATCTTGTAGAACAGACAATAACTTCCTCCTAGGAACCCGGTCATATGCCTTTTCTAGATCTATAAAGCATAGATACAATTTCCTGTTCCACTCATAACACTTCTCCATTATTTGCCGTAAGCTAAAGATCTGGTCCTGACAACCTCTAAGAGGCCTAAACCCACACTGATTTTCATCCAATTGGTCCTCAACTAATACTCGCACTTTCCTTTCAACAATACCTGCGAAGATTTTACCCACAACGTTGATTAAAGAGATACCTCTGTAGTTGTTACAATCTTTTCTGTTTACATGTTTAAAGATTGGTGTGATTACTGCTTTTGTCCAGTCTGATGGAACCTGTCCCGACTCCCAGGCCATTTCAATTATCCTGTGTAGCCATTTAAGACCTGACATTCCGCTGTATTTGATGACTTCCGACTTAATTTCATCCAACCCAGCCGCTTTCATTACTCTAAATTAATCATTTTGTGGTGTTGCGATTCATTTCCGTCAGTTTAATACCGTTATGGTCGTAAGAGTGTAGGGTTGACAGTTCTGCTGCGCTACTAGGAAACTCACATGTTTTATTTGGTCTTATGGATAAATTCGTGTTGGAACGCCTAAAAGCGAGAGTATACTCTTTTGCTTGAACATATTATTACTCGCGCCATATTGAATCTTCTCTTCTGGATCCAGAGAGGTTCAGCCTACTAGAATTAAAGTCCCTCGCCTCTGTCCGCCTAATGGACCGTACACATAAACAGTAGCATTTCCAACCTTTACCCCTCATGATAAGGATCCCGATTCTGTGTGTGATACAACATTCAGACCAAATGAAACACACATGTCACTGTAAAGGATGCCCAAATACTCGCACCAATACCACTGCGCACCCCTCTGGTGGCAGCGCAAGTGTGTATTCCCGCATGCAAATGATCGTAAAGTGTTGTTGGAATTCGGCGATGATTCTTGCAGACCCTGGAGAATGAGTAACTTCTCACTTCACGATTTTCGATACACGTTCAGATCGCAAGTAATCTGGATACCTTGTTGCCCCGGACAATTGTTGTACACCATGAAGAACAAGTTGCTTCACTGCAGCCATATTTGTACGTGTACTGTCCAGCTGTTGAAGCACATCACCTTCCTGTCCGTGAAATGGCAGCAGCATGATGCATAGCAATCTGTTCAGTGTATCGAGCACTAGTTACTTCATCCTGGAGAAACACTAAATGTGAGTGTGAGCTCTATCTGATGGCTTCCACACCATGAATCGTGCGAAGGGACTTGTTAGTAGTGGAAGAATCCACTCCAAAAGTGTGTGGCAATCAGGCGATTCGAGTATCCAACTTCCCGCAGACGCACAATGCGACTCTGTTCAAATGGCTGAAGTTGTTCAACGAGAACATGTCAGCGCTGGCGGTACATGGTTGTACCCCCAAAATAATGGCTGCAAATACTGTTCACCTCTAAATTCAGGACAGCTATTGTCTGCAGAGTCAACACAGAGAGTGCACAGACAGGCATTCGAAGGACCATCTGATCGCCGATGCCTGTCAAAAATGAATCACGAATACTACAACTCATCATTACGCACGTATGATGCCACAGAACGCAGTCCTTGAGGTTTCTGCTTTTTTCCCCGTCAGGATACAAGCCTTACTAACTAGTCAAAAGCTCCCAGATTTCTTCTTTGTTTTCGTAGAACATAAACAGTTTGTCCTTGCCAATAAAATGCGCTTCCGGTGTTTTTGAACGTAGTTAAGAGAGGTTTAATGCACGAACAACTCTTCGTGACACTTAATCGCTTCTTCCTAGAAGTATGGAGCTGTTTCACTGAGAGCGATATGTTGATCATAAGATTAAGAGTTACGTTTGTATCTAGAGGTTTATTTTCCCTAAATACGGACGATTTCACTGTTCATCTTTATTGACCACCAGATTTCTCTTATCTTCTTCAGTAGGATTTTATATATTTGATTGAATAACAAAAGCTGTTGAGTGTAAATGAACAATAAAGAGGAAAAAGTAAATGTACTACAAGGTCTTTGTTTTGTAAGTATAATCGTGTTTCATAACACACCAATCATCATAAACATACAGATTCTACATATTAAAATACATATAATAATCGATTGGCTATTGTGAACTTGTATGTTGAACTTATAACAGAAGACATTTATACAAAGATATAACAATAGTCAGATCATCTTGCCACTCCACCACATACAAACATGCATCATTTAGGGCCATGTTACATAGAGCACACTCACTTAACGTAGAAGAAATCAGCCTGAAGGTGAAACTGGACAAAATAAAAAGTAATGCCGTAAACAAAGGCTACACTGCCAAGAAACTGATAATTTAGCACAAAAATAAAAAAAAAGTATTTTGCCACACAGAAAGAAAACAAAAAAAAACAATAAAAAATATTTGCGGCGTCCCACACTGAGAGAGAGTATTTGCTAGCATCCCGTATCTAGACCTAATTTCACAAACAACTGGTAATAGTTTAGTTCTGCACTAACAATAAGTTAGGACACTTACTTCACAACATAAAGGCTGATTCCCAAAAATTTAACAACTGTGGAATACATAAAGTATCATTCCCCAGTTGTTCTACCTACTAATTCGGGAAAACAGGCAGAAGTTTCAAATCCCACTTAGCAAAACATATTATTATTACCTTAAATCTTAAACACTTTGAAAAATAGCTCATTGCTCAGAAGACGCTGGAAACAACACGTCAGCAACAGGGTGGTAAATAATTATATAGTATTACACAACGAGGATATGGTGAGACCCACGATTTGTTAGGACAAATGGAAATGTACCTCCGTGAAACCTCAAGGCCTGAATCCATGTTAAATCAACAGACAAACTCGATAACCGTAATTACTTAAGTAATTTTAAGGACGTATTTTAAATTAATTTTCTTACATATGTCGAATTATTTACGTCTCTGATATCTGACATTACATAATACACTTCATATTTGATCACCTCAAATTGAAATAAATCTGTGAAGTGTTTTGAAACATGCAAACATTCAGTATGAAGATGGTCACTATACTGCAAGAATTCAATGGAAGGAGGTCACTGTAGTTGTCACTGTCTTCATTGCTGTGTCATAGTGCCTAAGCGGTTTGCCATAACAAACCAGCATTACATTTAAATCGTAGTAAGCGAAAACAGGTCAACACTGTAGGAATAATACGGATAAAGACACAAATGTAGAAAATTGAAGTGTACAAAAAAGAAAAAAATATTCAAGTAACAACAAAATCAGAATATTTGACTGTTTAAAACCAGATTGTCGATATACTAAAAATTGAAATTGGGGGAGGGGGCATTGAAAAAGAGGCCATAACTAGCTAAAAAAAACAGTCTTATTAGTAACACACACAGGCTTCGAATCGAGGAAGATATCTGAGAATGCACTTCTCTAGCGCAGCATTGCACGGGAGGAAACGTGACAAAACAGAAGAAGAAACTAATCAAAACGGTTGAGATATTGTGTTACAGAATGATCTTGAAAATGAAGAGAGCTGATAAAATAATAAATAAGGAGTCCTCTGCAGACTCAGAAAAATGAGGAATATGTGGTAAACGTAGACTAGACAAGGGAACAGGATAATGAAAATATGTTTGTCTCCAACGAAGACGTAGTTGCAGGCAGGGAACTACCTGTATGATCGTAATTCATCTACCCGTCAGTATGTTTACAAGTGAATTTTTGTCGTCTCTTAACTGTTGTGCCAACACCTTCTCTTGCAAGCGTGACAAAATGATATGCTGACAGTTTATTGTGTCAATGACTATTACACCATACTGACACTTAGAGGGATACGTACCCATGACTATGACACTTCAACTTGGGCCAGTATCACAGTGCCAAATAAGAGGATGTTACAATTAGACTGACTGTGTTCCAACTGCTACAGTGTGGGCTGCATACGTTACAGGACACTGAAACTTCGTAGGCATGTTCATTAATCGGTGCGCTCACGGAGCATGATGGAAAAGTTCCGCTTTCTGTCACCAGGTGAAAATATGGTGCTGTAAGCAGACAGAAACTGGCGTTGGTGCAATAAAATGAGAGAAATTGTCAAACACGTGATAACGGTGGTTCCGGCGCATTTATTAGGACATGGTCATATGTTACAAAGAGTGTTCACTATGGTCTCCTGCTGCATGCGTAGCACGGTATGCACGACAGTGGTTCGCAACATATCCGGTGTAATCAGAGCGATATGTCACCATATGCTATCTTTCAGATCAGGAACGATCCGGATATGTCCCTGGTAGACACGATCTTTCAGATACCTCCACAACCAGAAGTCACACGGATTTACGTTGGGGGATGTGGAAAGCCACATGTCTTGAAAATGCTCAGAGAAGATGCGTTCGTTACCTAGAAAGCGACCTGTGGTATCGTTCCACCTTGGATGAAAATAGTGGTGTGGACAAAGTTATGTCACTGCAATGCAAGAATCACGTGTATACGAGGTGACCCTTATAATCTTGCAGATGTCACTGTACACCTAACACACGCAGTAGGTGTCGTCTCCTCGAAGGAAAACGGGCCAAAAATGAAGGACTTTGTGAAACCACAGCATGTAGTTACTGTTGTGGTCCTAAGTCCAGAGATTGGTTTGATGCAGATCTCCATGCTACTCTATTCTGTGCAAGCTTCTTCATCTCCCAGTACCTACTCCAACCTACATCATTCTGAATGTGCTTAGTGTATTCATCTCTCGGTTTCCCTCTACGATTTTTACCCTCCATGCTGCCCTCTAATACTAAACTGGTGATACCTTGATGTCTCAAAACATGTCCTACCAACCGATTCCTCCTTCTGGTCAAGTTGTGCCACAAACTTCTCTTCTCCCCAATCCTATTCAATACTTCCTCATTAGTTATGTGATGTACCCATCTAATCTTCAGGATTCTTCTGTAGCACCACATTTAGAAAGCTTCTATTCTCCTCTTGTCTAAACTATATGTTGTCCATGTTTCACTTCCATACACTCCATACAAATTCTTTCAGAAAGGACTTCCTGACCCTTAGATCTATACTCGATGTTAACGAATTTTCTTCCTCAGAAACGCTTTTCTTACCATTGCCAGTCGACGTCTTATATTATCCCTTCTTCGGTTATCAGTAATTCTACTTATTCTGCTCCCCAAATAGCAAAACTCATCTACTGCATTAAGTGTCTCATTTCCTAATATAATTCCCTCAGCATCACCTGCTTTAATTCTACTACATTCCATTATCCTCAATTTGCTTTTGTTCATATGTATATGATCAAAAGTATCCGGACACCTGGATGAAAATGACTTACAAGTTCGTGGTGCCCTCCAATGGTAATGCTGGAATTCAATATGGTGTTGGCGCACCCTTAGCCTGTATGACAGCGTTCACTATCGCAGGCATACGTTCAGTCAGGTACTGGAAGGTTTCTTGGAGAATGCCAACCCATTCTTCACGGAGTAATGCGTTTGGGAGAGGTATCGACGTTCCAAAACATCACAAAGGTATTCTATAGGATTCAGGTCAGGACTCTGTGCAGGCCAGTCCATTACAGGGATGTTATTGTCGTGTAACCACTACGCCACAGGCCGTGCATTATGAACAGGTGCTCGATCTTGTTGAAAGATGCACTCGCCATTCCCGAATTGCTCTTCGACAGTGGGAAGCAAGAAGGTGCTTAAAACATCAATGTAGGCCTGTGCTGTGATAGTGCCACGCAAAACAACAAGAGGTGCAAGCCCCCTCCAATAAAAACACGACCACACTGTAACACTACCGCCTCCGAATTTTACTGTTGGCACGACGCACGCTGGTAGATGACTTTCACCGAGCTTTCGTCATACCCATACCCTGCCATCAGATCGCCACATTGTATACCGTAATCCGTCACTCCACACAAGGTTTTTCCACTGTTCAATCGCCAATGTTTACGCTCCTTACACCAAGCGAGGCGTCGTTTGGCATTTACCGGCGTGGTGTGTGGCTTATTAGCAGCTGGTCGACCATGAAATCCAAGTTTTCTCACCTCCCGCCTAGCTGTCATAGTACTTGCAGCGGATCCTGATGCGGTCTGGAATTTCTGGGTGATGGTCTGGATAGATGTCTGCCTATTACACATTACGACCCTCTTCAACTGTCGGCGGTCTCTGTCAGCCAACAAGCGAGGTCGGCCTGTACGCTTTTGTGCTGCACGTGTCCCTTCACGTTTCCACTTCACTATCACATCGTAAACAGCGGACCCAGGGATGTTTAGGAGTGTGTAAATCTCGCGTACAGGCGTATGACACAAGTGACACCCAATTACTTCACCACCTTCGAAATCCGTGAGTTTTGCGGAGCGCCCCATTCTGCTCTCTCACGATGTCTGACTACTGGGGTCGCTGATATGGAGTACCTGGCAGTAGGTGGTAGCACAATGAACCTAATATGAAAAACGTATGTTTTTCGGGGTGTCCGGATACTTTTGATCACATAGTGTATACATATAACCGCATAAACATAAACTTAGTGCAGTTGAAATTCCTGCAGTATGTGGCGGAATAGTACCACATATGGGACAGTTCTGTGCATTCATGGCACCATACAGAATGAAATGTGTCTCGTCTGTCTAAAGAATATTCTACTGCCACGTGTCATTTTTACGTGTGCCAAAAAACGAAGAGCAAAGTCACAGCTTTGCAGCCTATCTTCGAGATTTCATTTTATACACATTCTGAGTCTTGTAGGAATACCAGTCGAAACTGCGCCGCAAAATCTCTTGAACTGTTGACAAGGGGAGAAAAAATTCCTGTGGCAAAGCTCTAACACTGGCTGCAGAATTTTAGGCAAGTGCTGCACGGTCGGCTGTAGCTACAGAAACTCCTTCAACAACTGTCATAGGAATGGGCCGCCACCCTTTCCTTGCTGCACCACCTAATTCACATGTTCCTTCAATGTTCTTCTGTAGCCGGTTTATTACCATGGGGCCTCTTCGCACTTGTTTCTGTCAGCAATATACCCGTAACACAGTGCTGCTATTGTTGCCGTTCTAATAAAACTACTTTACAAGGAGTGTAAGGTCTTTCTTGTTAATAGCCATTGCGTTTCATACGGAAAGCTTCAAATTCTTAACCCCTTATAACAACAGTCACTTCACAATAAATAATCATCACATTGTAAGTAGTCTGTTTATGTTTTCTTTATGTAAGTAGGCTGTTTATGTTTTCTTTATGTAAGTAGGCTGTTTAGGTTCTTATATTGGTAACGCCGCCGCCACGAAGCGCTCTCTGAATGAAAATCATTGGCTGTGCTGTGTGCAGTCTGTGGCTAGTTTGCATTGTTGTCTGCCATTGTAGTGTTGGGCAGCGGCAGCTGGATGTGAACAGCGCGTAGCGTTGCGCAGTTGGAGGTGAGCCGCCAGCAGTGGTGGATGGGAGGAGAAAGATGGCGGAGTTTGAAATTTGTAAAAATTGATGTCATGAACTGCTATATATATTATAACTATTAAGGTAAATACATTGTTTGTTCTCTATTAAAATCTTTCATTTGCTAACTATCCCTATCAGTAGTTAGTGACTTCCGTAGTGTGAATCTTTTATTTAGCTGGCAGTAGTGGCGCTCGCTGTATTGCAGTAGTTCGAGTAACGAAGATTTTTGGTGAGGTAAGTGATTTCTGAAAGGTACAGGTTAATGTTAGTCAGGGCCATTCCTTTGTAGGGATTTTTGAAAGTCAGATTGCGTTGCGCTAAAAAATATTGTGTGTCAGTTTAAGCACAGTCTTGTATAAATTGTTCTAAGGGGACGTTTCAACATGTCGTCAAGCGACAAACAGCATACTGACGTCAAAACAGGAAACCTTTCAAATTCCTACTGCTTGCAGCGCTATATTTTCACCTGGTGGCAGAAAGTGGAGCTATTATTTTTCCAGTATACTCAAGCGTGCACCGATTAATGGACATACTTACGTTGTTTCACCGTCCTACGATGTATACCACCCGCACTGCAGCTCTCGGAACACCGTCAGTTTGATTACAACCACCCAGATTAACTGATGAGGATCGTTTACAATGATGTCATCTGTCATGCTTTTGGCAGAACAGTTCCACAGCTGCAAGCACGAGTTTTGTCTTGTTACAAATGTGCCCTCCACTATCTCTGGTTGCAACTTACGCGAGTTGATGTTTACAAGATGTATAATAAAGGCCGCAACAGTGACTGACTGGAAAATGAGACCTTATTTTACGTCGAACGCGGCCGTAATGCATTTGACTGTACTGTACTGTGAGTTGTGATGGGCGGCGGCTGTAGTAGTGGTGTACACACTCGCTTTCTGTAGCGAGATTCCGCAACATGTAAAAGATTATTGGTTCACAACTTGCTGGAAGTGTGCACGACCTTAATGTTCACTTGTCACATAAGTTTGCCTACTCGTCGGCAAAATGACGTGTTATAGTCTCGTGGTTTTATTAACTGTAGCTTTGTTAAAAGTTTAATCCACCTTTACCTACCTAAAGAGTCGGGAGTAAGTGTAAGTAAGATTCGTGACCTTGCTACAGTCTCGATGTGCTACAGACGGGTAAAAATGGTTCAAATGGCTCTGAGCACTATGGGACTTAACATCTACGGTCATTAGTCCCCTAGAACTTAGAACTACTTAAACATAACTAACCTAAGGACAGCACACAACACCCAGCCATCACGAGGCAGAGAAAATCCCTGACCCCGCCGGGAATCGAACCCGGGAACCCGGGCGTGGGAAGCGAGAACGCTACCGCACGACCACGAGATGCGGGCAGACGGATAAACTATTCGCGTGTATAGCCTTACAAAATGCGACATTTTAGTTCTATTTGATGATCACGTTTAACAAAATGTTACTGTCTCAAAAATTACAGCAGCGAAAAATGGTGACCGTTGTCTGAAATTTGATCACAGTACTGCAGAAATTATTGTGTTTTCAGAAGCGTCGAGCAGATAATAATGTGGCATTCGTTAAAGTATTTTTCACTATCACTTCACTGCTTCCCTAAGTTATCTTCCCGATCGTTTTGTGTCATCTATTAAACAACAGTGCCAGCAATCACGTCTGAGATGAGAACCGGCACAGCCTTACAATAAGGAAATCCTTCTGTGAAAACACTAAACAAAACAAGAAAACAGTCGACAGTTCTGAAGGGACAAATATGCACTGATCAACCCGAACATGGTTACCACCAACCTACCATCGATTTAAACTCGTCCAGGCGGTACCAGCGACACCTGGCGAGGAATGATTGCGAGTCAGACACGGGCAGGTGCATATAGTACAGGGTGTTTCAAAAATGACCGGTGTATTTGAAACGGCAATAAAAACTAAACGAGCAGCGATAGAAATACACCGTTTGTTGCAATATGCTTGGGACAACAGTACATTTTCAGGCGGACAAACTTTCGAAATTACAGTAGTTGCAATTTTCAACAACAGATGGCGCTGCAAGTGGTGTGAAAGATATAGAAGACAACGCAGTCTGTGGGTGCGCCATTCTGTACGTCGTCTTTCTGCTGTAAGCGTGTGCTACTCACAACGTGCAAGTGTGCTGTAGACAACATGGTTTATTACTTAGAACAGAGGATTTTTCTGGTGTTGGAATTCCACCGCCTAGAACACAGTGTTGTTGCAACAAGACGAAGTTTTCAACGGAGGTTTAATGTAACCAAAGGACCGAAAAGCGATACAATAAAGGATCTGTTTGAAAAATTTCAACGGACTGGGAACGTGACGGATGAACGTGCTGGAAAGGTAGGGCGACCGCGTACGGCAACCACAGAGGGCAACGCGCAGCTAGTGCAGAAGGTGATCCGACAGCGGCCTCGCGTTTCCGTTCGCCGTGTTGCAGCTGCGGTCCAAATGACGCCAACGTCCACGTATCGTCTCGTGCGCCAGAGTTTACACCTCTATCCGTACAAAATTCAAACGCGGCAACCCCTCAGCGCTGCTACCATTGCTGCACGAGAGACATTCGCTAACGATATAGTGCACAGGGTTGATGACGGCGATATGCATGTGAGCAGCATTCGGTTTACTGACGAAGCTTATTTTTACCTGGACGGCTTCGTCAATAAACAGAACTGGTGCATATGGGGAACCGAAAAGCCCCATGTTGCAGTCCCATCGTCCCTGCATCCTCAAAAAGTACTGGTTTGGGCCGCCATTTCTTCCAAAGGAATCATTGGCCCATTTTTCAGATCCGAAACGATTACTGCATCTCGCTATCTGGACATTCTTCGTGAATTTGTGGCGGTACAAATTACCTTAGACGACACTGCGAACACCTCGTGGTTTATGCAAGATGGTGCCCGGCCACATCGCACGGCCGACGTCTTTAATGTCCTGAATGAATATTTCGATGATCGTGTGATTGCTTTGGGCTATCCGAAACATACAGGAGGCGGCGTGGATTGGCCTCCCTATTCGCCAGACATGAACCCCTGTGACTTCTTTCTGTGGGGACACTTGAAAGACCAGGTGTACCGCCAGAATCCAGAAACAATTGAACAGCTGAAGCAGTACATCTCATCTCCATGTGAAGCCATTCCGCCAGACACGTTGTCAAAGGTTTCGGGTAATTTCATTCAGAGACTACGCCATATTATTGCTACGCATGGTGGATATGTGGAAAATATCGTACTATAGAGTTTCCCAGTCCGCAGCGCCATCTGTTGTTGAAAATTGTACCTACTGTAATTTCGAAAGTTTGTCTGCCTGAAAATGTACTGTTGTCCCAAGCATATTGCAACAAACGGTGTATTTCTATCGCTGCTCGTTTAGTTTTTATTGCCGTTTCAAATATACCGGTCATTTTTGAAACACCCTGTAGTATCAGTTAGGATGCTGTCCGTGTGTAGAGTAGAGAAGGCGCTATTTATTTCCGTTATTGAAGCTATCAGTTGCTCAAAAAGAAGTACATTATTCAGCAACAAAAATCTTTGATCATTTGCCCAACAACATAAAGTGTCTGGTAGGTAGCAGATCAATTTTAAATCTAGCTTAAAATCATTTCTTTTCGACAACTCCTTCTACTCCATGGACGAGTTTCTTTTTCAGAAACGGTAAAAAAATGTACCTCTAAATGTAGTTGCATGTGTAGAACTAAAAATTTCAGTAATATTTGTATTAGCACTATTCATGTGTATATACATATCTTGTTCCACATCATACCGATAAAGTAATCAGGAAAATGATCTACGGAACATGACACAACTAAAACTAAAGTAAAACCGTCTGTGTTTGACCGAGGGCAGATTTGACGGCCCGGAAGCTCGCCACGAGCGTTTCGGAAACTGCACGACTTGTCGGGTGTTCGAGGAGGGTGTAACCTCCCCCTCACTTATCGACCTTAATGACAGTGAAAAATTAAACCGCATGTACCTAATGGAAATTTGGGAAAAGCAATCGTCACCGAGGTTAATTTGTCGGTAAAGAGGGAGGAAAGGGTTACATCTAAATGAAAGGAAAAATGCTAATGAAACTGGTGGAAATTAATTTTCAAATAGGGGTAAAGTTAATCAAGAAAGTAAATGTGCGGCCGTTACGTTAACAATCAACTAGCGGTAATTAGATATTTGAGATTTGGGGAACATTACGGTCGCCAGTCCTAAGGACAATTACTATAGTAACTGAAAAAGAAAGATTATTACACATATAATTAGCACTAGAAGCGTGGCAACTGAAGGTTGACACGTGTAGTGTGAAAACTGAAAGTTTGTCAGAACTAATAAATTTCGCTACACTCTGACTTAATTTAGCAAAAGAATTAATAAAACCGGAAAATCGAAAGTTAATTTAGTGACTGAAGTTAATAGTGAGCTTTCTTTCTGAAGCACATCGAAATTCAGTAAAATACGGTTAGTCTTGGACTACCTCAACAATCATTTCTAAAGCTACTTGAATCTACGCAATTTAGAAAGAAGAGATTTAACTTTGAACTTGAATTAAACGATTGTGAACAATTAACAATGGTAAAATTTAGTACGCACCAAGCTGAGCTGCAGTCACAGGTAAGCTAAAATATGGTAACAAAACTCGCACTTTTAATTTGTGCTTGTGTAACCTAAATATCGTAGCCAGCTATGAATACCTTAACTGAACTTTGAAATTAAAGCAGTGAAATGCTATATTATTACTTTAATGCTGGCGTTTGAATTTCAACGACACTCGGGTTCATTTCGGAAAAGGAAGGGACCCTGCTTGGCAATGCAATTGGGACAATGAGCAACAAAGGTTCATGCTAAGTTGCTGTAATTATAGTTACGAAAATGGTACAGTTTGAAAAGCTGAGGTCTACCACACAGTTCTAAAACTTTACGTGCTTCCAGTCTTCCTTGTTGGTTGATTGAAGGTTTGAAGCCGTCGATCGAGGAGGTGGCGACAGTCACTCATTGTCGGCCGTCGCTGTTGCAGAAGCTGGATGTTGGCGCGCCTTCTTCTCGACACGGTCACCAGGCGAAACGGGCTCTTGATGTGCGCCAGCTAATGCTTCCCGTCCGCGACACCGTGTCAGAAACAATCATCGCAAGTCGAGCGCAATTACATGCTGCCAAACCCCGAAAGCGCGGCAACTCGCGGGAGCTTTACACAACACCCCTGCTCCACTCGCTACTCCAGCCAGACTCCCTCTGCTCTGCCCGCGCTCCACGCGGCAGAGTTAACACTACCAAAGATCCTAAACACTTTCGTGCTCCACACGACCTATCGATGTAATCGTTCGATAGCAGTTTTCCCTAGGCAAGACCCAGCGTAAAAATACAAATAATATTTACGAAACAAACCAATTATACATCGACATAAATGCATAAATATATATATATACAAATAGTAAAACAATTACAATATGCGAAGACACAGAAATGTTATATATTCAGGTAACAAAAATAAGGAAAACAAATTATAGTACAATAGATGGAAATAGGAGGATATGCATTTCCGGCGTTACAAGGACTCTGGTGAGTGTCTTCAGCATGTGGCGAAACCAGAGTGAAACCATGTCCAGACGTTGTGGAGCTGGGCGGTCACCCCTAATTACTGATCTCTGACGTCGTAAGCTGAGCATACTGGTAAAACAGGACAGACGGTGAACTCTGGTGGAACTAACGTCAGACTTTAAAGCTGGGAAAAGTAAAAGTGAGTCTGAACTCACAGGGCACCGAACACTTCCTAACAATGGGCCTCCACAGCCGACGACTCATGCATGTACCAGTGTTAACTCCACGACTGAAATAGGCACGTGACCGTCAGCACTGTCCTTTGGCGCAGTAGCAAAGCTATGCACGGTCTGATGAATCCCGATATCTTCTTCATTATCTCGTTTTCCAGGGGAACAGCTCCTTGACACCTGTACTGCGGAACGGAGACAAGCTTGTGGCGGCTCCATTTTGCTCTGGGAACATTCACGTAGACATCAATGGATCGAAGGCATCATAATGGCCAAGTAGTATTGAACACTGGTAGCAGTCCACGTACACCTCTTCATGACGATCATGTTTCCAGACGGCACTGGCTTTTTTCAGCGAGATAATGCGCTATGTCACAAGGGCAGGAGAGTGATGGAGTGGCTTGAGGAACACAGTGGCGAGTTTCAGTTGATGTGCTGGACCCCCGATCTTGTCAAATCTGAACCCGACCGATCTTGGACGAAATTCATCGTGGCTTCAAAGCTCATCGCCCAAAGATGGACGTACCGGCTATTAGGTAGGTGATCATAATGTTCTGGCAGATCAGTGTAAAGACTTTGTGTCCTGATTCAAAAGTCATCGGCTGAATCTGGCATGAGATTTTGCCCATTTATTTTATCATCATGAAGGTGTCAATCAATATAATACACACAGTTTGCTTCAGTGCCCGGTGTCAATTTGGGTTGGAATCTCTAGAAATTGTTAAGAAAAGGTGAGAAAACAATTGCTGAAAATGATTATCCAAATTTAAATTACACCAGAAATGTACTAATCTACAGGAAAGGAGAAATTCCTGGTTCTAATGCATACATGAATAAAAGGTAACGAAATAATAATTGTTTTGGTAATTCTAAAAACAATGTTAGTATTTTATATTATTTATACTTATAAAATGTATTTGTATTAACTTATTTAACAATAGCTGAAGAGCAGCTTGTACTGCGGTCAGTACACCCGCACCCGTGTGGGAATGAAACAACAGTAAAGTTAAAATGGAAAATGTAGTTTTGTGTGTGTGTGTGTGTGTGTGTGTGTGTGTGTGTGTGTGTGGTGGCGGGGAGGGGGGATGGCATGAATGAGTAATGGTAGAGGAGGTTGTTGGTTTATAGCAAAAATCTAAATTTATGTTTCCTTTATAGCGGGGAGAGAGACCGACATTGGTGATGCTAATAACGATTGGTTTTGCTACTTACTTGTATTTTAATTTTCGTATTTCTTCTTCCCTACCCCCATGAACCATGGACATTGCCATTGGTGGGGAGGCTTGCGTGCCTCAGCGATACAGATGGCCGTACCGTAGGTGCAACCACAATGGAGGGGTATCTGTTGAGAGGCCAGACAAACGTGTGGTTCCTGAAGAGGGGCAGCAGCCTTTTCAGTAGTTGCAGGGGCAACAGTCTGGATGATTGAATGATCTGGCCTTGTAACACTAACCAAAACGGCCTTGCTGTGCTGGTACTGCGAACGACTGAAAGCAAGGGGAAACTACAGCCGTAATTTTTGTATGGATGTATGGTTGTATGGTTAAATGATGATGGCGTCCTCTTGGGTAAAATATTCCGGAGGTAAAATAGTCCCCCATTCGGATCTCCGGGCGGGGACTACTCAGGAGGACGTCGTTATCAGGAGAAAGAAAACTGGCGTTCTACGGAACGGAGCGTGGAATGTCAGATCCCTTAATCAAGCAGGTAGGTTAGAAAATTTAAAAAGGGAAATGCATAGGTTGAAGTTAGATATAGTGGGAATTAGTGAAGTTCGGTGGCAGGAGGAACAAGACTTTTGGTCAGGTGAATACAGGGTTATAAATACAAAATCAAATACGGGTAATGCAGGAGTAGGTTTAATAATGAATAAAAAATAGGAGTGCGGGTAAGCTACTACCAACAGCATAGTGAACGCATTATTGTGGCCAAGATAGACACGAAGCCCATGCCTACTACAGTAGTACAAGTTTATATGCCAACTAGCTCTGCAGATGATGAAGAAATTTATGAAATGTATGATGAGATAAAAGAAATTATTCAGGTAGTGAAGGGAGACGAAAATGTAATAGTCATGGGTGACTGGAATTCGAGAGTAGGAAAAGGGAGAGAAGGAAACATGGTGGGTGAATATGGATTGGGGGAGAGATATGAAAGAGGAAGCCGTCTAGTAGAATTATGCACAGAGCATAATTTAATCATAGCTAACACTTGGTTCAAGAATCATAAAAGAAGGTTGTATACATGGAAGAATCCTGGAGATACTAGAAGGTATCAGATAGATTATATAATGGTAAGACAGAGATTTAGGAACCTGGTTTTAAAATGTAAAACATTTCCTGGGGCAGATGTGGACTCTGACCACAATCTATTGGTTATGAACTGTAGATTAAAACTGAAGAAACTGCAAAAACGTGGGAATTTAAGGAGATGGGACCTGGATAAACTGACTAAACCAGAGGTCATACAGAGTTTCAGGGAGAGCATAAGGGAACAATTGACAGGAATGGGGGAAATAAATACAGTAGAAGAGGAATGGGTAGCTCTGAGGGATGAAGTAGTGAAGGCAGCAGAGGATCAAGTAGGTAAAAAGACGAGGGCTAGTAGAAACCCTTGGGTGTCAGAATAAATATTGAATTTAATTGATGAAAGGAGAAAATATAAAAACGCAGTAAATAAGCAGGCAAAAGGGAATACAAACGTCTCAAAAATGAGATCGACAGGAAGTGTAAAATGGCTAAGCAGGGATGGCTAGAGGACAAATGTAAGGATGTAGAGGCTTATCTCACTACGGGTAAGATAGATACTGCCAACAGGAAAATTAAAGAGAACTTTGGAGAAAAGAGAGCCACTTGTATGAATATCAAGAGCTCAGATGGAAACCCAGTTCTAAGCAAAGAAGAGAAAGCAGAAAGGTGGAAGGAGTATATAGAGGGTCTATACAAGGGCGATGTACTTGAGGACAATATTTTGGAAATGGAAGAGGATGTAGATGAAGATGAAATGGGAGATACGATACTGCGTGAAGAGTTTGACAGAGCACTGAAAGACCTGAGTGGAAACAAGGCCCCGGGAGTAGACAACATTCCATTGGAACTACTGACGGCCTTGGGAGAGCCAGTCCTCACAAAACTCTACCATCTGGTGAGCAAGATGCATGAAACAGGCGAAATACCCTCAGACTTCAAGAAGAATATAATAATTCCAATCACAAAGAAAGCAGGTGTTGACAGGTGTGAAAATTACCGAACTGTCAGTTTAATAAGTCACAGCTGCAAAATACTAACTCGAATGCTTTACAGGCGAATGGAAAAACTGGTAGATGCCGTCCTCGGGGAAGATCAGTTTGGATTCCGCAGAAATGTTGGAACACGTGAGGCAATACTGACCTTACGACTTATCTAAGAAAATAGATTAATTAAAGGCAAACCTACATTTCTAGCATTTGTAGACTTAGAGAAAGCTTTTGACAATGTTGTCCTGAATACTCTCTTTGAAATTGTAAAGGTGGCAGGGATTAAAATAGAGGGAGCGAAAGGCTATTTACAATTTGTACAGAAACCAGATGGCAGTTATAAGAGTCGAGGGGCATGAAAGGGAAGCAGTGGTCGGGAAGGGAGTGAGACAAGTTTGTAGCCTCTCCCCGATGTTATTCAATCTGTGTATTGAGCAAGCAGTATAGGAAACAAAAGAAAAATTCGGAGTAGGTATTAAAGTCCACGGAGAAGAAATAAATACTTTGAGGTTCGCCGATGACATTGTAATTCTGTCAGAGACAGCAAAGGACTTGGAGGATCAGTTGAACGGAATGGACAGTGTCTTGAAAGGAGGATATAAGATGAACATCAACAAAAGCAAAACGAGGATAATGGAATGTAGTCGAATTAAGTCGGGTGATGTTGAGGGTATTAGATTAGGAAATGAGACACTTAAAGTAGTAAAGGAGTTTTGCTATTTGGGGAGCAAAATAACTGATGATGGTCGAAGTAGAGAGGATATAAAATGTAGACTGGCAATGGCAAGGAAAGCGTTTATGAAGAAGAGAAATTTGTTAACATCGAGTACAGATTTAAGTGTCAGGAAGTCGTTTATGAAAGTATTTGTATTTAGTGTAGCCATGTATGGAAGTGAAATATGGACGATAAATAGCTTGGACAAGAAGAGAATAGAAGCTTTCGAAATGTGGTGCTACAGAAGAATGCTGAAGATTAGATGGGTAGATCACATAACTAATGAGGAGGTACTGAATAGAATTGGGGAGAAGAGGAGTTTGTGGCACAACTTGACAAGAAGAAGGGACCGGTTGGTAGGACATGTTCTGAGACATCAAGGGATCACAAATTTAGCATTGGAGGGCAGCGTGGAGGGTAAAAACGGTAGAGGGAGACCAAGAGATGAATACACTAAGCAGATTCAGAAGGATGTAGGTTGTAGTAAGTACTGGGAGATGAAGAAGCTTGCACAGGATAGAGTAGCATGGAGAGCTGCATCAAACCAGTCTCAGGACTGAAGACAACAGCAACAACAATAACATTTCTTCTTCAGCCAAGAACCGGTGTAATTGGTGAAGTAATTAAATGTTGAAGGGTGTGTGTGTGTGTGTGTGTGTGTGTGTGTGTGTGTGTAGTAAATTTTATTAGCAGTGATTCTGGTTTGTTTCATGTCTGGAATCGCGTTCTTAAGGTTTGAATTGCTTAGACATGCGCGTGTGCAGCCTCGGCAGAGATGCTGCGCTGTGCAGAGGTGTGTTATTGGTGATCTTTGATATACGAATATGCGCCAGACTTATCTGTTCATCGAGGGGAGAGGAGAGGACAGTTGTTGAGCTTTGGTGTTAGACGTGAACACTAAGCTTTGGTTTTGTCGCAGTAAGCAGCGAACAATGGAGATTTTTGGGATACATTTTATCGATTAATGGAATATTTATTATGTCGAGAAAAAAGTTACCTTGTATAGTGGTACGATTACACTCTTTGTAAAGAATGGATTACAAGTAATTATTGTTTTATTTGCGGCAGCATTCTTGGTTTATCAGACATCCAGATCAGGAATCTTTTTTTTTCTTTTCATTTTTTGTTACGATTTATCGATCATTGTGAGAGAAAAAAATTAATTTTGGAATTTTGTTTAGGGAAAGATTACACATGTGAGGTTTGATTTTTGTAATTTGATTTCAGAGAAAGCTTAACTATTCGGCGATGAAAACCAAGACCCACTAGGGAAAGGCCTGGAGCCTTTGAGAATGGCTTATGGCTGAAACGCATAGTGCAGCATAAAATTAATAAATCCAGTGGTCAAGACTAGTATCAGATTTTGAGTGTATCTTATAACAATATACTTTAAAGACTTTAGATTCTACATAAGTCAAATTATCAATTGTACATTTTTTGTCCAATTTATAAAACAAATAGGAAAAAGAGTAAGTTACAAATAATACTCGTGCTCGTCTTCCAGAGTGCTTCGAATAAGACATAGTCGAGGTTCTTGCTAAAATACAGCGCACGTTGCGAACGAATGTAATTTGAACGGATGAATCATACTTGAGTGTAGATGCAACTGTAGGGTACATAGTTGGAATAGACATCAAGCTTTCGGACCATTCCGTCTATTGCCCAGATCCTGCCTCATACGGTTAAACCATTTTTCCACATATGAAGATGCTGGTGACTTGCGCACATTTTACACGTCTGAGGATCTCCTGCAAATGTTCAGCTATCAGACAACCTGAAAAAAACTTGTTTAATTAGAGCCACCGAAGGATGAGGAAATACCGTGAAAGCAATGGTATACTTATTCTCAAATATTAAAATAAATGGGGTGCGTTGTATTCCCTCGTTCTTGTTTCAATCGCAGTCAACTTTATTACCCCTACAGCTCTGTTGAGTTTGGTCATTGAACTGTGAGTGAAAGTTGAACACTGAATTAGCGAACGACTTGTGATCGTAAATGCCATTGTATTTCAAAAGCGGGGCCCGTCGCAGACGTGTACCTTAGTCACGGCCGACTTCTGCGGTTTATGTAGTCTGTCAGCGGCATGAAATACCGACACTAAACGCAGCGACTGGTTGAAAGCGGCTTCGACTGCACTACGGGCAAACTTTTCTCGTGCTGTCGTCATACGTCTGCTGCCACCTCGTTCGGGGAAGGATAGACGTACGTGTAACTAGGTACAGTGAGGGAAGTAAATCTCTTTTCGACAAGTCTCAGGAGAAACTGCTACGTGCGAGTCATTGGTCAAGTAAATGTAGCATTTCGTCACTTCCTTTTCCAGCAGAAGTATGTCACGTACAGTGTTACGTACCTTTTCAATAAAGTACGTTATTGTTGCCGTCTTCAATCCTGATACTGGTCTGACGTAGTTCTCAATGCCAGTCTCTCCTGAACAAGCCTCTTCGGCTCTGCAGCGTATGGGGGTTGCACAAAAATGTGGGAATACCGCTAGAAATGCATGCTTGAACGTACAGGGTGTTTCAAAAATGACCGGTATATTTGAAACGGCAATAAAAACTAAACGAGCAGCGATAGAAATACACCGTTTGTTGCAATATGCTTGGGACAACAGTACATTTTCAGGCGGACAAACTTTCGAAATTACAGTAGTTACAATTTTCAACAACAGATGGCGCTGCAAGTGATGTGAAAGATCTAGAAGACAACGCAGTCTGTGGGTGCGCCATTCTGTACGTCGTCTTTCTGCTGTAAGCGTGTGCTGTTCACAACGTGCAAGTGTGCTGTGGACAACATGGTTTATTCCTTAGAACAGAGGATTTTTCTGGTGTTGGAATTCCACCACCTATAACACAGTGTTGTTGCAACAAGACGAAGTTTTCAACGGAGGTTTAATGTAACCAAAGGACCGAAAAGCGATACAATAAAGGAGCTGTTTGAAAAATTTCAACGGACTGGGAACGTGACGGATGAACGTGCTGGAAAGGTAGGGCGACCGCGTACGGCAACCACAGAGGGCAACGCGCAGCTAGTGCAGAAGGTGATCCGACAGCGGCCTCGCGTTTCCGTTCGCCGTGTTGCAGCTGCGGTCCAAATGACGCCAACGTCCACGTATCGTCTCATGCGCCAGAGTTTACACCTCTATCCGTACAAAATTCAAACGCGGCAACCCCTCAGCACCGCTACCATTGCTGCACGAGAGACATTCGCTAACGATATAGTGCACAGGATTGATGACGGCGATATGCATGTGGGCAGCATTTGGTTTACTGACGAAGCTTATTTTTACCTGGACGGCTTCGTCAATAAACAGAACTGGCGCATATGGGGAACCGAAAAGCCCCATGTTGCAGTCCCATCGTCCCTGCATCCTCAAAAAGTACTGGTCTGGGCCGCCATTTCTTCCAAAGGAATCATTGGCCCATTTTTCAGATCCGAAACGATTACTGCATCACGCTATCTGGACATTCTTCGTGAATTTGTGGCGGTACAAACTGCCTTAGACGACACTGCGAACACCTCGTGGTTTATGCAAGATGGTGCCCGGCCACATCGCACGGCCGACGTCTTTAATTTCCTGAATGAATATCTCGATGATCGTGTGATTGCTTTGGGCTATCCGAAACATACAGGAGGCGGCGTGGATTGGCCTCCCTATTCGCCAGACATGAACCCCTGTGACTTCTTTCTGTGGGGACACTTGAAAGACCAGGTGTACCGCCAGAATCCAGAAACAATTGAACAGCTGAAGCAGTACATCTCATCTGCATGTGAAGCCATTCCGCCAGACACGTTGTCAAAGGTTTCGGGTAATTTCATTCAGAGACTACGCCATATTATTGCTACGCATGGTGGATATGTGGAAAATATCGTACTATAGAGTTTCCCAGACCGCAGCGCCATCTGTTGTTGAAAATTTCGAAAGTTTGTCTGCCTGAAAATGTACTGTTGTCCCAAGCATATTGCAACAAACGGTGCATTTCTATCGCTGCTCGTTTAGTTTTTATTGCCGTTTCAAATATACCGGTCATTTTTGAAACACCCTGTAAATGCAGATGCTAGCCGAGCCTGCACGTTGTACTGTTGTGTTTGGCAACTAGTGACACCTGTGCAATGTTCACAATGACAGTTGCTACCAGAAAAGTGTTCCGTGTAGTTGGAAGTGCATTATATCGGAGTTAAGACAATTCGAACTTGGGGAAGTGGTTGGTGCTCCTATGGTGGATGTTTCCGTAACCATGGTAGCCTAAATGTCTGGTTTTTCAAGAGGCACCGTATCAGAGATTTATAGAGATTTATAGAGAAACCAGAAAAACGTCATCCTCTAAGTTGCAACGCTGATGAAAGTGTTTGTTGAGTGGTCGAGACAGCCGGTCACAAAAGTTGACAGTGACGAAAAATAAGAGAGCTACAGCTGCAAAAGTCACTGCACAATTGAATGTCGCATTCGCGGCCACTGTCAACACCAAAACGACACAAAGGGAGCTTCAGAGTCAGGGAATCCAAAACCACTCTTCAGAATGCATTTTCCAGTATCAGGAAAAAGCGATGCCCAAGCCCTAAAATCTCGACTATGGAGCAATGGAAGAATGTCATTTGGTCAGATGAGTCTTGCTTCTCACTGTTTTTAACTTCCGGCTGAGTGTACGTCCCAAGAGTGAAAAATGGTGGGGATTCGGTGATGAAATTGTGGCAGAACCAGTTTACAGTATTTCGTGACTTTAATTACTTATAAATGATATTTCAGGTAGATCACAAAAAAGAACATAAAACCAGTTACCTATTATCAGCGTAACAATTCGTTTGATCTCAAAAATGATTGTCCCGGTTAATGACCTTTGCTAAAAAAAATCTGCACTTGACGTTGTGCAGAAATGTTGTCTGTAAAGTCGTGTGAGTGGCACTAAATTGCATATCATTTATCAGATTTTACACAACTGTTACTTAAGATGGAAGCACTTTTTTGTAGCAAAAGGAACATTTAGTCACGAAATTTTACCCGCGCACAACACTGACGTATGTCTCCTATTAAAATATTTCATATAAATCGTCCGAAATAATTAGGCTTCATACGTCAGAAAATAAGAAACTGATATTACGTAACGTGCTGTGAGCACTATTTTTAAAGATTCAATCTGAGTTAAATTCTGTCTTTTAAAGTGGATTCGGGACCACCGGTGCACGTTTATTTCCATTCATTAATATCAAACAACATTTATGTTTGTTAAAATTCTCGATTCAAAACTTCCGCGGAGATATTTTTGCTAAGGTGGCGGCAGACAGATGATAGTCAATTTGTCTATTGTTATTCTCGATTCTTTTTATATGAAGTTAATATATTCAGATAAAAGTCTTTTAGTCTTTTGTTCTCTATTCTTTAGCATTTAAAATTATTCTCAATGAAAAATGTTTCATATTTTTTATACCAGATACTAGTAAACTGCGCTGTAACTTACTAGCGCTAATGGTTGCGCTCCTAATTGCGGAGCTGAAAATTAACACTTAAAACATTAATTATATTGGATTACAATTGAAATAAATACAAATCCACGTCTAGACAATAGCGACTCTATTTTTTAAATAATAATTAATAATATAATTACAGGTTTTCTCTTTACAGACCACACACGTCTCACGTCCGAACAACTGAACCACAATTATGACAGATAACAAAAAAAAATGTAATTGTCGTTGTCTATGGATGTAGTTCTCTGATAACAGTTTTATTTCACACAGAAATTAAATTATTACAGAAATAATGAAATAATTATCGTCATTTTTTACACGGTACAGTCTTCTTTATACTTAGTATCGATAATATTTGTTGAAGTTTATGCACTTAGTTCATTCTAACATCTTGTAGCTAGATCATAGAGTCGTGGATATTACAAAATGGACAGCCATATCTTGGTATTTCATGGGCCACAAGGGTACTTTGCAACGTCGCATCACTGCGAAGGACTGTGTATCCACTTTTGGCTGAACAAAAAAACAAACATCTTCCGGTCAGGCCCTCAAGGCACAATGGAACCGACCGGCCACCGTGTCATCCTCAGCCCTCGAGCGTCACTGGATGCAGATACGGAGGAGCACGTGGTCAGCACACCGCTCTCCCTGCCGTTGTCAGTTTCCGTGTTCGCTGCTGCTACTTCTCGGTCAAGTAGCTCCTCAACTCGCTTCACAAAGGCTGAGTGCACCCGTTTGCCAACAGCACTCCGCAGACCCAGACGGTGATCCATCCAAATGCTGGCCAAGCTAGCTGGTGATCTGATTGGAACCGGTGTTATCATCACTGTGGCAAGACCGTTGGCATTTCGGACGATCAGGTCCGTCCTGTTGTACGATGTCTGTTTCCTAATGGTAATGCTGTCTTCCAAGACGGCAGGGCCCCTGTTCACACAGAGCTCAACGTTCAGGACTTGTTTTGTGAGAACGAGGATGAAGCGACGCATCTCCTCTGATCTCCAGAGTCACCTGATTTCATTATTGATAAGCCCCTGTGGTCTACTTTTGAGATCAGCGGTCGTGATTGCTATTCATCTCCGTCACTGTTAGCTGAACAAGCAGGAAGAAAGGCATAAGGTTACCTTGAAAACCATACAGAACCCAAATTTATTCACTCTAAGAACAATTGGAAACTGTTGTGGGTGCCAAAAAATGTTTAGATGTGTGTGAAATGTTATGGGACTTAACTGCTAAGGTCATCAGTCCCTAAGCTTACACACTACATAACGTAAATTATCCTAAGGACAAACACACACACCCATGCCCGAGGGAGGATTCGAACCTCCGCCGGGACCAGCCGCACAGTCCAAGACTGCAGCGCCTGAGACCGCTCGGCTAATCCCGCGCGGCAGGTGCCAACAGTTTTCCTGCACTGTACCAGCATGGTAATGTGTTGTGTTCGTGGTGTTCCCATATTTTCGTCCATCCCCTGTACATCCATGTAAAACTGCTTACTGCATTCAAGCCTTGGTCTCCCTCTTAAATTTTTTCCCTACTTCCTTCCAGTACCAAAATGTCAATTCCTTGTTGCTTCAATATGTCTCCCATAAAAATTTCTGTTTCCCCCATTCATATTTGCTATTCTATCTCCATGTAATCCACTGCATTCTTCTATAGCACCATTCTTCAAATACTTCGATTCTGCAGGCCGGTGTGGCCGAGCGGTTCTAGGCGCTTCAGTCTGGAACCGCGAGACCGCTACGGTCGCAGGTTCGAATCCTACCTCGAACATGGATGGGTGTGTGTGATGTCCTTAGGTTTATATACAGGGTGAGTCACCTAACGTTACCGCTGGATATATTTCGTAAACCACATCAAATACTGACGAACCGGTTCCACAGACCGAACGTGAGGAGAGGGGCTAGTGTAATTGTTTAATACAAACCATACAAAAATGCACGGAAGTATGTTTTTTAACACTAACCTACGTTTTTTTAAATGGAACCACGTTAGTTTTGTTAGCGCATCTGAACATATAAACAAATACGTAATCAGTGCCGTTTGTTGCATTGTAAAATGTTAATTACATCCGGAGATATTGTAACCTAAAGTTGACGCTTGAAACCTCCGACGTTCAGATCCGTGTTGTAACAAACACGGGCCACGGTCGGCGAGCAGCATCTGCAGGGACATGTTTACGATGACGACCGTGTTTACGAGTGTGGCTTTAGTACACTGTTGTGGTTTGCTCTAGCTGTCGCAGTGTCCGCATGTAGCGCTTGCTGCTATTGTTATTCTGCATTCGTCTCCGCACGCAGACCAACTGTAGTACACCGTGTTACCAGACGTCTGTGATAGTGTAGTGTTGTAGGAACTTTGACCATGGTGTATTCGAACTCGGAAAAGGCGGAGATGATACTCATCTATGGCGAGTGTCGACGAAATGCAGCTGAAGCCTGCAGTGTGTATGCAGAACGGTACCCGGACAGAGAGCATCCAACGTGCCGCACATTGCAAAACATCTGCCGCCAACTGTATGCAACAGGTATGGTCGTAGCACGCAAACGGGTCCGTAACAGGCCCGTCACAGGAGAACCGGGTGCAGTTGGTGTGTTAGCTGCTGTTGCCATGAACCCACACATGAGTACACGGGACATTGTGAGAGCCGGTGGACTGAGTCAAAGTAGTACCATGCGCATACTGCATCGTCACCGCTTTCACCCGTTTCATGTGTCGCTACATCAGCAATCACATGGTGATGACTTTAATCATCGAGTGCAATTCTGTCAATGGGCATTAACAGAGAATGCGTTGCAGTTCTACCTGTTTACCGATGAAGCGGATTTCACAAACTACGGGGGAGTGAATCTACGGAACATGCATTACTGGTCCGTGGACAGAAGAGACTGGAACAGCACATTACGTCCACATGCTAACACCTTTTTATTGGTCTTTTTCACTGACGCACATGTACATTACCATGAGGGGTGAGGTACACGTACACACGTGGTTTACGTTTTCAATTACGGAGTGGAATAGAGTGTGTCCCGACATGTCAGGGCAATAGATGTTCAATGTGGTGGCCATCATTTGCTGCACACAACTGCAATCTCTGGCGTAATGAATGTCGTATACGCCGCAGTACATGTGGTGTAATGTCGCCGCAGGCTGCCACTATACGTTGTTTCATATCCTCTGGGGTTATAGGCACATCACGGTACACATTCTCCTTATCGTACCCCACAGAAAGAAGTCCAGAGGTGAAAGATCAGGAGAACGGGCTGGCCAATTTATGCGTCCTCCACGTCCTATGAAACGCCAGTCGAACATCCTGTCAAGGGTCAGCCTAGTGTTAATTGCGGAATGTGCAGGTGCACCATCATGCTGATACCACATACGTCGACGCGTTTCCAGTGGCACATTTTCGAGCAACGTTGGCAGATCATTCTGTAGAAACGCGATGTATGTTGCAGCTGTTTGGGTCCCTGCAATGAAGTGAGGACCAATGAGGTGGTCGCCAATGATTCCGCACCATACATTTACAGTCCACGGTCGCTGTCGCTCTACCTGTCTGAGCCAGCGAGGATTGTCCACGGACCAGTAATGCATGTTCCGTAGATTAACTGCCCCGTGGTTTGTGAAACCCGCTTCATCGGTAAACAGGTAGAACTGCAACGCATTCTCTGTTAATGCCCATTGACAGAATTGCACTCCATGATTAAAGTCATTACCATGTAATTGCTGATGTAGCGACACATGAAACGGGTGAAAGCGGTGACGATGCAGTATGCGCATGACACTACTTTGACTCAGTCCACCGGCTCCTTGACAGGATGTTCGACGGGCGTTTCATAGGACGTGGAGGACGCATAAATTAGTCAGCCCGTTCTCCTGATCTTACATCTCTGGACTTCCTTCTGTGGGGTACGTTAAAGGAGAATGTGTACCGTCTTGTGTCTACAACCCCAGAGGATATGAAACAACGTATTGTGGCAGCCTGCGGCGACATTACACTCTTTTCCTAATCTAATTCTCTCAGCGTCGTCTGATTTAATTCAACTACATTCCATTGCTCTAAAACAACTTTTTTAAACTTGTAAATAACCTTTTTCCCCGTATTTTATCCCTGCTACCTCCAAAGCTTCAACTAGTGTAGTCCAGTTAACCGTGTCAAAAGTTTTCTCTCACTACAGAAATACTTTAAAGGAAGGTTTCCCTTTCTTCGCTCCATCTTCTAAAATAAGTCGAATAGTCAGTACGCCTCGTGTGTTCATATATTTTTCCGTAGTCCAAACTGATGTTCCCCAAAGTCACCCTCGGCTAGTTTTTACTTTCTTGTGGAAATAATTTGTACAGATAAAATGACACAATTTCAGAGACTTTATTGGTCTCATACAGATACGATTTCATGTATACAGACTGAAGCAGCGAGTGAAAATTTGCACCAAGGCCGGGAAGCGCACCAAGGTCTCGTGGTTAGTAGGCAAGTGCGTTAGCCGCTGAACCACCTTCGCACAGGGGCCCACGTCCGATACTGACGTGCTATTCAAACACATAGAGAGCCTCGGCAATTCTATCCTTGTGTAAGGGGGAACGTAAAGTAGACTGGGACGGCAGTGAGAAGGGAGACGTGCTGTTGCGAGAATTACTGTGCCAAGGTGGCATAGTGGCCAACGAACCTCTCTAATAAGCAGGAGACCGGGGTTCGATTCCTGGCCTCGGTACAAATTTTCACTTGCCGCTTCAACCTCTATACATGAAATAATTTGTGTCAATATTTTGCAACCACGATTTATTAAACTTTTGTTAGATAGTATTCACACTTGTCAGCACCTTGTAGCGTCGCAGCTATGATGCAACTGCAGATTTTTGCAGTAAGTGTGTTACATTATGGCAAGCTGTTTTGGGAGCCTGCAGTACTGTAGCGTTCGGTAGCGGGCGGCATGTGGCCTGCCGTATGCGTCACAGCCACACGTCTTGCGACGAGGTGCATTCAAGTTCTAAGGCCTCCAATTTTTTTTTCCAGACTGTAAGCAGATAGAAACACCGAATTGTTTTAAAATGAGGCCGCGTTCATTGCCAATACGTCCCAGAGATGGCAGCACCGTACGGCAGATGGAATTTTACCGCCAGCGGCGAGAATGAGAACTGTTTTAAATACTTAAAATGGCGACGTTTTCCTTACTTGAACAGCGTGCAATCATTCGTTTTCTGAATTTGCGTGGTGTGAAACAAATTGAAATTCATCGACAGTTGAAGGAGACATGTGGTGATGGAGTTATGGATGTGTCGAAAGTGCGTTCGTGGGTGCGACAGTTTAATGAAGGCAGAACATCGTGTGACAACAAACCGAAACAACCTCGGGCTCGCACAAGCCGGTCTGATGACACGATCGAGAAAGTGGAGAGAATTGTTTTGGGGGATCGCCGAATGACTGTTGAACAGATCGCCTCCAGAGTTGGCATTTCTGTGGGTTCTGTGCACACAATCCTGCATGACGACCTGAAAATGCGAAAAGTGTCATCCAGGTGGGTGCCACGAATGCTGACGGACGACCACACGGCTGCCCGTGTGGCATGTTGCCAAGCAATTTTGACGCGCAACGACAGCATGAATGGGACTTTCTTTTCGTCGGATGTGACAATGGATGAGACGTGGATGTCAGAAACAAAGCGCCAGTCAGCTCAATGGGAGCACACAGATTCACCGCCACCAAAAAAATTTCGGGTAACCGCCAGTGCTGAAAAAATGATGCTGTCCGTGTTCTGGGACAGCGAGGGCGTAATCCTTACCCATTGCGTTCCAAAGGGCACTACGGTAACAGGTGCATCCTACGAAAATGTTTTGAAGAACAAATTCCTTCCTGCACTGCAACAAAAACGTCCGGGAAGGGCTGCGCGTATGCTGTTTCACCAAGACAACGCACCCGCACATCGAGCTAACGTTACGCAACAGTTTCTTCGTGATAACAACTTTGAAGTGATTCCTCATGCTCCCTACTCACCTGACCTGGCTCCTAGTGACTTTTGGATTTTTCCAACAATGAAAGACACTCTCCGTGGCCGCACATTCACCAGCCGTCCTGCTATTGCCTTAGCGATTTTCCAGTGGTCAAAACAGACTCCTAAAGAAGCCTTCGCCGCTGCCATGGAATCATGGCGTCAGCGTTGTGAAAAATGTGTACGTCTGCAGGGCGATTACGTCGAGAATTAACGCCAGTTTTATCGATTTCGGGTGAGTAGTTAATTAGAAAAAAAATCGGAAGAACTTGAATGCACCTCGTAAAGCGGACCGTGAGAATGCTCACCGTGGCGCGTACTAAAATCACTTATTCACCTCACCTAACAAACTAAATAGTTAATTTAAATATTAGTTGTTTTATTCCAAATTTGGTACATGACCTTTTGTTATTCAGACGAGCATTGTGTCGAAATTTGATACCGCTACCTATAATAGTTTCAGAGATGTAAAAAACCTATTAAAAAGTACTTAACCAACACTTAAGAAAATAAATTCAGATAGTAATAATAACAGTTTATATTTCTTTTGTTATTTCAAAACAGTAGTAGCATTCTTAGTGTGCTGATTTATTTTATAAATATTTTCAATTCTAAACTTTCGATAATTTTTCATTCGTAGTGGAAATAACAGTTTAAAAGTTAATATTTATATTTTGTGTTAGGGTGAGAGTAAATGAGAGTGAATGTGATTGTGTATGTGTATGTGGGACATAGGTCAAATTTCAATTCTATATTGTATTACACCTTACGTAACTAGCAAGTGTTACGCCACCAGAATGTCATGAGTAAACTGTGAATCCCCCTAACTGGCGGGTGACATACGTCTACGAGTGTTTGCTTTTGTAATAAGGCAGCCAGAAAGGTAATAAGAGAATGATCAGTTCTAAAGTATATTTTGAGCATAGTTTTCTCTTTGTTTTCGTTTCGTTTGGTTCGGTGGAACATTTTGTTAATACTTGCAACATGAAATGTCGTAGATGCATCTGCGAATGTTGATTGGAGTAAAGCAGTTTGAGCGCGAATATGATAATGAAAGATTAATCTGAACGGCTGTTCGTTTTGATCAACCAATGAGAGTAAAGTCTTTCCCGCGCATTGGGATGAGTTATATGCCCTGAAAGCAACGGCATTCAGTCAGTCTTGGACTAGCTGCCGGACGAGAAAGTCATGTTAGTAGTGTCCGAAAAAATTATTTGTAAAATGAAGAAATGACTGTTACATCGTGTTCGATTTGTATCGCCGTGCAAGCAGATGCAGTTACATACAGTTCTGTGAAGTTTGGGAGATTTTGGAGTTGCATGTAAATCTATCGGCCTCTGTAAAGAATTCGGCGTTGCGTGTTCAGTATGCATTTTCAGAACATTTTGGCGAGCATCTTAATTTGACGAATCCACTGAAAAGGACGAAGTGTGAAACTCATTTCGTAGCAGAATATTGACTTTATTAATCTCGTAACATTCAGGGTTGGACTTAGCACATTTCTGGCTGTCTTGCGTGTGACAAAAGCTGCAAGAACTAGTAGTGTATGTGCTATCGACGTAAATGTGGGCTTGTTGACACAATAGCTAAAAGACAATAAAAATTAGTGTCGATAAGAGGACGACCAAGTGTGAAACTCATTTCGTAGCAGAATATTGACTTTATTAATCTCGTAACATTCAGGGTTGGTCTTATCACATTTCTGGCTGTCTTGCGTGTGACAAAAGCTGCAAGAACTAGTAGTGTATGTGCTATCGACGTAAATGTGGGCTTGTTGACACAATAGCTAAAAGACAATAAAAATTAGTGTCGATAAGAGTACATTTTCAATGAAGGAAGGAAGCATTCCCTTATGCCCGTTATTACTAGAGATTTGCAGGTTTATTTTGCTACCCGACTTACGCGGACTATCCAATCGTAAGTATGGACGATGGTTTTCTTCAACGCTGCTTTTAACATCGTCTGCACAGTACCTACGAATACAGAGCAACGGACGGTGAACGAACGCTGTACTGAGGTAGGTGGACATTAATTTTGCAGCTTGCTTCACCCAGTGTTAACGAATATTTTTAACACTGCCCCGCCGCAACCTGCCTTTTTTTGCAATGGAAATATTACGCTCATCTTGAAGTCTGATGGTATTTCATGTGTCTTATACATCTTGGATACAAGATGGAATAATTTTGACATGGCTGGCTCCCTCAGGGATCTCAATAATTCTTAGGTTATCTCCTGAATATTACATCTGTAAACGCCGTTCATTTACCACGAAAACACCATACAATGTTTCAAAAAATGTAATAATACTCTAGCAAAAGCAGTTATTTTGATACTGTTTCATTAAGCAACCAAATTCGGCGATCCAATCACGTCATCTTCAGGCACTTCGCGTAAATGACATTAAGAACCACTCGCGCATGTATAAGACAAGGCAAGGATATTCGTATTTGCTTCCCGTAGATATCAGAATTTCATGAGCATGTGTGCTCTTCACACACGTGGCAGCAAAATGTGTGAAGAGCACAAATGCTCATGAGAGAAGTTCGGATCTTAAGTAATCAGATACGAATAGTGCTGCCCTGTCTTACATACGTACGAATGGCACTTCGTGTATTCGTGCGACAGGCCTGAAGATGACGTGATTAGAGCGTCGAAACCGGTTTCCCTAATAAGACGGTATCAAAATAACAGCTGTTGGTACAGTATTATTACATTTCATTAACCAGCCGCTTTCTCACGCTCCTAAGCCCAAGGTGGAGCTATATTTATCATAGAATTCTGTTTGATTCCCTCTGTTATTTAACAACATACGTTGCCATCACTAATGGCGACGTACGTAAATAACAAAACCACACATTTCTTTATTTTTATTTTTATTTATCTGCACGAAAAACAAAAAGAAAGTTCACAACAGACACTTGTTTGTTTTCTGAGGATACCAAAACAACAAATATGTTATTATCTTTCTGGTTTTCTCGGTGTGATTAATTAATTAATGGAATATCTTTGAGTGTTCATCCGAGTTGATAATTCCATTTTATGCTCTTCAGTTACTGCGAGCTTTCTTGTTACGCGTAATCGCTGGCTGGACACAAGCCAGTCCGGTTGGAGTCTATGCAGCAAGCACTCATAAGAGAGGTCTCAGCACCTGAAAGCACACCATTACACCAAGATGCCGTCTGGCCTGTATATACTATCACCCCAAATTTGTGAACATAAAACGTATGGAAAGAGGAGGCACAGACATACGTGCTCTACGCATATCTTCTGCTGCACTGGCACCCTGAGTGCAATCCTGCTATGCCTTAAGGCCGGGTGTCTTAAAAGAAAAAAATTGTGTAATTCATAAAGATATTTATCGAAGTTTTATTCATCATGACCACAGTATATTTTCTCCTCTATAAATGGCATTTATAAAATTTGATTTAACTTGTGTCTGACGAATGCATGGCGAGAGAAGACTCAATATTTTATGCTGTGGAAAAGATAACAATAAACATTGAGTCTTAAACTCTCATTTACTAGAAGGTCCCATAAATATGTGTGCAGTTTGGTATTCGAAGGAATTATATTACATTTGACAGAAGACAGCCGGTTAATCATTTATTGTGTTTAAATTCTGTTTTCTTTTCTGATGCGACTGAGAGTCTTTGTAATTCATTGCGTACATTTATATTTTTTGTCCTGACGAGGTTTTGTCTATCACTTATCTCAATGCCTCATAATTCTTTGGAAGGTTTTGGCAGTGGGTAACTATTTTTCATTTCTTTTGGCCTTTGCAAAAGATTTGAATTATGCCGTTGATAAAGAATCCTCGATAGATTGTTCAGCATAGTGTGGCATGTCCCCCATGAATATATTCGAAATTACTAAAGCGCGTTTGTTACTTTTATCATCATGTTGTGTCGATCTTCCACTGCTATAGGCTGGAGATTGCTATGGTTTGACTGTGGAAGAGAAGGCAGTGGCTGCCTGCCACAAAACGGTTTCAAACTGAAAATGACCCCCAGATGGTGACGGAGGAATTGAGATAGACTGCGAAGCGCTTTAAGTGCTTTTGGCTTTAAGTGCAGGGAAGTCGCTGACGTTACATTACTGACAATATTTGGGCACTTCTTCTTTATTTGGTCTATCGTTTCATAGCTACAGCAAATTTCATCATCCATTGAGATATAAACAGTGAAAACATTTCCTTCGTTTGGAATCAGCAATTTCGATGTCACTTTGCCAACACTTTCTATAATTAATTGTGTATTAAGTCGAAGACTTTGAGCGAGCACAGCACTCTTAATCCCAGACGGTATTATGTACACGTGTCCAAGCGCGTAGCCGTATTGAGACATTTGGTAAATAACTGACCTATTATGTCTGAAAGGCACCACACTGGGAAACAACGGCTCATTTGCTGGAAGTTCTGAAACAAAATGTAAATTATTTCTGCGGAGTTAAACATTTCAGTTCATTTTTTATTGTCACACGCTCATGTTGCCATGTTAAGTAATTTTAGTTAATGACTAGGCATACTGCATTGTAACTATTAATTTTAAGATGCTGGTTATCCATGTAACCTAGCTGCAGTGCCGTCTGCTCACCTCGGTTACTTGTACAAGGGCAGTTCAATAAGTAATGCAACACTTTTTTTTCTCGGCCAATTTTGGTTGAAAAAACCGGAAATTTCTTGTGGAATATTTTCAAACATTCCCGCTTCGTCTCGTATATTTTCATTGACTTCCGACAGGTGGCAGCGCTGTACGTGGCTGTTAAAATGGTGTCTGTAACGGATGTGCGTTGCAAACAACGGGCAGTGATCGAGTTTCTTTTGGCGGAAAACCAGGGCATCTCAGATGTTCATAGGCGCTTGCAGAATGTCTACGGTGATCTGGCAGTGGACAAAAGCACGGTGAGTCGTTGGGCAAAGCGTGTGTCATCATCGCCGCAAGGTCAAGCAAGACTGTCTGATCTCCCGCGTGCGGGCCGGCCGTGCACAGCTGTGACTCCTGCAATGGCGGAGCGTGCGAACACACTCGTTCGAGATGATCGACGGATCACCATCAAACAACTCAGTGCTCAACTTGACATCTCTGTTGGTAGTGCTGTCACAATTGTTCACCAGTTGGGATATTCAAAGGTTTGTTCCCGCTGGGTCCCTCGTTGTCTAACCGAACACCATAAAGAGCAAAGGAGAACCATCTGTGCGGAATTGCTTGCTCGTCATGTGGCTGAGGGTGACAATTTCTTGTCAAAGATTGTTACAGGCGATGAAACATGGGTTCATCACTTCGAACCTGAAACAAAACGGCAATCAATGGAGTGGCGCCACACCCACTCCCCTACCAAGAAAAAGTTTAAAGCCATACCCTCAGCCGGTAAAGTCATGGTTACAGTCTTCTGGGGCGCTGAAGGGGTTATTCTGTTCGATGTCCTTCCCCATGGTCAAACGATCAACTCTGAAGTGTATTGTGCTACTCTTCAGAAATTGAAGAAACGACTTCAGCGTGTTCGTAGGCACAAAAATCAGAACGAACTTGTCCTTCTTCATGACAACGCAAGACCTCACACAAGTCTTCGCACCCGAGAGGAGCTCACAAAACTTCAGTGGACTGTTCTTCCTCATGCACCCTACAGCCCCGATCTCGCACCGTCGGATTTCCATATGTTTGGCCCAATGAAGGACGCAATCCGTGGGAGGCACTACGCGGATGATGAAGAAGGTATTGATGCAGTACGACGTTGGCTCCGACATCGACCAGTGGAATGGTACCGTGCAGGCATACAGGCCCTGATTTCCAGGTGGCGTAAGGCCGTAGCATTGAATGGAGATTACGTTGAAAAATAGTGTTGTGTAGCTAAAAGATTTGGGAATAACCTGGTGTATTTCAATGCTGAATAAAACAATCCCTGTTTCAGGAAAAAAATGTGTTGCATTACTTATTGAACTGCCCTCGTATAAGTACCAGACGCATCCAGGTCATCACCAGCACTTACTATGTACCTAGATGCACAGATTTTGACATTGATTCCCACACCACAGCTGAGCCACGCGCGGCTCGTGTTCATGCCGTTTATTGTTTGTCACCTTGTCTTTACGATACTGTCGCCTCTTCTCTTATTCGATTTACTGGCGTCACTAAGTTGCTGGTTTCCTTCCCCCGTGAGTGGCAGCAGCGGTGCTTATCGATAAAAGTGCTCTGTCGTACTCTCTCTGGAGCGACCGCTAGTATTTCCGGGTCGTCCTCTGTCGAAGTTTAGTCGGGCCGAGCGCCAGTGAGGCGTGGACAGCCAGTACTCGCCTGTAACGCCGGAAATGCATATCCTCCTATTTCCATCTATTGCACTGCAATTTTTTTTCCTTATTTTGTCACCTGAAGATGTGACATTTCTGTCTCTTTATATATTGTAATTGTTTTACTGTTTGTGTATATATATATATATATATATATGCATTTATGTTGGTTTGTTTTGTGAATATTATTTGTATTTTTACGCTGGGTCTTGCCTAGGGAAAACTGCTATCGAACGATTACATCGATAGGTCGTGTGAAGAATCAAAGTGTGTAGGATCTTTGGTAGTGTTAACTCTGCCGCGTGGAGCGCGGGCAGAGCAGAGGGAGTCTGGCTGGGGTGGTGCAGTGGAGGAGGTGTGTTGTGTGACGCTCCCGCGAGTTGGCGCGCTTTTGGGGTTTGGCAGAATGTAATTGCGCTCGTCTTGCGATGATAGTTTCTGACATGGGGTCGCGGACGGGAAGCATTAGCTGGCGCACATCAAGAGCCCGTTTCGTCTGGTGACCGTGTCGAGAAGAAGGCGCGCCAACATCCAGCTTCTGCAACAGCGACGGCCGACAATGAGTGACTGTCGCCACCTCCTCGATCGACGGCTTCAAACCTTCAATCAACCAACGAGGAAGACTGGAAGCACGTAAAGTTTTAGAACTGTATGACAGACCCCAGCTTTTCAAACTTTTAAAATTGTTGCATCACAAAATTACAGCTACTTAACATGAACCTTTGTTGCTCATTGTCCCAATTGCATTACCAAGCAGGGTCCCTTCCTTTTCCGGAATGAACCCGAGTGTCGTTGAAATTCAGACGCCAGCATTAAAGTAACATCATTTCACTGCTTTAATTTCAAAGTTCAGTTGAGGTGTTCATAGCTGGCTGCAGTATTTAGATTACACAAGCACAAATTAAGAGTGCGAGTTTTGTTACTGTATTTTAGCTTACCTGTGACTGCAGCTCAGCTTGGTATGTACTAAATTTTACTATTGTTAATTGTTCAGAATCATTTAATTCGAGTTCAAAGTTAAATCTCTTATTTCTAAATTGCGTAGATTCAAGTAGCTTTTGAAATGATTATTGAGGTAGTCCAAGACTAACCGTATTTTACTGAATTTCGATGTGCTTCAGAGAGAAAGCTCACTATTAACTTCAGTCACTAAATTAACTTTCGATTATCCGGTTTTATTAATTCTTTTGCTAAATTAAGTCAGAGTGTAGCGAAATTTATTACTTCTGACAAACTTTCAGTTTTCACACTACACGTGTCAACCGTCAGTTGCCACGCTTCTAGTGCTAATTATATGTGTAATAACCTTTCTTTTTGAGTTACTATAGTAATTGTCCTTAGGACTGGCGACCGTAATTTCCACCAAATCTCAAATACCTAATTACCGCTAGTTAATTGTTAACGTAATGGCTGCACATTTACTTTCTTTATTAACTTTACCCCTTTTCAAAATTAATTTCCACCAGTTTCATTAGCATTTTTCCTTTCATTTAGATGTAACCCTTTCCTCCCTCTTTACCGACAGATTAACTTCGGTGACGATTGCTTTTCCCAAATTTCCATTAGGTACACGCGGTTTAATTTTTCACTGTCATTAAGGTCGATAAGTGAGGGGGAGGTTACACGCCGACCGCTGGCGACACACGTGTACTGTCCAACGGAAGGAGACTGGAGCCGGAACGACCGTCGGTTGGTCGTTCGGTCGGTCGTCTCATCGGACGACGTGTACTAGGTCGCCGACCGCTTGTGGAAGCTCTGTGTGTGTCGACTTGTGGTTTCTCCTTGTTGTTCCACAGTGATTGGGTTCAGGATTGTCGGAGTTCTTGTTGCAAATGTTTACGTGGAACTGTGCGTAGCTTCGGTGATATTTACCGAGCAATTATGAATGCTGTCTGCGGACTGGAGCAGGCAGTCGGTCGGCTGGGACAGAGCAGCGAGTGTGTGTTTCCTCGCCGTGTTGATGCTGTCCGACACGGCATGTAGTTCGACACCCTTTGGTATTCTGTTTATATTTTTGAGTGGTTATTGTGCCGCGGCTGTTTTTAGACGCCAATTTTGAAGACGAGTGCTGCTGGTATCTTCGTGCTCGGCTGATATTTTTCGTTGTCGTGCCGTTGGTCGGCGGAAGCGAATTGATTAGGTGTTGGTCGGTCCTTAAGCTATCCCTGGGTCGGGTTTCCATCCGAATATTTAGTATCACGCTTGGTTGCCTGTCTCACCTAAACTTACAGGGTGTTTCAAAAATGACCGGTATATTTGAAACGGCAATAAAAACTAAACGAGCAGCGACAGAAATACACCATTTGTTGCAATATGCTTGGGACAACAGTACATTTTCAGGCAGAAAAACTTTCGAAATTACAGTAGTTACAATTTTCAACAACAGATGGCGCTGCGGTCTGGGAAACTCTGTAGTACGATATTTTCCACATACCCACCATGCGTAGCAATAATATGGCGTAGTCTCTGAATGAAATTACCCGAAACCTTTGACAACGTGTCTGGCGGAATGGCTTCACATGCAGATGAGATGTACTGCTTCAGCTGTTCAATTGTTTCTGGATTCTGGCGGTACACCTGGTCTTTCAAGTGTCCCCACAGAAAGAAGTCACAGGGGTTCATGTCTGACGAATAGGGAGGCCAATCCACGCCGCCTCCTTTTCGGATAGGCCAAAGCAATCACACGATCATCGAAATATTCATTCAGGAAATTAAAGACGTCGGCCGTGTGATGTGGCCGGGCACCATCTTGCATAAACCACGAGGTGTTCGCAGTGTCGTCTAAGGCAGTCTGTACCGCCACAAATTCACTAAGAATGTCCAGATAGCGTGATGCAGTAATCGTTTCGGATCTGAAAAATGGGCCAATGATTCCTTTGGAATGTCTCTCGTGCAGCAATGGTAGAGGCACTGAGGGGTTGCCGCGTTTGAATTTTGTACGGATAGAGGTGTAAACTCTGGCGCATGAGACGATACGTGGACGTTGGCGTCATTTGGACCGCAGCTGCAACACGGCGAACGGAAACCCGAGGCCGCTGTCGGATCACCTGCTGCACTAGCTGCGCGTTGCCCTCTGTGGTTGCTGTACGCGGTCGCCCTACCTTTCCAGTACGTTCATCCGTCACATTCCCAGTCCGTTGAAATTTTTCAAACAGATCATTTATTGTATCGCTTTTCGGTTCTTTGGTTACATTAAACCTCCGTTGAAAACTTCGTCTTGTTGCAACAACACTGTGTTCTAGGCGGTGGAATTCCAACACCAGAAAAATCCTCTGTTCTAAGGAATAAACCATGTTGTCTACAGCACACAAGCACGTTGTGAACAGCACACGCTTACAGCAGAAAGACGACGTACAGAATGGCGCACCCACAGACTGCGTTGTCTTCTATATCTTTCACATCACTTGCAGCGCCATCTGTTGTTGAAAATTGTAACTACTGTAATTTCGAAAGTTTGTCCGCCTGAAAATGTACTGTTGTCCGAAGCATATTGCAACAAATGGTGTATTTCTATCGCTGCTCGTTTAGTTTTTATTGCCGTTTCAAATATACCGGTCATTTTTGAAACACCCTGTATGTTAGAGTTACCTCATCAGGCCGACCCTTGGAACACTTCTGAGCACCGCTGTTCTGTTGTTTTAGATTGTGATGTTCTTTTAGTCTCAAGTACTATACGAGGGCTTGAGCCGTCTATTAATTTAGTTTGTTTTAATGTTAAGATAAGGCCTTCAGCCGTCTTAAATTAAAACTTTGAAGATTCTTGTTTGAAATATTTTTTTAATAAAAAGGGGAATTTTGCTCTATTGCAAATCCGTGTTATGCACGCCTTAAGTCTTGAGTTGTTCTACATTCTGTATGTGGCCTTCAGCCGAGTATATATGTAAACGTTTTGAAACTACGGCCTTCAGCCGTATGTATTCCTTAAGGCAACTTTTAATAACTTGTGTTCGAGCCTTCAGCCGTATTGCTTGTGAATGCTTTTAAGGGCATGTGTGATTAAGTGTTTTAGTAAAATAAAGTTTGTGTGTTTTGTGCAACTAACAGTAACTGATCTTGCCCCTTTCCACAACCAAAATCTGATCCGCTCTGTCCTGCGAATCCAGATTTCAGTAATATTTTATGGTATGCATAGCTGGTATTCATTGCTGTAAATCATATCTCACCAGGCAGGCTATAGATTTCATTTCAGCTAACTGAACTTAAATGTTTTTTTTTGTGTAAATCTGAAATATTTAAATATTTGCATAACTTACGTGTACATCATGCAAATATTTTATCCCGTGACGACTATTACAATTTTATGTTACAAGGGCCTCTACCTGTAGGCATTTGCTAGTGAGCACTCATTCTGAAGTACGATGTATGTAATACGGCTGCTTTCCAAAACCATGGCTTGGGATAATTCCTCTTTTGTCAAGTCTATATATGACAAGAGCCGCTCGGCTTCATCTAATCTAAAGTACCGTCGTGTGATGTAACAAGGCCCACTGCTTCTGAAGAAGATATTTTTACAAATAACGAAACCAAGGTATGGGACTAATAGACCTTTGTTTGTAACTGGTTGGTTCATTTTCAAACTCTTGAGATCTGAAGATGACAATAGCCGAAATCGGTAACAGTGGATTGTAAAATTTGTGTGATTTACAAATAAAGTGCCGCAATATGATCGCGGACTCATTTACAGACTTTATGTCTCCAATTGACGAGTATTGGAAGTTACTGCTAGATGTTAGCATCTACTAGTAAGCGCGTGGTTTCACCACCACGCAAGTAAGCTAGGTACGCAACGTAAAGAAGGTGGTTTCGCACAGTAACCGCTGGTAAGCAAAGTGTTACAAAATGGGCACGCTTTGTGTCTTCTGGCGATGCACAGTCTGCCAGCGAATTCCCTCGTGCTACCTTCCGACTCCTGAAAACACATCGGTGTACTGGCTTCTAGCGAGCCAGCTGGCGCGGTACGTGAGCCAGTACTCCGGTACATAAATCTGGCCCTCTCCTCACCCCCCCTCCCTGCCCCCTGCAGATTTGGTGGCGGATAGCGCGCTGGGCCAGTGAGCGGTGCGGAGAGAAGCGGCCAGTCACGATCGGCCTGCCTAGCGCCCAGCACGCGCCGAGAAGCCACTCTACAGATTAAACGTGGACCGGCTCTCGACAGCATTCACTCCCGGACAGTCACCAACAGCGTAACAGACACTCCTCCCCTCACTCTTCACGCTGCATTTTGCAACTTGGCAAATTACTATTACTTTTTAGCGAACCTTTAAGGGGCTCCGGAACGCCCTATACTTGCGATGTTAAAATAACGCTTATAAATTACATCTTTCCTCACAAAGTATTTGAGGTAGGAAGTTGAACTTTTTACAGATTATTTATTGGAATACGGGCGACAACTTAACACACGGATTTTACAAAATTTTAGTTCAGTTATTAAAGATGATTTTTTTTTCAATTGTAATGAAAATTCACAACATTTTTTTGCAATTTTTTATTTATATATTCAAAAATATACAGTTTTTTGGAAAAAGGCTGTGTTAAATTATGCAGAAGGTACTGTGTAACATTTACTGAAAGTCTGAAACAAATATGTTTGGAAGATCCTTAGAAAACATGTAATTAGTATGAGAAAATAAAAGTTTTGGGAATCGAGCGACAAAGATTGGATTAACTTTTTAGTGCATTCCAGGTCCATAGGATGGATTATCTTCATCCTCTGCAAACTCCTCCTCCAGCTTCCTCTTGTTCCTCCTCCTGTTTACTCTTGCTTGTATTTCTAGACTCTTTACAGCCCTGTCTGCAGCCCGAAGGCGTTCCTTGTCTAAAGCAAGCATTGCTCGTACCATGTTAGAACCTATCTTCATTCCCATATTTCTAAATACCTTGCACCTTACAATGTTGCCATCATTGAAAGTCGCAACAGCATCATACACACCAAAGTGAAGTGTTTCTATTCCAACAAATACAGTCTTGGGGATTCTCGACCATATAACACTATTTACACTTTCATTGGAGTTTTGAGTTTTTCCACCAGCGATATATATTGAACCATCACAGGTTAGCCACAACACATACTTTATCTCACATCACTAAAATGTACCTGATGAACACGGACGTTAATAACACCACCATTTGACAGCAGTTTAACAGCGCCACAGTGGGTCACGCCCATGTAGAACACATTTCAAAAAAAATTTAAAAATAGTTGTAGTCTTCGGAATTGAATAAATTATATATCTATTAAAAAGTAATAGTCTGCAGATTCAGAAAACGCAAAAAAGTAAAAATTGAACTTTTCATGATTTTGAGCCTTTCCGGAGCCCCTTAAGACAGCTTGTCCGCCCCGATAGCTGAGAGGCGCCAGCACGGTAGCTCAGCTTGTTCGGTCAGAGAGCTGATTGGCCTCTGCAATAAAAAAAACTGGAAAGATCAACAAAACGAATTTGACCGGATGTGATGCGACGTTCGCAATGACCAAACACAACGATCAACAACGAACAAAATGACAAAAAAAAGTGGTGAGTGCGGCGGTCTGTCACGCCGGGTTCGATTCCCGGCTGGGTCGGAGATTATTCTCCGCTCAGGAACTGGATGTTGTGTTGTCCCCATTCTCACTCCATCATCACCAGTGGAAGGCAACGGGAAACCCCCACTGGAATCACTTCCCCAGACGCTCATGCGGTGGACCTCTCTGACGAGGCTTTTTTTTTTTTTTTTAAGACAGCTTCTGCTAAAACCAACGTCCAAGAACAGAGAGTCAGTTGCAGATAAAATAATCGTTCTTTGCATAAAAATCCTCTGAGGCCGCAAACTCCGAAGATAATACACTCCTGGAAATGGAAAAAAGAACACCTTGACACCGGTGTGTCAGACCCACCATACTTGCTCCGGACACTGCGAGAGGGCTGTACAAGCAATGATCACACGCACGGCACAGCGGACACACCAGGAACCGCGGTGTTGGCCGTCGAATGGCGCTAGCTGCGCAGCATTTCTGCACCGCCGCCGTCAGTGTCAGCCAGTTTGCCGTGGCATACGGAGCTCCATCGCAGTCTTTAACACTGGTAGCATGCCGCGACAGCGTGGACGTGAACCGTATATGCAGTTGACGGACTTTGAGCGAGGGCGTATAGTGGGCATGCGGGAGGCCGGGTGGACGTACCGCCGAATTGCTCAACACGTGGGGCGTGAGGTCTCCACAGTACATCGATGTTGTGGCCAGTGGTCGGCGGAAGGTGCACGTGCCCGTCGACCTGGGACCGGACCGCAGCGACGCACGGATGCACGCCAAGACCGTAGGATCCTACGCAGTGCCGTAGGGGACCGCACCGCCACTTCCCAGCAAATTAGGGACACTGTTGCTCCTGGGGTATCGGCGGGGACCATTCGCAACCGTCTCCATGAAGCTGGGCTACGGTCCCGCACACAGTTAGTCCGTCTTCCGCTCACGCCCCAACATCGTGCAGCCCGCCTCCAGTGGTGTCCCGACAGGCGTGAATGGAGGGACGAATGGAGACGTGTCGTCTTCAGCGATGAGAGTCGCTTCTGCCTTGGTGCCAATGATGGTCGTATGCGTGTTTGGCGCCGTGCAGGTGAGCGCCACAATCAGGACTGCATACGACCGAGGCACACAGGGCCAACACCCGGCATCATGGTGTGGGGAGCGATCTCCTACACTGGCCGTACACCACTGGTGATCGTCGAGGGGACACTGAATAGTCACGGTACATCCAAACCGTCATCGAACCCATCGTTCTACCATTCCTAGACCGGCAAGGGAACTTGCTGTTCCAACAGGACAATGCACGTCCGCATGTATCCCGTGCCACCCAACGTGCTCTAGAAGGTGTAAGTCAACTACCCTGGCCAGCAAGATCTCCTGATCTGTCCCCCATTGAGCGTGTTTGGGACTGGATGAAGCGTCGTCTCACGCGGTCTGTACGTCCAGCACGAACGCTGGTCCAACTGAGGCGCCAGGTGGAAATGGTATGGCAAGCCGTTCCACAGGACTACATCCAGCATCTCTACGATCGTCTCCATGGGAGAATAGCAGCCTGCATTGCTGCGAAAGGTGGATACACACTGTACTAGTGCCGACATTGTGCATGCTCTGTTGCCTGTGTCTATGTGCCTGTGGTTCTGTCAGTGTGATCATGTGATGTATCTGACCCCAGGAATGTGTCAATAAAGTTTCCCCTTCCTGGGACATTGAATTCACGGTGTTCTTATTACAGTTTCCAGGAGTGTAGTAATACAGTCTTGCTGCGTTTAAGACTATCGTAGCACAGTTTATAGACCAACGGTATTGCCGCAGTGGTAAGACGGGTTCTCCTCAGATCACCGAAGTTAAGTGCTGACGGGCTAGGCGGCACGTGAATGGGTGACCGTCTGGTATGTTGGCAAATGGCAATCTGAATAAAACCTATACAGTTCAGATTTTTTTACTAATGGATGTTTCAAAAGTATAGGTGCGTTGGTACGGCACAATTTCAACTTTTTCAATCTCTTTCTTTTATTTATTTTTAGTAATGATGTTAATTGCTGGTCTCTGGCTTATTCCAAAAAAGGCAGCACTCCGTCTTCAGGCCACGAGTGGCCTACCGGGACCATCCGACCGCCGTGTCATCCTCAGTGGTGGACGCAGATAGGAGGGGCGTGAGGTCAGCACACCGCTCTCTCCCGGTCGTTATGATGGTATTCTTGACCGAAGCCACTACTAGTCGGTCGAGTAGCTCCTCAATTGGCATCACGAGGGTTCTTATTCCAAAGGTCAATCAATAATAAAACCAAATAAAACTAATTTTTCTGTCTGACCGTCTTTCTCTCCCGCAGTCTCTCTCTCTCTCTCTCTCTCTCTCTCTCTCTCTCTCTGTCTGTCTCTCTCTCTCTCTGTGTCTGTTTCTCTCTCCTCTGAATTCGAGAAATACTGTCTTCTATCTGACTGCAACTATTTCAAGTCGTTATAGCTTCCACAAAAACAGTGCATTAATTTTGGTTCTCATCCTCAGGGAGCACAGCCTAAACGTAAGACTGTCCGAACGGGCCAGGATTTTTATTTGCTCTGGATCCGGACGGCTGTGCTGGCAGTAGCTTAACTACCAAAAGGGTCACACGAACCGGACCAGCCTAAGCGGAGGAGTCAGACGAGGTCCCTCAACGGTTTGTTCGTACGCTTTTCTTTTCCTAAGCCTGTCCTCAAAATGTTCATTACCCTGCCATCTCCATTTATAAGGGCATGAGAGACTCTTAGGCATAAAAGCCAGCCTCCCTAAGGGAGTAAACCCTTCAGAGAGATTGGGACTGGTTCGAAGCCCACAGAGTGGCAGCCTCATTAGCCAATTATACTCGAGCAGCCCTCGTAAAGTGGCCAGCTGAATTTTCCCAATTACTACTAGTAACAAAAACAGCCCCGGATGAAGGTCAGACATAACAGTGACGAACCAGACAATGAAAAACGTTAAAAATAAATATATCGATAACATAATTAATATAGTAACATGGAATATCAAAAGATTAGAAGACAAAGAAGTGGAATTGACAGAAATTTGAAAAGAGCCCAAAGAAGATACAACTTCCATAACGGAAAGAAAGAAAAGCTTCAAGGAAATGGAGAATATTTAATGTTATACAGTGAAACACGAAAACAGGGGAGAGCAAGCAATGTGGTTGCCATTTACACACATAAGATATCCAACAGAGAATTATAAACTATAGGTATATGAACGAAAAAAATATAGTTTTAACTGTCAAACAGCAGAGACGAAACTTGAGTATCATCGCTGTTTACATATCTGAAGAGGAAAGACGAGGTGTCTGTAGATTTCAGTGACAAACTGCAATCAGTTTTTGGCAAGTATAACTACAATTATCCAATAATGTTGACACGAGAGTTAAATGCAAGGGTAGGGAATAAATCTATTCCGAAGATTGTAAGAACGATGGCAAAAAAATGAAGAATATGGAAATAGCAGTTAAGGAAGCAGCTGAAGAAGCCTTAAGGAAAACAAAAAATAAGGAGGAGGAAAAGGTTACAAATTTGGACACCATCGGTAGTTCGAATTCTGCCTCGGGCATGGATGTGTGTGATGTCTTTAGGTTAGTTAGGTTTAAGTAGTCCTAAGTTCTAGGGGACTGATGACCTCAGAAGTTAAGTCCCATAGTGCTCAGAGCCGTTTGAACCATTTGAACCATGGGTAGACAAAGCTATAAAGAAAAAACAAGACGCTTGTCTTAAATACCTCAATGAGTCAACGACGGGAACCATCAAATTTACAACCAAGAAAGAAATGCAGCAATCGGGTAGCGGAACGAGTCTTAAAGAGTCTTGGGAAAGATTTACAAGCGTAATGGAAGTTGATATTTACAGATGGCAAGCGATAGCTTATAAAACAATGAAAATGCTGAAACGGAAAAAATTGCTCAAATTAACGTCTGACGAGCAAAATGGATAGAACATTACTAGAACGTGTGGTATGAAGAAACGTGCTCCATCGAGAATAAAAAGGATAAACTGAAATAGATTGTATAGATGATTTAAGTGTGGATGAGCTAAGAGAAACCCTCAACTCCATAAAGAATAAAAAAGCTACCGGTACTAGTATGGATGATATCAATTCTGAACTGCTAAAATGTGCTGGCAGCCTCCTACAAAGAAACTACTGTATTTATTTAATATGCGTTGGAGAAATAGACCTATTCCACATTCACGGTCGCATCCAAAGGTAATATCAGTGTTTAAAAAAGGAGACCACAATGATTGCGAGAAATATAGAGGAATCAGCTTACTGGACACTTACATACAAAGTTTTTGCAAGAACAGTAAGCGTGAATTTATCAGGCAAAGAACGTACGGGATTTCGTAATTGCAGATGGACAACAGATGCCGTATTTATAACTAAACAAATAATCGAAAACTAGAGAGAGTATAATACGCAAAAGGACGGAAGTTACATGACCTTTCCCCGGCTTTATCATGAATTGCTCGTGTCTCCAAAGACTGCAGCTTGAATCCTATTCCACCCAAATCTTGTTTTACAATTGGTAGCAAAGTGTGTTTGCACATTGTGCCGATGTGGGCCATAGCCTCGTAGCGTTAGAATATGGATAAGAGGTTGTGTTTCACCTAGCCTTACACTCATGGCTGCTAGGGACGTGCTGGTTGCGGCCTGGCTTCACAGAGGAGCTCTCTTATGGGGTGGCTGTGTGCGGCTAGGGACCAGTAAACATGGTAGCTGAACTATCCCAGCAGATTCGGCAGGTAATGGGAGGTTCGATGTTCTTGATAGAGGAACAGTGCAAGTATGTGAGTAGCGGAATTAAGACTATTTGAAATACTAGTGCAATTCCTGAAATGTGAACCACCTTCAAGGGGGCAGTGTGTTATGTTATAAGTAAGGGCTATGCATTGTAGAAAAAGAATTAATGATTTGTTAGGACTAGTTGGGAAAGAGACTAGGCGTGTGTTGGATAAGTTACAGCAGAGGATGGCCAAGTTTTTAAGTATTAAATGTTGATTTGTTAACACCAGTTTCCATGCAAGGTAGCCGAAGGGATTTAGAGCTACTAGTGAGGATAAGAAGGCCTACCCGGATAGCTGCATATGTTACGGCACGGCTTTCGAGACAGGGGGTTGAGCTGCCCCCAGATCAAAAATGTCCAGAGGATTAATGATGATGGTGCCACCAGCGTGGATCCCATACCCTCTAGATTAATACTGCGCTAGTACTCAAGTCCCGCCTTAGTTACGTGATTTGCAAACATTAAGAATGCATTCACTCACTTTCACACAGACAACTGTGGTATGCATATTGTGTTTCAGGGGGTAATGCGCTGGAGACGGAAAGAGCATCTGGCCACTCCTTAAAATAGCCATGCCATATAAGTTAATAGCCATTTCGACCCTGTGGATACGCAGAACAAAGGCACAAGAAAAAGAACAAAAAAAAAGGAATAGGAGATGAGGAGACCCAACAGGATAAGACTGAGCTGCCAGAAAGGGGGGCGGGGGTAAATAATTGAAAGTGCCATTTGCAGCATCCAAGAAGAAATCGTGGGAAGACTTTGGAAACAGGTTGGAGACTATGGGTCTAGCTGCTGGAAAACCATTCTGGAGTGTAATTAGCAGTCTTCGAAAGGGAGGTAAGAAGGAAATGACAAGTATTTTGGACAGGTCAGGAAAACTGCTGGTGAATCCTGTGGATGCCTTGGGCAGATGGAGGGAATATTTTGAAGAGTTGCTCAATGTAGGTGAAAATACGATCAGTAATGTTTCATATTTCGAGGTGGAGTGGGATAGGAATGATGATGGAAATAGGATCACATTTGAGGAAGTGGAGAAAATGGCCAATAGATTGCAGTGCAATAAAGCGGCTGGGGTGGATGAAATTAAGTCGGAACTCATCAAATACAGTGGAATGTCAGGTCTTAAATGGCTACATAGGATAATTGAAATGGCCTGGGAGTCGGGACAGGTTCCATCAGACTGGACAAAAGCAGTACAGAGGTATCTCTTTAATCAGCGTTGTAGGTAAAATCTTCTCAGGTATTGTTGAAAGGAAAGTGCGAGTATTAGTTGAGGACCAATTGAATGAAAATCAGTGTGGGTTTAGGCCTCTTAGAGGTTGTCAGGACCAGATCTTTAGCTTACGGCAAATAATGGAGAAGTGTTATGAGTGAAACAGGGAATTGTATCTATGCTTTATAGATCTAGAAAAGGCATATGACCGGGTTCCTAGGAGGAAGTTATTGTCTGTTCTACAAGATAATGGAATAGGAGGCAAACTTTTGCAAGCAATTAAAGGTCTTTACATGGATAGTCAGGCAGCAGTTAAGAGTTGACGGTAAATTGAGTTCATGGTTCAGAGTAGTTTCAGGGGTAAGACAAGGCTGCTACCTGTCTCCACTGTTGTTCATATTATTTATGGATCATATGTTGAAAACAATAGACTGGCTGGGTGAGATTAAGATATGTGAACACAAAGTAAGCAGTCTTGCATATGCGGATGACTTAGTTGTGATGGCAGATTCGATTGAAAGTTTGCAAAGTAATATTTAAGAGCTAGATCAGAAATGTAAGGACTATGGTATGAAGATTAGCATCTCCAAAACGAAAGTAATGTCAGTGGGAAAGAAATATAAACGTATTGAGTGCCAAATAGGAGGAACAAAGTTAGAACAGGTGGACGGTTTCAAGTACTTAGGATGCATATTCTCACAGGATGGCAACATAGTGAAAGAACTAGAAACGAGGTATAGCAAAGCTAATGCAGTGAGCGCTCAGCTACGATCTACTCTCTTCTGCAAGAAGGAAGTCAGTACCAAGACTAAGTTATCTGTGCACCGTTCAATCTTTCGACCAACTTTGTTGTATGGGAGCGAAAGCTGGGTGGATTCAGGTTACCTTATCAACAAGGTTGAGGTTACGGATATGAAAGTAGTTAGGATGATTGCAGGTACTAGTAGATGGGAACAATGGCAGGAGGGTGTCCACAATGAGGAAATCAAAGAAAAACTGGGAATGAACTCTATAGATGTAACAGTCAGGGCGAACAGGCTTAGATGGTCGGGTCATGTTACACGCATGGGAGAAGCAAGATTACCCAAGAGACTCATGGATTCAGCAGTAGAGGGTAGGAGGAGTCGGGGCAGACCGAGGAGAAGGTACCTGGATTCGGTTAAGAATGATTTTGAAGTAATAGGTTTAATATCAAAAGAGGCACCAATGTTAGCACTGAATAGGAGATCAGGGAGGAACTGTATAAGAGGGGCTATGCTCCAGATTGAACGCTGAAAGGCATAATCAGTCTTAAATGATGATGATGATGATGATTTGGCGAGATTCTCCACCTGTTAGCAGCTATGTTTAAAAACAAGGAAATGTCGATATATTCAATACTGGATAGTGTTATATGGTTGTACCCGGTGGTAGTACTGATAGAACAGAAGGAAGCGTTTGTGTTAAGGGATACAGAACTTTTGCAGCTAATGTATCCTCAATAAAATAAAATAAAATAAAATAAAATAAAATAAAATTCAAATGTGTGTGAATTCCTAAGAGACCAAACTACTGAGTTCATCGGTTGCTAGACTTACACGCCATTTAAACTGATTTATGCTAAGAACAACACGCACACTCATACCCGAAGGAGGACTCGAACCTCTGGCAGGAGGGGCCGCGCAATCCGTGACATGGAGCCTCTAACCGTGCGGCCGCTCCGCACGGCTAATGTATCCCAGTTATGTAAGAGAGTAGTTCCTGCACGGACAAAGTGGTAATTTATTGATTTACAGATACAAACAGGGGATAAACGATACATTTGGAGCGTATGCTAGCAGGATTTACGCACGCAGTTGCGCTTCAGGCTACTGACGCTGACCTAGGAGCTAATGCCATAGAAGCCATTAAATAAGCAGATCGTTTGCAGGTGATGCTGGACAAGCCCTGTAGTATATTCAGGGATTTAGAAAAACTGGCATATCAAATTGTACGGTTCAGGTACCTGGTCAAAGGCAGGGAGTGCGAACCCTAAGTAAGCTTGGTAGATGATAAGGTGTTGTAAGAGGGGGCTTTAAGGGGCTCCGGAACGCCCTATACTTGCGATGTTAAAATAACGCTTATAAATTACATCTTTCCTCACAAAGTATTTGAGGTAGGAAGTTGAACGTTTTACAGATTATTTATTGGAATATGGGCTACAACTTAACACAGGGATTTTACAAAATTTTAGTTCAGTTATTAAAGATGATCTTTTTTCAATTGTAATGAAAATTCACAACATTTTTTTGGAATTTTTTATTTATATATTCAAAAATATACAGTTTTTTGGAAAAAGGCTGTGTTAAATTATGCAGAAGGTACTGTGTAACTTTTACTGAAAGTTTGAAACAAATATGTTTGGAAGATCCTTAGAAAACATGTAATTAGTATGAGAAAATAAAAGTTTTGGGAATCGAGCGACAAAGATTGGATTAACTTTTTAGTGCATTCCAGGTCCATAGGATGGATTATCTTCATCCTCTGCAAACTCCTCCTCCAGCTTCCTCTTGTTCCTCCTCCTGTTTACTCTTGCTTGTATTTCTAGACTCTTTACAGCCCTGTATGCAGCCCGAAGGCGTTCCTTGTCTAAAGCAAGCATCGCTCGAAACATGTTAGAACCTATCTTCATTCCCATATTTCTAAATACCTTGCACCTTACAATGTTGCCATCATTGAAAGTCGCAACAGCATCATACACACCAAAGTGAAGTGTTTCTATTCCAACAAATACAGTCTTGGGGATTCTCGACCATATAACACTATTTACACTTTCATTGGGGTTTTGAGTTTTTCCGTGAATACACTTTTTCAACAGTTCAGGTGCTGCTAAGTCTCTGAAAATAGTTTAGCCACAACACATACTTTATCTCACATCACTAAAATGTACCTGATGAACACGGACGTTAATAATAACACCATTTGACAGCAGTTTAACAGCGCCACAGTGGGTCACGCCCATGTAGAACACATTTCAAAAAAAATTTAAAAATAGTTGTAGTCTTCGCAATTGAATAAATTATATATCTATTAAAAGGTAATAGTCTGCAGATTCAGAAAATGCAAAAAAGTAAAATTGAACTTTTCATGATTTTGAGCCTTTCCGGAGCCACTTAAAATATGATGGGGGTGATGTTGATGATGTTTTGGTTTGTGGGGCGCTCAACTGCGTGGTTATCAGCGCCCGTACAATTACCCAATCTTTTGCTCAGTCCAATTTCGCCGCATTCCTGGATGATGATGAAATGATGAGGACAACACAAACACCCAGTCATCTCGAGGCAGGTGAAAATCCCTGACCCCGCCGGGAATCGAACCTGGGACCCCGTGCTCGGGAAGCGAGAACGCTACCGCGAGACCACGAGCGGCGGACAAAATATGATGGCTGTCTCCTCTATGTAGTGATGAGAGGTTCAGGGAAGAATTGCCCATAGCAGAAAAAGGTGCTAGATACTACCAGCTGATGTGCCCCAGGGGAGCTGCGAAGTGTGTCTGTTATGGAGCTGAAGCCAGATTCACAAATCAGCAGCAAAGAACACCATTCACCTGCTGTGAAATTAATAATGAACCAATATGTGGCCTATGGATCAGAGGTAGTTCAGTGACTGTAGTAAGTAATGAGGGGTTTCACACACACCTGGCAGTGTGCAGATGGTCGAATTTAAATTTGGATGACCCTGTATGTGGTAGTCAATTTCAACACTTTGTGGATGTCAGAGTGGTGGGGGACCCAGGAGTTTATGTGGAAAATCAAGTTAAGGGTATCAGAAAGGCTGGGTTCAGATGTAACAAAGAGAACTGAATTGATCCAAAATTGGGATCCATGGTAACCTAATTCCATCGGATAAGCTAATATTGTGCTGATGAAGAGGCCGCTGTATCATCAGTCGCCAACATACATGAAGCAATTGAAAAGTCTATCAGAAGAGATGTAGTACTGAGCCATTCGACCTTCCAGTTCGACTCTCACATTTTTTGCACCTAATGCACGTGGAGAATCAAGTCTGGTAGCTGATTACAGAGAACGTAATAAAAAGGTAGTCCTCCATTCTGTTCTGTTGCCAGACTGAATACTTGTTTCACTAGCTTCACGGGTGCCTGTATTTTTACCATCTGGAACAAGGCATACTGTCCAATTCGGCTGGATGATAAATCGAAACACATCATAGCATTTGCAACTAACTGAAACTTGTCTGAGTTTAATGGGATGTTTTCTGGGCTCACTACTAGTTCTGTCGTGTTATAACAGCTCATGAATATGATGTTTTCTGACAAAAAGTTCAAATTTGTGTTTCATTATCTGCATGTAGTAAAAATTGACAGGCGGATAAGCAACATTTTAGGGAAGTGTTCATGCACTTTAGGAAGGTAGGACTTAGAGTCAAACATGAAAAGATAGGGGTTGAGTTCCCTCACGTGCTGTTTCCAGGGCATATCACGTAACTGATGGAAATCACAATTGATCCTGCACATACCAAGACCATTAGGAGAATGCTCTCTGTCCATAAATGCTAAAAAAGTATCACTATTAGAGACAATGGTTAATTTTTTTTTAGGAAATTTGTACCAAATTTCGTACAACTGGCCAGACCATTGGACGTTATACAGAAAAGGGGTTGCAAATTCGAGTGGGGTGAATTCCAACAAGCAGTGTTTGACAGCTTGAAGGAGTCCCCGGTGGTTGCTCCTTTGTTGGTACTACCAGACTTTCATATAGAATGCATCTTGCAGACAATCCCTCAATAGTTAGCATGACAGCCGTAGTACTTCAAGAACACCAAGAAGTGAGAAGAACACACTCTTCTATAGGACTAATACCATTAGAGAGGAAGTACTCCATTTATGAAGAGATATTATCCATTATGTTCGTCGTGAAAAAATTCAGGTTCTGTCTAGAACTAGGGCTGTTCCTGTTGGGAACCGGCAGCCAGGCTATGAGTTGGGTGCTGGAATGGCTGAGGCACATCGACTACGCAAACGTCAGCCTTTCAGTGTGAGGTCAGGTCTGTGAGAGCGACAAAAATGTTACTGCAGGTGGGATGAGCTGAATGTTTCAAGGGAATTCTGATGAAATTTGGATTAAGAAGAGAAGTGATTAGGCTGTATTCCACAAGGAATGATATCCAGCAATGTAATACTATGGGGTAGTAATCGCTCCAGGCTAGCAGTAATTGTGGAAGTTGTAGCTACGTTTTTCGCCTATTATTTCCAATTTCCAGTGGGAGGGCACTTGATTGTATTCAAAACGTATGGGAAGACCCACGAAGAGTTCATAAGGGTGGGTATGGACAACTTGTTCTGTTAGTAAGCACCCACAAGATACTAAATACGGCACACTGGCTTCTAAATCTGTAGAACGTCCGACCGAGAAATTATATATCGGTTCTGTGCAACTATCCACTCTGCGAAACAATGGTTGAAGAGAGCTTTCACTATCTTTGGCCCTTGCCAAGTGTTAGTTTCTGCTAATGGCATTTAACTTCTGAGTGTTAGATAAGTTCGTTTATGTGTTGAGTTCGGTTATGGGTTGGGAATCAGGCATTCTACTAATATGCAGTATTGCCTGATCCTATCATTTATGGAGAGAGTTATCCATAACTTTAAGATGGCGTTGACTGCTTATTACCATTCTGACCGTACTAAGTGGGGCGAAAATCTGGAATGGCTACAGCATGCTTGTAACACATGTAGGCATGAGTTGCATATGAAAATGCATGTAACATGAATATTTGCATTTAGAAGTAACTCCCCATCGGATAGCTTGTGGTCGATCAAGGATTTGTTACTCAGCAAGATATCGACGAAGGGAATAGTAAAATGCGAAGGCATCCTTTGGGGACCCTCAGGCTTACAAAAAGTGAAGAATCTGTTTAGAATGAGAGATCTGGCCTGCATTAGGAATTTTGGGAAGATGGGAAGAGAGGACGCCAAGCTGGAAGGAAAGCTTCTGTCAATCCTTAAGGCACCTTTTGAGATTATGCAGTTTATGAACCCAGTTGCTGTTTTAATTAAGGACTTTTCTACAGCTGAGGAGTGCAGGGTGGTTATCTCCCAGCTCAAAGCAGTTGATCAGTAATTACGTTGTTGTACGTGTAGCCTCACACATTGCCACAAGTTTGTTTATTGGATTTATTGTTATAGAGTTGTGGTACCTACTTCTGTCTAATGGCGGGGGAGGAACAGGAGTCTCGGATGGAGGATGGAGATCATGTCACGTCAAGTGGCTCTTTGGCATTTTTCTCTTGCCCATGGCCAGAGAGTTATGCTTGACAGCACTTTGCATTGGCACCATGAGAAGGAGAGCTGCACGTGCGTGTGATTTCTGCGAGCACCGCTGGGGCTTCTGTGGAGTAGTGACAGATCAATGGAAGGGTGTGTGAGTGGACATCCAAGAATGGGAAGACTTCTCCAAGCTCGTACGCAAAGGAGTTGTCTGTGGGACATCACTAATGGTCAATGTGGCCCATATCCTCTCTACCCTCATACAATGCAATGATGAGTGTTTTTTCTCAGAACAGAGGATGATGATTCCAATGCAGGAGACGAAATGGACTTGTATATTTCAAGAGGAGCACTATGGACGAGTTTCAGTAGCCGATGGCTCCATCTTGGTTCAAATGGCTCTGAGCACTATGCGACTTAACTTCTGAGGTCATCAGTCGCCTAGAACTTAGAACTAATTAAACCTAACTAAGGACATCACACACATCCATGCCCGAGGCAGGATTCAAACCTGCGACCGTAGCGGTCGCCCTGATCCAGATTGTAGCGCCTAGAACCGCACGGCCACTCCGGCCGGCTGCATCTTGGTGCTCAAGTCATCCAGTATAGGGTATGGTATAGAACGGAAGCGCTGCATTGAAAGTATTAGTTAATAAGATGAGAGAGCACTCCAGAAATGCTGATGTTCTTTACCTCGTAGACGCTTGAAGATAGAAGTCGACCGTCCCGAGAATACTTGCAGAGATTCAGAAGCCTTTATTATGTGAGGGGTCTACAGCTCCCTGTGGATGGCGCACGCGAAGGTGAGATTAAGTACATTACTGGCACACACAGGCATTTAAGCGGTTATTCCTGATACATTCCATACTCTAATGAATCGGGAAAAAACCCTGTATGTGGTACAATGGGAAGTATCTTCTGCCGCACAGAGGTTGAATGTAGAGGAAGTACGCAAGGGTGGCCTACAGAATCGTCACTTTTCCGGCTATCTCTCATCCGACATAAGTGCAATGCTGCTTTATTCTAACCGAGACTACAGTTGGCTTTGTTGGTAATACACGTGGTGAGCATCATTTTCTTGATGTTGCGCATTCGACAGGGGGAACGGCGCAATTGCGAGCTTGCGCTACTCGTCGCGTGCTGCCAGTGGCGAAGAGATAGGACACGCTCTCAGTCGTATACGACTCTGTGAGAAGTCGCCGAGGGAGATTCGGTTGCTGACGCCAACGAATAGATCACGCCCTGTGTAGGCTGGTCGATCCTGGCAGCCTCTTTTCAGGTCGCTGGCTCCCTTCTCGCTGTAAATGCAGTGCGGCGGAGAATGCTGGATGTGAGAAGACACTCTCAGGTGCTTGCTGGCGCCAGTACACACAGATCACGTCCTGTCTGGGCCGGCCAAGACTGGCGGCGGTATCTTTCCAGAGCACAGGCGCCCTCCTCGCCCCTAATGTACTTTTCGTGCCTCGCCAGCGATACGGCGCGCACGCTGCCAGCATTAGCAGACACTCGGATCGCTTAAGTGTCCAGTCACGAGGCCAGAGAGCGGTGTCAACCCACGCATCCAGCGTACCCCTCACTGCCTCACTTGTTGCGCCTTTCGTTTCGTTACCAGTGAGCCGGTGACACCATCGGAGAATCGAGAAGCCAGTGATCTCACTTCAAGTTGAAGCTTTTCCATTTGATGTGTCCCACACACGCTGACAGCCACATAATCTATTCGAAATGTTGCCCATTCTCGTAACTTTATTTTGGATCAGGTTATTTTGTCGTATTTAATACTTGATACCACGTTCCACCGTTTCGTTCTTGATCATCTGTTTACTGCACCGCCGAGTGATGGGACGGGTAAAACCGTTGCAACGTATCTCGGGAGGAACGGAATTCATTTCTCCGTATCCGTCCAGTCAGCCTTGTTTCTACACTCCTGGAAATTGAAATAAGAACACCGTGAATTCATTGTCCCAGGAAGGGGAAACTTTATTGACACATTCCTGGGGTCAGATACATCACATGATCACACTGACAGAACCACAGGCACATAGACACAGGCAACAGAGCATGCACAATGTCGGCACTAGTACAGTGTATATCCACCTTTCGCAGCAATGCAGGCTGCTATTCTCCCATGGAGACGATCGTAGAGATGCTGGATGTAGTCCTGTGGAACGGCTTGCCATGCCATTTCCACCTGGCGCCTCAGTTGGACCAGCGTTCGTGCTGGACGTGCAGACCGCGTGAGACGACGCTTCATCCAGTCCCAAACATGCTCAATGGGGGACAAATCCGGAGATCTTGCTGGCCAGGGTAGTTGACTTACACCTTCTAGAGCACGTTGGGTGGCACGGGATACATGCGGACGTGCATTGTCCTGTTGGAACAGCAAGTTCCCTTGCCGGTCTAGGAATGGTAGAACGATGGGTTCGATGACGGTTTGGATGTACCGTGCACTATTCAGTGTCCCCTCGACGATCACCAGTGGTGTACGGCCAGTGTAGGAGATCGCTCCCCACACCATGATGCCGGGTGTTGGCCCTGTGTGACTCGGTCGTATGCAGTCCTGATTGTGGCGCTCACCTGCACGGCGCCAAACACGCATACGACCATCATTGGCACCAAGGCAGAAGCGACTCTCATCGCTGAAGACGACACGTCTCCATTCGTCCCTCCATTCACGCCTGTCGCGACACCACTGGAGGCGGGCTGCACGATGTTGGGGCGTGAGCGGAAGACGGCCTAACGGTGTGCAGGACCATAGCCCAGCTTCATGGAGACGGTTGCGAATGGTCCTCGCCGATACCCCAGGAGCAACAGTGTCCCTAATTTGCTGGGAAGTGGCGGTGCGGTCCCCTACGGCACTGCGTAGGATCCTACGGTCTTGGCATGCATCCGTGCGTCGCTGCGGTCCGGTCCCAGGTCGACGGGCACGTGCACCTTCCGCCGACCACTGGCGACAACATCGATGTACTGTGGAGACCTCACGCCCCACGTGTTGAGCAATTCGGCGGTACGTCCACCCGGCCTCCCGCATGCCCACTATACGCCCTCGCTCAAAGTCCGTCAACTGCACATACGGTTCACGTCCACGCTGTCGCGGCATGCTACCAGTGTTAAAGACTGCGATGGAGCTCCGTACGCCACGGCAAACTGGCTGACACTGACGGCGGCGGTGCACAAATGCTGCGCAGCTAGCGCCATTCGACGGCCAACACCGCGGGTCCTGGTGTGTCCGCTGTGCCGTGCGTGTGATCATTGCTTGTACAGCCCTCTCGCAGTGTCCGGAGCAAGTATGGTGGGTCTGACACACCGGTGTCAATGTGTTCTTTTTTCCATTTCCAGGAGTGTATATCGCCATCTGCAACTGCATATATACTCCGCAAGCCACTGTACAGTGGGTGGTGATGAGTGGGTCATAATCACCAAATTTCTGCCAAAATATTTTGTCGATTCTCACCTAAGTAGGAAGAAATGGTCATCATAATAAAATCAGAGAGATCAGAGCTCACACAGAAAGGTCCAGACGTTTATTTTTCTCACGTAGTATAAGACGGTGGAACGGTCGAGAAAGGGTCAGAGACTGGTTCTATAAACACTCTGCCAAATACTTCACTGTGAACAGGGTAATCATGTACAGAGTTAACAAAATAAAACTGACCAGGAAAACATTTATAGAATTGACATATAATTAACGCATGGCAATCTACAGGAGAACAGAAAATTCTGGAAACAGGACAACTGCCCTATTTCCCTCCATTTTCCACTAATAGGACAAGAGGCCTAGAAGTTCATGGGAGAGGGAAGGGTGGTGGAGGGGGAGGAGTATTATGGAGAGGGGATAACGAGGAGGAGGAAGAGGAGGACAGGATAATCTTGACCTGACCTTGTGGACGATATGGCAACAATACAGCCTCACTCAGGGGACTCACCACTCTTTGATAGGTTCATGCTTGGCCACTAAGGGGTCCCAGCTTAGCCGGCCGCGGTGGTCTAGCGGTTCTGGCGCTGCAGTCCGGAACCGCGGGAATGCTACGGTCGCAGGTTCGAATCCTGCCTCGGGCATGGGTGTGTGTGATGTCCTTAGGTTAGTTAGGTTTAAGTAGTTCTAAGTTCTAGGGGACTTATGACCTAAGAAGTTGAGTCCCATAGTGCTCAGAGCCATTTGAACCATTTTTGGTCCCAGCTTTTGCAGCACCTCTTGCCTTTCCGTGCTGCATGTCTGTCCTCCTGCTATTCTTTATCCGCTCCCTTCGAGAACATGTCCTGGGTATTTCCGGGAATGTGTTCTGAAGTTTCGGTAGCCCGGCATCAGACAGCCCTCGTCTGTTTTTCCTTCTTTCTCCATTCTCTGTCTCCTCCCTTTCCTCTGCTTCGGCGTTTGACGTCCCTCTTTGTTTCATCTTCCTCCCTGTGTGCTCCTGAAGTCCAGTCCAAGCGTTTGACGCGTAAACAGTAACTGAGTAATGCTTAATGCCCAGCGTCGGGTCGACTGCAGGGTTCGCATATGCCCCATGGTACAGGCTGTGCCCAGGCCTCAACTGTTACCTTCCCAATTACCAATTTTTCCGTCTGCCTAGAGGTCGGGAGTGTGTTCTGAGGTGTGTGAACAATCACCTAAGACGGGTGAGTCCCCCTCTGAGGAGAGCACCCAGTAGGAAGGAATGCACTATCAGAGACACTGGCAATCATGGGGAACTTTTTCGCAATGAGCCAATCATCTTCATCTCAGTCTATGTCTACTAAACGTAAACGGAATGACATTAAGGACTCAACACTCTCCCAGCTGCACCATGGTTCTCCTGGTGTCATGTAGTGAAAAATGTCAGTTTTTGCTACACTTCATCCGTCTGTTATTCAGAAAGATGTGGATGCAGTTTCAGGACTTGTGAAATCCTCCTCTCGCTTGCGTAATGAGACTTCGCTTCTGGAAACCAATCGTGATGTTCAAGCCCAACAACTGCTTACACCTTCGCTCCTCCGGGGATATCCTGTTTGTGTTGAGGCCCATTGTATGCTGAATTGTTATTCACATTTCGCTGCTTGATGGTCTGACCAAGGGAGAAATCCAACATTACCTCTCTGATCAGGGCGTCTCTGCGGTCCATCAGCTAATGAAAAACGTTGATGCAATCTTAGTGCCTACATGCAATCGTTTTCTCACATTTGATCGGGTAGTGCTTCCATCGTCACAGTCTGACCATACATTGCACACCCAGTGCACTGCTGTCGCTGTCAGCGTTATCATCACACTCGTGTGTCCCATCGAAATGAGGCCAGACGTGCAACCTGTGGTAGAGATGCTGATAAGGGCGACTGCACATCTCCTTCTCCCCTATGTATCAAATGTAAAGGCGACCATGCCACCTCATCCCATAACTGTATCCCATGTATCCCATGTATCTCATCCAGGAGATCTGGGTGAAGGAAAGAGTGTCCTACCATGTCACTCACAAGCTGCTGGCTAGTCTACTATCCGGCACTTATAGTACCGTTTTTGCTACCCCTCGCTCCACGAAGGACATGGCCATATAGACTTGTGAGTTCAGTACAGCAGTTGAGAAATCGCCCAGATTCGGTTTTACACAGACTCCTTACTGAGCTTGCATTTATCGCGAATCTCTTGCCCACCGTAAAGTTCCGAGCGACTGGAAAAAAGCGCAAGTGACGCCTGCATATAAGAAGGGTAGAAGGACGGACCCTCAAAATTACAGACCAATATCCTTAACATCAGGTTGTTGCAGGATTCTCGAACATATTCGCAGTTCGAATACAATGAATTTCCTTGAGACAGAGAAGTTGCTGTCCTTGCATCAGCACGGCTTTAGAAAGCATCGCTCCTGCGAAACGCAACTCGCCCTTTTTTCACATGATATCTTGCGAACCATGGATGAAGGGTATCAGACGGATGCCATATTCCATGACTTCCGGAAAGCGTTTGACTCGGTGCCCCACTGCAGACTCCTAACTAAGGTACGAGCATATGGGATTGATTCCCAAATATGTGAGTGGCTCGAAGACTTCTTAAGTAATAGAACCCAGTACGTTGTCCTCGATGGTGAGTGTACATCGAAGGTGACGGTATCATCTGGAGTTTCCCAGGGAAGTGTGGTAGGTCCGCTGTTGTTTTCTATCTACATAAATGATCTTTTGGACAGGGTGGATAGCGATGTGCGGCTGTTTGCTGATTATGCTGTGGTGTACGGGAAGGTGTCGTTGTTGATTGACCGTAGGAGGATACAAGATGACTTGGACAGGATTTGTGATTGGTGTAAAGAATGGCAGCAAACTCTAAATATAGATAAATGTAAAGTAATGCAGATGAATAGGAAAAATCCCGTAATGCTTGAATACTCCATTAGTAGTGTAGCGCTTGACACAGTCACGTCGATTAAATATTTGGGCGTAACATTGCAGAGCGATATGAAGTGGGACAAGCATGTAACGGCAGTTGTGGGGAAGGCGGCTAGTCGTCTTAGGTTCATTAGTAGAATTCTGGGAAGATGTGATTCATCTGTAAAGGAGACCGCTTAGAAAACACTAATACGACGTGTTCTTGAGTACTACTCGAGCGTTTGGGATCCCTATCAGGTCGGATTGTGGGGGGAAGTAGAAGCAATTCAGAGGCAGGCTGCTAGATTTGTTACTGGTAGGTTTGATCATCACGCGAGTGTTACGGAAATGCTTCAGGAACTCGGGTGGGAGTCTCTAGAGGAAAGGAGGCATTCTTTTCGTGAACCGCTACTGGGGAAATTTAGAGAACCAGCATTTGAGGCTGACTGCAGTACAATTTCGCGGAAAGACCACAAAGATAAGATAAGAGAGATTAGGGCTCGTACAGAGGCATATAGGCAGTCATTTTTCCCTCGTTCTGTTTGGCAGTGGAACAGGGAGAAAAGATGCTGCTAGTTGTGGTGCGAGGTACCCACCGCCACGCACCGTATGGTGGATTGCGGAGTATGTATGTAGATGTAGATGTATATCACGGTAGCATACTCGTCTCCTCCTCCTACAGCTGCGCAACAAACAATCAGATCTTCGTCCCTGGCGGCGAAATCGCCTGCTACAAAACTGGCGGGCTGGAAACAACAAAGACAACGCTCCCACAAAGACGTTTTACATCTCTCCGTCCAACAAATGTCTGAGTCTTCGTCTGCTAACCGAAAAGGCTCTAAGAAATCCAACGCAGGCAAATGATCTCCTTCCCCGACTCTCAGATCCTCTTCAATGGTGTCGCCGCGTGAAATCCCTCAGCTGGCCGACCTCCATTTCGCCGGTAAGCACGCCTACTGTTGCCCTGGAGTCCACAGGTTGACCTGGAGGCAATGCCTAGGCCTCCATAGATTTCATGGAACAGGATCCTCCAAACTCTGTGCCCTGTAGCAGTGAGTCTTTCGAAGAGTGACACATGGAAGCCACCGAGGTGGCTGCCCTTCATTAGTTTCCTCCTCCCCATTCCCCATTACGACTCCCTTTCAGTGAAATGTTCGTGGCATTACATCCAACAAGGAGGAATTATGGCTGAAAACTCAGTATCCAGTTGCTGTCTACTTCCAAGAACCGAAATAGCCTCCTCGAAATCATTTCGACCTCTCGAGTTTCGTTTCAGTCCGCTTTGACTTTCCCCATAGTGATGGCATGGGGGAGTCATGCTGTTAATTCAGGAAGATTTCCGTAGCTGAACCACCTAATTGAACACCTGGCTGCAAGTGCTTGCAGTCAACACTTTCCTTCCTTGTTTCACCTTTTCTCGTCGTAACGTCTACTTCGTCATTTGCTGTTACCGAGCAGACTTACTTCAGTTTATTGCTCACCTCCGCCACCTGCTCGGCGACTTTAATGCCCACCATCCCTTTGGGTCTCTTAGAGAAACTGTCAGAGAGGTTCCCTCTTGGCTGACCTTCTCCTTCTCAATCAACTCAACTTCATGTACGAACTTCTAGCATGCTGGAATAGCTTGTGTCAGCAACTTCTGTTAATCAGTAGGACGAAAAACCAGCCCGAGTTGCAAATTTTCACTTTTCTATTCATTTGATGACTAGTTTCAGGCTGAGACCCATTTTCAAATCATTGTAAAAAAAGACGAAAATGGCATTTCCGAAGAAGTCAAAAATGTGCAATAAACATTTACAGTGCATACAAATGACTTTTGACCATCTTGTCTCGTCACTTGGTCAACCTGTGTCATGAGCGCTTTTCTGCAGTGATACAAGACATTGTCCTTATTTCCTTTTATTTCATTTGAAGAAAGCCTACGCACCTGCTGGAGGACTGGTATCCTCAGTCTACAGGGTGGTCCATTGATCGTGACCGGGCCAAATATCTCACGAAATAAGCGTCAAACGAAAAAACTACAAAGAACGAAACTTGTCTAGCTTGAAAGGGGAAACCAGGTGGCGCTATGGTTGGCCCGCTAGATGGCGCTGCCATAGGTCAGACGGATATCAACTGCGTTTTTTAAAAATAGGAACCCCCTATTTTTTACTACATATTCGTGTACTATATAAAGAAATATGAATGTTTTAGTTGGACCACTTTTTTCGCTTTGTGACAGATGATGCTGTAAGAGTCACAAACATATGGCTCACAATTTTAGGCGAACAGTTGGTGACAGGTAGGTTTGTTAAATTACAATACAGGACGTAGGTGCGTTTGAACATTTTATTTCGGTTGTTCCAATGTGATACATGTAACTTTGTGAACTTATCATTTCTGAGAACGCATGCTGTTACAGCGTGATTACCTGTAAATACCACATTAATTCAATAAATGCTCAAAATGATGTCCTGCAATCTCAGTGCATTTGGCAATACGTGTAACGACATTCCTCTCAACAGCATGTAGTGCATATTATACCGGTTTACGTTACCGCTGTTGGTGAATGACGCTTCGTCGCTAAATAGAACGCGTGCAAAAAATCTGTCATCGTCACGTAATTTCTCTTGTGCCCTGTGGCAGAACTGTACACGACGTTCAAAGTCGTCGCAATGCAATTCTGGTAAGCAGAAATATGGTACGGGTGCAATCGATGTTGATATAGCATTCTCAACACCGACATTTTTGAGATTCCAGATTCTCGTGCAATTTGTCTGCTACTGATGTGCGGATTAGCCGCGACAGCAGCTAAAACACCTACTTGGGCATCATCATTTATTGCAGGTCGTGGTTGACGTTTCACATGTGGCTGAACACATTCTGTTTCCTTAAATAACATAACTATCCTGCGAACGGTCCAGACACTTGGATGATGTCGTCCAGGATACCGAGTAGCATACATAGTGCGGTGTCACCGCCAGGCACCACACTTGCTAGGTGGTAGCCTTTAAATCGGCCGCGGTCCGTTAGTATACGTCGGACCCGCGTGTCGCCACTATCACTGATTGCAGACCGAGGGCCTCCACACGGCAGGTCTAGTCTAGAGACTCCCTAGCAGTCGCCCCAGTTGTACAGCCGACTTTGCTAGCGATGGTTCACTGTCTACATACGCTCTCATTTGCCGAGACGATAGTTTAGCATAGCCTTCAGCTATGTCATTTGTTACGACCTAGCAAGGCGCCATATTCAGTTACTTTTCTGAACAGATAATATTGTGGATCATGTACCGTCAAGAGCGACGTTCATCATTAATGGATTAAAGTTAAGTATCAAACTAGCTACGTCCGCCTTCTGAATTCTAATTCCTTGTCATGTTCCAGACCTCACATCAGTATAGTGCTTCCCTCCTCACGCCAGCATGCGTGAGCTAAAACGCGTGCATTTCGGCCTCCTCTAGTAACACGATGTTGGCTCTTCTGCCAACACAACACATAGCACACGCCCGTTGGCCTTTTGATGATGATGATGTTTGGTTTGTGGGGCGCTCAACGGCGTGGTTATCAGCGCCCGTACAATTATCCAATCTTTGCTCAGTCCAATTTCGCCACTTTCCTGGATGATGATGAAATGATGAGGACAACACAAACACGCAGTCATCTCGAGGCAGGTAAAAATCCCTGACCCCGCCGGGAATCGAACCCGGAACCCCGTGCTCGGGAAGCGAGAACGCTACCGCGAGACCACGAGCGGCGGACTTGGCCTTTTGATCCCAATAGCCATACATCAACACGATATCAACCTTTTCCGGAATTGGTAAACGGTCCATTTTAACACCGGTAATGTATCACGAAGCAAATACCATCCGCACTGGCGGAATGTTACGTGATACCACGTACTTATACGTTTGTGACTATTACAGCGCCATCTATCACAAAGCTAAAAAAGTGGTCCAACTAAAACATTCATATTTCTTCACGTACTACACGAATATGTAATAAAATGGGGGTTCCTATTTAAAAAAAAACGCAGTTTATTTCTGTTTGACCTATGGCAGCGCCATCTAGCGGGCCAACCATAGCGCCATCTGGTTTCCTCCTTCAAGATAGACGAGTTTCGTTCTTTGTAGTTTTTGTTTTGATGCTTATTTCGTGAGATATTTGGCCCGGTCACTATCAATGGACAACCCTGTACACACGTAGGGCTTCTGAGTCGCCTGCTCCACTTCCTTCTGAAATTTTTAAATGACCAAATTTTCAAGGTATGTGTGGGTTCAGCCTTATCATACACCTTTATACAGGACAACAGAGGGCCTCAAGCCATCGTTCTGAGCGTCGTCCTCTTTGCTATAGTCACTAGTCCTATTATGGACTCTCTCCTGCCAGACATCTCCGGATCCCTTTTTGTCGACGGCTTTACGATCTATTTCAGTTCTCAAGGCACTTACTTGTCTCCTTGAGCGGCGTCTTCAACGATATCACGATCGTCTTTACTCATGGAGCGTCTGCAATGGCTTTCGCTTTTCCACTGACAAAACAAATAAATTTCTGGCGGGGCAATGGGTTTCTTCCACTGTTTTTATGTCTTGGGTCTGTTGCTCTTCCGTTCGATAAAACTACGAAATTTCTAGGGTTCATGCTTATTAGGAAACTTTCTTGGTCCTCCCACATGTCTTTTCAGGCTCCATGTTGTAACTGGTCCCTCAATGTCCTGTGTGTCGTAAGTGGTGCTTACGGACCATCCTCCCGTTTATAATGATCTCTTGTCCGTTGGAACCTAGCCTACAGGTGTTTCGTTTATTCACTTGCACGTCTGTCCATCTTACGCCATCTTAACACAATCTACCATCGAGGAATACGTTTGGTCACTGGTGCCTTTTAGACTAGCCCTGTTGAGAGTCTCTATGTAGAAATTGCCGAACTACCACTGTCATACCGGCATGATGTCCTCCTCAATGGATACACTTGTTGCTTGTCTTCCATGCCTGGCCACCCATCCTCCCCGAATTCGCTTTCGCCTACTGCTCTGGCAGCTTAACTTCAGGCCACCTGCCACGTTCCTGATGGGTGTGAACCCTTCATCGCCTCGGATTCGTGCAGCGGTCTGTGTTCATCCCAGATTTTATTCAGTCCCCAATGACGTTACTCCCTGATTCGATCTATCGTTGTAAGTTTCTCGAACTTCACTTGCGACGTAGTGATAGCACCTTCATGTACATTGATGGCTCTAAGACCCACCATGGTGTCGGGTGTGCTTTCGTCGTTGGCCCAGACCATTTTCGGTAACGGCTTCCAGAACACTGTTCGAGTTCTACAGCGGAGCTATTCGTCCTCTATCAGGCCACGCAGTATATCTGGCGACAAGGGATTTTTAATTGTGTCACTTTTCTCAGTGCCCTTCAGAGCCCCTGTGTGGTGTATACAGTCCATCTCTTGGTGCAACAGGTCCCCGAAAGCTTCCACTTGCTTACTGTGGAAGGGACCACCGTGATGTTCACGTGGGTTTCTGGTCATCTCATTCTGAGCGGAAATGAGGTTGTTGACGCTCCTACTTCGGCCTGCTAGCTCTTCCATTCCTTTGAATGATCCCCATGTTGGCAGTTGATGTCACTTTGGCATCACCATTGGTCTTCTCTTACGGGAACAAGCTCAGGGGAAATAAACCTCTCCCAACGGTTTGACCGACATCCTCTCGGTCTTCGCAACGCGAGATCATTTTAGCTAGGTTGCATACTGGCTACTGTCATTTTTACCACCGCCATTTGTTATGTGGTGATCCCCCACCACTTTGTGCTCGTTGTTATCAATTTTTGACGGTTCGCCATTTCCTGGCCCAATGCCGTTTCTTTAGCCGCTAAGCTTCCATTGTGTCTTTACCGTTTGAGTTATCGGCCCTTTTAGCTGTCGATCACAATTCACAGCTTATCCATCGTAGCAATGTGGTGGAGAACATTTAATCTTTGGTTATGGATCTCCGCTCTACGGCGTATTTTGTGGACCTTTCTCCAAGGGGAAGTCTTTGTTCTTAGCTCTCTTTCCTTCGTATGTATAAGCGCTTTTAACTTCTTTTACTTATTGATATTCTAAGGTTACGACACGACCGCTTGCGACCTCAGTTGTTTTCGCGCCATAAAACAAAACAAAAAGTAGACAAACAATACAACCTGATCTAGTACGCCCAAAACCATCCTACTGAAGTGGTGTAAAAAGTTGAGGCCACTGGACAGTCGATGATTGGAAACGAATGATCTGGAGTGATGAATCACACTACATGAGTATACTGTGACTACCCGATAGACGGGTTTGGGCTTAACGAAAGCCTGAAGAACATCATCTGTAGTGTCAACACTGAAATATGGAGGAGGCTGTGTTAGAGTATAAGGGTGCTTCTCCTGCTTAAGGTTCAAAAATGGTTCAAATGGCTCTGAGCACTATGGGGCTTAACTTCTGAGGTCATCAGTCCCCTAGAACTTAGAACTACTTAAACCTAACTAACCTAAGGACATCACACACATCCATGCCCGAGGCAGGATTCGGGATTCGAATCTGCGACCGTAGCGGTCACGCGGTTCCAGACTGAAGCGCCTAGAACCGCACGGCCACACCGGCCGGCTCCTGCTTAAGGTATGGTCCACTTACTGTGCTTAAGGCAGCGCAAAATGTGGAAGGGTATGAACACATCTGCCAGCACTGAGTACAGCTGACGAACAGTTTAGAATTATTGTTTCTGCTCGGCAATGGGCCCTGTCATAAACCAGCAAGCATGAGGCGATGGTCTGTGGACCGTAACATTCCTGAAATAGACTGGTCCGCCCAGATTACTGACACGTACAGACCCCAGCATCCGACCTTCTCTGGTTTCGGCTCTTGAGAAAGAATGGGCTTCCATTCCTCCACAGACATTCAGACACATTGCTGAAGGTGTCCCCGCAGAGTTCAAGCTGTCACGCAGATGAGGTGTGGCGAATCCCATGTTAACGTCCACTGATAGGTTGGGTTGGGTTGTGTGGGGAAGGAGACCAGACAGCGAGGTCATCGGTCTCATCGGATTAGGGAAGGACGGGGAAGGAAGTCGGCCGTGCCCTTTGAAAGGAACCATCCCGGCATTTGCCTGAAGCGATTTAGGGAAATCACGGAAAACCTAAATCAGGATGGCCGGACGCGGGATTAAACCGTTGTCCTCCCGAATGCGAGTCCAGTGTCTAACCACTGCGCCACCTCGCTCGGTCCACTGATAGGTGTCAGGTTGCTTTTCATCAGAGAATGTATGTAGCTCTATTATGTTGTAAGCGTGCTTATGCAGTTACGCCTCAGTTATTCGATAGGATTCGTAATTTCCTGTCAGAGATGTCACAGTTCGTAGCAACTGACTGAAAGTCATCGAGTAAAACATAAGTCATTTCTGGCATTCGCCGAAGGAGCGCTATAGGCCTTCTGCTGTTCCTTGTTTATATAAAGGATTTAGGAGATAATCTGAGCAACCGTCTTAGGTTGTTTACAGATGATGCTGTCGTTTATCGTCTAGTAAAGTTATCAGAAGATCAAAACAAATTGCAAAATTTAGAAAAGGTATCTGCATGGTGCGTAAACGGCAGCTGACCCTAAATAATGAAAAGTGTAAAGTCATCCACATGAGTGCTAAAAGGAATCAACTCTAAAGACCGAAATTCAACTATATACCTAGGAATTACACTTACGAGAAACTTAAATTTGAAAGAACATATAGAAAATATTTTGAGGAAGGCGAACTAAAGACTGCGTTTTATTGGCAGAACGCTTAGAAGATGCAATAGATCTACTAAAGAGACTGCCCACATTAAGCTTGACCGTCGCTTTTGGAGTACTACTGCGGGGTCTGGGATCGTTGCCAGGCAGGATTAACGTCACTGATAGGTGTCAGGATGCTTTTCATCAGAGAATGTATGTAGCTCTATTATGTTGTTCGAGTGGTTCAGTACTTTACTGAAACGTTGAGTTCTGTGACTTTTGTCTGTTGCAGGTTTTCACCTCAGTGAGTCACCCAACATGGGATGTGGAGGTGCATGCCGACCCTGGAACGCATCTGCCTGGCCGATTGAAGCGGGTGGTGTACCGACTAGCCTGGGTGTGATTTTTATGCAGTCTCGCACATACTGGGCTGGTACCTTCGTCTCACCTCACATATACACGATTCGCAAACATTTTGGAAATGTTCCCACACTTTCATGCAGCAAGTTGGCCCGCATCTCGTGGTCGTGCGGTAGCGTTCTCGCTTCCCACGCCCGGGTTCCCGGGTTCGATTCCCGGCGGGGTCAGGGATTTTCTCTGCCTCGTGATTGCTGGGTGTTGTGTGCTGTCCTTAGGTTAGTTAGGTTTAAGTAGTTCTAAGTTCTAGGGGACTTATGACCACAGCAGTTGAGTCCCATAGTGCTCAGAGCCATTTCAACCATTTTTGCAGCAACTTGGGGTACACAAATATCGCACCAGGGACGGTGTGTGTGTGTGTGTGTGTGTGTGTGTGTGTGTGTGTGTGTGTGTGTGTGTGTGTGTGTGTGTGTGTGTGTGTGTGTGTGTGCGGGGGGCGGGGGGGGGGGCGGGGAACGAGAGAGAGTGTCGCCAGTCCACCCTGTACCACAAACAATACAGATTAATATGCTGACCACGTGAATACGTGGAATAAAAGCCAGTAAAAACAAGAAATAAGTCATTGTAGAGAAATATATGGCATATGAAGTATACGAGAGATATGAGACACTAACAGTATTGATATCTGGCAGCGTTAGTTCGTAATGAAGAAAAGACCAAAGGGGGGGAAAAGTAAAAAAGACCCGATCATGACAGGAGAGAGTGCTGTATTGTCGTTGTCGCAAATATCAGCAACGCCATCACATTAAACAGTGCTGGCCTTTCAGAATGTGGGCATTTATTGTGGTCAGCCTTGAAGATCACCTGTCCCCACACAAATATAACTGCTATCAGAAAGAGAGGTTTTCGAGGGATATAAGATTTAGTGCAAATGGCCAGCTCATATGAATGAAACTGTATACCCAGCGGACGAAGTTTTGTGCAACATCGGCCGTCCAATGTGTAACGTTACGAGTACACAATCGAGAGTTTTGGCCACCTCCGGCTGGTGGGGCATAAGGTGAATCTGCTTGTGCGGGCCTGGGCCTCACGGCGCAGCATGGCCGCTGCAACTGCTGATGGCCAGGCAGGTGCACAGAAGAGCAGCATCACTGGAAATGGATAAATCGCAAAGCTGGAAATTTGGACAGCTGGTGCTTGCACGGTCTTCGTGTAGGAGACATTGCTCCAAGAAATGGCGAAGCGTCAGGTGAACTGAAAGATGGGGCCTTACAAATTTTCAAGAATTTATAATAACTCACAGTCAAATATTAAAGCAAATGTGAATACATCTGCGATCCCAGAAAAATGAGGCATATTCGATGTCCAAAAATACTTCAATATCGTTAAAAGTATATAATTTAATATTTCACAGCAAATAAACATTTTTACAATGGACCTCTGAATTAACAACTTAGCTGCGCGGAGACGCGGTGCGGTCTACGGCGCCTTGCCACGGTGCAGCCAGTTCCCCCCGTCAGAGGTTCGACTCTTCCCTCGGGTATGGATGTACGTTGAGCAGTGTGTCAGCCTACGGACCGATGACCTCAGCAATTCGGTCCCATAGGAACTTACTACCATAATTAACAACTTTTATACCCTTCAAGCGATTTCATTTAACAATATCTCAGATGATAGCATTGCACAATAGCTTCCGTCTTTGAAAACTACTCATCTACACTATTGGCCATTAAAATTGCTACACCACGAAGAAATGCAGATAATACACGGGTATTCATTGGACAAATATATTATACTAGAACTGACATGTGATTACATTTTCATGCAGTTTGGGTGCATAGATCCTGAGAAATCAGTACCCAGAACAACCACCTCTGGCCGTAACAACGGCCTTGATACGCCTGGGAATTGAGTCAAACAGAGCTTGGATGGCTTGCACAGGTACAGCTGCCCATGCAGCTTCAACACGATAACGCAGTTCATCAAGAGTAGTGACTGGCGTATTGTGACGAGCCAGTTGCTCGGCCACCATTGACCAGACGTTTTCAATTGGTGAGAGATCTGGAGAATGTGCTGCTGGCCAGGGCAGCAGTCGAACATTTTCTGTATCCAGAAAGGCCCGTACAGGACCTGCAACATGGGGTCGTGCGTTATCCTGCTGAAATGTAGGGTTTCCCAGGGATCGAATGAAGAGTGGAGCCACGGGTCGTAACACATCTGAAATGCAACGTCTACTGTTCAAAGTGCCGTCAATGCGAACAAGAAGTGACCGAGACGTGTAACCAATGGCACCCCATACCATCACGCCGGGTAACAAGCCAGTATGGCGATGACGAATACACGCTTCCAATGTGCGTTCACCGCGATGTCGCCAAACACGGATGCGACCATCATGACGCTGTAAACAGAACCCGGTTTCATCCCAAAAAATGACGTTTTGCCATTCGTGCACCCAGGTTCGTCGTCGAGTACACCATCGCAGGTGCCCCTGTCTGTGATGCAGCGTCAAGGATAACCGCAGCCATGGTCTCCGAGCCGATAGTCCATGATGCTGCAAACGTCGTCGAACTGTTCGTGCAGACGGTTGTTGTCTTGCAAACGTCCCCATCTGTTGACTCAGGGATCGAGATGTGACTGCACGATCCGTTACAGCCATGTGGATAAGATGCCTGTCATCTCGACTGCTAGTGATACGAGGCCGTTAGTATCCAGCACGGCGTTCCGTATTACCCTCCTGAACCCACGGATTCCATATTCTGCTAACAGTCATTGGATCTCGATCAACGCGAGCAGCAATGTCGCGAAACGATAAACCGCAATCGCTATAGGCTACAATCCGACCTTTATCAAAGTCGGAAACGCGATAGTACGCATTTCTCCTCCTTACACGAGGCATCACAACTACGTTTCACCAGGCAACGCCGGTCAACTGCTGTTTGTGTATGAGAAATCGGTTGGAAACGTTCCTCACGTCAGCACGTTTAGGTGTCGCCATCGGCGTCAACCTTTTGTGAATGTTCTGAAAAGCTAATCATTTGCATATCACAGCATCTTCTGCCTGTCGGTTAAATTTCGCGGCAGTAGCACATCATCTTCGTAATGTAGCAATTTTAATGGCCGGTAGTGTAATTCATCAATTTTTTATATTTTCTGTGGATTTTATTAACTCACAATTGTACACAAAGCACAGGCTTCTTCTACAGGTTATTATCGGCGGCGAGTTAGGTGCAGGGCGTGAATGCAGACGTGCGCAGCTCGAGCCTACGACTACATCCAGCTGTTCTTTTTAACCGGAGCTGTGCATAACCCAAGTACTTAAAGCACAAGTAACCACAGGTAAAGACGCAATTGGCTTGCTCGTATGAGATGTTTTATAGAAGAGCAACGCAACAGCAGTAACCGTTAGGTACATTCGAAGATGTAAGAGGGGAGGAGGGTCGAAGACAAGGGCTCTCGGATGTCATATTTAGAATTAGCTGACGCAACAGTGTTCTAGGAAAGGAAAAACAGTCCTTACGTTGAAAATTTCATGCGTCAAAGCTCGAGTCCGTTGTTTCAAAGGAGTGTTTTAAAATAATTTTTCCGGAAGAATTTCAGAACCAAAGCACACCTGTCACAAAGTAGACCCACTGAGAGAGGCAACGCTGCGACCTTGTTTCCCGAAGTTCCTCTATAATCATTAAACATTTAGGTTAACGTAATACATCACCATATAGAAGAACGCCGTACCGATGTTTTGCAACAGCCTATTCAACTTTATTTTTAGAAAATATTCCACAGCAAGAAACGCTTTAAAATATGTCACATGGTAACCCCTCTTCCCGGTAATATACATTTTAAATAGGTGTTGTGGCCGCGCAACGCTTCCGCAATTGCCACATGGGAGCCAGGGATAACGGGCTGAATGAAGCTTAAAGACTTGCTCGTACAGTATGCTAATGGCGACTCGGCGCACTGGTAGGCAAGGCATGCACACTCCTTGGGGAGCCCGCCCCTGTAGGTCGGACAGAGCAGACATTTCATTGAAATGAGCTGCTCGCCTGACGTCAAGGAAACCGGTTGCTCAGTTACGACACAGCAGCACCAGGCTAACCGAGCTTATCGCCGAACATTATTTGACGAAAGGTGCCGTGGCCGCCGACTACCGTTGAGAAGTATGATATTGCAGTGCCTGTGTTATTCTGAATTACGATCCACTGCGGCGACTATTATGAAATGCATTAAATGTATTCGCAATTGTGCATATGGACAACCATCAACTGTAGAATGGATTGACAACAATGGAAATGTGTGCTGGACCGTGACTAGAACCCAGATTTCTCGCTTATAGCGAACGGAGGCTGTAACGCCGGAAATGCATATCCTCCTGTTTCCATCTATTGCACTGCAAATTTTTTCCTTATTTTGTTATCTGAAGATATAACATTTCTGTGTCTTTGTATATCGTAATTGTTTAAATATTTGTATATATATATATATATATATATATATGCATTTATGTCGATGTATAATTGGTTTGTTTTGTAAATATTATTTGTATTTTTACGCTGGGTCTTGCCTAGGGAAGACTGCTGTCGAACGATTACATCGATAGGTCGTGTGAAGAATCAAAGTGTGTAGGATCTTTGGTAGTGTTAACTCTGCCGCGTGGAGCGCGGGCTGAGCAGAGGGAGTCTGGCTGGAGTAGTGCAGTGGAGCAGGTGTTGTGTGACGCTCCCGCTAGTTGCCGCGCTTTCGGGTTTGGGCAGCATGTAATTGCGCTCGACTTGCTATGATAGCTTCTGTCATGGTGTCGCGGACGGGAAGCATTAGCTGGCGCACATCAAGAGCCCGTTTCGCCTGGTGACCGTGTCGAGAAGAAGGCGCGCCAACATCCAGCTTCTGCAACAGCGACGGCCGACAATGAGTGACTGTCGCCACCTCCTCGATCGACGGCATCAAACCTTCAATCAACCAACAGGGAAAACTGGAAGCACGTAAAGTTTTGGAACTGTATGGCAGACCTCAGCTTTTCAAACTGTACCATTTTCGTAACTATAATTACAGCAACTTAGCATGAACCTTTGTTGCTCATTGTCCCAATTACATTGCCAAGCAGGGTCCCTTCCTTTTCCGGAATGAACCCGAGTGTCGTTGAAATTCAAACGCCAGCATTAAAGTAATAATATAGCATTTCACTGCTTTAATTTCATAGTTCAGTTAAGGTATTCATAGCTGGCTACGATATTTAGATTACACAAGCACAAATTAAGAGTGCGAGTTTTGTTACCATATTTTAGCTTACCTGTGACTGCAGCTCAGCTTGGTACGTACTAAATTTTACTATTGTTAATTGTTCAGAATCATTTAATTCAAGTTCAAAGTTAAATCTCTTATTTCTAAATTGCGTAAATTCAAGTAGCTTTTGAAATGATTGTTGAGGTAGTCCAAGACTAACCGTATTTTACTGAATTTCGATGTGCTTCAGAAAGAAAGCTCACTATTAACTTCAGTCACTAAATTAACTTTCGATTTTCCAGTTTTATTAATTCTTTTGCTAAATTAAGTCAGAGTGTAGCGAAATTTGTTACTTCTGACAAACTTTCAATTTTCACACTACACGTGTCAACCTTCAGTTGCCACGCTTCTAGTGCTAATTATATGTGTAATAACCTTTCTTTTTCAGTTACTATAGTAATTGTCCTTAGGACTGGCGACCGTAATTTCCCCAAATCTCAAATATCTAATTACCGCTAGTTAATTGTTAACGTAACGGCCGCACATTTACTTTCTTTATTAACTTTACCCCTTTTCAAAATTAATTTCCAACAGTTTCATTAGCATTTTTCTTTCATTTAGATGTAACCCTTTCCTCCCTCTTTACCGACAAATTAACTTCGGTGACGATTGCTTTTCCCAAATTTCCATTAGGTACACGCGGTTTAAATTTTCACTGTCATTAAGGTCGATAAGTGAGGGGGAGGTTACAAGGCCTTACCATCTGACTACGTGCACTACTCACGGCCAGAACCAAACTTTCATAATTCGTCCACCGTGCGTCTTCAACCTGTAGTCGTACATCCATCATGGATATTCCCGTTCAGGTGAGACATTGTACCTGAAAGCCGCTTATCTGATGTCGGCGGATAAATAATCTGTTGCAGTGCCTGGACATGCATTGCAATATGATATTTATCCGCCGACGCCGGACATGCAATTGCGAATACATTTAATGTACGTTGAGAAATGTTTGGCGTCACAAGTTCTGAGAAATGTGCTAATCTAACTTCAATAAGTAACGTAAAGAGACAAGATTTATTTGCAAGTCAAACAAGAAAAACTTCGAGCTCTGTTGTAATTATTGAGGTCTTTAGTCCGAAGACTCGTTTGATCCAGCTCTCCGAGTTACTCTATCCTGTGCAACGCTCTTCATCTCCGAACATATACTGCACACTACATCTACGAAAATTCGAGCTTTTCTCTCCCTCTGCAATTTACCACCCCACCACCCTTCCCCTCACCTCCCCGCCCCCTCCACACACACACACACACACACACACACACACACACATACAGTTCCCTCAGTTACCTAATTAGCTATTCCGTGACGCCTCAGTGAGTGTCACACCAATCTGTTCCTTCTTCTAGTCACTTTCTCATATAAACTTACACTACCCTCCATAAGTTTAAAAACACCTAGTAATTATAGATAATGGAAAGGAAATACAGTATAAAAATGCATTTTGTTGTTTTCCAAATGTTTATTAAGCTCAAATAATACACAGGAAGATGCAACAATTAAATTTTCGATTCCTCAAAATAGCCACCCTTTGCTTTCGTCACTGCCTTGCACACTCTCGGCACGCTCTCCGTCAGTTTCGCCAAGGTTTCAGTTGGAATTAACCTCCATTCTTGTTGCAGGATCTTCCATAATTGTGACCCATTCATGATTTTCCATTTTCTGATTCTCCTGTCCAGTTCGTCCCACAGCAACTCGATTGGGTTACAATCAGGGCATTGGGGCGGCCATTCCATGTTTTTCAATATTTTACGAACCTCTAGAGACTTCAAATAGTTGTGACACAAGCGAGACGTATGTTTCGGGTAGTTGTTTTGCTGCAAGACAAGCCCTTTCCCAATCAGACGCAAACCAGATGTCTTGGCATGTCGCTGGATAATGGCGTGATAATCCTTTTGGTTCATTTTTCCATCTATTTTCACCAAATCTCCGACTTTATTCCCTCCAAAGGATCCCCATACCATCAAAGAACGCCCTCCACGCTTTACAGTGGGAATTACGCACTGAGGATTCAAGCGTTCATGGGGTAAACGGCGTACACATTGACGGCGTTTTCTTCCAAATATTTCGAACTTGGATTCGTCAGTGAATGAGACTCTTTCCCAATGCCCCGCTGTCCAACGTTGGCGTGTCTTAGCCCACTGAAGCCTTTTCTTCTTGTTAACAAAGCGCAACAGTGGTTTCCTTTGTTGCTACATAACCTCGGAGGTTGTTGTCTGCCAGGCGTCGTCTCACTGTTGACTCACTCACCTGTGTGTCCCTCGTTGCGTTTAGTTCAGCAGTCAATTCACGGACAGTTTTTAATCTGTTATGTTTACTGGACACTACCAAATACTTTTTCTACCGTTCTGATATTTTCCTGGGTGCTCCTGAGCGAGGACGATCTCCATAGGAGCCTGTTTCTCGATGCCGGTGTATGGTTTTGGCAACTCCGCTGATGGAAATCATCAGTTTCTTTGCTATTTGTCGGACACTATTGCCTTCTTGGTGCAAGTGGTTATCATTACTCGTGATTCATAAGAAATCTGGCACTTTGGGGCCATTTTCAATTACTTTCGCGACGTGTTATACCTTTATGCAAACGCAACTACAAGTGAACAGAGATGTAAACAACGTACCTCAACATAACCATGCGGTCTACTCTCGCCATCTGGTGTGTTTAGTAGAACTGCTTGGACAGGTAACGTCGGTTTACATAAAACGGAGCAATACTAGTGTGTTCCAATGTGTACGTATATGTGCAATAATTACGTGAACAACACTGTACGTGTCATTTTTAACCGTTATTTGAGCTTTCTATTCCGTATTCTAACCAATAACTCACATAGATCACTTCCATCTTGCTCCGTTGTAATACGCAGCATGGTGTTTCCAAACTTATGGAGGGCAGTGTATTTTCTACGGTTTCGATTCAGTACCCATCCATTAATTATCCGGTTTACGCGTCTAATCACCAGCAACCAGCAGTACATTTCAAAAGCTTCCGATCTCTTCTTCTGGGCACCTCTTGGTGTCGAGTATTCGCTTCCGTGTTAAGTTAAACTCCAGAAGAATATGGGGTCGACAAAAGAGGAAACCAGTGCCGAAAATAATACTGACGCGGGGCTGACCCTTGTTAATGAACAGGAGAACTATCCATCTCAGAAAATAGTGCAAAAAGTGATTTGGATGCCCTAGTCAATTGTTGTCACTTGTCTGCAAATGCAAACCTCCCGTATACTCTGTCCTGAGTCCTTTGCTTCGTTTAAAGTTGAATAACAAGTACATTGTGTTTGTTCTACTGATTTTTTATTATTTCAAATTAGTTTTCGGCTTATTAGGCCATGTTCAGGGAACAACTGAAAAGCGTCTGAGAGGGACACTAGTTCTTATGTAACCAAACATTACAAGCACACATACAATCATCTGTATATTGTGTTGTGCATCAAACTTGTTTCATAACGTTGAAATTACACTTTACACAGTGGACAAAGTTAAGCATAATAATCATTTACAGAAGCTCGAAATTTAGCGAGGACTTTAATATGAGGTGCTTACAATAGTTTCCCAAACTTCCCCTTCTTGTACACGTACAGTGCCACAATAAACTAACAGATTACTAATGAATCCCCAAATAAACATATAAATTACCCCTCCAAAATTACTACCACTAATTACAGATTAGAACAGCTTTTCACTTCTGGCCTTTCTCTGTATCCCCTTAGCAATTTTAAACTTCTCTCATTTCCACATATGCGGCAGCATCGACCGCAACGTTCTACCGTACCAACGCCAGTCAGTCTCGCTAGAAACACACTCCTCCTTCATATACCAATTTGTACGAATTTCATTACAAAAACTATCGCCATCCACACAATTCGCGCGAATTTCCCCCGCCAAATCTGCGTTCTTTACTTGGGCCCCGTTCACGGAATTTATCACTCCTGCTCGTTCTCCGACCATTCTGATCATTCCAGCTACTATCTCCGTGAGAATTCCTTTGATTTATCTCACGATTAGTATTTTGGTGGTGATTATTTGGATTCCCATTTTGATAACTACCACCCGGTTTGCTCTGAGGTTTGAACTTCAAAGCTCTGTCTAATTTTTCTACAAATTTTAGAATTTCTTCAACAGAATCACATGGACTATGGACAAGATCCCACTGCAAATCTTCGGATAATCGCCTTCTTAACGTGGTGATTTCCGTTAAAACCCTCAACGAATTTTTCACCTGCATAAGTCTGCCAAGTTCGCGCTTGCAAAAATCACTTATCGTCCCATTACCGTACCTGTAACTCTGCCCGTTTAAGAATTCATTTTGGATCCGCGATTACTTTGCCTCACTTCAAAATTTATTCAAAAAGACTTTTCGAACTCTTCGTACGATTCGCACGAACTACATTTAACATTTGCCCAAGACTGTGGGTCTCCCTCCAAATGCCGTTTAACATAATTTATTTTCGCCTCGTCCGACATGCCGTGAACAAAAGCGTGCCTACACGCAGCCAAGAAATTTACTGGGTGATATCTTTCGTCATCTGTGTAAGATTTCACAGATCCGGTAATTGCCCAAGGGATATTTATAACCGCCGTTGCCTGTTGGGAGGCTAACGAATTTAAATCACTTTTCATCTGTTGCATATGTTTTTTAAATTCATTTTGACTAGTGATACTGGACTCTATTTTATCTTTAATTTTGCCCATTTCTTTCTCAACCTCACCTACACGATTGGCAATGTCACTAATTGCTAAATTAACATCGCTTTTGTGAGCATCTTACGCTTTTATACAGTCGCTTACCTTGCCCCCAAGTTCCAACTGTATCTTATCCATTTTTTTCCTCAAGATCTTTTTCCACTGATTCGATTTTAGATTTTACTATAACAACTTCGTCTGTAATTTTTCCCATATCCACTCGGACAAAATGGTTCAAATGGCTCTGGGCACTATGGGACTCAACTTCTGAGGTTATTAGTCCCCTAGAATTTAGAACTAGTTAAACCTAACTAACCTAAGGACATCACACACATCCATGCCCGAGGCAGGATTCGAACCTGCGACCGTAGCAGTCTCGCGGTTCCAGACTGCAGCGCCTAGAACCGCACGGCCACTTCGGCCGGCTTCCACTCGGACAGATTTTAATTTATCATCAACTGCTTTTGCAAGGTTACCCATAATTTTTTCAACTTCCTCTCTCACAGCGGAACCTATTTCAGTTCGCAATGTACCCATATCAGTTCGAATTGTATCCGTAACTGTTTGAATTGTACTGATATTATTTACCATTGTATTATTTCCCAATCCCTGGATCATTTGCATTAGCTGAGACATCACATCTCCTCCACATTCATTGCCCTTGACTGAATTTCTACTAGTTACACTTTTGCGCTCTGATTTCGGACTAACCGGCTCACATCCGTTTTCAGAATTACACACACTAGGTGACTGTTTTATATTCGCGATTTTCTCTGCCTCGTGATGACTGGGTGTCGTGTGCTGTCCTTAGGTTAGTTAGGTTTAAGTAGTTCTAAGTTCTAGGGTACTGATGACCATAGATGTTGAGTCCCATGGTGCTCAGAGCCATTTTATATTCGCGAGATCTGTAAGTGGAGCTTGAACTTCACAATTAAACACTATCTCTCTATTTGCGCAGGTGCTTATTTGATATTAGATGCTTCCCTCTGCCACGGTGATGCCGTCGGGTGTAGTGGAAGTCGACACTGAAGATTGCGCTGGAGTACTAGAAGAAGCTGCCGTCGTTCTGCTGTTGGTCTGCATCCGCCACTCGAGAAGTCGCCCGATGTAGTTGTAGCTGCCGGTTACCACGTGTTCCAGCCATCTCCGATACCGCTGTCCATTAAATGCGCTAACCGCTACTGTTCCCTGCATTCACCTTATTTAGACTCTGAGCCCCCACGCAAATTGCCTTTAACGTGATAGATCAGGTCCTCTATCGATAGCATGTGCTAGTTGTGAAAATTACTGTGTAATTTCACTATTTCCAGGAACCTACTTGCGGAAAAAAACGATCTCACAGAGGGTTTGGTGAGCGTTTCACTATACAGAAATCTCTACTGGTTTTGCAAAGGTTTTTACACTTCGCATAGTACGCCGAATAAGAGAGAGCAAAGGAAATACCATTTTTTAGGGCACAAATCTCGACTGAGCCCCCAATTTCGGGCTTTCACAATAATAAAAATGATTTGATGGGGTGGTGTGGAGTGGCCTTCAACTACGTACCCTCCGACTCAGAGTTGAAATATTAAAAGTTTTGGCTGTTTTCGATGTCTAGGGGCTGGGATACGTAGATGCCTCATTAAAAGCCAAATACTGCTGAGTTTACAGTACACAATATGAATATATACATGAATGGAATGGTCAGAGGTTCCTATCACTCGGCAACTGCGAATGTAGCGTAGAAATTTATAAATGAAAAGATTGCAATCAAATAAAATCTGCAGGTACTTTTGAAAATGCGGTGTATTTCTGCAAAATACTTGCTGGTGTCGATGGTCCAGTTGATTCCTACTTCACGTAATTAGTTATGAGCAACAACATAGCTCGCGAGACATTCACTTTGTAACGGAACATATTAAAGGCTTTACTGTACCGAAGTATGCGATACCCTCCAAATTCAACCAGTTTAATCAGTATTTATTATTATAGCAAAGGTATGGTGTATGTTAACAATGATTGCATAACATGTCTCCATAAACAGTCAACCCATTAAATTATACTGAGTAACTGACCCACACAAAAGTTAATATCACTTGATCACTGATACAGCAGATGTCATCATGTAAAAACACTAAGTTCATCTTAAATAATTAATATGAAGTACGAAAAATAGTGGCCAACTTAGGTATTTTGGATCTCCTTAAATAAAAATCACCCAGTGAACCCTATTTGTTCACTAGGAGCGTTTTCACTCAGTATTCACGTAAGCAATCCTATTTTAGACGAAAACCAATGTAATTCTTAATAATTCATGTTATTTACTTATTTATGCAAATTAGAGAAGTCAATTGACAAACTTCTAAAAAACGGCCTTTTTGTAACAAAGAATTATTCTATCAAGTCAACAAATCTGTCTGTCATTTTAATAACATGTTAAATTGTGTCACTCGATGCAAATTAATAACTTTTCTGCACAAATTATGATAGCAGATGTTCATGTGACTTGTAAACTATATCTCTTTTTAGTAGTTCTTTGACAATGTTATAAATACGAGCAGCAAGAACGGTCGGGAGGCAGTCGGAATGTCACTTTGGTAAAGTGTGTTTGTGTGTTATTGTCTGAGGTGGATAAACAATGCAAAGAACATGTAACGGAAATACTACTTTGTGTTGTGTCATGGTCTTTGGTGGACAGTGGAATTAAGATGGCCACCAGAGTAATAAATATTTGAAGTTTACATATTTGTTGGTTTCGCTCGTTCTTTATCATCAAAAGCATATAAAAAACACGGGACCTCATGTTTTTAACCCTAGACAACCAGATTTAGAGCCAGCATCAGCATCGAGACACAGCAGCGATTCAGCAAGTAGCAGCGATTACAACAACACAATGCATTTTAATGGCGCCAACCTAACATCAAGTGCTAACAAGCTCCGTAAATGGGAGTGAAATAGTGCGATTATAGCAATTAGCTATATCTACGACCAGGCGACCATTACAACTTCCAAATGCGTACTACGTCTTCACTGCAGAAGCCACGGAGATCTCACAAGTACCCAAGTCGGCACTACGAAATATTTCTATCTCTCGCGACCACGCGCAAACTGCTCTGTTCCAAGTCTTTCCCTCCACTATGCATCCGTCGCACCGCCCAGCACCCCCCTTGTCCTCTGCGACTGACCCTCGCGCCGCGCTGTTCCGAACTGTCCCCGTCCCGGGTCGGGAAAGATGCTCCTCCCCAACCACCGTACGTCTCTCTCAGTAACGAACGCTGTGATTGGCGCGAGCGCTCCCTCCATGTCTCCAAGCCAACGTACACTCACAGACATATTGAAACACATTCAAAATACTGGATTTACATTTAATTACTCCTATGGCTGGACCATAAACACGCTCTAACACTCGTTATTAAACACATAAACAAATTAAATAAACATATATCAAAGGAATAGCAACAAAAGGTAGGCCAGTAGCCTAATGTCTCTGTGCTTTCTAAAACACAGTAAATACGGGGTGATTCAAAAAGAATACCACAACTTTAATAATGTGTATTTAATGAAAGAAACATAATATAACCTTCTGTTATACATCATTACAAAGAGTGTTTAAAAAAGTTTTTTTCACTCAAAAACAAGTTCAGAGATGTTCAATATGGCCCCCTCCAGACACTCGAGCAATATCAACCCGATACTCCAACTCGTTCCACACTCTCTGTAGCATATCAGGCGTAACAGTTTGGATAGCTGCTGTTATTTCTCGTTTCAAATCATCAATGGTGGCTGGGAGAGGTGGCCGAAACACCATAGTCGTAACATACCCCCATAAGAAAAAATCGCAGGGGGTAAGATCAGGGTTTCTTGGAGGCCAGTGATGAAGTGCTCTGTCACGGGCTGCCTGGCGGCCGATCCATCGCCTCGGGTAGTTGACGTTCAGGTAGTTACGGACAGATAAGTGCCAATGTGGTGGCGCTCCATCCTGCTGAAATATGAATTGTTGTGCTTCTTGTTCGAGCTGAGGAAACAGCCAATTCTCTAACATCTCCAGATACTGTAGTCCAGTTACAGTAGCACCTTCGAAGAAAAAGGGACCAAAAACTTTATTGGCTGAAATGGCACAGAAAACGTTCAGCTTAGGCGAGTTGATTGTGGAATTTGCAGCTCTCTGCTAGCTCTGCGAGTCGATTTCCCTGGGCTGCGAACAAATGCTTGCTGGATGCGTGCTACATTTTCATCACTCGTTCTCGGCCGTCCAGAACTTTTCCCTTTGCACAAACACCCATTCTCTGTAAACTGTTTATACCAACGTTTAATACACCACCTATCAGGAGGTTTAACACCATACTTCGTTCGAAATGCACGCTGAACAACTGTCGTCGATTCACTTCTGCCGTACTCAATAACACAAAAAGCTTTCTGTTGAGCGGTCGACATCTTAGCATCAACTGACGCTGACGCCTAGTCAACAGCGCCTCAAGCGAACAAATGTACAACTAAATGAAACTTTATAGCTCCCTTAATTCGCCGACAGATAGTGCTTAGCTCTGCCTTTTGTCGTTGCAGAGTTTTAAATTCCTAAAGTTGTGCTATTCTTTTTGAATCACCCTGTATTTAACCAATTTCTTCATAAGTAGTATACATCGGATATAAACAAAGACATAGATGAATAAATATGTTTATAAGCATGCTGCTACAGTTTTTTCGTGTAACTGTGGAGTATTTATGGCCTGACATGATCAATAGTAATTGGCCATTTGAGCTCCAATAACTAATGTACTATACAAGTTACATGCCTGTAGTTCATACCAATTTCGGTTTACATTAATAACTTTCTTAAGACATCTGATGAACCGTTTAGATTTTGGAAATTCGTTGCTGGGTGTTACTTGTAACATTTTCAGTCAGATACTAAACTTTAAACTACACTCCTGGCAATTGAAATAAGAACACCGTGAATTCATTGTCCCAGGAAGGGGAAACTTTATTGACACATTCCTGGGGTCAGATACATCACATGATCACACTGACAGAACCACAGGCACATAGACACAGGCAACAGAGCATGCACAATGTCGGCACTAGTACAGTGTATATCCACCTTTCGCAGCAATGCAGGCTGCTATTCTCCCATGGAGACGATCGTAGAGATGCTGGATGTAGTCCTGTGGAACGGCTTGCCATGCCATTTCCACCTGGCGCCTCAGTTGGACCAGCGTTCGTGCTGGACGTGCAGACCGCGTGAGACGACGCTTCATCCAGTCCCAAACATGCTCAATGGGGGACAGATCCGGAGATCTTGCTGGCCAGGGTAGTTGACTTACACCTTCTAGAGCACGTTGGGTGGCACGGGATACATGCGGACGTGCATTGTCCTGTTGGAACAGCAAGTTCCCTTGCCGGTCTAGGAATGGTAGAACGATGGGTTCGATGAGGGTTTGGATGTACCGTGCACTATTCAGTGTCCCCTCGACGATCACCAGTGGTGTACGGCCAGTGTAGGAGATCGCTCCCCACACCATGATGCCGGGTGTTGGCCCTGTGTGCCTCGGTCGTATGCAGTCCTGATTGTGGCGCTCACCTGCACGGTGCCAAACACTCATACGACCATCTTTGGCACCAAGGCAGAAGCGACTCTCATCGCTGAAGACGACACGTCTCCATTCGTCCCTCCATTCACGCCTGTCGCGACACCACTGGAGGCGGGCTGCACGATGTTGGGGCGTGAGCGGAAGACGGCCTAACGGTGTGCGGGACCGTAGCCCAGCTTCATGGAGACGGTTGCGAATGGTCCTCGCCGATACCCCAGGAGCAACAGTGTCCCTAATTTGCTGGGAAGTGGCGGTGCGGTCCCCTACGACACTGCGTAGGATCCTACGGTCTTGGCGTGCATCCGTGCGTCGCTGCGGTCCGGGCCCAGGTCGACGGGCACGTGCACCTTCCGCCGACCACTGGCGACAACATCGATGTACTGTGGAGACCTCACGCCCCACGTGTTGAGCAATTCGGCGGTACGTCCACCCGGCCTCCCGCATGCCCACTATACGCCCTCGCTCAAAGTCCGTCAACTGCACATACGGTTCACGTCCACGCTGTCGCGGCATGCTACCAGTGTTAAAGACTGCGATGGAGCTCCGTATGCCTCCGTATGCCACGGCAAACTGGCTGACACTGACGGCGGCGGTGCACAAATGCTGCGCAGCTAGCGCCATTCGACGGCCAACACCGCGGTTCCTGGTGTGTCCTCTGTGCCGTGCGTGTGATCATTGCTTGTACAGCCCTCTCGCAGTGTCCGGAGCAAGTATGGTGGGTCTGACACACCGGTGTCAATGTGTTCTTTTTTCCATTTCCAGGAGTGTAATAAAGGTATTGAAAATCTGATTACACCATCAGAATCGTCGTGCAAATAATAGTAATTTGCATGTTTCTTTTTGAGGTATCATGATTAATCTCGCTACTATTAATTTCTATACGAACTGTGAAATGTCTGCCATTAAGGTTACACAAAGTCTCTTTCATCGACACAGCGTCACCAAGGAATTCCCAGTCACGTGGTTGGTAAGCTAACGTTTGGCACCACATGGCTGCTGCTGGGCCGCGACCCGCCGACAGGCCCCAGCTCGTTCCTTCGAATAAAATGATTTGTAATGTGAACCTATCATGTTTTTTCCCATGTCATTACTTTTTGATATTTCGCACATTCAGCGTTTCTCATTTCCGGTCTGTAATTGCCACAAGTTTACGCACTCCTAATATGGCAACAATTAGCATTATTGTACACGTTGTTAGCTACACTCTTAAGTCACTAAGTGAAACTCAGTCCTTAAGACACTGCAGTAATTTTGATGGTCGACTTTTATTGAGCCAGTCTTTAAACAACAGGCATTAGCTTCTGAGTTCCAGCTCCATCCTTGGCGATCAGCATTACTTATTTACGCCCTTCGTTTCTCATTGGCATCTCGCCTCGGGCGAAATCTAGAGTGCAATTCTTTTGATCAGATTCATTATGGAGCGCAAACCGAAAGCTAAAGAGAGGTTATAAATTACGTTATCGTAAGAGGGCACACGAAACACATCATATTAAAACAAGACGAACATTTAATGTGTTTAATATGTTTCTTTTCTTCCAGTCTATGATAGTTCTTCCTTTTTTTTTTTTTTTTTTAATTTCCTCAGACTGTGCCGGCCGCGGTGGTCTCGCGGTTAAGGCGCTCAGTCCGGAACCGCGCGACTGCTACGGTCGCAGGTTCGAATCCTGCCTCGGGCATGGATGTGTGTGATGTCCTTCGGTTAGTTAGGTTTAAGGAGCTCTAAGTTCTAGGGGACTGATGACCACAGAAGTTAAGTCCCATAGTGCTCAGAGCCATTTGAACCATTTTTCCTCAGACTGTCATAACATAACAAACGCAGAGTGGCACCTTCAAAACATAAAAACAAAACAACCAATGTATCGTCGAACATAATTAAAGGTATGCTGCGGTGGTGCGAACTAGACATGTTTTAAACAGATCTGGAGATCGAAGTCAAAAGTTTGGGGGAAAAAGCTGTGGTCGTAGGCTGGAGTAAAAGAAATACATTCTACACTTTCTGGATCACTGTTTTTATTTGCGGCAATTTGAAGACGTAGTGGTTACAACAGGGGGGAGATGGCGCTTCATACTCAACGCTGTACGTTGTTTTCAAATCAGTGCCGCCATGTTAGACGCCGCAAAACCCTATCAGACTGCTGTTTACGATTGCTTCTTGTTCTTAATTTCTGTCCTGTGCACGTAACAATTGTTTTGAGAAGAAAATGTTACAGTCCTTTCGTGAATAACACAGCGTCACGAAGGCATTTTCAGACTTTTTTCTGGTATTAAACGCGTATTTGATCCAGTAATACGGCGCATTTTGCATCGTTAGTGTTTCTTTTGGTTATATCTTTCAAGTAACCAAGAAGAGAAGTACGTGATACCAAGAGGTTAGTTTCGTAATCCACATTCCTTAACTCCAATTGACGACACTTTTCATTGATCTATGTCTTCTTCCCGTAAATGCTGACAACACATTTTGAAATGTTTGGTCGGTTTCCTGTCTTTCCTTCTCACAGCGTTCACCCAGACAGCTTTCCGAGTTGGACTATGTTATGTCTTCCCTGCACGCTGCATGGTTCTTTAGCGTATACGGGAGCAAGGAACAGATGCCGCTCATGAACAGAGAGTTCAGATATTAATTATTTCTACGTCTAATATCAAATAGTAAAAATAAAACGTAACTTTGTTGCTGAAATTGCAATGTCGGTTGCTAACAGTAGATCTGATTGTGGAAATATGTACAGATACAAAGGATTTATACATCTGTCACTCTTCAATACAGTGTCTTATAAAATGACTTTTATCTCAATAACATGAATATTTATATATGTGTTTGGAGAGAGAGAGAGAGAGAGAGAGAGAGAGAGAGAGAGAGAGAGAGAGAGAGATTGATTTTGATTAAGACTTTACTTTAAGTCGTAACTGGTACCTGAATTTTGCTTGCTGCCTCCTTAAATGATCAGCTTCTGCACCAGTTGGTGACGTATTACAATTTGGGGGAAGTTATTGTTCTTTAAGGTTTAAAATACGACTCTGTTAGTTACTTGGCCGTATTGCGGATAGCTTATAGCCCAAGTTTTCGTAGCTTATCATACCTAAGCGACCACTGTACGATCAAACAGCAATCTGCTTTTCGTGAGAAAAAGAGATTGCTTGGCACACAGACTTCCTTCAAATTACACGCCCTGTTACATCAAAATTGGCCAGTGGGGTTCAGCACCATACTATTGTACAAGATCATAATCCAATTACTATAATTAAGAAATTATGAGAGGTTGTTACGTATTGAATGAAAACTATTGAGAATGCATTTCCTTTCCTGTATTTTAGTGAACTTTGTACACCTACAATTCTGTCGGTTGATAGCCGGTGACGACAATGAAGTTCATCTCCTTTTCCAAAAACAAGATTTTTGCAGTCTTCACTTCCAGAAAATTTGTATACATAAATGTTTGGCAACTCTTACACATATTTTACTTAGTTTTATCACTACAATAACAATTTTCATTGTATGTACCATTACGTTCTGAGCGACGGCCTAACAACGCGTCCTCTTTTCACAAGATACAGATTAACAGTCCTCTTTTTTTTTAATAAATCAGTTGTCTTTTTTACGTCAAGGATGTAGCATCTCACCTACATTGTATAAAATATATACAGAAGTAACTTTACAGAATTGGAAGAAAAAATGTCACGCTATGGGAATACCAATAAATGATAGAACAATATACTCGTTACAATTTGCAGATGACCAACTGATTATAGCCCAAGACTATGAGGACATAGAGTATATGACCAGAAAATTGATTCAAGAATATAAAAAATCAGGTCTAAATGTAAACATGAATAAAACAAAGTACATGGTAATTGGTGGAGTGAATGGAGACTTAATATTAGAAGAAGGGATGGGAACAATAACAGCTACTGATGAATATAAATATTTAGGTGTGAAAATTACAAATGATGGGAAACAGGACAAAGAAATTAGATCAAGAATAAATTCTGGAAAGACGACAATCTCTTTATTGAATGGAATTCTCTGGGACAAACACATAACAACTGATAACAAAATAAGGATTTTTAAAACAATAGTTAGGAGCATTATTACATATGGTTCAGAAGTGTGGACAGCAAAATGGCAACTGAAATCAAAATTATTAGCCACAGAAATGGATCTCTGGAGACGTTCAGCAAGAATATCAAGACGAGAAAGAATAAGAAATGAAGTAATCAGAGACAAGATGAAATGTAAAAATTCAATTATTGATTTCATCGAGCACAAACAACTTAAATGGTATGGACACATCAGACGAATGGAACAGGAAAGGCTACCAAAATGCATAATCGACTGGGTACCAATTGGAAGAAGAAAAAGGGGACGACCACCTGATACATGGAAACAGGGAGTTCAGTCAGCAATGAGGAAGAACAACATTCCTGAAGATTTATGGACAAATAGAGAAGAGTGGAGAACAATAATTAGTGACTTACTGTAATCTAGAATAGGTGCTGGAAAAATGTACTCACATTGTAAATCCAGAATAATAAAAAAAGTTGTCTTTTTTTAGAGTCCATACTCAAAGATTCACAACTACTATCGTTGCGGGGATTGCGCGCTAAAGAGTTTATTGCTGTCCAGCTGCGCTTCACTTCACTTCAAGTACTTTTTGAATCACATTTACATTTACTGCATAATGAAAATGTCATTTTAACAAGCCCATTTACGAATGAAATGCGATTCCTACACACTTTAGACTATAATCGGAATGATTACTATACCAGTTAATGACGTAAGCTGGCATTTTTTGTCAAAACATTGTCACCAGGGGCTTATGTTTGGGACAACTAAAATGTCGGTCGTCGGCTTAAAGTCTGTAACGCCACAACAACTCCCGTTGTTATACCTCCGTGGCTACAAATGCACCTTATTGTGAACAGATTATTGTTGCCAATTGAAGCACAGAGCTACCTGTCAAAAGTTCTCCGATTACAATTTTTGTATACGAAATATACGAGGGTTGTCCAGAAAGTAAGTTCCGTTCGGTCGCGAAATGGAAACCACTGGGAAAATCCTGTAAAGCTTAGCACATATGTGTTGGGCGGTGTCTTTTGTATGCCCGTCGATCGTGTCGCGTCGCTATTTTCACTTTTGAGTGAACAGTGATCACGTAAAGATGCTTAGGGAATAGCGACCTCCACCAAGTATGAGGTCCTGGTTAGAGATTTCGCCTGTGCCATGCAGCCCACATAACATAACTGTCGAGCAGTTCCTTCTTCATGCTAATTCTGGGCCGCACACTGCAGGGGCAATGAAGACGTTCCTGCAGCGTTTACAATGAGAAGTGTTTGATCACCCACAATACAGTCCGTAATTGGCTCCCTCTGAGTCTCATCTCGGCTCACAAGATCCGCTGGCTATGACGACAAAGTTTTTCCACAGACAACGAGCTGCAGGCCAGTGCTGATAACTGGCCGAAAACACAGGCGGCTGCTTTCTGCGACGAGGATATTGGAAAGTTGATACAACACTACGACAACACTCGACGTTGGAGCGGCGACTATGTAGAGAAGTAGGTGGAAGGTGTACCTAACTGTTGCAAATGAAACGTTTCCGGTTTTCGCAGTGGTTTCCATTGCGCGACCGATAGGAACTTATTTTCTTGACAACCCTCGTATTTTAAATGGTTCAAATGGCTCTGAGCACTATGGCCCTTAACATCTGAGGTCATCAGTCGCCTAGAACTTAGAACTACTTAAACCTAACTAGCCTAAGGACATCAGACACATCCATGCCCGAGGCAGGATTGAAACCTGCGACCGTAGCGGTCACGCGGTTCCAGACTGAAGCGCCTAGAACCGCTCGGCCACCTCGGCCGGCCTCGTATTTTATGTAACGAATAATTCGCGTAACGTAGTGACAAATATTCACCAATTACAAGTCTTTAATAAACTTTATTAATTTTATATTTTAAGAAAAATTTATATCTTTCAAAATTTATCGCTCAAACAGAAGTACAGGGTGATTCAAAAAGAATTCCACAACTTTAGAAATTTAAAACTCTGCAACGACAAAAGGCAGAGCTAAGCACTATCTGTCGGCGAATTAAGGGAGCTATAAAGTTTCATTTAGTTGTACATTTGTTCGCTTGAGGCGCTGTTGACTAGGCGTCAGCGTCAGTTGATGCTAAGATGGCGACCGCTCAACAGAAAGCTTTTTGTGTTATTAATTACGGCAGAAGTGAATCGACGACAGCTGTTCAGCGTGCATTTCGAACGAAGTATGGTGTTAAACCTCCTGATAGGTGGTGTATTAAACGTTGGTATAAACAGTTTACAGAGAATGGGTGTTTGTGCAAAGGGAAAAGTTCTGGACGACCGAGAACGAGTGATGAAAATGTAGCACGCATCCAGCAAGCATTTGTTCGCAGCCCAGGAAAATCGACTCGCAGAGATAGCAGAGAGCTGCAAATTCCACAATCAACTGTATGGAGAGTCCTACGAAAAAGGTTAGTTATGAAACCTGAACGTCAACTACCCGAGGCGATGGATCGGCCGCCAGGCAGCCCGTGACAGAGCACTTCATCACTGGCCTCCAAGAAGCCCTGATCTTACCCCCTGCGATTTTTTCTTATGGGGGTATGTTAAGGATATGGTGTTTCGGCCACCTCTCCCAGCCACCATTGATGATTTGAAACGAGAAATAACAGCAGCTATCCAAACTGTTACGCCTGATATGCTACAGAGAGTGTGGAACGAGTTGGAGTATTGGGTTGATATTGCTCGAGTGTCTGGAGGGGGCCCATATTGAACATCTCTGAACTTGTTTTTGAGTGAAAAAGAAACCTTTTTAAATACTCTTTGTAATGATGTATAACAGAAGGTTATATTATGTTTCTTTCATTAAATACACATTTTTAAAGTTGTGGTATTCTTTTTGAATCACCCTGTATTTCTCCTGAATATTCCTAGGTGGCTCTGTCTATCTATTCTGCTTAAAAAGTGCATATTACTGTACAGTCGCTGAATAGAAACAGTTTAATGTTAAGTGTGCATTACCTCACTGCCCCTGTATAATTTAAGCTTACTCCTGATTCGGCTCATTCGTGAATCAGGACCGACCTACTTCCATGACGTGGTGCTGCTCCCGCCGTGTCAGGTTGGATCATTACTGCATGTGCTTTCCGTGTAAGCGTGTGCGACCGTGAGTAATGGGGCAGCCTCGTGAAATCATTACAGAGGGTCGAGCGGAGACACGTCTGTGTGAAATCGGGACAGCTGCTGGGAAACTGTGAAGCGTCAACGACGCCAGTAAAACATAGTTAGATTCAATTATTCAGCCACATTGTTGTTAGTCGTTCTTCTGCAGCAGCCTCGGCTCTTTCTAATTCAGCTGCGTGGTGGATTCTAATTGACGTTTGTCGAGTGAGCCGAGCGCTTGCACGCACAGAAGGCGGTGTCAGCGACCCTGGCGGCGCGGCGGTTGTGGTAAAGCCGTCGGCACACGGACCGTGCTGTTGAACGTTAACGTTGAGCGTGCCAAGTTCAACGTGCTGCTCAACGCTCAGAAACGATGCGACTTGTGCATACGGTACGTGGGCCCCAACGTGGTATACGCGATCGCAACGCACTCCAGCGGCAGTTGAGGGATGCTTCTAGTTTCGTAATCACACTGTTTACTCAACGAGAGCGCATAAAATTCCCACGCTAGCTCTATTAAAACGCACATTTCCTCCATCGTCCACGAAAAGGAAAGTACCATGTCCAATTAATAAGGACACAGGCTTATGGAACTTCCATTACAAACAGTGCATTACAAATTTGGAATACTTCTCCGCATAAGATTTCATCATTCCCACATTTTAGTAAAAACCCCAAGGTCAGTCTTACTTGATCACTGTTCCTACGCAGTAGCAGAAACTTTGCAACATGTGAACTACGAGGCGTAAAAGAAAAAGGAACAAAATATCTTCATACAAGTAGCGCAAGCTGTCCTGTAGATTATGCCAATCCAACAAAGTCACCCCTAAAAAAAAAGGTGAACTTATATTTACATAACATCAAATATTATAACATATGCTTATATTAAACTAATAATAAAGTATCAGAACCTAATAAAAACAGGAATGTCAGGAAAAAAATTTCGGGAGAGTGAAAACGCGAAGCACGGCCTCGTTATAAAACTCTTCACTGGTCAATGACTCTACTCATTACGCTAAACCAACATCACA